>NC_057805.1:295275168-295980928 GCF_018294505.1 Triticum aestivum | reverse complement strand
TGTTTTAGTTGATTTAGTTGCTTTAGGTTAGTACATTTAGTTGCTTTAGGTTAGTTGATTTAGTTGCTTTAGGTTAGTAGATTTAGTTGCTTTAGGTTAATTAGTTGATTTAGGTTAGTTGATTTAGTTGCTTTAGGTTAGTACATTTAGTTGCTTTAGGTTAGTTGATTTAGTTGCTTTAGGTTAGTAGATTTAGTTGCTTTAGGTTAATTGATTTAGTTGCTTTAGGTCAGTAGATTTAGTTGCTTTAATTAGGTTAGTAGATTTAGTTGCTTTAATTAGGTTAGTAGATTGTATATTGTAGGTTAGCTTTTTTAGGATAGTAGAATGTAGGTTAGATTTTAGGTTAGTTTTTTATATTAAGAAGAAAAGAAGAAAAAGTAGAAGTGAAGAGGAAAAAGGAAAATAAGGAAAATGAAGAAGAAAAAGAAGACAAGAGGAAGGAGGAAAAGAGGGAAGAAGAAGAAAAAGAAAGATCGAGGGGGGAAGGAGTTTATTTTAGGTTAATTTAGTTTAGTTTAGGTAGCTAGGTTAGTTATCTTTAGACTCGGTTAGGTTAGTTTCTAGGTTAGTTAGGTTAGGTTAGTTATCTTTAGAATAAGTAGAAGGTGTTAGTTAGGTTAGTTTGATTTTCTAGGTTAGTTTGATTTTCTAGGTTAGTTAGGTTAGTTATCTTTAGACTGGGTTAGTTAGGTTAGTTTCTAGGTCACTTTATAGGTTAGTTAGGTTAAGTAGTTTGAGGGGTTTTGGTGTGCGCGGGTCGAGAGCGCTCCGAGCCTCCTTCTTCCTCGGCGCGTGCTGGGAGGGGTGGCTATATTCCACCCTAGCAGCTTCGTAGAGTGCTTGTAGACAGCATGGCGACACCGGTGGGCCCTTCTTCTTCGATCGGGAGAGGTCGGGGGAAGACGAAGAGGGGATCTAGAGGTGGACGTGGCGGCGGGAGAGGTAGGAAGGCTGTTGTGCCTTCCTCGCCTCCACCCGAAGCTGATTCTCCGGACCACCGGAGTGCTCCGTCTCAGGTGGAGCCTGTCGGTGTCAAAACCGGCGGATCTCAGGTAGGGGGTCCCGAACTATGCGTCTAAGGCGGATGGTAACAGGAGGCGGGGGACACGATGTTTACCCAGGTTCGGGCCCTCTCGATGGAGGTAATACCCTACTTCCTGCTTGATTGATCTTGATGCTATGAGTATTACAAGAGTTGATCTACCACGAGATCGTGGAGGCTAAACCCTAGAAGCTAGCCCATGGTATGATTTTTGTTGTCCTACGGACTAAACCCTCCAGTTTATATAGGCACCGGAGGGGGCTAGGGTTACACAGAGTCGGTTACAAGGGAGGAGATCTACATATCTGTATTGCCAAGCTTACCTTCCACGCCAAGGAGAGTCCCATCCGGACACGGGACGAAGTCTTCAATCTTGTATCTTCATAGTCCAACAGTCCGGCTAAAGTATATAGTCCGGCTGTCCGAGGACCCCCTAATCCAGGACTCCCTCAGTAGCCCCTGAACCGGGCTTCAATGACGATGAGTCCGGCGCGCAGATTGTCTTCGGCATTGCAAGGCGGGTTCTTCCTCCGAATACTCCATAGAAGATTTTGAACACAAGGATAGTGTCCGGCTCTGCAAAACAAATTCCACATACCAACGTAGAGAGAGTAATATTTACACAGATCTAATCTGTTGACACATTCAGCAGCATGACATCACACCACGGCCCGGTCATTATTCGAACCATTTTTCTCAACCAGCTACTGCACATATTGTGAGGCGGTTTCCTTGGCACGTCTTGTGGAAGTAGAGATCGTGTCCCCTTATCACGGGATTCTCATCAATACGGGTGTGGGTAACCCAACCGCACCATCAATCACGGCGCTTGGGGAATAAGCGAGTTTACCAGGCAGGTGGAGAGGCGCATAGTTTCTTCAACCCTTATAAAGGGACAAGGATTCATCTTTTTCACCCACGCCCTCTTCCTCCTTGCTCATCCATTCTTGCGCACTCAAGCTCCAACACCCAAGTTCGCATTTTCTCCTCAAACCACTCCAAGCATGTCCGGAGCGGGAGGCAAGTGGATGGTCTCCTCCGTTACGGAGGAGGACATCACAAAGCTACGGGGAGCCGGATATCTGGCCGCGGATATCACACACCGGCTGCCAGATGCAGGGTAGATCGTCCCTACTCTAGAGCCCCATGAGAGGGTAGTATTTCTTACCCATTTCGTCCGCGGATTGGGATTTCCTCTCCACCCATTTGTCCGCGGGCTCATGTTCTACTACGGGCCGGACTTTCACGATCTGGCCCCCAATTTCATCCTCAACATCTCAGAGGTCATCGTCGTGTGCGAGGCCTTCCTCCGCATCAAGCCCCACTTCGGCCTGTGGCTGAAGACCTTCAACGTTAAGCCGAAGGTGGTGGTCGGCCAGCAAGCGGAGTGCGGAGGCGCCATGGTGGGCAAAATGCCCAACGTCACCTGGCTCGAAGGCTCCTATGTGGAGACCATAAAGGGGTGGCAATCGGGGTGGTTCTACATCACCGAGCCGCGCGACACCAACTGGGTGGCGGCCCCCGAATTTCGATCCGGAACCCCCATGCGGCTCACCTCCTGGAAAGAGAAGGGCCTATCCTGGGGTTCCCCGGTAGAGCTGACCGGACACCAGACCTGCGTTAAAAACATGATGAGCAAGAAAATCAAGCTCGTCAATGTGGTCCAAGTCATGCCCTTCCGCCGGATCCTCCCGTGTCAAAGATGGGCATTCAATTTGTGGGAGTTCGACCCGGCCGAGCACCAGACGCTGCGAGAGCTCTTCGACACGACGCACAAGGACGTCTGGAAGGTGTTGTTCAAGGGCGCCGAGGTACCTCCTCCCCTTACCGAGGATCGCGGACTCTGCGCAAAGCGCCCTGCCAATCCGGTAAGTCTTCTATATCTCATAAGATGTTATTTTCCCCAGTATAACCACGCGCGGGATCTAAGCCTCCACGCCATTTAACAGGACTGGGTAGCGACATCGGAGCAGATCGATTGTCCAGCCCCCCTGCCCGAAGATCCAGCAGATGCTCTCCTAACGGAGATGCTAGCTCCGGTGCCTTACGAGGTGCCAGCTAAGAAGGCCAAGAAGAAGGCCGCGCGACCCGGAAGGGTCTCCGGTGCAAGGTTATATCGGACTCATCATCCGAAAACACCGAGGCACACTCCTCCCACGAAAACGAGGAGGAAGAAGAGGAAAGTTCTCCCCCCCCCAGCCGGGGGAGTCAAGAAAAGGAAGGCCGCCCCATCTGGGGAGGCCGAAGGGTCCAAGAAGGGAAGGACTCTCCTTCCGGACTGCTCCACCACGGCCGCTTTTAGCGACGATGAGTGGCTGCCCAGGGACGAGCCCCTGGCGAAGTCGTAAGTATCCAGATACCATAATAATTCTTGATATGTTTTATTGCACTGCTTCTCATCACGTCGAACATGATTATGCAGTCCGTCCCGAGCCCATATCGATGTATCTTCGTCGGATGGTTCTTTGGACCCGTCGGATATGAACAGCGATTCACTCCCGACCGCCTCCTCCCCCCGCCCTACGGATGACGCCGAGGTGTTGTCTCGAGGGGCACTGAACCAAGGGGGATAGTTCCGGAGGCGCCCCAAGGCGACATTCCAGGCGCTGGGCGCCTGAGGGGCAAGACTCCCCTGGGCCCTGACGCCGGGGGCAGCAAGTCTAGCCCCAAGCCGAATACGGCGCCGGAACCTCCAGTGGTTCCGGATTCTGTCAGGCAACCCCTCGCTAAGGGGGGCAAGCCATCTGTGCCGATGGCCTCTGTTCATCCAGAGGCATCGGAAAACCTGCTGGAAGTGCTTCGCGGTGCTTCCATTGACGAAGAGCACCGCACTATTATGAGTGTGGTGGTCAAAAAGGTTCAGTCCGCCAAGAGCGGACTGACTGAAGCCTGTGCCAGCCTCGTAACAGGCTTTGAGGTGTGTAACCAGATTATAAGAGAATGTTACCGCATAGACAGTAGCCCCTGATACTCTGTTAGGCGTTCGCGAAGAAAGGTCGAATAGAGGATCAAATAATAACCACAGGAGTCTAATCGGAGTATGTCTATGTGCATATGCAGGCTTCACTGCTGGCCGCTGCCGCACGTACTGCGGAGGTCGCCGCACTAAAGCAGGACCTTGAGCGGTCCAAGGAAGAGCTCGGCCTTACCAAGAGGCAGCTCGAAGAGAACAAAGGTAAGTGATACCCCGTATGTAT
This sequence comes from Triticum aestivum, assembly GCF_018294505.1. Classification (NCBI taxonomy): domain Eukaryota; kingdom Viridiplantae; phylum Streptophyta; class Magnoliopsida; order Poales; family Poaceae; genus Triticum; species Triticum aestivum. The sequence goes on along the minus strand of NC_057805.1, from coordinate 295,976,686 downwards.
ATTGATAAAGAGAAATATGGTTTTGGAATGACAGGATCATCATGAATTTTGCTAGGGGCCACGACCGAAGTGGCGGCCCTGAAGAAGGCGCTATCCGAGGCCGAAGACAAAGCGGCCAAGGAGCGTATCGAGCAAGAAAAGCAAGAAGCCCGAGTAGGCGAGGTGCAGCAAGAGCTCCAGGCTCTCGCCAAAAAACACGAGTCCTTGGAGCTTGACTCTAAGACGCAAGGGTCCGAGCTTGCGAAGGCCCTTGAAAGCGCACAACATGCCAAGGCTGAAGCCCAAAAGGCCCTCCAGGAAATTGAGGCGGTTAAGAAGATAGCGGCGGGTAAGGCATTCATTATGCAAAGCAAGCATGTGAAGGAAACTTTCTTTTTACTTACCCGAGTGAGGTGAAATCCGTCAACGATGGGGTCAAGGACCAATGCGGCAGATCCGCCATGACGGATACTAGTGGGGTGGTCCCTGCGATCAAAGGTGATCGGACAAGAGGACCATGGGTTGAATTTTGGGGCGACTGGCTCCATCGCATAGACGTCCCTTAGTGCACGCTTCCGCTCCCTCTTGGGAATATGGGTTGCGTATATCATGTTCACCGTTTTCACTTGTGGAGGGAACCTCTTCTGTCCTCCTGTGATTGGCGGCCGAGGCTCCTCCTCGTTGTCGCTATGCAGCCCCTTGTCCTTGTTTTCAGCATTCAACTTGCCGGCCTGCTTGAACACCCAGCATTCTCTGTTGGTGTGATTGGCTGGCTTATCGGGGGTGCCGTGAATTTGACACGAGCGATTGAGTATACGGTCCAAACTGGACGGGCCCGGATTGCTTCTTTTGAACGGCTTTTTCCGCTGACCGGATTTAGAGCCACTGAATCCGGCATTAACTGTCGTATCTTCGGCATTATCGCCATTGTTGCGGCGCTTGTGTCTGTTATGACGTGGTCTACCGTTAGTATCATTGGCATGTGAAGTGTCGGGATTCCTTGATGTGTTGTTGCTGCGAGCTAGCCAGCTATCCTCGCCCGCGCAAAAGCGGGTCATGGGTGTCGTGAGGGCTGCCATGGACTTCGGCTTCTACGGGCCGAGGTGTCGGGCGAGCCACTCGTCCCGGATGTTATGTTTAAATGCCGCTAAGGCCTCGACATCCGGACAGTCGATGATTTGGTTCTTTTTGGTTAGGAACCGAGTCCAGAATTTCATGGCCGATTCCCCAAGCTGTTGGGTTATGTGGCTCAAGTCATCAGCATCTGGTGGTTGCACATAAGTGCCCCGGAAGTTGTCAAGGAATGCATCTTCCAAATTCTCCCAACTGCCAATGGAGTTTGCTGGCAGGCTATTCAGCCAATGCCGAGCTGGTCCTTTGAGTTTTAGTGGGAGGTACTTGATGGCATGTAGATCATCACCGCGGGCCATGTGGATGTGGAGGAGGAAATCCTCGATCCATACTGCGGGGTCTGTTCTGCCATCGTATGACTCAATGTTCACGGGTTTGAATCCTTCTGGGAATTCATGATCCATTACTTCATCGGTGAAGCATAGGGGGTGTGCGGCGCCTCTGTGCCGGGCTATGTCACGACGCAGTTCATATGAGTCTTGTCTGCTGTATTCAGCCTGGCCGGATTTGCTTTTAGTGTATCCGGCGTGACGATCATCGTCACGCGTTGGGGCGCGACCCCATGATCCGTAGATCGATCTTGTACGCCCTACTTTGTTTTCCAATACGTCTCGCAGGTCCCGCGTGTTGCCCCGGGCCTTGGTGTTTTTGGTTTTCTGGCAACGGGGTGCGGGCTGGACTTCGGGCTGATATGCCCCTCTGTCTCGGCCACGAGGTGGCCGATCCGTCGCATCATACGCTGGTGATGTAGGTTTTAATGCTTCCTCCTCGAGTTGGGGTAGCAACCTACGCTTTGGGTAACTCTTGGTTGGGCGTTCGAGTTCGTATTCCTCGGCCGCAAGGACTTCCGTCCATCTATCCGCTAGCAAATCTTGATCAGCTCGAAGTTGTTGTTGCTTTTTCTAAAGGTTGTTTGCTGTGGCTATAAGCCGGCGCTTGAAGCGCTCCTGCTCGACGGGATCCTCAGGCACGATAAATTCTTCGTCGCCGAGGCTCACCTCATCGGAGAGAGGCATGTAATTGTCATCCTCTGATTCTCTGTCTGCTGCCTGTTCCGGAGGGCTAGCTTGTTCATCCTCCCGCTCGAAGTCTGGCTGGAGGGGATTGTCATTGTCTTCGGCACTATCCGGAGCGTTATTGTCTCTTGTGCCGGTATCGCTGCTTTTGCTATGGCGGGACTTAGAGCGGCGCCGCTGACGTCGGTGCTTGGATTGCTTCTTGGAGGGATTATCCTCCGCTGTCTTATCGCCATCGCCTTCTTTGGGGGTGTCCACCATGTATATGTTATATGATGAGGTGGCAGTCCAGCGCCCTGTGGGCGGTGGTTCTTGTTCGTCTTCTGCATCGTCGTCCATACCGTCGATGTCTTCGGAGCCGAAGTCGAGCATGTCGGTTAAATCGTCGACAGTGGCTACTAAGTGGGTGGTGGGTGGGGAGCGAATTTCTTCGTCGTCCGCATCCCATTCTAGCCGAACATAGTTCGGCCAAGGGTCTCCTGACAGGGAGAGAGACCTCAACGAGTTTAACACATCGCCAAAGGGCGAGTGCTGAAACATATCCGCGGAGGTAAACTCCATGATCGGTGCCCAATCGGATTCGATAGGCACGGACGCAGGCGGTTCGGAGCCCGTGGTCGGGGACGAATCCAACGGTTCGGCAACACGGGTCTCGTAGGAGGTGAAGTCAGTATTCGGCTCTATCGCCACTGAGAGTGCGGCCTCTGTGGCGGGGTCCATCCACCCGTCCTCAGATGGCGCAATTTGTTCCTGATTGAGGGCCGGAGTAGTTGCAGGTCTGATCTCTCGAACACTGTCCGACGGCAGAGCTAAGTCATGCTCGTCGTGATTGTGCGGCGCACTTGACATGGGCTCGAATCTGTCGCAGATCAAGTCTCCGCGGATGTCGGCAGTATAGTTCAAGTTTCCAAATCTGACCTGATGGCCAGGGGTGTAGCTCTCGATCTGCTCCAGATGGCCAAGCGAGTTGGCCCGCAGTACGAAGCCGTCGAATACGAAGATCTGTCCGGGGAGGAAAACCTCACCTTGGATCGCATCGTTGCCGATGATCGAAGGAGCCATCAAGCCTTGTGGTGACGACACAGTGGAACTCTCAATGAAAGCACCAATGTCGGTGTCAAAACCTGCGGATCTCGGGTAGGGGGTCCCGAACTGTGCGTCTAAGGCGGATGGTAACAGGAGGCGGGGGACACGATGTTTACCCAGGTTCGGGCCCTCTCAAGGAGGTAATACCATACTTCCTGCTTGATTGATCTTGATGATATGAGTATTACAAGAGTTGATCTACCACGAGATCGTAGAGGCTAAACCCTAGAAGCTAGCCTATGGTATGATTGTTGTTGTCCTACGGACTAAACCCTCCAGTTTATATAGGCACCGGAGGGGGCTAGGGTTACACAGAGTCGGTTACAAGGGAGGAGCTCTACATATCCGTATTGCCAAGCTTGCCTTCCATGCCAAGGAGAGTCCCATCAGGACACGGGACAAAGTCTTCAATCTTGTATCTTCATAGTCCAACAGTCCGGCTAAAGTATATAGTCCGGCTGTCCGAGGACCCCCTAATCCAGGACTCCCTCAGAGCCGTCAGACTTGGACCCGTCTCGGACTTCGGTCCATGAGCCTCGGGCTGAGGAGCCTCGTATCGCCGAGCTTTCGTCCCAGGAGACTCGGGCCCCAGAGTCTTCGTCCCACGAGACTCCAGTCCCGGAGTCTTCGGCCCAGGTGACTCCGGAGACTAGTGGTCATGCTGATGGTGAGGAGACCTGGTCTGACGATAGTTTTAGCGATGGCGAGCTGTTTGAGCAGGGCAAGAAGGTCTACCAGCGTGGTGGTACGAAGCTCCCGGCCGTGCCGGCGACCGACGATCAGAGGTGGTTAATTCAGCCTAACGGGGAGAAGTAAGTGCATTTACTCTGTTTTAACCTTTATCCTTCATGTTTCTTCAAATTAATATCTAATGTGTTGGCCTTGTCATACTGCAGGGGTTGGATACACCCCGATGGTGTCCGCAGGCCCAACCAGGTCCTTGGTACTCTAGTCCGGCACCACTTCCCGGGGTGGGTCACGTTGCTCGGTGAGGGTCAGGCTCCACAGCTAGTATTGAGCTAGGAGTTGTACGTGGCTGCCAAGGCCCCACTAGAGGAGAGGGTCGACGGTGTCATGTGCGAGACGGTGGCCGACATTGTGAGGCAGCGGTTTTAGGTAATTTCTACTTTACAGAATTAAAAATCAACATTACCTAGTGATTGTACTAATCAGTGTTGTCTTGTTTGATTGTAGACCTTCGACAGGGTTGCTGAGGAACACGAGGCGGAGGCGGCAAGGGTTCTCAAAGCCGAGTGCAAGCGCCTACTTCAGAACTTATGGCACGAGTCTAGGGTGCAGGCTGTTCGAGACTACTACGCCTCGACTAACATTAGGAGGGCCAAGAAGAAGTGCCGCCGCAAGTATCTGAGTAAGGAGAAGTACATGAAGGTAATTACCTATTCTTAAGGCCGTGTACTTAGTTTCCTTGATTTCATTCGTAGGTGTAGCGCTGAAATTTCTCTTTGCCAAACTTAGGTGCCCCCGAGATGGTGTGCGGATATGATGGACTGTTGGGGGCGTTGGTGGATGAGTGGTGCTCTCCCCAATGGCTAGCCAAACACAACAAGGCCAGGGATAAGCGTTCCCAAATGTGAGGTGTGCCACACCATCAAGGGAGCTCCAACCTGTTTGAGTGCGGGGATCACTGGGTATGTGGTTTCAGCCCTTAACGATTCATGCAATTTCATTCTTCATGCTAGCTTCAGCCCTTAACTAATATGTTGTTCCTCTCTTTTAGGCGAAACACAACAAGAAGGAAGTGCCATCGCTGTACGACCTCTATGCCATGGCCCATATGGCCCCGTCCAAGAAGGCCAAGGCATTCTCTGAGGATGACCTCGATAATCCAAAGAGCTTCACCAACATCTCCTCCCACAACAAGCTCGTGAGGTACACAGACTGGGGGAAGGCGACGAAAGGGGATGACTTCAACCCGAGCCAGAGTCCTTTTGATACAGAGCTCATGATGCTATTTGGTGATGGGAGGAAACATGGCTCGGTAGCCATTGGGGATGGACTGATACGTTATCCTAGCAGTCTCCCGGAGATCAAGAAGCGACACGCGAGGTCTCTTCCTCACATACCGCCTCGACCATAGCCAGTGGACCTCGCCATCAAGGCTAGGGCCTAGGAGCTTCTGGCGGAGGCAAACAGGCAGGCCAAGGAGAGGGAGACCGAGCTGGAGCAGAGGAAAGCTAGGATGCTGGAGGAGGAGAGGAACCAGAATGACGCGTCTCACCGGGCCCTATACTAGCTCCTCGTGGTAAGTTTCTCCTGCTTATTAGCCAAATCATGCATGTAATGTTCATTTCATTACTAACTAATATGACTGACTCGTGAAATCAAAATGTGCAGTCCGTGTGCAAGAAAAACGGTCAGACCCCTCCGCCAATGCCTCAGATTGGTATAGCGGACACGGTGAGTTTCATTTGAATGGTCATTAGTTACTTGTATTCACATTTCAGTTGCATCATGCTAACGAGACATTGCAAATGATCTTTGGTGCAGCATGCCTCCCGACAAGCATCGACCGATCCTTCTCCATCTCGCACTGGCGCAAGCCCGACCCCGACCGGTCCTTCTCCGTCTGACACTGCCGTAAACCCGACCGGCCCTTCACCTCCGTGATGACGGTAACATTTCTCTAGTGTTTTTCCTACCAAATGCATAAAGACCTAGACTTAGCTTTATTTTCTCCAAAATGGTTACCATAATGACCTAGACTTAGCCAATCTTCCTACAAAATGACATAATTAGCTTACTTAGCTCCAAAATGATCTATACTTAACAAAATTAGCTCTAATATGCTTAGTTACCTAGGTTGGCTAAATAAAGACCTATACTTAGCTTACTTATGTCAAAAATGGCATAATATGCTTAGTTAACTCAAAAATGGCATAATTAGTTAAGTTAGCTCCAAAATGACCCATTTTACCTAGGTTTGCTCCAATATGATCCATTTTACCTAGGTTAGCTCCAAAATGAGCAAGTTTACCTAGGTTAGCTCCAAAATGATCCATTTTACCTACGATAGCTCAAAAATGGCATAATTACTTATGTTAGCACAAAAATGACCTATACTTACCTTAATTTCCTCCAAATTGGCATAATAAGCTTAGTTAGCTAAAAAATGGCATAATTACCTATGTAAGCTATAAAATGACACAAGTAAGGAATGAGAAGAAGAAACACAAGGAAGAGGAGAAAATAAAGAATAGAAGAAGAAAGAGAAGAAGAAGAAGAAGAAGAAGAAGAAGAAGAAGAAGAAGAAGAAGAAGAAGAAGAAGAAAGAGAAGAAAAAGAAAGAATAAAAGAAGAAGAATGAGAAGGAAAAGGGTAAAAACCTTCTTCTTCTTATAGTCTTCTTCTTCTAACTTGCTTACTCCCATTTTTGCAGATTTGATTCACTTCATGGAAGCTGGATTGATGGACTGCTAGTTTTAGTTTCTGTTTTGATTTTGTGTTGATAAACAATGTATGTTGAATGACTCCGTGAAACTATGTATGTATGTTGATGAACTCACTATGTATGTATTGGACGTTTTAATACCCTATGTGTTCTGTTGCATTGATGGACTACTAAATGATGGATACATGGGCTCTGTTTGAGGTTGAAACTATATATATAATTTATGTCTTTTGAAAATGCAAGGATATAACAAAAAACAGAAAAAGGGGATATACAGGCTCTTTGCCGTCTACCAGCGGACGGCAAAGAGCTTTGCCGTCAGCTGGTGGCAGCTACCTGTGCAACCTGGGGCATTGGCTGGCCTATTTGGTTACTTTGCCGTCTGCTGGCAGACGGCAAAGAACGTTGCACCTTTGTTGTCCACCAGCGGACGACATAGCTTGACACGTGGCAGCACCTGGGGGCTGGCCTATTTTGCTACTTTGTCGTCTGCTGGCAGACGGCAAATGTGCAATTGTCTTTGCCGTCTGCCAGCGGACAGCAAAGCATGTTGCTAACGCCTTAACGGACCTAACATGGCACTTGTGCCATCTGGGCTCTTTGTCGTTAGCTGGCTGACGGTAAAGAGCATTTCATCTTTGTCGTTCATCAGCAGACGACAAAGAGCCCTTCGTTGTAGCCTATTCAGCCGGACCTGTTGTCGTCTGCTGGCGTACGGCAAAGGCCTTTGCCGTCAGCCGGGCATGCCTTTGCCGTCAGCCATGGCAGACGGCAAAGTGCCTGATTCCTGTAGTGACACATGGTGTGGTGAAGAAGAAGAAAAGAATAAATAATAGAGGTAAAAAGGTATCTCTCCCAAATAATGTTGCTCCCATCACCATCGTGCCTCATGAAAGTGAATCAAGTATATTGATGGAGGATGATGATTTTGTTATGCCTATTGCTTGTTGTGATGATTATGATTGGGAAGACAACGATATCCATTATGATCTTGAAAATCTTTTTAGCACTTGCTTAGAAGATTATGGTAATGATGTTTGCTATACTATTGGTGCCATTCATGCTATTGATAAGAATGATTGTGATGATATGCAAAACCACAAGCTTGGGGATGCTATGTTTGATGAGTATGATATGTTTGAAGATTTATTTGCTGGAAATAGTGCTTGTCCTAAGCTTGGGGATGCTTTGCTTAATGATTGTGATCCTTTGATTCCTTCCACTTTCGATAAGAAAATTTATTATGATGATAGCATGCCTCCTATTTATGATGATTACATTGATGAAAGTGGGTTTGGAAGAGTGTCAACTTCAGGTAGTAGTGATCCCACTATTTTGGAGGGTGTTGAATCTTATTACAATATTGATGAAAGTGGATTTGGAGAGGTCATGAGTTTATTTAGTGATACATCCACTATTTTGGAAGAGGTTTCAATTGACTATGACAATAAAGTTGCTATCTATGATGATTATTATGATGACATGTATGCCATAAAGAGTAATAAATCTTCTATGCTTGTGCATCATGAAAAGAGTGATGTATGTGATAGTTATATTGTTGAATCCATTCATGATAACTCTGAAAATTATTATGAGAAAGGAACTTATGCCCTTACATATCTCAATAATATCAAGTTTCTTCTCTATGTGTCGATTGTTTTGAAGTTACACTTGTTTTGCCTTCCTATGCTTGTTGATTCTTGTTCCCATAAGTTGTTTGCTCACAAAATCGCTATGCATAGGAAGTGGTTAGACCTAAATGTGCTAGTCATATGCTTCATGATTCTCTCTTTATGTTTCAATTCTTATCTTTTATGCAAGCATCATTGAAATCATCATGCCTAGCTTAAAAGGCATTAAAGAAACGCGCTTGTTGGGAGACAACCCAACACTTTTACCTACTATTTTTGTGTGTTCACATGATTATGCTAATGTAGTAATCATGTTTTATAGCTTTTGTTTCAATAAGGTGCCAAGTAAAGCCTTTGGGATCATGTTGGGTGATAGTTGCTTTGATCTTGCTGAAAAACAGAAACTTTTGTGCTCACGAAAATAATTCTTATTTTTAATAAAAGAGCGCTTTTGAGTTGATTCTTTTTGCAGAAGATTAATATACAAATTGCTCATGTGGTCCTAAATTTTCAGAATTTTTGGAGTAGCATAAGTATGGTTTGAGTACAGATTACTACAGACTGTTCTGTTTTTGATAGATTCTGTTTTCATGCATAGTTTGCTTGTTTTCTAGTTTCTATGGCTTATATTGCCGAAAATTCGGTTCTGAGCCCGAGCTCAGATGCTCCTGGAATCACGACCATCGCATGCCCTCGTGATCGCTGCCATGACACGTATTCGTCTCGCGTATGTTATCCGTATTTGCGCAGAAAGAGGAACGGCCCTATCGCATTTATTGTCGTTCGTTGTGGTAGCACTGGCGTGGTCCAGAATAGTGCAATGGACCTGATATTTCCATGGGCCTTAATGGACCGTGGCTACTGCACAGTTGGAGGACTACTCTGTGCCTGCAAAAAAAAGAGTACTACGTGGTGCAGTTGCATGCAACCGAGCTCGAACCCCTCGTCAAAAGAAAAAAAATGCAACCGCGCATGAGGAAGTCCGTTTCTACAAGACTACAAGTGCTGCTGATAGGAAGTAAGAAGATCTTAAACCGAACTTGTCCTCTTTTATAGTGCTGAACACAACCCCTTGAAAGATCTCTGACCTTTGCTTGAACATTTTTTCTGCATGAGTTTTTGGTGCTTTTCAGTCTCGCCAGTGTCGTTCGTTTCTTTGAGTTCCAGAATGTGTATGCCAATAGGCTTACTCCTCAGCAGATCTCCCGAGCTCAACAGCAAGCCCGTGTACACCAAGACAACAACGCCGCGCAGACTGCCCGCTCCAAACCAGCAGCCGATCCAGGACGCCCCACTAAATCATGTCTTCAAGCCAGTTTCCTCAGTCGCAACGGCCGCTGGATCGCAAATGCTTGCTGTTGTTGCTCTGTTAATAGCAGCTACAGATCTTGTGGTCACTGTTCTTGTTCGGTTCTTTGTTGTGACCATGTATTTTGGCTCAGCCAATTAGCTGTACGCAAGGTATGTGGGGACCTCTTGTAGGTGAAGTTTAAGTATGCAAGGGGTGGCTCCCTATGTTTTAGCCCGTTTGCCTGATGCGTAGCACGACGCTGTAATGGATTAGTATGTGTTGGTCCTTTTAGGTGAAGTTTAGTGTACTCCATGCAAAGGAGGCTTCCTGTGTACTATCCTGTTTCCCAGAGTGTAGCACAACGCTGTAATGGACTCTCCACTGATGAAATGCCTTAAGGTAATTATATATCCAGTCATTCCTCTAACTGTGCATTGTTCTGACTTCTGATTGAGCATGTTTTGAAAACGTTTTAAATTGTCAGTGGTTACACGTAAATACTACAGTACTCCAAATCCCTGTCAGCACGCTACAGCGGAGCGATTTCATGAGCCGGAAGTCCCTGTCGGTGGTTAGCCACACCGCCGCGACGCCGGGCGGTTCCTATCCTTTTGGCTACCAATGGTACGTCGAGGCCCTAGCGCCCCACAGAATGCCCCACAGCTCGCCCATTCCCTTCTTCTCCTTGAACACAGCCGGCGCAAGGCCCCAGCGCGTGGTGCCATCTTCTGTGACGGCCGGCCTTCAGCGGTTCAACTTCAGCCTCGATACCATCGTGGCACTCAGCCCCGCCGTGCGGTGGCAGCAGCGCGGCGCCCGGTGTTCCATCTCTGCTTCCTCTAGCATCAGCCTGCAGACGCAAAGAGTAGCAGAGTAGCGGCATCAACCTCCCGGCAGCGTCGATGCGGTGGTCGACATCCTAGTACGAAGGCACCCTCTAGCATCAGCCCGAGGCGGCCACGGCCCCGGCGCGGCGGTGCATCCCAGCGGTGCCGCTCCTCCTGACATCCTTGTCCACGGCTCAGTCATAAACGCGTCGTTCAGTTCCGCGGACCAGGAAGGCCATCGCGGGCCTGGACGTCCCTCCCTACAAAATTGGCCCACCAGAGTGCACTATTGCACGCCATATATCTGTTGTATCCTTATTATTCGGTGCTGCCGTTCTGACGGGCCAGCTGGAATTGTTAGAATTCTGAAACAGCAGCCAACGTCGATGATTTCGGGAGCAGCTGGGCTCGAGCACCGAATTGCTGCGTCCTTATATTGCTCAATATAAATTGCAGAAATGATATGATACAGTAGGCATTGTGTGAGAACAATTATGAATCTTGTCTTTGACAGTACCAAAAGTGGAATGGTTTGCTCTTTATCATACTAACCTCTCTCACGAAGTTTCGTTAAGTTTTGTGTGATTGAAGTTTTCAAGTTTTGGGTGAGATATCGATATGAGGAGAATAAGAAGTGACAAGACCCTAAGCTTGGGGATGCCCAAGGCACCCCAAGTTAATATCCAAGGAAGATCCAAGCAACTAAGCTTGGGGATGCCCCGGAAGGCATCCCCTCTTTCGTCTTCAACATTATCGTTAACCTCACTTGGAGCTATGTTTTCATTCGTCACATGATATGTGTTTTGCTTGGAGCGTCAATTTATTTTGTTAGGATTTGCTTGCTATTATTTAGAATAATGTTTTGCATCTTTTATTTCAATAAGAATGTCAAGGATAGCCTTTACTATGCTTATTTTACAAGTCTACATGTTGCTGTTTGAAAACAGAAAGTTTACCGCTGTTGCAAAAATTCCCTAGAAAAGTCAGAGTGTGATAAAATGTTGAAACTATTTGCATAATAAGCACTGATAAATTATCTACAGTGTGGTAAATTTTCATAATTTTTGGAGTTGAATAAGTATTGATACTCTTGCATTCTTTACAGACTGTACTGTTTTGGCAGATTGTTGTTATGATTGCATTGTTTGCATATGCTTGCTTGTTTAATGAATCTAATTGAGGATAGGACTATTAAATATGCAGAGGCATTTAGTATGCAATGTTGAATAATAATTTTAGTGATTTTCTACAGTCGAGAATGATAAGGTTTTTGCATTGGTTTATACTAACTTATCTCACGAGTTCTTGTTGAGTTTTGTGTGGATGAAGCTTTTGAGATTTAGGAAAACCGTGATATGAGAAGAATTAAGGAGACACAAAATCTCAAGCTTGGGGATGCCCAAGGCATCCCAAGATAAAATTCAAGAAGTCTCAAGCATCTAAGCTTGGGGATGCCCCGGTAGGCATCCCACCTTTCTTCTTCAACAATTATCGGTTAGTATCAGTTGAGCCTAAGTTTTTGCTTCTTCACATGCGTTGTGTTATCCTTGGAATGTCATTTTATTTTTTTCCTTGCTGTTTGAATAAAATACTTAGATCTAAAAAAAAAAAAGAGTCTTCACTTAGCCACCTATTTACTTAACTACTCGCTTTGATCTTCACTTATGTCTTTCTGGAGTAGCTTGTCATTTACTCTTGTGCTTCACTTATATCCTATGAGTAAATTGTTGAATAAATTGAATATCATAAAGTTGAAATCATATCATGCCTAGTGGTAGCTTCACATTGCACTAGTGCGCGTCGGTCCTAAACAAACGGTTTAAAACCCCCTTCCGCGACGGCATCTGGAACCGTCTCTAAGTGAGTGTGGGCGATAGGGGGTCCTTCCCACACGACCCAAAAACCGTCGAGGACATGCCCTCCTGGCACACACGTTCGGCAAAATGAGGTCGTGTGCGACCGACGAGCGCTCAAATACGGAAATACGTACAGTACAGATAAAAAATACAATTATACGGCGAAATTGTTTCCGGTCGCAAGTACATCTCACACAGTCAGTCCCCGCTAAACGTTTCTGTTCGCATGCACATCCCACACAGTCGCTCCAAGGAAAACATTTCCGTTCACAGGTACATCACACACAATTTTTCCCGTTAAATCATTTGTGATAGCGTTGCCATTGCACACGATATTAATAATTTTATCGTTTGCGTTATTGAATGCATCACACACGGAGCGTAGAAAGAAACTGTGTGGCAAAGGCTGTCTATCACACACACTTTTTGTGTGATAAACGTTTGCGCAAGGTGGCCTAACGCAAACAGTTTTCAAGAGAAAGTCATGTGTGCAGTGGAGATTGATCGCACACGTAGTGGATCCTAGAAACGTTTCTGATCTCCACATATATCGCAGACGTTTCGCTTTCGCAAACCGTGTGTAGTGTAATCCCTATGTAATCCATAATTAATCCAATTAATCCCTAATTTAAAAATCACATGTTATGAATTTGAAAGTAGGCAATCACTTATTTCATATCCAACCATGTTTATTACAAATATTGGTTCAACCACGAATCCATAATTCAATGCACAGGTACATATACTAAAGAACTACAGAAGCACCAAGTAAAGAATGATGAACCACAGTTGTACTAAAGACTGTAAAGAGAGAGGCGAAAGACATTCTGGTTGATGGAGAAGGTGAAGCAGAATTCCATATTGTGCCCTCCTCCATGCGTAAGGCGCGCACGACTCTAGGCCAACCCCTTGTGATGGCTACCCGTCCATCCTTCACTGTCTTCATTAGTACTTCTCGATGCTCATTGTAGTCTGGATGAAATACTTTAACCTTCATTGCATGTCCACCAATCATGTACTTTGCGAGGTAATCTTGAGTGAACTGCTTCGGGAACCACTGGGAACGAAAAAGATACAGACATTGTTGTCTAACAACTCATTATGGGCAGTAAAAAGAGAAGGCTGCAGAGTTTGTAGTTACCATCCTACAGCTCACTGTTGTGTTGGATAGAGCATAAACAAATAATTTTCTTGCCACCATTCATATCTTTTTGCTAATAATCCTTATCAGTTTCCTCACTTGATGCTTGTTCATCAATATTTCATTGCCCCATACGCAAAAAGGGTCGATGCGTGGATCCTTGCCAAGGGCATATGTACCTACAAGCAACAAGTCAATATTAGAAGCTAACTAGTGTCCAGGCCTGGATCTATATGCACTACATTATGGAACGACAGGGGGAGTACAAGCCGAGGGATGAAGCTAACCTCGGCGGAAAATGGTGGCCACTCCCGTTGTTGTCCTGCATAAGTAGTGGAAAGGCATGATAAGTACAGCAATCTTAACATCAATCAAATATAGCAAAGGTAAACAACATCATCTCCAAATGATAGCTTGAATGTGTTGGTTTCAGCATGCTGTTAAAGCAGATATAAAATGGAAGGCAATGTTACCGACAGTAGGCTTAACAGCCATCAAATATTGCAATTCAAACTGGTATTGTTGAAAATTAATAGAACGTAGGTAATGCTTAAACATCACACTGGATAAATGTGTAAAACTGAAATAAAGGGCATGTGTTAACTACACCAGGAATAACTGGAACCAAATATAGCCGTTCAAACTGGTATTGATGTAGTCGAGCGGCACAGTTCCGACTTGCACATAATGAACCACACATTGTGAATGACTGAAATAAACAAGGCATAAAATGACCAGTATAACAACCAAATAAAGCCATTGAAAACTGGACAGAGTCTCACTGCAACCAACCTAACAAGCAAATACAGATAAACATGGCATATGCTTGAAAACTGGACAAATGCTCACTGCAACCAACCTAACAAGCAGATAAAGATAAATAAGGCATCTGCTTGATAACTGGAGAAATGCTAAAAAAAGCAACCTAACAACCAAATACAGATAAACAAGGAATCTGCTTGATAACTGGACAAATGCTAAAAAAGCAACCTAACAACCAAATACAGATAAACAAGGCATCTGCTTGATAACTGGACAAATACTCACTTCAACCAAACTAAGAACCAAATACAGATAAACAAGGCATCTGCTCGATAACTGAAAAAATGCTAACTCCAACCAACCTAACAACCAAATACAGATAAACAAGGCATCTACTCACTATAAACAACCAAATATAGCCATTCGTGAAACTAAAGTGGACAATTCATACTTAAACATCACATAGACCTATTGAACAATACATTTTTGCATAACTGAAATAATTAAACACGGCACAGTTAAAGCACCGCACGGCAAATGCTACTACAACAAAGGGTACGGGTTGGCAAGCTAGAAAAGGTAATATTTGCTGATAGAATGTTGCCTCACATTTCATGGACGGGATCCTTCCAGTTGGAAGAGCACAGACCCATGGTGCGCTCTCTGATGTCACAGATGGGATGTTTCACCTTTGAAGAACCTTTGTGGGTGCCCTCCTCCTGGTCGTGGTCGTGGTCGATGAGATCTGACTTGGCAATTGAGGATCCCAAGCCGCCGTCGTAGAACGTGTCCTTCAGAAGTGACAAAATGGGCTCGATGGCGTATAAAGCTCGCAAATCCTTGACCGCTTGGCGGAGGAGATCAGCGGCAGGGCCGTCGAAGAGATCGACGGCGGTTGAACCAGAGGGGTTGTGGATGGACCACTTAACCTGTGACATGGCCCGCGTGAAGCCGTCGGTGTGGACGAGCTTGATGTCGTCGCCAGCTTTCCCGAGATACAGTAATATGCTAGCCCGCTGACATGAAGCCTTCGGCATGGCAACGTAGTGAACGTCTTCGCCGGCTTCTGCGGCGACGTGTTGCTTCGGGATCGACAGGTCGGGGCGAACGGCGGCCACCTCGCCAACGTCCGCCGGAGAGGCCATGATAAACCTCTTCGTGGCCGAACGCTCTCGGGCTCCCCGGGATACGTGGTCGAGCTTAGGCTGCGACGTTCTGGAGCAGGGGATGTGGATCTGGCGGGGAGGGACACCGCAGGCCTCATCTAAAAACTCAGGGGAGTGGGGCGACGGTATGGGAATCGCTGGATAACCTGAACTTTATTATCTAAGCTAGGAGGAACGGGCAGACCGGTAGGGTTGGCGGCGGCGCCGGCGGCGGCTGCAAGCTAGGGTTCAAAGGGGGGAGGGGGCGGGTGGGGGACTGTGGAGGGGGGTGTTTGAGGATACGCTGCGGCTACTGAAAATTTTAGTAATGGTGGGTGGAGATGGTGGTGGACGAGGGAGGGCGATGGTTCAAATGCCTCGGCTATTGCAATTTTACTATAATATAAGGTCGGTGCTGGAGGAGTGTGGGTGACGGTTGAAGTACGACGGCTACTAAAATTTGGGTAAAGGAATTAATGCAGGGCGGCAGTTCCCAAGATCGCGCACGGTCCAATAACAATATGCGTGTATGATAATAAGGAAAAGTGGCGCGGATCCTCCGATTTTTGCAACGCTCAAGGCGGGTAGTTTGTTTTTTATATTTCTAGCTAGCTGGTCTATCGCACACGGTTCGTCCTAATTTCCAAATAAACTTACCCGCCTTTAGCTTCCAAAGGTGGTGGTTTTACAGCGCACTTGCATCGCACACGGTTAAGCCAGTACCTCCACCCTTTGCTCGCGCTTGCGCGGTCATGGTGATTTCAGCGCACTTGCATCGCACACGGTTGAGCCAGTACCTCCACCCTTTGCTCGCGCTTGCGCGGTCGTGGTGATTTCAGCGCACTTGCATCGCACACGGTTGAGCTAGTACCTCCACCCTTTGCTCACGCTTGCGCGGTCGTGGTGATTTCAGCGCACTTGCATCGCACACGGTTGAGCCAGTACCTCCACCTTAATTTGCTCGCGCTTGCACGTCGTGGTGATTCACATCGCACTTGTATCGCACATGGTTCAGATATTATACCCCGTGTCCGTTGAGGATCATCAGAGTCTTTGCAGCAAAAAATAACGTTAGGGAGGGTCAAAAGACAGCCACACCGGGATGTGGCCCAAATATATATGAGTGAAAAGGGTGGTATGTTATGTTCAAAATTCCAATGCACAACTTTGACCCTGCGGGCCCACGGTTGGGCACGTCATTGAAGATCCATGAGAGGGGCCAGAAGTCAAGAACCACCTGGAAGTGGCCAAATATATGTACGAATATTGGGGATGTTTAAAACTTTAAATACACAATGCATAACTTTGGTGGCACCTGCCTCGCAAACCCGAAAGCGCCCTAACAACCACCTAGCTAGGATATATATAATGACATAATGTCGTACCTAGCTAGGATGCTTGGCCCACCACCTCCCACTTCGTGTCAGCGGGGCGGATGCACGTAATGATCGATACTTTGGTCATACATGCATGTCGCCATGACCTACCATAAGACGGACCAATGAATCTTTCGTTTGGTCAAATGACAGCTTTTGTTGTCGATAAACCGCTTGGGCCAATAGATTGAACCATCATAAACATCGCACGAGAGGGGCCACAAAACCAGCACCTCTTGCATGCGGCCCAAAATGATGTACGTTGAGAAGGGGTGATGTGTGTTTTCAATATAGAATAATGTACAATTTAGATGTGGTCCCTGAAGGAAATATGCCCTAGAGGCAATAATAAAGTATTATATATTTCCTTATATCATGATAAATGTTTATTATTCATGCTAGAATTGTATTAACCGGAAACATAATACATGTGTGAATACATAGACAAACAGAGTGTCACTAGTATGCCTCTGCTTGACTAGCTCGTTAATCAAAGATGGTTATGTTTCCTAGCCATAGACATGAGTTGTCATTTGATTAATGGGATCACCTCATTAGGAGAATGACGTGATTGACATGACCCATTATGTTAGCTTAACACCCGATCGTTTATTATGTTGCTATTGCTTTCTTCATGACTTATACATGTTCCTATGACTATGAGATTATGCAACTCCCGTTTAGCGGAGGAACACTTTGTGTGCTACCAAACGTCACAACGTAACTGGGTGATTATAAAGGTGCTCTACAGGTGTCTCCAAAGGTACTTGTTGGGTTGGCGTATTTCGAGATTAGGATTTGTCACTCCGATTGTCGGAGAGGTATCTCTGGGCCCACTCGGTAATGCACATCACTATAAGCCTTGCAAGCATTGTGACTAATGAGTTAGTTGCGGGATGATGTATTAAGGAACGAGTAAAGAGACTTGCCGGTAACGAGATTGAACTAGGTATCGAGATACCGACGATCGAATCTCGGGCAAGTAACATACCGATGACAAAGGGAACAACGTATGTTGTTATGCGGTCTGACCGATAAAGATCTTCGTAGAATATGTGGGAGCCAATATGGGCATCCAGGTCCCGCTATTGGTTATTGACCGAAGAGGTGTCTCGGTCATGTCTACATAGTTCTCGAACCCAAAGGGTCCGCATGCTTAAAGTTACGATGACAGTTTTATTATGAGTTTATATGTTTTGATGTACCGAAGGTTGTTCGGAGTCCCAGATGTGATCACGGACATGACGAGGAGTCTCGAAATGGTCGAGACGTAAAGATTGATATATTGGACGACTATATTCGGACACCGGAAGTGTTCCGGAGAAGTTTCGGATTAAACCGGAGTGCCGGAGGGTTACCGGAACCCCCCGGGGAAGTATTGGGCCTTAGTGGGCCTTGAGGGGAGAGAGAGGGCAGCAGCCAGGAGGTGGTGCGCCCCCTCCCAGGAGGAGTCCTAGTTGGACTAGGAGAGGGGGGCGCAGCCCCCTTTCCCTCTCCCACTCCCTCTCCCTCTCTTTCCTTCCCCCCTTCTTTTCCTAGTAGAACTAGGAAAGGGGAGTCCTACTCCTACTAGGAGGAGGACTCCCCCCCTCTCCTTGGCGCGCCCATAGGCAGCCGGCATCCCCCTTGCTCCTTTATATACGGGGGCAGGGGGGCACCTCTAGACACACTTGATATACGATATTTTAGCCGTGTGCGGTGCCCCCCTCCACCAGATTACACCTCGATAATACCGTCGCGGAGCTTAGGCGAAGCCCTGCGTCGGTGGAACATCATCATCGTCACCACGCCGTCGTGCTGACGAAACTCTCCCTCAACACTCGGCTGGATCGGAGTTCGAGGGACGTCATCGAGCTGAAGGTGTGTAGAACTTGGAGGTGCCGTACGTTCGGTACTTGATCGGTCAGATCGTGAAGACGTACGACTACATCAACCGCGTTGTGATAACGCTTCCGCTGTCGGTCTACGAGGGTACGTGGACAACACTCTCCCCTCTCGTTTGCTATGCATCACCATGATCTTGCGTGTGCGTAGGGAAATTTTTGAAATTACTACGTTCCCCAACAGTGGCATCCGAGCCAGGTTTTATGCGTTGATGCTATGCACGAGTAGAACACAAGTGAGTTGTGGGCGATATAAGTCATACTGCTTACCAGCATGTCATACTTTGGTTCAGCGGTATTGTGAGATGAAGCGGCCCTGGACCGACATTACGCGTACGCTTACGCGAGACTGGTTTCACCGTTCGGAGCACTCGTTGCTTAAAGGTGACTGGCGGGTGTCTGTCTCTCTCACTTTAGTTGAACCGAGTGTGGCTACGCCCGGTCCTTCCGAAGGTTAAAACAGCACCAACTTGACAAACTATCGTTGTGGTTTTGATGCGTAGGTAAGAACGGTTCTTGCTAAGCCCGTAGCAGCCACGTAAAATATGCAACAACAAAGTAGAGGTCGTCTAACTTGTTTTTGCAGGGCATGTTGTGATGTGATATGGTCAAGACATGATGTGATATAATGTGTTGTATGAGATGATCATGTTTTGTAACCGAGTTATCGGCAACTGGCAGGAGCCATATGGTTGTCGCTTTATTGTATGAGATGCAATCGCCATGTAATAGTTTTACTTTATCACTAAGCGGTAGCGATAGTCGTAAAAGCAATAAGTTGGTGAGACGACAACGATACTACGATGGAGATCAAGGTGTCGAGCCGGTGACGATGGTGATCATGACGGTGCTTCGGAGATGGAGATCACAAGCACGGTGCTTCGGAGATGGAGATCACAAGCACAAGATGATGATGGCCATATCATATCACTTATATTGATTGCATGTGATGTTAATCCTTTATGCATCTTATCTTGCTTTGATTGACGGTAGCATTATAAGATGATCCCTCACTAAAATTTCAAGATAAAAGTGTTCTCCCTGAGTATGCACCGTTGCAAAAGTTCTTCGTGCTGAGACACCACGTGTTAATCGGGTGTGATAGGCTCTACGTTCAAATACAACGGGTGCAAAACAGTTGCACACGCGGAATACTCAGGTTAAACTTGACGAGCCTAGCATATGTACAGATATGGCCTCGGAACACAGAGACCGAAAGGTCGAGCGTGAATCATATAGTAGATATGATCAACATAGTGATGTTCACCATTGAAACTACTCCATCTCACGTGTTAATCGGACATGGTTTAGTTGCTTTGGATCACGCAATCACTTAGAGGATTAGAGAGATGTCTATCTAAGTGGGAGTTCTTAAGTAATATGACTAATTGAACTTAAATTTATCATGAACTTAGTACCTGATAGTATCTTGCTTGTCTATGTTAATTGTAGATATATGGCCCGTGCTGTTGTGCCGTTGAATTTTAATGTGTTCCTTGAGAAAGCTAAGTTGAAAGATGATGGTAGCAATTACACGGACTGGGTCCATAACTTGAGGATTATCCTCATTGCTGCACAGAAGAATTACGTCCTGGAAGCACCGCTAGGTGCCAGGCCTCCTGCAAGAGCTACGCCAGAAGTTATGAACGTCTGGCAAAGCAAAGCTGATGACTACTCAATAGTTCAGTGTGCCATGCTTTACGGCTTAGAACCGGGACTTCAACGATGTTTTGAACGTCATGGAGCATATGAGATGTTCCAGGAGTTGAAGTTAATATTTCAAGCAAATGCCCGGATTGAGAGATATGAAGTCTCCAATAAGTTCTATAGCTGCAAGATGGAAGAGAATAGTTCTGTCAGTGAGCATATACTCAGAATGTCTGGGTATAATAATCACTTGATTCAACTGGGAGTTCAACTTCCGGATGATTGCGTCATTGACAGAATTCTTCAATCACTGCCACCAAGCTACAAGAGCTTCGTGATGAACTATAACATGCAAGGGATGGATAAGACGATTCCCGAGCTCTTCGCAATGCTAAAGGCAGCGGAGGTAGAAATCAAAAAGGAGCATCAAGTGTTGATGGTCAGTAAAACCACTAGTTTCAAGAAAAAGGGCAAAGGGAAGAAGAAAGGGAACTTCAAGAAGAACAGCAAGCAAGTTGTTGTTCAGGAGAAGAAATCCAAGTCTGGACCTAAGCCTGAAACAGAGTGCTTCTACTGTAAGCAGACTGGCCAATGGAAGCGGAACTGCCCCAAGTATTTGGCGGATAAGAAGGATGGCAAGGTTAACAAAGGTATATGTGATATACATGTTATTGATGTGTACCTTACTAATACTCGCAGTAGCACCTGGGTATTTGATACTGGTTCTGTTGCTAATATTTGCAACTCGAAACAGGGGCTACGGATTAAGCGAAGTTTGGCTAAGGACGAGGTGACGATGCGCGTGGGAAATGGTTCCAAAGTCGATGTGATCGCCGTCGGCACGCTACCTCTACATCTACCTTCGGGATTAGTTTTAGACCTAAATAATTGTTATTTGGTGCCAGCGTTGAGCATGAACATTATATCTGGATCTTGTTTAATGCGAGACGGTTATTCATTTAAATCAGAGAATAATGGTTGTTCTATTTATATGAATAATATCTTTTATGGTCATGCACCCTTGAAGAGTGGTCTATTTTTAATGAATCTCGATAGTAGTGATACACATATTCATAATGTTGAAGCCAAAAGATGCAGAGTTAATAATGACAGTGCAACTTATTTGTGGCACTGCCGTTTGGGTCATATCGGTGTAAAGCGCATGAAGAAACTCCATACTGATGGAATTTTGGAATCACTTGATTTTGAATCACTTGGTACTTGCGAACCGTGCCTTATGGGCAAGATGACCAAAACACCGTTCTCCGGAACTATGGAGAGAGCAACAGATTTGTTGGAAATCATACATACAGATGTATGTGGTCCGATGAATATTGAAGCTCGTGGCGGATATCGTTATTTTCTCACCTTCACAGATGATTTGAGCAGATATGGGTATATCTACTTAATGAAACATAAGTCTGAAACATTTGAAAAGTTCAAAGAATTTCAGAGTGAAGTTGAAAATCATCGTAACAAGAAAATAAAATTCCTACGATCTGATCGTGGAGGAGAATATTTGAGTTACGAGTTTGGTCTACATTTGAAACAATGCGGAATAGTTTCGCAACTCACGCCACCCGGAACACCACAGCGTAATGGTGTGTCTGAACGTCGTAATCGTACTTTATTAGATATGGTGCGAACTATGATGTCTCTTACTGATTTACCGCTATCGTTTTGGGGTTATGCTTTAGAGACGGCTGCATTCACTCTAAATAGGACACCATCGAAATCCGTTGAGACGACGCCTTTTGAACTATGGTTTGGCAAGAAACCGAAGTTGTCGTATCTTAAAGTTTGGGGTTGCGATGCTTATGTGAAGAAACTTCAACCTGATAAGCTCGAGCCTAAATCGGAGAAATGTGTCTTCATAGGATACCCAAAGGAGACCGTTGGGTACACCTTCTATCACAGATCTGAAGGCAAGATATTTGTTGCTAGAAATGGATCCTTTCTAGAGAAGGAGTTTCTCTCGAAAGATGTGAGTGGGAGGAAAGTAGAACTTGATGAGGTAACTGTACCTGTTCCCTTATTGGAAAGTAGATCATCGCAGAAATCAGTTTCTGTGACACCTACACCAAGTAGTGAGGAAGTTAATGATAATGATCATGAAACTTCAGATCAAGTTATTACTGAACTTCGTAGGTCAACTAGATCAAGATCCGCACCAGAGTGGTACGGTAATCCTGTTCTGGAGGTCATGTTACTAGACCATGGCGAACCTACGAACTATGAAGAAGCGATGGTGAGCCCAGATTCCGCAAAATGGCTTGAAGCCATGAAATCCGAGATGGGATCCATGTATGAGAACAAAGTATGGACTTTGGTTGACTTGCCCGATGGTCGGCAAGCCATTGAAAATAAATGGATCTTCAAGAAGAAGACTGACGCTGATGGTAATGTTACTGTCTATAAAGCTCGACTTGTTGCGAAAGGTTTTCGACAAGTTCAAGGAATTGACTACGATGAGACCTTCTCACCCGTAGCGATGCTTAAGTCTGTCCGAATCATGTTAGCAATTGCCGCATTTTATGATTATGAAATTTGGCAAATGGATGTCAAAACTGCGTTCCTGAATGGATTTCTGGAAGAAGAGTTGTATATGATGCAACCGGAAGGTTTTGTCGATCCAAAGGGAGCTAACAAAGTGTGCAAGCTCCAGCGATCCATTTATGGACTGGTGCAAGCCTCTCGGAGTTGGAATAAACGCTTTGATAGTGTGATCAAAGCATTTGGTTTTATACAGACTTTTGGAGAAGCCTGTATTTACAAGAAAGTGAGTGGGAGCTCGATAGCATTTCTGATATTATATGTGGATGACATATTACTGATTGGAAATGATATAGAATTTCTGGATAGCATAAAGGGATACTTGAATAAGAGTTTTTCAATGAAAGACCTCGGTGAAGCTGCATATATATTAGGCATTAAGATCTATAGAGATAGATCAAGACGCTTAATTGGACTTTCACAAAGCACATACCTTGACAAAGTTTTGAAGAAGTTCAAAATGGATCAAGCAAAGAAAGGGTTCTTGCCTGTACTACAAGGTGTGAGATTGAGTAAGACTCAATGCCCGACCACTGCAGAAGATAGAGAGAAAATGAAAGATGTTCCCTATGCTTCAGCCATAGGCTCTATCATGTATGCAATGCTGTGTACCAGACCTGATGTGTCCCTAGCTATAAGTTTAGCAGGGAGGTACCAAAGTAATCCAGGAGTGGATCACTGGACAGCGGTCAAGAACATCCTGAAATACCTGAAAAGGACTAAGGATATGTTTCTCGTATATGGAGGTGACAAAGAGCTCATCGTAAGGGGTTACGTTGATGCAAGCTTTGACACTGATCCGGACGATTCGAAATCGCAAACCGGATACGTATTTACATTGAACGGTGGAGCTGTCAGTTGGTGCAGTTCCAAGCAAAGTGTCGTGGCGGGATCTACGTGTGAAGCGGAATACATAGCTGCTTCGGAAGCAGCGAATGAAGGAGTCTGGATGAAGGAGTTCATATCCGATCTAGGTGTCATACCTAGTACATCGGGACCAATGAAAATCTTTTGTGATAATACTGGTGCAATTGCCTTAGCAAAGGAATCCAGATTTCACAAGAGAACCAAGCACATCAGAAGACGCTTCAATTCCATCCGGGATTTAGTCCAGGTGGGAGACATAGAAATTTGCAAGATACATACGGATCTGAATGTAGCAGATCCGTTGACTAAGCCTCTTCCACGAGCAAAACATGATCAGCACCAAGACTCCATGGGTGTAAGAATCATTACTATGTAATCTAGATTATTGACTCTAGTGCAAGTGGGAGACTGAAGGAAATATGCCCTAGAGGCAATAATAAAGTATTATATATTTCCTTATATCATGATAAATGTTTATTATTCATGCTAGAATTGTATTAACCGGAAACATAATACATGTGTGAATACATAGACAAACAGAGTGTCACTAGTATGCCTCTGCTTGACTAGCTCGTTAATCAAAGATGGTTATGTTTCCTAGCCATAGACATGAGTTGTCATTTGATTAACGGGATCACCTCATTAGGAGAATGACGTGATTGACATGACCCATTACGTTAGCTTAGCACCCGATCGTTTAGTATGTTGCTATTGCTTTCTTCATGACTTATACATGTTCCTATGACTATGAGATTATGCAACTCCCGTTTACCGGAGGAACACTTTGTGTGCTACCAAACGTCACAACGTAACTGGGTGATTATAAAGGTGCTCTACAGGTGTCTCCAAAGGTACTTGTTGGGTTGGCGTATTTCGAGATTAGGATTTGTCACTCCGATTGTCGGAGAGGTATCTCTGGGCCCACTCGGTAATGCACATCACTATAAGCCTTGCAAGCATTGTGACTAATGAGTTAGTTGCGGGATGATGTATTACGGAACGAGTAAAGAGACTTGCCGGTAACGAGATTGAACTAGGTATCGAGATACCGACGATCGAATCTCGGGCAAGTAACATACCGATGACAAAGGGAACAACGTATGTTGTTATGCGGTCTGACCGATAAAGATCTTCGTAGAATATGTGGGAGCCAATATGGGCATCCAGGTCCCGCTATTGGTTATTGACCGGAGAGGTGTCTCGGTCATGTCTACATAGTTCTCGAACCCAAAGGGTCCGCACGCTTAAAGTTACGATGACAGTTTTATTATGAGTTTATATGTTTTGATGTACCGAAGGTTGTTCGGAGTCCCGGATGTGATCACGGACATGACGAGGAGTCTCGAAATGGTCGAGACGTAAAGATTGATATATTGGACGACTATATTCGGACACCGGAAGTGTTCCGGAGAAGTTTCGGATTAAACCGGAGTGCCGGAGGGTTACCGGAACCCCCCGGGGAAGTATTGGGCCTTAGTGGGCCTTGAGGGGAGAGAGAGGGCAGCAGCCAGGAGGTGGTGCGCCCCCTCCCAGGAGGAGTCCTAGTTGGACTAGGAGAGGGGGGCGCAGCCCCCTTTCCCTCTCCCTCTCCCTCTCTTTCCTTCCCCCCTTCTTTTCCTAGTAGGACTAGGAAAGGGGAGTCCTACTCCTACTAGGAGGAGGACTCCCCCCTCTCCTTGGCGCGCCCATAGGCAGCCGGCCTCCCCCTTGCTCCTTTATATACGGGGGCAGGGGGCACCTCTAGACACACTTGATATACGATATTTTAGCCGTGTGCGGTGCCCCCCTCCACCAGATTACACCTCGATAATACCGTCGCGGAGCTTAGGCGAAGCCCTGCGTCGGTGGAACATCATCATCGTCACCACGCCGTCGTGCTGACGAAACTCTCCCTCAACACTCGGCTGGATCGGAGTTCGAGGGACGTCATCGAGCTGAACGTGTGTAGAACTTGGAGGTGCCGTACGTTCGGTACTTGATCGGTCAGATCGTGAAGACGTACGACTACATCAACCGCGTTGTGATAACGCTTCCGCTGTCGGTCTACGAGGGTACGTGGACAACACTCTCCCCTCTCGTTTGCTATGCATCACCATGATCTTGCGTGTGCGTAGGGAAATTTTTGAAATTACTACGTTCCCCAACAGTCCCTACCTCTCGATACAGACAACAACCATGAAGGCAATGTAGTTAAGGACGAGATATGCACCCAGGGTTTGATGTAGGTCGAACCGAGCAATCCGAGCATCTGGGAGGGAATCCTGACAACGCATGAGCTCAAGCTTTGGTTGACTGACATTTGACGGTGACCGGCCCTAACATGAACTAGGAGGAATCCATTCATGGCCAACACATACCCCTCATTATCGGTCAAAGGGATGATATATATACACTCGGGGAGCCCACAGATATCAGTGTCGTCACAAAAAACCGCACAAGGGAGACGTGGTCGATCAGAAGACCCCGTATACACTGCATGCGGCCCGAAAATATGTATGGGTACGGTGGTGTATGATGTGTTTAAATCCCAAATGCACAACTTCGATGGGCCACGCCAAGTACATTACAAACCGAACACCGTACCCGACTCCAAGCCTGGTTCAATACCTATGATGTCAGTTTCCCAACTTCGAGGCGGCAGCGGGGGGTCCCACGCATGCGCTCAAACTTTATTTTGTCTAGCATGGGACACATCTATATATATCTATACATCTATACACATATATAGTGTGCGAATAACTATGAAAGTTGCTCGTTGGATGAAGCCAATCCGACGGTACAGAGATGGCAAATCCGAGCATTACTGGCCGTTGGATATCATCTACATTCCACCAGATTCTACCACATGTACAATCTAGAAGACTCCATGGTTGAACTTAAGCATAATGCACAACCCTCAAAACACAAGCACTTCTCCTTTGTTCTCTAGAATCTTTCATATCCTAATTGCCCAAACCTTTTTTTCTAAATGAATTGTCACTTTTTGTTTTTACCTTTACAATGCACAATTCCATGAATCTTAAAATAGTTTTTTTACAAAACTAATTGATTTTGGATGAGATGAACTATAAGAATTAAACGATCATCTAAATCATGCATATCTGGGAGAAGAGGCGGGAACCCGATGAGAGGAGTGGCGAGAAACGGTAGCCTATTTTGAATGAAAACCTACTAGTAGAGAAGGAAGCATGAGCTACACGACGCATGCGCACAGTGCTTACCCATGTACTACATGTGTTGTCGAAAGGGATCAGGGTTGCCATTCGATCTGGGAGCATCCAACGGTGCACACGTACGATCCGTGGGGTTTGGGTTCTGGCCAGTCAGAATGCAAGACTTAGATCGCGCGCCTAGCGGGGGGATATCATACGGAAACCAACAGTCGGTAGAAACCGGTGAAAACCACGAGAAAAAGGTGTTTTGAAGTTTCAAAAAATTTCAAAAAAATGCGGGATGTTAAGAGGATGATGTTTTATTGGCACACAAAATTTCAAGTTGAAACACATTAAGAGATGTGAGCTATGAAAAAGACAAAATCAGTGTCGAATAGTAATGTCATTATTCAGGGCGGAATTTATCTTTTTCATAGTTCACATCTCGTAACGTTTTTCAACTTGAAATTTTGTATCGCAATAAAACATCACCTTCTTAACATCCCACAATTTTTTCAGATTTTTATGAAACTTTAAAATATGGTTTCATGAAGTTTTCATTGAATATCGGCTTTCGTGAGTGAACCGTGTGGTATTTGAAAACATTTCGTGAGAAGAATCTCGGTTTTTAAATCCCCGTAAATCCAAAACTAAGCTGAAAATCGTGAAACCTGCCATGGTGTCACGGCATCGCACTTATATGTCGAGGAATTTTTTTCGTCCATTGTGGCGCAAGTTTTATTACAAGCCTCTTACAAACCAGAGTTTCTCTCAAAGAAGCATCGTGGTTCCGATAGGGAAACGTGTCCCCCTTGTGGGCGAAACGTAATCACTACCTCTTTTCACCTTGTATTTTCTTCTACGGGCGACATGGAACGACAGGATATCCGTGCTGAAATTTAAACTTATTCAGGGTTCCTTTGGCCTTTTTATACACTAACTGATTTCCCTAGGCATTTAATGTCCAGAATTCAAATCTGAACTACAAATACATGCTCCAGTTCACAAAAATGGCTAGAAAAATTATACATGTGTCCTTGGGTGCATGTTTAGGTCCCATGCCAGGAATGGGAACGAATTACAACCGTACTGGTGTCATGGCTCGTACTCAAACATTTCGAATCTCGGTTTTTAAGTCCCCATAAATCCTAAACTCACCAGAAAGTCATCAAAGGTGGCATGGTGTCACGTCATGGCACATATATGTCGTGGTAAAAACATTGTCCAATTTGGGCCAAGCTTTATTACAAACCTCTTACAAAAACTGGAGCTTCTCTCAAAGAAGCCTCGTGGTTCTGATAGGGAAACGTGTTCCCCTTGTGGGCGAAACGTAATCACTGCCTCTTTTCGCCTTGTATTTTCTTCCACGGGCAACATGGAACGACAGGATATCCGTGCTGAAATTTAAACTTATTCAGGGTTCGTTTGGCCTTTTTATACACTAATTGAGTTTCCTAGGCATTTAATGTCCATAATTCAAATCTGAACTACAAATACATGCTCCAGTTCACCAAAAGGGCTAGAAAAATTATACATGTGTCCTTGGGTGCATGTTTAGGTCCCATGCCAGGAATGGGAACGAATTACAACCGTACTGGTGTCATGGCTCATCCTCAAACATTTCGAATCTTGGTTTTTAAGTCCCCATAAATCCTAAACTCACTAGAAAGTCATCAAAGCTGGCATGGTGTCACGTCATGGCACATATATGTCGTCGTAAAAACATTGTCCAATTTGGGACAAGCTTTATTACAAACCTCTTACAAAAACTGGAGCTTCTCTCAAAGAAGCCTCACGGTTCTGATAGGGAAACGTGTTCCCCTTGTGGCCGAAACGTAATCACTGCCTCTTTTCACCTTGTATTTTCTTCACGGGCGACATGGAACGCAAGGATATCTGTGCTGAAATTTAAACTTATTCAGGGTTCCTTTGGCCTTTTTATACACTAATTGAGTTTCCTAGGCATTTAATGTCCATAATTCAAATCTGAACTACAAATACATGCTCTAGTTCACCAAAATGGCTAGAAAAATTATACATGTGTCCTTGGGTGCATGTTTAGGTCTCATGCCAGGCATGAGAACGAATTACAACCGTACCGGTGTCCTGGCTCTTCCTCAAACATTTCGAATCTCGGTTTTTAAGTCCCCATAAATCCTAAACTCGGCAGAAAGTCATCAAAGGTGGCAAGGTGTCATGTCATGGCACATATATGTCATGGTAAAAACATTGCCAATTTGGGCCAAGCTTTATTACAAACCTCTTACAAACCGGAGCCTCTCGCAAGAACCCTTGTGGTTTCGATAGGGAAACGTGTCCCCTTGTGGGCCAAACGATAATCGCTCCCTCTTCTAGCCTCGTATTTTCTTCTACACGCAACACGGAACAACTGGAGATTCGCGCTGATCTTTGAAATTATTCAGGGTTCGTTTGACCTTTTTTATTCATTAATTGAGTTTTCTAGGAATTTAATGTCCATCATTCAAATCTGAACTACAAATACATGCGCCAGTGCACCAAAATGGCTAGAAAAAATGTACATGTTTCCTTGGGATGCATGTTTAGGTCCCATGGAATGAATGGGAATGGATTCAACCGTCTCGCCGTCCTGGCCTGGCCACAAACATTGCGAATCTCGGTTTTTAAATGTCTGTAAATCCAAAACTCAACAGGAAATCATGAAACAAGGCATGGTGTCACTACATGGTATATATAATTGTCCAATTTGGGCGAAGCTATATTACAAGCCTTTAAAAAACCGAAGCCTGTCGCGACCCTCGTGGTTCCGGTAGGGAAACATGCCCCTCTTGTGGGCAAAACGATAATCGATGCCTCTTCTCGCCTTGAACTTTGTTTTCTACAGGCAACATAGAACAACAGGAGTGTCAGGCTGAAATTTGAAACTGTTCAGGGTTTGTTCGGCCATTATATATATTACTAATTACTAAGTTTTCTATGCATTTAATGTAGTCCATAATTCAAGTTTGAACTACAACCACATGCTCCAGTGAAGCAAAATGGGTGGGAAATCGTACATGTGTCATTGGGTGCATGTTTAGGTCTCGTTTAAGGAATGAGAATGAATTACAAACTTGTCGTCGTCCTGAAACAATGATAATCTCGTTTTTTAAATCCCAGTAAATAAAAAAGTCACCCAAAAAACATGAAACTTGGCATGGTTTCATTACATGGCACATATATGTCGTGGTAAAAAAATTCGTCCAGTTTGAGAAGAGGCGTACACATTAGTAGCCAACGAAGTCCTTTTTGAAACAAAAAGCTGACACGTTAATATCACAAACGGTTGTATTATATTTACCGCCTCGAAATTTAACCATACTCGGTGGCGTGTGTGCAGCTGTTTGATTAGACGGGACGAGCGCGAGAAGTCCGCCGTGCAGGATCGACGGGACGCGTGCGAGCAGTCCGCCGTCCAGGCTCAACGGGACGCGTGCATCCTGTCCATCTCGCAGGCTCGACGGGACACGTGCGAGCAGCAAGGCCGCCCATGCTCACCGGGAAGCGAGCTCTTTGACCTCCATGCACCAGCCGCCACCTGCCTCGCTCACAACTTCTCCATTAATGGGTTAATTAAAGCATCTGGACGGAGGGTGTTTGCTTGTGATGCCATGGCAGCATTTGCTTTGTTCATGTTTTCAACTAGTATTCCTCCCTAATTTAAATTGCCACATAGGGCAACGGATAATACGACCACAAATAAAATGGCAACACATAATACGACGACAATTTTACAATGGCGCACATAATAATTGTCTTACATATTCCGGATAATTTAAAATGCCACATGCGTCAAAGCCCTGAAGACACGAGGGCAAGAGAAGAAGGAAATTGCAGACAACGATCTGGGTCGCTACTGTCTCTACTCGTAGATGGATCGTCAGGCGGCGAAATCCTGCAGCTCCTTCTTCAATTCCTCACGACTTTGCTTGAAAGCAGCCACAGATTCCTCCACCTCCTGCTCGCGCTCGATCCGGAGCTTCCTCAAGCCACCCATCAGTTCCTCAACGACCGCTTTCAGCGTCATCTCTGAGGCACTGCTCTGCTCATGCAGCATCTTCCAGCCGGCGGCCTCGTCCTCCTTCTCGGTGACCAACTTGAGGAGCTTCGCATTGTCATCCATGAGTTGCTCGACAAGGCCAGTCACCTTGTCAATAGAGGCATCGCTGATCTTGAGCAGCTTCATCAAGCCGTCGACCAGCTCCTGCTGCATAGTGATGCCAGCAAGAATGTCGTCGTCGCCGGTGAAGGACTTCAGGAACATCGGCTCGTCGCGATGGCCGACGCCGCGAATGCGCTTGTGAGAGCCCTCGCGTGCCCGTGAGAGCTTGTTCGAGGGCTCCGCGGCACGCTGGGACATCTCTGCTGCGGCTGCGACTTCGCGGTGGGACCTTTCTAGTGCTTCCGCGGCCTTGGTCTTTGCTGCCTGGTTATATGTCCACCCTAAACTCCTCCTATCGGTCATGGCAGAACAACTTGACAGAGAAAACCAGTTTTGTGGGTGATGAGGAGAGGAACTGTGAAGTAATTTTCGAGTGGGTAGTTTTTATAGCCCGGTGCTAAGTGGGAACACATATTAGTTTGATAGGTGTGAACAGATTTGCAATTATACTTATTGCGTTGTAATCAGCAATGTGACGAGAAACAAGGTCAAAATTTATTGATGGCATAAGGTTGACCACGTGGTTGCTCGCCGTTGAGGCGGCCGCGGCGCGCTCCGCTCTGGCGTCCCTGCGCGCGCTCTGCTCGCCGTTGAGGCAAAGTTACAATGGCAGCTGTTAATAGTTCTTAATAATTGTCTTACATATTCAGGATAATTTACCAAATGCGGCAAGGCCCAAAACACTCATGACCTACATATGCATACAATTATAATAAGATATAAGCTAAAAGGCTGAGCTGGCGGCCTTCCGACGATGGTCTTCTCGGACTCCATGATCAACATAGCACCCTTGCGGCCGTTCACTCCGAGTGTCCCGACCCACCTCCGCCTACGTAGCTGCTGGCGCTGGGAGGCTCTTGGGGCTGCTGGGCCTCTTCCAGAAGAGCTTGACATCGTGCAATCGCGCGCATGACAACTCCACGGAACCGCTCCATTTCCATGTCTTTGGCCAGGTAGCAAATTCCGTCGATCACCTGCATCCTCAAGATATCACGTTGGTGATGTTCTACTTCGTCGGGGACGTCAACTCCGCCAAGGATGCGCTCGAACCTGGCCACCACATCATCGGGATCGAGGTTGACACGGCTGTCGCGGGCAATGATGAAACCGTAGGCTGCCTTTCTCTTGACTGAATCACAGAGGTCCTCTGCCCATTCCTTGCGGGGCATCAGGCTCTCAATGAGCACTAGTGACGGCGGCTCTTCGGGTGGGTCGTCGATCATGCCGCCGAGCAGCTCTGGATCTTTTGCATGGTGGATGGCAAACTGCTCATCACACCTCCTCTGCAATATGTCGATTGTGCTCCCAAGGACTGTGTCGCTGATATCGCTGCCGATGGGCCATGGTGCCTGCACCGGCCGATGAAGCTCTTGCTCCCCGACCTGCTCCGGCTCGTTCTCCTCGCCGAAGATGTAACACAGGTAGGCGTCGACATTGAAGCTTTGGTCGTTGCCTGGCATGCTTGGAATAACTAATGGTAGATGGGTGAGGACTAGATCTTCGGAGAGTGTCGTGGCGGTGCGTTGCCACCTGGGTTATATGCAGCAAGCCGTTAACTGGTGGCGGGAAACCGGTGAGGGAATAGGCGTGGATTTTACAATTCATCCATGTGGAGCGCGGGGAGACTAAGTGGAGCACACACACAACCCGAATACCGTATCCGGTGGCACGTGTTATTTATCACACAAGTGTTAACATAAGGAAACGTATGTGTAACTTACTAATCATCGCACACGAGTACTCGCAGACGCATCATGTGCGATATTCCTAGCCACCACAAGCAACTAGTTTGCATATTTCAAAGTTTTTTGTACACACAAAATCGTACGAACTAATTGTATTAACCATCTGTGTTGTAATTTCTCATCGCAAACAGTTCATCCGATTCGGCTGTTTGCCACGTATCACACACATCTTGTTAAGTTGGACCATTTCTGTTGCGTTCGCTAATCGAAAACAGATCGTCCGAGTGAACCGTATGCCCTATATCACACACACCTTGATCTGGATAACCGTTTATGTTGCACTCCCTAATAGCAAACGGTTCATCGGAGTGAACTGTATGCCGTATATCGCACACACATTGATATGGCTCCCCGTTTTTATTGTTCTGCCTCATCGCAAACAGTTCGAACGGGTTAACTGTGTGGCCTGAATCGCACACACAACTAAAATCTGAACCGTGTTTGATGCATCCTCCATCGCAAACGTTTTGCATCATTTCTGACGGTTTTCATACAGCACTGTTTGCGATTATTGCATCACACACAGTTTCTCGAAGGGTCTCTGATCGTAGTGTCGCGTTAGCAGCATCCTACAGTAGTGTTGGGTTTAGAAAGTGAAATCTTTCGAGGCTTGACAATCGCAATATTGGTCATACAAGCAATTCACGAATAATTAGTATAAGGAAGAGAACTTTCACATGCAAATATACTATCCTAGAAATCTTTGTGATTGTGAGCCCCCATCAAAATATTATATGCCAAAATTGTTGACGTTGGACAAGGAAGACAACATAATGATTTATGTTTGCTCATATTCACATAGAAGTCATATTGTCATAGATCCTTCAACATGTGGTGCTTTCCCCCCATATTTGCTAGCCAAAAATTCCGCACCGAGTAGAGATACTACTTGTGCATCCAAAAACCCTTAAACCCAAATCTTATCTTCAAGAGTCCACCATACCTACCTAAGGATTGAGCAAGATCCTTCAAGTAAGTCGTCATCGGTGCAATAAGGCAATAAAAATTGCTTCTAAAAATGTGAGATCATTTAGTGTAAGAGAAAATTGAGCGTTGTACGAACTTATGATGGCAAAGCAATAAAAGCGACGGACTGCATAATAAAGGTTGCTACCATAAGGGGCAATATAACGTGACGTTCTCTTGCACTAAGGGGTTGAGCATACCAAAAAATAAGCGCATGGCAACCTCTGCTTCCCTCTGTGAAGGGCCTATCTTTTACTATTCAGTATTTACTTTTGTGTAAAGAGTCAAAGTTTTTCTCTTTATTCCTTTTTATTTTTCTCTTTTGGCAAGCTTCATGTGGTGAGGAAAGATCTAGGCACATATGTCCAGTTGAATATGGGTAGCATGAGTTATTATTGTTGACATCACCCTTGAGGTGAATACGTTGGGAGGCAAAATAATAAGCCCCTATCTTTCTATTTGTCCGGTTGAACCGTTTTGCTCATGTGTACAAGGTGAGTGTTAGCAATCATAGAAGACTATATGATGGTTGAGTATGTGGAGCTCTTACTTAAACTCTGTTGAAAAAGTTGAATTGCAATTGCTTGGTGACTAAGAACATAGGTTGTTGAGTTTGAAGAGAGTTCATTGTTTGAACCTTAACATGTGAATTGGTTGCTACTATAACATGAGAAGATTTATAAGAAAGAAATGATGTTATGATGCTAGGAAAAGTGATTGAAATTATCATTGATCAAACATGTGCACTTTGCTAGCATTAAAACTTCATAAATTATTTCTTTTATCATTTACCTACTCGAGGACGAGTAGGAATTAAGCTTGGGGATGCTGATAAGTCTCCAACGTATCTATATTTATGAAGTATGCATGCTGTTATTTTATCATTCTTGGGTGTTTTACAATCATTTTATAGCAACTTTATATCATTTTTGGGACTAACCTATTGACCCAGTGCCCAGTACCAGTTGCTGTTTTTTGCTTGTTTTTTACATCGCAGGAAATCAATATCAAACGGAGTCCAAACGCAACGAAACTTTACGGGATTTTTTTTTGGGCCAGAAGACTCGCGATGGGCCAGAGCAGCACCTGGGGGGTGCCCCAAGGGGGCACAACCCACCAGGGCGCGCCAGGCCCCCCTGGCGCGCCCAAGTGGGTTGTGCCCACCTCGATGGCCTCCCGCACCCCCTCTTTGCACTATAAATTCCCAAATATTCAGAAACCCATCGGGGTTAACCTAGATCAGAAGATCCGCCGCCGCAGGCTCCGTAGCCATCGAAAATCAATCTAGACTGGTTCCGGCACCCTGCCGGAGGGGGAATCATCTTCGGTGGCCATCTTCATCATCCCGGCGGCCACCATGATGAGGAGGGAGTAGTCCACCCTCAGGGCTGAGGGTTTGTACCGGTAGCTATGTGTTTAATCTCTCTCTCTCTCGTGATCTATATCATGGGCTTTGTTAATATAGTCGGATCATATGATGTTTCTCCCCTCTATACTCTTGTTGTGATGAATTGAATCTTTACCCTTTGAAGTTTTGTCATGTCGGATTGAATATTCAGATTTGAGATCACATGATGTATGTCTTGCAGTATGAATACTTGAGGTGACATTGGGGTATCTTATTGATTCACTTGATATATGTTATGGCACTCAACTTGCGGATTCCCGCGGTGATATTGGGGTAATCTATGCATAGGGGTTGATGCACGTTTTTATTATCTTTTCTCCGATAGAAACTTTGGGGTCTCCTTGTAGTTCTTTGTGTGGATTGAGTATTATGAATATGAATTTGCTTTGGTGTTATTCTAGTATGAACTCTAGGATAGATCGAATGGAAACAATAGCTTTGTGTTATTTTAGTATGAACTCTTGAATAGATCGAACGGAAAGAATAGCTTTGAGGTGGTTTTGTACCCTACAAACAATTCCTATCTTTTGTTCTCTGCTAATAGGAACTCGGGAGTGATTCATTATTGTACTTTGAGGGATAATCATATGATCCAACTATGTTAGCACTGTTGAGAGATTGCACTAGTGAAAGTACGGACCCTAGGCCTTGTTTTTAAGCATTGCGGCACCGTTTTTGTGCCCGTTTACTATTTGCTACATTGTTGTTTTTATTTATTCAGATTATAAAAATATATTTCTACCATCAATATTACATTTTTATCACCATCTCTTCGCCGAACTAGTGCATCTATACAATTTTCCATTGTATTGGTTGTGTTGGGGACACAAGAGATTTCTTGTATTTGGTTGCAGGGTCGTTTGAGCGAGACCATGTTCATCCTACACCTATCACGGATTGATAAACCTTA
This sequence comes from Triticum aestivum, assembly GCF_018294505.1. Lineage (NCBI taxonomy): Eukaryota > Viridiplantae > Streptophyta > Magnoliopsida > Poales > Poaceae > Triticum > Triticum aestivum. The sequence goes on along the minus strand of NC_057805.1, from coordinate 295,940,725 downwards.
GGTCATCCACTTGAGGGAAAATTGCTACTATCCTACAAAACTCTGCGCTTGGAGGCCCAACACGTGTCTACAAGAATAAAGTTGCATAGTAGACATCAGTGTACGAGAGAAACGCGCATCGCTCGGCCCCGACCACCCACCGTAACTGGGAACTCCCCGATATTTTCCTCGTGCTCGCTTCTACCACGATTTTTTCCGTCATGGACAGCCCAAAGAATGTCATGCAGCTGCGTATCCAGCCCGCCCAGAACGAAAAGCCCATTTTCTGTCATGATTTTTTGTCATAGAAGTAGGAGCCCACCACATCTATGATGATACCGGGTTTTGTCACAATTAGCGTCATAGAAGTGTCATAAGCATGACATAAAAAATTTCGTTCGGCCCAGAATGTCACGGATCTGTCTTTTTTGTAGTGTATTCATGCTAGAATTGTATTAACCGGAAACTTGATACATGTGTGGATACATAGACAAAACACCGTGTCCCTAGTAAGCCTCTACTAGACTAGCTCGTTAATCAAAGATGGTTAAGTTTCCTAACCATAGACATGTGTAGTTATTTGATAAATGGGATCACATCATTAGGAGAATGATGTGATGGACAAGACCCATCTATTATCTTAGCATATTGATCGCTTACTTTTATTGCTATTTCTTTCTTCATGTCAAATACATATTCCTTCGACTATGAGATTATGCAACTCCCGGATACCAGAGGAATACCTTGTGTGCTATCAAACGTCACAACGTAACTGGGTGATTATAAAGATGCTCTACAGATATCTCTGAAGGTGTTTGTTGGATTGGCATAGATCGAGATTAGGATTTGTCACTCCGAGTATCGGAGAGGTATCTCTGGGCCCTCTCGGTAATGCACATCATAACAAGCCTTGCAAGCAAAGTGACTAATGAGTTGGTTACAAGATGATGTATTACAGAACGAGTAAAGAGACTTGCCGATAACGAGATTGAACTAGATATGTGGATACCGACAATCGAATCTCGGGCAAGTAACATAGTGATGGACAAAGGGAATAACGTAATTTGTCATAACGGTTCGACCGATAAAGATCTTCGTAGAATATGTAGGATCCAATATGAGCATCCAAGTTCCGCTATTGGTTATTGATTGAAGAGGTGTCTTGGTCATGTCTACATAGTTCTCGTACCCGTAGGGTCCGCACGCTTAACGTTCGATGACAATTTAGTATTATATGAGTTATGTGATTTGGTGACCGAATGTTGTTCGGAGTCTCGGATGAGATCATGGACATGACGAGGAGTCTCAAAATGGTTGAGAGGTAAATATTGATATATATATATATATGATAGTATTCGGACACCGGACCTGTTTCGGGTAGTATCGGGTATTTATCGGAGTACCCGGGGGGTTACCGGAACCCCCGGGGGAATAATGGGCCTTATGGTCCATAAGAGGGGAGCACACCAGCCCACAAGGGGTGCCCCCCCTTAGGCAGGAGGCAGAATTGGAGAAGGAAGAGGTGGTTTGGCCCCCTTTCCTTCCTCCCTTACCTCTTCCCTTTTCCTCTCCGGTGAAATAAGGAAAGGGGGCGAATTGGGATAGGACCCCAAGTAGGATTCCTCCAACTTGGGGTGCCCCATGGCTGCTCCCCTCCCCTCCAACCTATATATATGTGGGGAGGGGGCGCCTAGAACACACACCAACAATTGTTAGCCGTGTGCGGTGCCCCCCTCCACAGTTTACACCCCCAGATCATAGTTTGGCGGTGCTTAGGCGAAGCCCTGGGAGAATCACTTCACCATCACCGTCACCACGCCATCATGCTGACGGAACTCATCTACTTCCTCGACACCTTGCTCAAGAAGGCGAGGGACGTCATTGCGCTGAACGTGTGCAGAACTCGGAGGTGACGTACGTTCGATGCTTGATCAGTTGGAGCTAGAAGAAGTTCGACTATATCAACCGCGTTGTCAAACGCTTCCACTTTTGGTCTACAAGGGTACGTGGACACACTCTCCCCCTCTCATTGCTATGCATCTCCTAGATAGATCTTGCGTGAGCGTAGGAATTTTTTTGAAATTGCATGCTACGTTACCCAACAAAAATTTGCTAGCATACTGGTAGAGTGCCACCACTTGCCAGCTTAACCTTGGTAACTCAAATCTTCCTTTTGTAGGTTAACATGGTACTATAAATTGCATGTAGTTTAACATGGTTCTTATACTTTATTACTTATTTGACATTATCCATTATTATGTGTTCTATATTTTTTAGGCCTAGGCGGTGATGATTTTGCTAAATATTTATTACCGTTTTCCCCTCCTTTTAGTCTCTCACACATGTAATCTCAAAGGACTGCACTGGGACCTACTCAAATTCATTCCATCAGATTAGCCTTCCAGTGGTTTTCACTACGGAATATATGTTGCAGTAACTCTTTGTTAGAACACATTGGTGCTTGCATTTGCACACCGACATGAGAACCAAACAACGGTGGCACACTATCGATCCTTGCCATTTATTTGGACACTAATGGGCCATGCGCAATTCTCAACTTACTATTCCTTTTGCCATGAGCTATCCAATTTAATGTTGTGTATCCATGTGTTATTTTTATTCTAAGCAAACTCAGCCATAATTTATCGCAACAACGCCCGAGGTATCATCTAGTTTGTCATGTAATCGAGTCAATTTGTTAGGGCTTCATCCCTAATATCCACTATGTTCTGAGATTGATGTTGCTATGACCTTTCTATGCTTAATGCTTGTCACTAGAGCCCGAGTGCCATGATTTTAGATCTGAACCTATTATGTTTTCATGAATATAAGTGAGTTTTATATCCTATCTTGCAAGTTGTATGCATCTATTACGTGTTATAATCCTCAGACCCCAAGGTGACAATAGTTGGGATTCACTCTAGTGATGACTGTAATATGAGGAGTTCATGTATTCACTAAGTGTTAATGCTTTGTTCCGGTTCTCTAGTAAAAGAAGGCCTTAATTACCCTTAGATTTTCTGAAGTACCCCACCGCCACGGGAGGGTAGGACAAAAGATGTGATGCAAGTTCATATTACAAGCATGTATGACTATATACGAAATACATGCCTACATTGAATTGATGAATTGGAGCTATTGTGCATTGCTCTAGGTTGTGACTGTTATATGATAAATGCCATCCATACAAATATCCATCGTTGATCCAATGCCTACGCTTTGCTCATATTTTCGTTACTAAGTTACTACTGCTCTTGTTACTGTTACAATTATTACAAAACTGCTACTATCACTGCTACTGCTACTATTATTACTGCTACCGCTACTATCAAAACTATCATATTACTGTGCTACTAATACTTGTTGGGAAACGTAGCATGCAATTTCAAAAAAAAAATCCTACACTCGATCTATCTAGGAGATGCATAGCACCGAGAGGGGGAGAGTGTGACGCCCCCGATTCAATCGTACACTAATCATACACGCAAACGTGTACGATCAAAATCAGGGACTCACGGGAAGATATCACAACACAACTCTAAAATAAAATAAGTCATACAAGCATCATAATACAAGCCAGGGGCCTCGAGGGCTCGAATACAAGTGCTCGATCATAGACGAGTCAGCGGAAGCAACAATATCTGAGTACAGACATAAGTTAAACAAGTTGCCATAAGATGGCTAGCACAAACTGGGATACAGATCGAAAGAGGCGCAGGCCTCTTGCCTGGGATCGTCCTAAACTACTCCTAGTCGTCGTCAGCGGCCTGCACGTAGTAGTAGGCACCTCCAGTGTAGTAGGAGTCGTCGTCGACGGTGGCGTCTGGCTCCTGGGCTCCAGCATCTGGTTGCGACAACCGAGAGGAAGGAAAGGGGGAAAGAGGAGGAAAAGCAACCGTGAGTACTCATCCAAAGTACTCGCAAGCAAGGATCTACACTACATATGCATGGGTATCTGTGTAAAGGGGCAATATCGGTGGACTGAACTGCAGAATGCCAGAATAAGAGGGGGATAGCTAGTCATGTCGAAGACTACGCTTCTGGCAGCCTCCATCTTGCAGCATGTAGAAGAGAGTAGATGGTAAGTTCACCAAGTATCATCGCATAGCATAATCCTACCCGGCGATCCTCTCCTCGTTGCCCTGTTAGAGAGCGATCACCGGGTCATATCTGGCACTTGGAAGGGTGTGTTTTATTAAGTATCCAGTTCTAGTTGTCATAAGGTCAAGGTACAACTCCGGGTCGTCCTGTTACCGAAGATCACGGCTATTCGAATAGATAAACTTCCCTGCAGGGGTGCACCACATTACCCAACACGATCGATCCCATTTGGCAGCACACACTTTCCTGGGTCATGCCCGGCCTCGGAAGATCAACACGTCGCAGCCCCACCTAGGCACAATAGAGAGGTCAGCACGCCGGTCTAAATCCTATGCGTGCAGGGGTCTAGGCCCATCGCCCATTGCACACCTGCATGTTGCGAACGCGACCGGAAGCAGACCTAGCCTAGCAGGTGTTCCAGTCCAATCCGGCGCGCGCCGCTCAGTCGCTAACGTCAAGAAGGCTTCGGCTGATACCACGACGTCGAGTGCCCATAACTGTTCCCGCGTAGTTGGTTAGTGCGTATAGGCCAGTGGCCAGACTCAAATCAAATTCCAAGATCTCCTTAAGCGTGTTATTTTAAAGTAACCGCGGACGCCGACCAGGGCCAGGCCCACCTCTCTCCTAGGTGGTCTCAACCTGCCCTGTCGCTCCACCACAAAGTAACAGTCGGGGGCCATCGGGAACCCAGGCCCACCTCTACCGGGATGGAGCCACCTGCCCCTTCAGCCCCCATCTCCGAACAGTATCATAAGTAATGTAACAGTATAAAGTATATAGCATATGCCCGTGATCACCTCCCGAAGTGATCATGGCCCAGTAGTATAGCATGGCAGATGGACAAGAGTGTAGGGCCACTGATGGAATACTAGCATCCTATACTAAGCATTTAGGATTGCAGGTAAGGGTAACAACTGTAGCAACAATGACAGGCTATGCAGCAGAATAGGATTAACCGAAAGAAGTAACATGCTATGCTACTCTAATGCAAGCAATATAGAGAAGGAATAGGCGATATCTGGTGATCAAGTGGGGGGCTTGCCCGGTTGCTCTGGCAAGAGAAGGGTTCGTCGTCGATGTAGTCGATCACAGGGGTACCGACAGCGGCCTCGGGGTCTACCGGAAGGAAGTAACAGGGGGAACACAGTAAATAACAGAGCAAACAAAGCATCACAAAGCATAACATGGCAATACGCGGTGCTAGGGGTGACCTAACGCAGTACTAGGTGATAATGGCGAAGGGGGGAAACATCCGGGAAAGTATTCCCGGTGTTCCGCGTTTTCGGACAGACGGACAGAGGGGAAAAGTTGTGTGTTCGCTATGCTAGGGATGTGTGGCGGACAAACGGGCGGCGTATCCGGATTCGTCTCGTCGTTCTGAGCAACTTTCATGTACAAAGTTTTTCCATCCGAGGTACGGTTTATTTTATATTAATTTTAAAAGATTTAATTATTTTTAGAATTTATTTAATTGTTTTAAATCAACATTATCCAGAATAGTGTATGCTGACGTCATCATGACGTCAGCATGATGTCAGCAGTCAGCAGAACGTTGACCGGGTCAAACTGACGTGTGGGTCCCAGTTGTCATACACTATTTAGTTAATTAACAACAGTTAATTAGGTTAACTAGTTAATTAGGTTAATCTAATCAGGATTAATTAATTAATCCTGATTATTTATTTATTTCATTAATTCCTTTTTTTCATTTTTCGTTCTGGGCGTGGGCCCCGTTTGTCATAGGCCCATAGGGGCCTATCGGGTTCGGGCGTGCGGGCGACGGTTTACGGGCGCATTTGAGCGCCCGATTGGACGCAGCGGGGTGAGGCCAGAGGCGAACGCCGGCGCCAATGGCAGCGACGCAGGCGGCCAGCGAGGAGGCCGGAGTGGAGCCGGGCAGGGGAGGGCGACGAGTGTGGCGCAGGTGGCGAGGGGAGTGGCACTGCGCGCGGGCAGCACAGGCAGAGGCGGGACGCAACGGCGGCGGCGAGTGGCCGGAGCGACGGCGGCCCTGGCCGGTGCGGGCGCGGCGATGCGAGCCGCGGCGAGTGGCCAGCGTAGGGAGGCGTACCGCGGCGAGGGAGGCCGGAGCGGGGCGGCGAGTGAGCAGCGGCAGGGCGTCGGCCGCGAGGTGGAGCGCGAGGCGGGAGGTAGGCTGCGGGCGAAGGCGGGATGTAGGGGGCCGACAGCAGTGAGCGGAGCTGAAGCGGGGGTCACGGGCGTGGCGTGGCCAGGGTTGTGCGCGCGCGGGGGATGAAGGTCGCGGCGAGCGCGATAGGGGGCGCATGCGGGCGTGGGTGGCGGCCCCGGGCGCAGCCAGCAGGGGCCGTGGCAGTTTGGCGCGCGCTGCGGGGAGCAGGGCGTGGGTTGAGACATGCGCGACGGCAGCGGAGTAGCAGCTAGAGCAGCAGCGACGGCAGCAGAGCAGCGGCAGTGGCCGGCGCTGTGGGTGGAAAGGCGCGGTGCTGCTGAAGCAGAGAGGGAGGAGGGAGGCAACGGCTCACATCGAGCATGCAGGGTACGGGGCAGCGGGGCGTGAGGAGGAAGACGGGGACGGCCTTGTAGACGGAGACGACGTCGACGATGGAGTCCAGTGGGGCAGCTCCAGCGAGGGGTCAAGGAGGAGGACGGTGAGGCGGCGTTCCGGGCAGCGGCGGCGGCGTGCGTGTAAGCCCCGATCCGATCTGGATCGGGGGGAGGGGAACGACGTGGGGGGAGTGCGGGTGGTTGGGTTAGGGTTTGACCAGGGGTGGGGGTTATGGGGGAGTGGGGTGGCCGGTTGGGCCTTTGCCCAGTTGGGCTGGTTGGCCCAATGGCCTGCTGGGTCGAGGCCCAGTTGGGGGGGTCTCTTTTTCTCCTTTTTTGTTTGTTTTGTTTTGTTTTACTTTTTCTTATTTTCCTTTCTGTTTATTTCATCTTCCAAATTGTTTTAGTTTTGTAAAACATATAGTTAGCTCCTAAATTAGTAATAGTAATTATACCACTGCCACAATTAACTTGGCACCTAAATATAATAGTTTGTAATTGTTTATCATTTTAAAAGCATTTAAATAATTGTTTTTGCTACTGTTTTACTCATTTTAGAGTATTGAGACATTTTATAAAAGTGTGGTTTCTCTGCCATAATTACCTATGCATTATTTGGCACAACCCGAACAATTTAGTTTTAATATTTGAAAAGCTTTATCGTTTGACTTGATTTTGAATTTGAATCGTTTTTGGACCATCGCGAGATTAACAATAGTAACCGAGGTGACGTGGCATCATTAGCGTGGAATTACTGTAGCCTAATTATCCGGGCGTCACAATTCTCCTCCACTACAAGAAATCTCGTCCCGAGATTTAAGAGGTAGTGAAAGGGGGGAAGGTTTGGTAACAAATCTAGCGGGTCTTCTCGGTCTTGGCTGTTCTTCTCGAAGAAGTTAATCCCTTTCGTTGATGTCTTCAATTCTCTGCTTCAGGTCATCATGATGAAGTTGGCATCCTTTCTTCGAGAACTCCATCGTACTTACGAAAGAATAAAGGGTGGGTATATTCCGGGAGAACGGACCTCTGCAAGGTTGACTATCTGGTGCCTAACATCGGGGAAGGTGGCGGAAAGTAACTCTCGAACTGAAACTTAAGAAAATATCGAGAGCAAAGTAAGAAGGTACCATGAGAAGTTTCAAGCGGGTAGGCAATTGTTCGATGCCTAAAACAAGTGTGAAAGGGGTCTAGAGCAACGAGAATAAGTATTGCATCTGATACCCGAATAGATCACTAGGAAGGTGGCCCGTGAATTACATACAGAACCAAGCGCGAGGAATATCTTTGGCCACAGGGGTGTACAGGAGAGTCAGGTTTCGATCCTGTGGAACTATGGGATATGGGCCCACCATGTGGGTTAAAAGTAGGAAGAGGGGCGACGTCTTGCACAATCATGTAAGCAAGGCAAGTCAGAGAATAACCGGTCAGTTATGTTGGCAGCATCGTTGGTACCAAGGGCGAGGGACGAAGAGAACCATTTTCCTGCTCGTTGAACGAGGCGGACCAATAGGCAAAGTTCTCGTCCATCGGTGGCTACCGGAATGTCATCAACAATAGTAACAGGGTCTTGCTGACAGAATTGTACAACGAGGTGTTTACATAAGTAGGAGAATATTACTGCTTAGATCATATAGATCACAAGAAAGGTTAAACCAAACAATGGAAAGGACAATATGATTATCAGATTAAACAGAACAATGGAAAGGAAAATGTGTTAAAACACATATTTCAGGGGTATAGCCTTTCCAAGGACAAGCGGAGCATGATATCCATGACAGGATAGAAAGTAGAAAACCATTAAGGTAAGGGGAAGGGATTTCACGATATTACCCATACAACGGTGTTTGGATAATTGAGCAAGAAAACATTTAGCATTGGGCTTCAAATGTTCTTGTCGAAAATCGGAGTACCACAGACATGCTTCGAGATAGGATTGACATGTTCTTCAAGCAAAGGTCAGACTTAGGATACACAAAGGATCCATCAGGAACAACTCATAGAATAAGTCTTGCAATAGGTCCTCCAACCAGGTGTGCTAGGCATGACATCACCTTATTGGGTTATAGAAAGACCAATGCTATGACTCTTGGAAAATGTTCCAACCATCATATCTGACAGAGTTTCAGATCTGGTTGGTGTCAGGATACCTCAGACTCAGGATGCCCGAGAAGAAAAGGTGTAACACAAATTAACGCAAGGACATTTTAAGATTCTCGGGAATGAACCATGGGAGCATGTTCCGAAACCAGAGTTCATCATTAAACCAAGGAGAGGAGGAGGAGGTGACTGATGGACTCAGCGACATATCATCGAGATTTCCAAAAGATGGATTTCCACAAAATTATGTGAACAAGGAGATAACATTTGTCATATCAATTGATATAATGATGTATGCTTGAGGAAAAACATACCCAATTTAAACATTGGTTGAAAGGTGCACCCGAAATATGGGCTTAGGTAGCATGACCGATGTTAGAATGGTGATTCAATAACCAATACACAAAGAATGAAACTATCATTCATTAACTTACAAGCAATAGGGTTGCTAGAAGTTTTGAATTTTACACCTCACAGTTCAATCATCGGCATTCCGATTGGAAACAACACGGGGACCAAGAGATGAATGGAGACGGCGGTAAGTATTACTATATCAAGAATTTCTTAAGAGGTGGTGAAATTCTATCAACATTCTTGACATAAAAGATGGTAACACTCCAAGGTGGAACATAATTTAAGCTGGATAGCAAGTTGCATCCATAACATGAACACGTTTGTGATGAAAGGAAGGTAAGGATGTTGTCGATGGTAACTCAAATTACCAAGGGACGAGGATGGCACTTATCATCAAGAATTCGATTAATAACCCGGAAGGAGTCAAAATGTTGATAATGATCACGACAAATTTTGTCGAGAGGCTCCACGAAGAAGCAATCAAACAACGACTACATCAAGCAACATGACTGATGCAGCAAAAGATTATTGGAACCACATATACGACACAACTCGGAATCAAGCTTGTTGTTCAAGGCGAAATGATATGACAAGGAAAGTCGACGTAAGCTTAGCTCATCGTCGAAAATTGTGCTTCAGAAAGGACCAGATAGCACAGTTAAAAAGTTGCACGATAATGATATAGCCGATCAGGCTAGGAATGACTTGAAGGGTTATTAAATCATAAGCAAAAAAATACTTAGAGTTATTGAATCGGAGTGCGGAATCGATTCACTTAACGGTGTTCTTGAGTGACTAATAACTCAGAACCCGAGGGAAATTGGAATTGGCGAGAATAATAGTTGATGAAGAACTCATAAGAAGTTATGTAGTTCCGTGGTATTCTTGAGATACCAGAGTGTAATGCTCGACGGTAGATCAAAGTAAGGGTTGGATAGGTGCAATGATCTGCAGAAGACAAGTACTTCAACTTGTCCGAGAAATGGTATTTAAAAGGAGAACATGGCCGGAACAACGATTGCAAAATGCCAGATCCCAGATATAAGATAAACTTATACCAAGGAGATATTTATTTGAAGAGAAGCTTTAATGATACGATCTACATCGTTTCCATGGGCATGAACACAAAGTTCAAGGTCGACTCCCACTTCTCCAATGCGAGACCATTCATTCATTGCTCTAATAAAAATGATTTCAGTGTGAAAACCTACCGGGTGAATTACTAGAGGAGTATGACCCGTGAAAAGTTTTCGGGTCACATGGATTAAGGAAAGCATAAGGTTCAACCCATCGGGATATCTTAGAAACATATAACACAAGTTCCAAGAGTAAATATCACCAGCTCGAAAGCAGAGCATGGTTGGCCAAATCAGAGAATAGGATTTACTAATGGCATTATGTATCAGGGAAGAATTCACAAGGCGGTTAAATATGAAGGGCATTGCCGAATAATAATCCAACAAAGGATTTGACGGTCGATAGCAGAGCTGATGTGAGCATCGGCACACAACCAGTTGAAGAAAGAATGCAAGGGCATCATATTATAGAACATCTGAATGATTCCATGCTTAGATATCAAAGGAATTATGATTTCCAAATCGAAGGATCATAAAATGACGCTCTGATCAAGGGTGGATAAGTCCAATAGACCTAAGGGTACAATTGACGGCAAATAGATTGGTCAAGAACAAGCTCATGTTTAAAATGACGTCTGAGCCGGAAAGATAATTTAAAAGGATCGACTGATGATTGCGTGCATTCGCACTCATGTTGAATCAATAGGATCAAAATGACGGTGCCTAAGGATACTAACGAATATTGCCAGACATATGGAAAGCATCCATAATGCAAGCAGACAAGTATTGCAGAGCAATAAGCTACTAAGGATTTTTGGAGGATCGAATAGTATTTCGAAGACCATTGTGAAACACATGAACAACTGGGGATGAACGGATACTCGATAAGGGCGAGAAATTATCTGTAGGGGTATTCAGGTGGCAAGGACTACAAGGCAGTAGGCACAAAATATTCTCGGAACAATAGAAAGGATTTCAAGGTATCTTGTAATAACAAGATCAACTGGGAATAAAAGTAAGAACGACAAGTGTATGTATTTATCCATAGGGATATTTTGGTGGTAGGGAATTGCAAAAGCAACGGGCACAAAGTCTCAAAAGAGAATGGGAGAGTAACTTCGAAATCTTCTGGTGCAGCCGGCGATCATCTAGACTGAAGGGCTCTCCGGGAGAAAGTGTTTTCGAGAACCTAAAGTTAGATTTTAGAAAATCATTTAACCCGAATAGAAGAGAGATTAGAATCCCAGAGTATAGACGAGGAATAAAAGATCCTAATACCACCCAATGGCGACGTGGGCCCATGAGCCGCACAGCCATGTTAGTAAAAGTTTTTCAATGTCTAGACTCGACTTCGGCCAAGGAGTTGGAAAGGGGGATTCCTACAGGCTGTCGGCTCTGATACCAACTTGTGACGCCCCCGATTCAATCGTACACTAATCATACACGCAAACGTGTACGATCAAAATCAGGGACTCACGGGAAGATATCACAACACAACTCTAAAAATAAAATAAGTCATACAAGCATCATAATACAAGCCAGGGGCCTCGAGGGCTCGAATACAAGTGCTCGATCATAGACGAGTCAGCGGAAGCAACAATATCTGAGTACAGACATAAGTTAAACAAGTTGCCATAAGATGGCTAGCACAAACTGGGATACAGATCGAAAGAGGCGCAGGCCTCCTGCCTGGGATCCTCCTAAACTACTCCTGGTCGTCGTCAGCGGCCTGCACGTAGTAGTAGGCACCTCCAGTGTAGTAGGAGTCGTCGTCGACGGTGGCGTCTGGCTCCTGGGCTCCAGCATCTGGTTGCGACAACCAGGAGAAGGAAAGGGGGAAAAGAGGGAGAAAAGCAACCGTGAGTACTCATCCAAAGTACTCGCAAGCAAGGATCTACACTACATATGCATGGGTATCTGTGTAAAGGGGCAATATCGGTGGACTGAACTGCAGAATGCCAGAATAAGAGGGGGATAGCTAGTCCTGTCGAAGACTACGCTTCTGGCAGCCTCCATCTTGCAGCATGTAGAAGAGAGTAGATGGTAAGTTCACCAAGTATCATCGCATAGCATAATCCTACCCGGCGATCCTCTCCTCGTTGCCCTGTTAGAGAGCGATCACCGGGTCATATCTGGCACTTGGAAGGGTGTGTTTTATTAAGTATCCAGTGCTAGTTGTCATAAGGTCAAGGTACAACTCCGGGTCATCCTGTTACGGAAGATCACGGCTATTCGAATAGATAAACTTCCCTGCAGGGGTGCACCACATTACCCAACACGCTCAATCCCATTTGGCCAGTCACACTTTCCTGGGTCATGCCCGGCCTCGGAAGATCAACACGTCGCAGCCCCACCTAGGCACAACAGAGAGGTCAGCACGCCGGTCTAAATCCTATGCGCGCAGGGGTCTGGGCCCATCGCCCATTGCACACCTACACGTTGCAAACGCGACCGGTAGCAGACCTAGCCTAGCAGGCGTTCTAGTCCAATCCGGCGCGCGCCGCTCAGTCGCTGACGTCAAGAAGGCTTCGGCAGATACCACGACGTCGAGTGCCCATAATTGTTCCTGCGTAGTTGGTTAGTGCGTATAGGCCAATGGCCAGACTCAGATCAAATACCAAGATCTCGTTAAGCGTGTTATTTTAAAGTAACCGCGGACGCCGACCAGGGCCAGGCCCACCTCTCTCCTAGGTGGTCTCAACCTGCCCTGTCGCTCCGCCACAAAGTAACAGTCGGGGGCCGTCGGGAACCCAGGCCCACCTCTACCGGGATGGAGCCACCTGCCCCTTCAGCCCCCATCTCCGAACAGTATCATAAGTAATATAACAGTACAAAGTATATAGCATATGCCCGTGATCACCTCCCGAAGTGATCACGGCCCAGTAGTATAGCATGGTAGACGGACAAGAGTGTAGGGCCACTGATGGAATACTAGCATCCTATACTAAGCATTTAGGATTGCAGGTAAGGGTAACAACTGTAGCAACAATGACAGGCTATGCAGCAGAATAGGATTAACCGAAAGAAGTAACATGCTACGCTACTCTAATGCAAGCAATAGAGAAGGAATAGGCGATATCTGGTGATCAAGGGGGGGGGCTTGCCTGGTTGCTCTGGCAAGAGAAGGGTTCGTCGTCGATGTAGTCGATCACAGGGGTACCGGCAGCGGCCTCGGGGTCTACCGGAAAGAAGTAACGGGGGGAACACGATAAATAACAGAGCAAACAAAGCATCACAAAGCATAACATGGCAATACGCGGTGCTAGGGGTGACCTAACGCAGTACTAGGCGATACTGGCGAAGAGGGGAAACATCCGGGAAAGTATTCCCGGTGTTCCGCGTTTTCGGACAGACGGACCGAGGGGAAAAGATGCGTGTTCGCTATGCTAGGGATGTGTGGCGGACAAACAGGCGGCGAATCCGGATTCGTCTCGTTGTTCTGAGCAACTTTCATGTACAAAGTTTTTCCATCTGAGGTACGATTTATTTTATATTAATTTTAAAAGATTTAATCATTTTTAGAATTTATTTACTTATTTTAAATCAACATTATCCAGAATAGTGTATGCTGACGTCATCATGACGTTAGCATGACGTCTGCAGTCAACAGAACGTTGTCCGGGTCAAACTGACGTGTGGGTCCCAGCTGTCATACACTATTTAGTTAATTAACAACAGTTAATTAGGTTAACTAGTTAATTAGGTTAATCTAATCAGGATTAATTAATGAATTAATTAATTTTAATTATTTATTTATTTCATTAATTCCTTTTTTCATTTTTCGTTCTGGGCGTGGGCCCCGTTTGTCATAGGCCCATAGGGGCCTATCGGGTTCGGGCGTGCGGGCGACGGTTTACGGGCGTAGCGGGGCGAGGCCAGAGGCGAATGCCAGCGCCAATGGCAGCGACGCAGGCGGCCAGCAAGGAGGCCGGAGTGGAGCCGGGCAGGGGAGGGCGACGAGTATGGCGCAGGTGGTGAGGGGAGTGGCGCTGCGCGCGAGCAGCACAGGCGGAGGCGGGACACAACGGCGACGGTGAGCGGCTGCGCAAGGCGAGGCCGTGGCCGGAGCGATGGCGGCCGTGGCCGGTGCGGGCGCGGCGATGCGAGCCGCGGCGAGCGGCCAGCGTAGGGAGGCGGACCGCGGCGAGGGAGGCCGGAGCGGGCGGCGAGTGAGCGGCGGCAGGGCGTCGGTCGCGAGGCGGAGCGCGAGGCGGGAGGTAGGCTGCGGGCGAAGGCGGGATGTAGGGGGCCGACAGCAGTGAGCGGAGCCGAAGCGAGGGTCGCGGGCATGGCGTGGCCAGGGTCGTGCACACGCGGGGGATGAAGGTCGCGGCAAGCGCGACAGGGGGCGCGTGCGGGCGTGGGTGCTGGCCCCGGGCGCAGCCAGCAGGGGTCGCGGTAGTTCGGCGCGCGCTGCGGGGAGCAGGGCGCGGGGTGAGACATGCACGACGGCAGCGGAGCAGCAGCTAGAGCAGCAGCCGCGGCAGCAGAGCAGCGACAGTGGCCGGCGCTGTGGGTGGAAGGGCGCGGTGCTGCGGAAGCAGAGAGAGAGGAGGGAGGCGACGGCTCACATCGAGCATCCAGGGTACGGGGCAGCGGGGCGTGAGGAGGAAGACGGGGACGGCCTTGTAAACGGAGATGACGTCGACAATGGAGTCCGGTGGGGCAGCTCTAGCGAGGGGTCGAGGAGGAGGACGGTGAGGCGGCGTTCCAGGCAGCGGCGGCGGCGTGCGTGTAAGCCCCGATCCGATCTGGATCGGGGGGAGGGGAACGACGTGGGGGGTGCGGGTGGTTGGGTTAGGGTTTGACCAGGGGTGGGGGTTATGGGGGAGTGGGGTGGCCGGTTGGCCTTTGCCCAGTTGGGCTGGTTGTGTGACGCCCTCGATTCAATCGTACACTAATCATACACGCAAATGTGTACGATCAAGATCAAGGACTCACGGGAAGATTTCACAACACAACTCTAGACACAAATAAAATAATACAAGCTTTATATTACAAGCCATGGGCCTCGAGGGCTCGAATACATAAGCTCGAATACACAAGAGTCAGCGGAAGCAATAATATCTTAGTACAGACATGAGTTAGACAAGTTTGCCTTAAGAAGGCAAGCACAAAAGTAGCAACGATCGAAAAGGCAAGGCCTCCTGCCTGGGAGCCTCCTAACTACTCCTGGTCATCAGCGGTCTCCACGTAGTAGTAGGCATCGGCGGTGGCATCTGGCTCCTGGGCTCCGACATCTGGTTGCATCAACCGGAAAGAAGAAGAAAGGGGGAAGCAAAGCAACCGTGAGTACTCATCCAAAGTACTCGCAAGCAAGGATCTACACTACATATGCATCTGTGTCAATGAAAATGGTAGTATATGTGGACTGAACTGCAGAATGCTAGAAGAGAAGGGGAAAGCCTAGCCTATCGAAGACTAGCATCTTCTGGAAACCACCATCTTGCAACAACAGGAGGGAGTAGAGTAGCATAAAGTAAAGTAGTAGTAGTGTTATCAACCTCGGCCAGAGATCCTTTCTCGACACCCCGCGAGAAAGCAATCCCAGAGCCATACTATCCAGTTATCATCACAATCCATTACTCATCACAAGTATCCAGTTCTAGTTGTATCGATCGGGATACAACTCCAAGTGTCCGTTACCGTAGGACAGGCTATCGATAGATGTTTTCTTCCCTGCAGGGGTGCACCAACTTACCCACCACGCTCGATTAACTCCGACCGGATACACTTTCCTGGGTCATGCCCGGCCTCGGCCAAACAATACGCCGCAACCCGACCTAGGCTTAATAGAGAGGTCAGCACGCCGGACTAAACTTATGCCCCCAGGGGTCATGGGCCATCGCCTCGGGAACTCCTGCACGTTGCGTGGGCGGCCGGTGAGCAGACCTAGCTACCTCCTTAAAAAGGTAGGAGCTTACCAGTCCAACCCGGCGCGTGCCGCTCAGTCGCTGACGTCTATTAAGCTTCGGCTGATGCATACGACGCAGAACGCCCATACTATGCCCACGTGATGGTTAGTGCTATCAGGCCAGAGGCCCCTCGGATCAAATATCCAAATCGTAGTGGATTAGGAGCACGCGGTAAAGCAGAGACTCACGAAAGATGTGACCCCGTTGCCCCGTCTCGAGGACTTGCGGCAAGGGCTAGGAATGCCCGGCCACGCCTTGTAATTATCTCGCGGGCACCCTCCAGGTCAACCCGTCTCCACATCACTCGCGGGTACCCCTCAGGGTCGACCCGCCTTTCCAAGTAACAGTGGTAAAGTCCAAGTATCCGTGTGTCCAAACATCAAGGGGAAAACCCGAGGAATCACCCCCGATGAATTCCACTCGATGTAATCATCAAGGTGAATGTAAGAGGAACCACCCCCGAGGTTCACACTTGAGGGGTTGCACGACAGAGTCGTATTGGAAGTGGTTAAGGCGGAATCACCCCCGATGACCACGACTGAATAGCTACACTACAGGGTTAACATCAGAAGTGCTGTAGAGGTCTCACCCTCGGCACTCGATAGTAACCTAGTAGTGTCGAGCAACTAAGGGGAAAGTGATGTGCGGTGCCATGGCCTGGTCTTCGATCCCGTTGATCGGGTCTTCAATGATGAAGCAGGGGCAACAAGGACAAGGTGGGGGTCACTGATGGATCACTAGCCAACCTATACTAAGCAGTTTAGGATAAGTAGGTAAGGTAACAATAAGCAGGTTACAAAAGCAGGCTATGCATCAGAATAGGAGCAAACAATAACAGTAGCAAAATCTAATGCAAGCATGAGACAATGGAATGGGCGATATCGAGATGATCAAAGGGGGGGCTTGCCTGGTTGCTCGGCTGAAAAGGAAGAAGTGTCGTCGTAGACGTAGTCGATCATAGGGGCAACATCAGCCTTGGGGTCACCCGAAGAGAAGAGGGGGGCAAACAATAAATATAAAGCAAACACAGCATCATAAAGCATAACATGGCAATACGCGGTGCTAGGGGTGAACTAACGCGGTACGACACGTTGAAGACGGAGAGAGAAAACATCGGAGGGGTTTTCCTGGTGTTAGGCATTTTCCGGACAGATGAAAGAGAGGGGAAAGTTCCATGTTCAGCATGCTAGGAGCATGTGACAGATGAACGGACCGCGCATTCGGATTCGTTGGATTTTTCTAAGAAACTTTCATGTAGAGAACATTTTCATCCGAGATACGGTTTATTTTAAATGACTTTCTAAAGTTCAAAGGATTTTTTAATTTAATTAATTTGAATTATAAACAGTGAAATGTTCTTTTAAACTCAGCAGGGGCTAGTCACACTCAATGACATGTGGAGTCAAGGAGCTGGGTTGACTCAGTCAACACCTTTACTAGTCAACCAATGAACAGTGCATTGGGCCCTACTTGTCATTGGCACAAACTATTAACTAGGCTTTTAAATAAAAGGGGCCACATGTCATCTGTACATAGACTATTCTAGCCATTAATTAACACCTAGTAGTACTAATCTAAGCAAGGGCCGGCCACGTGCACGACGCACATACACAGCACACACAAGTTAGTAGGCTAGGAGTTATTAACATAAGATGTCATTTTGTGATTTTTGTAGGATTTAAGCTATTCATCAAATGGATTTGGTCCAGTGGGATAAAATGAAGTTTGTCATGCATACTTTCCACTCATATTATTTTTAGGCCTGTTGGTAGTTGTTTAACCACTGATCAGAGGCTGTCAAGGGGGTTAGTCATTGTGGAAATAGGAAAGCTAGCAACACAGTAACTAGTAGTAGTACATGTAGAGGAGCGATGGGCAGAGCCGTGGCGCGGGCGATGCAGTGGTGGGGAGCGCGTGGCCGGCGCGGTGTGGTTCACACCAGGGACGGCGGTGCGCTGGGAGCGGAGCCGCATGGGCAGGGCGCCGCGGCCGGGCGAGGGCCGGCGTGGCTGAAGACAGTAGCAGCAGCAAAACAGAGCGGGCAGTGGCAGCAAGTGTAGGGGCGGCGGCGAAACAGCAGGGCAACGGCAGCGGGGAGCGGGAGGCAACGGCGGCAGGCGCAGGGCGTGCGCCGGGGTGCGGGAGGGCCGCAGGCGGCGCGCAGTGACTTCTACAGGGGCCGCGGGTGTGTGGGGCGTGGCCAGCGCGACCCAGACGCGGGCAGAGGAGGTGGGGGGGTGCGGCGAGCACGGTGACTACGGCGACGATTCGTCGTGGAAAATAGAGGGATGGGGGAACAGGGGCTCACAGAAAAGCTCGTGAAGGTCTTGATGAAGCCGGAGGGGTCGAAGGGGAGCGGATCGACGGCGAGGTCGTGGCGGCTGTGCGTGGGGAGGAGCCCGATGGCGAGCGCTGGCGGCGGCCTGGAGACGAGCCGAGGGGCGTAGAGGAAGGAGACGACGACGGCGGACCGCCTGGACGCCGTGGCGTAGCTCGAGGTCGCCGGTGGCCGCGGGATCGATGAGGGCACGACGACGACTGCCGGGATTCGCGTTGGGGAGAAGACAGTGGCGTGAGGAAGAGAAGGGGAATTGAGCTAGGGTTCGGGAGGAGGGAGAGAGCGATCTTGTAGGGCGCCAGGGGGCATGGATGGCCGCCCCGTGGCCATCGGCGCCGTGTACGGTCGCCCTGCGTCCACGAGCGCCCGATGAACAGATGAAGGAGAAGGCGCCGGTGATGGGCTGGGCCGGCTCCTGTAGCGAGCAGGCCTAAGTGCACCATGCACTTAGGCCTTTTCTCTTTTTTTGTTTTCTTTTGTTTAATAAACAGAGAAAGAAAGGAAGTTAATTGGGCATCCAAATATCTTAAATAAATTATGGAACTGGGCCCATAAAATCCAAGGCTTTTTTAGCCAGTGCCACAAAAAGTTTGGAGGCCAAGGGATGTCATTTACATTTTTCACAATTAAAATGACATTCAAAAATGCTGAAGTTGCAATGAAATAATTGCTACTGTCCATCTTAGCTCAATGGTGATGTTGTTTTCCTTAACAATTAAATGTTATGGAATTTTGGCTAAATGATGAACATTTTTCTATCAAGTTTTGTGCAACTTCAAATTTCACTTTGAATTTGAATAGAATTCAGAGAAAGGACTTGAGTTGAGATATTATCCCAACATGATTAAGCTTTGTAAATCAAGATGACTTGGCACTGATCATAAGGGATTATTGTAGTGTGATGCTGGGGATGTTACAAATCTCCTCCACTACAAGAAATCTCGTCCCGAGATTTAAGAGGTGGAGTAAGGGGAAAGACTCGGGAAGGACGGAGCTCAACACAAGATAGGTACGTGGGGACTATGTGAGTGAACGTGGCATAGAGGCATCTCTCGAGTTGAAATTCAAGAAAGTCATCGAGAGGAAGGTGAGGTGTAATAAGAAGCTTCAACCTGGTAGACAATCATTTGTTGCCTGAAACAAGGGGTGAAAGGGGTTCAGAGCAATGGGAATAAGTATTGCGTCTGATACCAGAATAGATCGCCTCTCGGAAGGTGGCTCAGGATTTTCATATGAAGCCAAGCGTGAGAAATAACCTTAGAAACAAGGGTGTACAGGAGAGTCAGGTTTTGATCTTGTGGAACTGTGGGTTATGGGCCCACCATGTGGGTTAAAAGCATGAAGGTGCTAACATCTTGAACGGTCATGATAGCAAGGCAGGTCAGAGGATAGCCTGTCAGTTATGTTGGCAACAAAGTTTGATACCAAGGGCGTGGGATGAAGAGAACCATTTTCCTGCTCGTAAGACGAGGCGGACCAATAGGCAAAGTTCTCGCCCATCGGTGGTTACCGGAATGTCATCAACAATAGTAACATGGTCTTACTGACAGAGTTGTACTACACCGAGGTGCTTACTTAAGCAGGGATTTATCTCTGCTCAGATAAGTTAGATTATAAGAAAGGTGAAACAAAACAATGGAAAGGAAAATGTGATTATTATGATAATCAGACCAATGGAAAGGAAAGGTGTTTATACCCAAGTATTAGAGTATAACTTTCCCAAGGAAAGGCAGAGCATGATAGGGCTCCAAGTATTAAACCATTTAGACAAAGGGGCAAGGAATTTATGAGGTTTACCCATACAACGGTGTTTGGATACTTGATCAAGAACAGTTAGCATTGCGCTCCCAATGTTCTTGTTGATGATCGGAGTACCACACACATGCTTCGGGATAGTGTTGACATGGTCATCAGGGAAAGGTCAGACTTCGAATACACAAAGGATCCATCGGAACAACTTATAAAATAAGTCATACAATTTCAGCAAGGAAATGATGATTTTGTGTCCAGCGGGCTCAGGAACAATTCATCGAGGGGGCAAGGATGGTATTTCTCATTATGAATTCGATTGATATCCTGGAACAGCTCAGAATGTTGGTGATGATCACGACACATTTGTCGAGAGATTTCATGAAGATGTAACCGATCGGCGATGACATCAAGTCAAAGGAATGATGAAGCGAAAGGTTATTGGAACCATGGGAACAACACAAACTCAAAATCAAGCTTGCTGTTCCAGGCGAAAAATGATAAGACAAGGAAGATCGATGTAAGCTTAGCTCATTGTCGGAAATTGTGCTCCGGGAAGAAGGACCAGGTAGCACAGTTAAAACTTTTAGTACGATAATGATATAGCTGATCAGGCTAGGAATGACTTGAAGGATTATTAAACTCATAAGCAACGAAAATTACTTAGAGTTATAGAATCGGAGTGTGGAATCGATTCACTTATCGGCGTTCTCAAGTGACTACCAACTCAAAACCCAGGGAAATCTGAAATCGATGAGAAGCAATACCAGATGAAGAGTCGTAGGAAGCAAAACGGTTCTTTGTTATTATCGAGATACCGGAGGGTAATACTCGATGGGAGATCAAAATAGAGGTTGCGAAGATGCATTTATCTACAGAAGACAAGTGCTTTAACTTGTCCGAGAAATGGAATCAAAGGGGAACAATCATGGCCAGAACCATGGTTGCAAAGGATCAAATCCTAGATATAAGATGATCCTATACCAAGGGGATAATTAATTTTAAGAGAGCTTCCATGATAAGATCTACATCGTGTCCATGGGCATGAACACAAAGTTCAAGGTCGACTCCCACTTCTTCAATGCATATCATTTCATTTACTTCTCGCTTTCGATGAAGTTGTAGTGTTGAAATGTTATCTGGCAAAACACCAGAAGAGTAAGACTCGTTAAAACTCTTGGGCTCAAACGGATTAGGGGAGACATAGGTTCAACCCATAAGGGCATCTTAGGAACTTATTCCACAAACTTCGGAAGTAAACAACACAAGCTCGAAAGCAGAGCATGGTTGACAAAAAGAGAGGATGCAATTTACCAAAGGCATTATGTATCTGGGAAAGAACTTCACGAGGTTCTTTGAATATGAAGGACACTGTCGGATGATAATCTAATAATGGATCCGGCGATCCACAACGGAGCTGATGTGAGTATCGATATTCAATCAGAAGAAGGAATAATGCAGAGGCATCGGTTTTTGGAAATATCTGATAATTCCAAAGCTTAAATGCATAGGAATTATGATTTCCAATTCGGGGGATCAGAAGCAGGTGCTCTAATCAAAAGATAAGCAAGTTGAAAAGACATAGATCGACAATCATTCATGGTTTGATTTGCCGAGAACCAGCTCATGTCTGGAATGGAGTCTGAGCCAGAAGGAAAAATAATTACCAGGGAATAACTAATGAATGTGTGCATTCACGCACATGTCGAATCAATAGGATAAGAATGACAATCTCAAAGGAGTTTAATGAATATTGTTAGACATATGGAATTAACCATAATGCAAGAAGATAAGGAAGAACAGGAGCAATAGGCTACTGAGGATTATCGGAAGAATGAATAGTATCCCAAGGAATTTGTGAAACACATAAACAACTGGGGATGAACGGATCCCCGGTAAGTGTGAGGAATTATTCACACATGTATTCATGCGGAATAGGAGCTGCAAGGCAGCAGGCACAAAGGATTCTCAGAATATCCGAAGTATTTCAGGGTATCTTGTAATAACAAGAATAATTGGAAATGAAGGTATGGACGACAAGTGTATGCAGCTATCCTTAGGGATTTATCGGTGATATGGAATTGCAACGGCGAAAGCACAAGGGTTTCGGAGAAACATCAGAGAGTATCTTCAAAATCTTCTGGTGCAGCAAGTGATCATCTGGACTGAAGGGGCTCTCCGGGAGAAGTATTTTCAAGAACCTAAGGTTAGATTTTAGCAAAATCATTTAACCCGAATAGAAGAGAGATCAGAATCCCAGAGTATAGACGAGGAATAAAAGATCGTAATACCACCCAATTGGCAACATGGGCCCGTAAGCCACACAGCCATGTTAGTAAAACCGTTTTCAAGTACTAGACTCAACTTCGGCCAAAGAGTTAGAAGGGGGCAACCTACAGGCAGTCGGCTCTGATACCAACTTGTGACGCCCTCGATTCAATCGTACACTAATCATACACGCAAATGTGTACGATCAAGATCAAGGACTCACGGGAAGATATCACAACACAACTCTAGACACAAATAAAATAATACAAGCTTTATATTACAAGCCATGGGCCTCGAGGGCTCGAATACATAAGCTCGAATACACAAGAGTCAGCGGAAGCAATAATATCTTAGTACAGACATGAGTTAGACAAGTTTGCCTTAAGAAGGCAAGCACAAAAGTAGCAACGATCGAAAAGGCAAGGCCTCCTGCCTGGGAGCCTCCTAACTACTCCTGGTCGTCAGCGGTCTCCATGTAGTAGTAGGCATCGGCGGTGGCATCTGGCTCCTGGGCTCCGACATCTGGTTGCATCAACCGGAAAGAAGAAGAAAGGGGGAAGCAAAGCAACCATGAGTACTCATCCAAAGTACTCGCAAGCAAGGATCTACACTACATATGCATCTGTGTCAATGAAAATGGTAGTATATGTGGACTGAACTGCAGAATGCTAGAAGAGAAGGGGAAAGCCTAGCCTATCGAAGACTAGCATCTTCTGGAAACCACCATCTTGCAGCAACAGGAGGGAGTAGAGTAGCATAAAGTAAAGTAGTAGTAGTGTTATCAACCTCGGCCAGAGATCCTTTCTCGACACCCCGCGAGAAAGCAATCCCAGAGCCATACTATCCAGTTATCATCACAATCCATTACTCATCACAAGTATCCAGTTCTAGTTGTATTGATCGGGATACAACTCCAAGTGTCCGTTACCGTAGGACAGGCTATCGATAGATGTTTTCTTCCCTGCAGGGGTGCACCAACTTACCCACCACACTCGATTAACTCCGGCCGGATACACTTTCCTGGGTCATGCCCGGCCTCGGCCAAACAATACGCCGCAACCCGACCTAGGCTTAATAGAGAGGTCAGCACGCCGGACTAAACTTATGCCCCCAGGGGTCATGGGCCATCGCCCCGGGAACTCCTGCATGTTGCGTGGGCGGCCGGTGAGCAGACCTAGCTACCTCCTTAAAAAGGTAGGAGCTTACCAGTCCAACCCGGCGCGCGCCGCTCAGTCGCTGACGTCTATTAAGCTTCGGCTGATGCATACGACGCAGAACGCCCATACTATGCCCACGTGATGGTTAGTGCTATCAGGCCAGAGGCCCCTCGGATCAAATATCCAAATCGTAGTGGATTAGGAGCACGCGGTAAAGCAGAGACTCACGAAAGATGTGACCCCGTTGCCCCGTCTCGAGGACTTGCGGCAAGGGCTAGGAATGCCCGGCCACGCCTTGTAATTATCTCGCGGGCACCCTCCAGGTCAACCCGTCTCCACATCACTCGCGGGTACCCCTCAGGGTCGACCCGCCTTTCCAAGTAACAGTGGTAAAGTCCAAGTATCCGTGTGTCCAAACATCAAGGGGAAAACCCGAGGAATCACCCCCGATGAATTCCACTCGATGTAATCATCAAGGTGAATGTAAGAGGAACCACCCCCGAGGTTCACACTTGAGGGGTTGCACGACAGAGTCGTATCGGAAGTGGTTAAGGCAGAATCACCCCCGATGACCACGACTGAATAGCTACACTACAGGG
This sequence comes from Triticum aestivum, assembly GCF_018294505.1. Taxonomy (NCBI): domain Eukaryota; kingdom Viridiplantae; phylum Streptophyta; class Magnoliopsida; order Poales; family Poaceae; genus Triticum; species Triticum aestivum. The sequence goes on along the minus strand of NC_057805.1, from coordinate 295,916,566 downwards.
TTAACATCAGAAGTGCTGTAGAGGTCTCACCCTCGGCACTCGATAGTAACCCGGTAGTGTCGAGCAACTAAGGGGAAAGTGATGTGCGGTGCCGGGGCCTGGTCTTCGATCCCATTGATCGGGTCTTCAATGATGAAGCAGGGGCAACAAGGACAAGGTGGGGGTCACTGATGGATCACTAGCCAACCTATACTAAACAGTTTAGGATAAGCAGGTAAGGTAACAATAAGCAGGTTACAAAAGCAGGCTATGCATCAGAATAGGAGCAAACAATAACAGTAGCAAAATCTAATGCAAGCATGAGAGAATGGAATGGGCGATATCGGGATGATCAAAGGGGGGGCTTGCCTGGTTGCTCGGCTGAAAAGGAAGAAGTGTCGTCGTAGACGTAGTTGATCACAGGGGCAACATCAGTCTCGGGGTCTACCGAAGAGAAGAGGGGGGAAAACAATAAATATAAAGCAAACAAAGCATCATAAAGCATAACATGGCAATACGCGGTGCTAGAGGTGAACTAACGCGGTACTACACGTTGAAGACGGAGAGAGAAAACATCGGAGGGGTTTTCCTGGTGTTAGGCATTTTCCGGACAGATGAAAGAGAGGGGAAAGTTCCATGTTCAGCATGCTAGGAGCATGTGACAGATGAACGGACCGCGCATTCGGATTCGTTGGATTTTTCTAAGAAACTTTCATGTAGAGAACATTTTCATCCGAGATACGGTTTATTTTAAATGACTTTCTAAAGTTTAAAGGATTTTTTAATTTAATTAATTCGAATTATAAAGAGTGAAATGTTTTTTTAAACTCGGCAGGGCCTAGTCACACTCAATGACATGTGGAGTCAAGGAGCTGGGTTGACTCAGTCAACACCTTTACTAGTCAACCAATGAACACTGCATTGGGCCCTACTTGTCGTTGGCACAAACTATTAACTAGGCTTTTAAATAAAAGGGGCCACATGTCATCTGTACATAGACTATTCTAGCCATTAATTAACACCTAGTAGTACTAATCTAAGCAAGGGCCGGCCACGTGCACGATGCACATACACAGCACACACAAGTTAGTAGGCTAGGAGTTATTAACATAAGATGTCATTTTGTGATTTTTGTAGGATTTAAGCTATTCATCAAATGGATTTGGTCCAGTGGGATAAAATGAAGTTTGTCATGTATACTTTCCACTCATATTATTTTTAGGCCTGTTGGTAGTTGTTTAACCGCTGATCAGAGGCTGTCAAGGGAGTTAGTCATTATGGAAATAGGAAAGCTAGCAACATGTACAGTAGCTAGTAGGAGTACATGTAGAGGAGCGATGGGCAGAGCCGTGGCACGGGCGATGCAGTGGCGGGGAGCGCGCGGCAGGCGTGGTGTGGTTCACGGCCAGGGACGGTGGTGCGCTGGGAGTGGAGCCGCGTGGGCAGGGCGCCGCGGCCGGGCGAGGGCCGGCGTGGCTGAAGACAGTAGCAGCAGCAAAACGGAGCGGGCAGTGGCAGCAAGTGCAGGGGCGGCGGCGAAACAGCAGGGCAACGGCAGCGGGGAGCGGGAGGCAACGGCGGCAGGCGCAGGGCGTGCGCCGGGGTGCGGGAGGGCCGCAGGCGGCGCGCAGTGACTGCTACAGGGGCCGCGGGGTGCGTGGGGCATGGCCAGCGTGACCCAGACGCGGGCAGAGGAGGTGGGGGGGTGCGGCGAGCACGGCGACTACGGCGACGATTCGTCGTGGAAAATAGAGGGATGGGGGAACAGCGGCTCACAGAAAAGCTCGTGGAGGGCTTTATGAAGCCAGAGGGGTCGAGGGGGAGCGGATCAACGGCGAGGTCGTGGCGGCTGTGCGTGGGGAGGAGCCCGATGGCGAGCGCTGGCGGCGGCCTGGAGACGAGCCGAGGGGCGTAGAGGAAGGAGATGACGACGGCGGACCGCCTGGACGCCGTGGCATAGCTCGGGGTCGCCGGTGGCCGCGGGATCAATGAGGGCACAACGACGACTACCGGGATTCGCGTTGGGGAGAAGACAGTGGCGCGAGGGAGAGAAGGGGAATTGAGCTAGGGTTCGGGAGGAGGGAGAGAGCGATCTTGTAGGGCGCCAGGGGGCATGGATGGCCGCCCTGTGGCCATCGGCGCCGTGTACGGTCGCCCTGCGTCCATGAGCGCCCGATGAACAGATGAAGGAGAAGGCGCCGGTGATGGGCTGGGCCGGCTCCTGTAGCGAGCAGGCCTAAGTGCACCATGCACTTAGGCCTTTTCTCTTTTTTTGTTTTCTTTTGTTTAATAAACATAGAAAGAAAGGAAGTTAATTGGGCATCCAAATATCTTAAATAAATTATGGAACTAGGCCCATAAAATCCAAGGCTTTTTAGCCAGTGCCACAAAAAGTTTGGAGGCCAGGGGATGTCATTTACATTTTTCACAATTAAAATGACATTCAAAAATGCTGAAGTTGCAATGAAATAATTGCTACTGTCCATCTTAGCTCAATGGTGATGTTGTTTTCCTTAACAATTAAATGTTATGGAATTTTGGCTAAATGATGAACATTTTTCTAGCAAGTTTTGTGCAACTTCAAATTTCAGTTTGAATTTGAATAGAATTCAGAGAAAGGACTTGAGTTGAGATATTATCCCAACATGATTAAGCTTTGTAAATCAAGATGACTTGGCACTGATCGTAAGGGATTACTGTAGTGTGATGCTGGGGATGTTACAGGTTGGCCCAATGGCCTGCTGGGTCGAGGCCCAGTTGGGGGTCTCTTTTTCTCCTTTTTTTGTTTGTTTTGTTTTGTTTTACTTTTTCTTATTTTCCATTCTGTTTATTTCATCTTTCAAATTGTTTTAGTTTTGTAAAACATATAGTTAGCTCCTAAATTAGTAATAGTAATTATACCACTGCCACAATTAACTTGGCACCTAAATATAATAGTTTATAATTGTTTATTATTTTAAAAGCATTTAAATAATTGTTTTTGCTACTGTTTTACTCATTTTAGAGTATTGAGGCATTTTATAAAAGTGTGGTTTCTCTGCCATAATTACCTATGCATTATTTGGCACAACCCGGACAATTTAGTTTTAATATTTGAAAAGCTTTATCGTTTGACTTGAATTTGAATTTGAATCGTTTTTGGACCATCGCGAGATTAACAATAGTAACCGAGGTGACGTGGCATCATTAGCATGGAATTACTGTAGCCTAATTATCCGGGCGTCACAGAGAGTGTGTCCACATACCCTCGTAGACCGAAAGCGGAATCGTTTGACAACGCGGTTGATGTAATCGAACTTCTTCTAGCTCCGACCGATCAAGCACCGAACATACGGCACCTCCGAGTTCTGCACACGTTCAGCTAGATGACGTCCCTCGAACTCTTGATCCAACAAGGTGTCGAGGGAAAGTTTCTTCAGCACGACGGTGTGGTGACGGTGATGGTGAAGTGATTCGCGTAGGGCTTCGCCTAACCACTACGTGACTATGACCGGAGGCGTAAACTGTGGAGGGGGCGCCGCACACGGCTAACAATTGTTGGTGTCTGTTCTAGAGGTGCCCCCTCATATATATAGGTTGGAGGGGAGGAGAGGCAGCCAAGGGGGCGCCCCAAGTAGGAGGAATCCTACTTGTGTGCCTCCCAATTCGGCCTCCCCCCTTCCATATTCATCCGGAGGGGGAAGGAAGGAGGTGGGAGGAGAGAAGGAAGGGGGAGGCTGAATCCCTCCCCTTCCTTTCCCTCTTCTCCTCTTTCCTTCCCCCCTATTTCGGCCTACATGGGGCGCACCAGCCCCCTAGGGGCTGGTCTATCCCCTTCTTGGCCCATTAGGCCCATGTAGTTGCCGGGGGGATGCCCGGAACCCCTTTCAGTGACCCGATATGTACCCGGTACCCCAGAACACTTCCGGTGTCCGAATATCATCATCCAATATATCAATCTTTACCTCTCGACCATTTCAAGACTCCTTGTCATGTCCGTGATCTCATCTGGGACTCCAAATAACATTCGGTCACTAAATCACATAACTCATCTAATACAAAATCGTCATTCAACGTTAAGCGTGCGGACCCTATGGGTTCAAGAACTATGTAGACATGACCGAGACACCTCTCCGGTCAATAACAAACAGCGGAACCTAGATGCTCATATTGGTTCCTACATATTCTACGAAGATCTTTATCGGTCGTACGTCAATGACAACATACGTAGTTCCCTTTGTCACTGGTATGTTACTTGCCCAAGATTCGATCGTCGGTACCTTCATACCTAGTTCGATCTCGTTACCGACAAGTCTCTTTACTCGTTCCATAATACATCATCCTACAACTAACTCATTAGTAACATTTCTTGCAAGGCTTATTATGATGTGCATTACCGAGAGGGCCCAGAGACACCTCTCCGATACTCGGAGTGACAAATCCTAATCTCGATCTATGCCAACCCAACAAACACCTTCGGAGATACCTGTAGAGCATCTTTATAATCACCCAGTTACGTTGTGATGTTTGATAGCACACAAGGTATTCCTCCGGTATCCGGGAGTTGCATAATCTCATAGTCGAAGGAATATGTATTTGACATGAAGAAAGCAATAGCAATAAAACTGAACGATCAATATGCTAAGCTAATGGATGGGTCTTGTCCATCACATCATTCTCCTAATGATGTGATCCCGTTCATCAAATGACAACACATGTCTATGTTTAGGAAACTTAACCATCTTTGATTAACGAGCTAGTCTAGTATAGGCTTACTAGGGACACTGTGTTTTGTCTATGTATCCACACATGTATCAAGTTTCCGGTTAATACAATTCTAGCATGAATAATTAAAAATATATCATGATATAAGCAAATATAAAATAAAAACTTTATTATTGCCTCTAGGGCATATTTCCTTCAGTCTCCCACTTGCACTAGAGTCAATAATCTAGTTCACATCGCCATGTGATTTAACACCAATAGTTCACATCGCCATGTGATCAACACTCAAAGGGTTTACTTGTGTCAATAATCTACTTCACATTGCTACGTGATTAACACCCAAAAAGTACTAAGGTGTGATCATGTTTTGCTTGTGAGAGAAGTTTTAGTCAACTGGTCTGCTACAGTCAGATCTATATGTATTGCATGGAGCTACTCTAGCTTATAGATCCCACTTTCAATATGTATCCAGATCGAGACTTAGAATCATCCAGATCGGTGTCAAAGCTTGCATCGACGCAACTCTTTACGACGAACTCTTTATCACTTCCATAACCGAGAAATATTTCCTTACTCCTCTAAGGATAATTTTGACCGCTGTCAGTGATCTACTCCTGGATCACTATTTTACCCCCTTGCCAAACTCATGGCAAGGTACACAATAGGTCTGATACACAGCACGACATACTTTATATAACCTATGGTTGGGGCATAGGGAATGACTTTCATTCTCTCTCTATCTTATGCCATGGTTGGGCTTTGAGTGTTACTCAACTTCACACCTTACAATACAGGCAACAACTCCTTTGACTGATCCATTTTGAACTTCTTCAAAATCTTGTCAAGGTATGTGCTTTGTGAAAGTCCTATTAAGAATCTCAATCTATCCCTATAGATATTGATGCCCAATATATAAGTAGCTTCACCGAGGTCTTTCATTAAAAAATTCTTATTCAAATATCCTTTTATGCTATCCAGAATTTCTATATCATTTCCAATCGACAATATGTCATCCACATATAATATCAAAAATGCTACAAAGCTCCCACTCACTTTCTTGTAAATACAGGCTTCACCATAAGTCCGTATAAAACCATATGCTTTGTTCATATTATCAAAGCGTATATTCCAACTCCGAGATGCTTGCACCAGTCCATAGATGGATCGCTGAAGTTTGCACACTTTGTTAGCACCTTTAGGATCGACAAAACCTTTTGGTTGTATCATATACAGTTCTTCTTTAAGAAATCCATTAAGGAATGCAGTTTTGACATCCATTTGCCAGATTTCATAAAATGTGGAAATTGCTAACATGATTCGGACAGACTTAAGCATCGCTACGAGTGAGAAAGTCTCATCGTAGTCAACTCCTTGAACTTGTCGAAAACCTTTTGCGACAAATTGAGCTTTGTAGATAGTAACACTACCATCAGTGTCCGTCTTCCTCTTGAAGATCCATTTATTCTCAATGGCTTGCCGATCATTGGGCAAGTCCACCAAAGTCCACACTTTGTTCTCATACATGGATCCTATCTCAGATTTCATGGCCTCAAGCCCTCTATTGGAACCTGGGCTCATCATAGCTTCTTCATAGTTCATAGGTTCGTCATGGTCTAGTAACATGACTTCCAGAACAGGATTACCGTACCACTCTGGTGCGGAACGTGCTCTGGTTGACCTACGAGGTTCGGTAGTAACTTGATCTGAAGTTTCATGATCATTATCATTAGCTTCCTCTCTAGTTGGTGTAGCCATCACGGGAATGGATTTCACTGATGTGCTACTTTCCAATTCGAGAGAAGGTACAATTACCTCATCAAGTTCTACTTTCCTCCCACTTACTTCTTTCGAGAGAAACTCCTTCTCTAGAAAGGATCCATTCTTAGCAACAAAGATCTTGCCTTCAGATCTGTGGTAGAAGGTGTACCCAACAATTTATTTTGGGTATCCTATGAAGACGCACTTCTCCGATTTTGGTTCGAGCTTATCAGGCTAAAACTTTTTCACATAAGCATCGCAACCCCAAACTTTAAGAAACGACAGCTTAGGTTTCTTGCCAAACCACAGTTCATATGGTGTCATCTCAAAGGATTTAGACGGTGCCCTATTTAACGTGAATGTAGTTGTCTCTAATGCATAATCCCAAAATGATAGTGGTAAATCGGTAAGAGACATCATAGATCGCACCATATCTAATAAAGTACGGTCACGGCGTTCGGACACACCATTACATTGTGGTGTTACAGGTGGCGTGAGTTGTGAAACTATTCCACATTTTTTTAAATGAAGGCCAAACTTGTAACTCAAATATTCGCCTCCCCGATCAGATCGTATAAACTTTATTTTCTTGTTACGATGATTCTCCACTTCCCTCTGAAATTTTTAGAACTTTTCAAATGTTTTAGACTTGTGTTTCATTAAGTAGATATACCCATATCTGCTTAAATCATCTGTGAAGGTCAGAAAATAACGATACCCGCCGCGAGCCTCAACACTCATTGGACCGCATACATCGATATGTATTATTTCCAATAAGTCATTGGTTCGCTCCATTGTTCCGGACAACGGAGTTTTAGTCATCTTTCCCATGAGGCATGGTTCGCAAGTATCAAATGATTCATAATCAAGTGATTCGAAAAGCCCATCAGCATGGAGTTTCTTCATGCGCTTTACACCAATATGTCCTAAACGGCAGTGCCACAAATATGTTGCACTATCATTATCAACTTTGCATCTTTTAGCATCAATATTATTAATATGTGTATCACTACGATCGAGATTCAATAAACCATTTACATGGGGTGTATGACCATAGAAGGTTTTATTCATGTAAACAGAACAACAATTATTCTCTAACTTAAATGAATAACCGTATCGCAACAAACATGATCCAATCATATTCATGCTCAACGCAAACACCAAGTAACATTTATTTAGGTCCAACACTAATCCCGAAGGTAGAGGGAGTGTGCGATGGTGATCTTATCAACCTTGGAATCACTTCCAACACACATCGTCACCTCGTCCTTAACTAGTTTTTGTTCTTTTTCAACTCCTGTTTTGAGTTACTAATCTTAGCAACCGAACCGGTATCAAATACCCTGGAGTTACTATGAACACTAGTAAAGTACACATCAATAACATGTATATCAAATATACCTTTGTTCACTTTACCATCCTTCTTATCTGCCAAGTATTTGGGGTAGTTCCATTTTCAATGACCATTCCCTTTGTAGTAGAAGCACTTAGTTTCAGGCTTAGGTCTAGCTTTGGGCTTCTTCACGGGAGTGGCAACTTGCTTGCCATTGTTCTTAAAGTTCCCTTTCTTTCCCTTGCCCTTTTTCTTGAAACTAGTGTTCTTGTTTAATGATAATCCCCAAGTGCAGGGAATCATCGTAGCAATTCCCACTGGTGGAAGTAATAAGTATGGAGTGTCGAACCCACAAGGAGCTAAAGGTAAGATCAATATTCTCTCAAGCCCTATCTGCCACTGATACGACTCTACGTACACCGAACATTTGCTTCCAACTAGAAACGAGAAATAAAACTACGTTGTGGGTATGAAGATGACAACTTTGCATGATATCGGAGAGCTAAAACATAAAAGTAGGTGTTGTTATCATAAAGTTAGAATATATTACTAAATATTATAAATAGCAAGTGTGGAATAATGATGGGTCGGTGTGCGGAATTATCCTAGGCAATCGTTAACAAGACTGGTAGTTGTCATTGCAATTTCATATGAGGGAGAGGCATAAGCTAACATACTTTCTCTTCTTGGATCATATGCACTTATGATTGGAATTCTAGCAAGCATCCGCAATTACTAAAGATCATTAAGGTAAAACCCAACCATAGAATTAAAGCATCAAGTCCCCTTTATCCCATACGCAACAACCCCCTTACTCGGGTTTATGCTTCTGTCACTCAAGCAACCCACTATAAGCGAATCATGAACGTATTGCAACACCCTACAGTGGGAATCCCTCGCGCTTGCGCGACACGGAGGGCACAATAGGATAGCACCAAAATAAAACATACAACTCGTACCAATCTAGATCATCAATCAACCCAAAGACAAAGGATATCTACTCAAAATATCATAGGATGGCAACACATCATTGGATCATAATACGTGGCATAAAGCACCATGTTCAAGTAGGGATTACAGCAGGCTGCGGGAGAGTGGACCACATAAAATAGATGAGGATGGTGATGATGATGGTTATGTTGATGAAGACGATCACCGTGGCGATGATTCCCCTCCCGTTGGCACTCCGGCGCCACCGAGAGAGAGGAGGAGAGGTTCTCCCCCTTGTGCTTCCTCCTCCATGGCATCCCCCCTAGATGGGGAGAGGTTCTCCCCCTGGTCCATGGCCTTCATGGCGATCATGGCCCCTCCGGGATCCTCCTCCATGGCCTCCGGTGATGATGGCCCCCTCCGGCAGGGTGCCAGAGAGGGCCTAGATTGATTTCTCGTGGCTATAGAGGCTTGCAGCGGTGGAACTTCTGATCTAGGTTATTTTCTGGAGGTTTCTGTATTTATAGGAATTTTTGGCGTAGGTCTCACGTCAGGGGGGTCTCCGAGTCGTCCACGAGATAGGGGCCCACGCCCAGGGGGGTGGGCGCGCCCCCCACCCTCGTGGACAGCCCGGGACTCTTCTCGCCAAACTCTTTTACTCTGGGGGTTCTTTTGGTCCATAAAAAATCATCAAAAATTGGCACGTCAATTGGACTCCGTTTGGTATTCCTTTTCTGCGATACTCAAAAACACATAAAAAACAGAAACTGGCACTGGGCTCTAGGTTAATAGGTTAGTCCCAAAAATCATATAAAAAATCATATAAAATATCATATAAATGCATATAAAACATCTAAGATGGATAATATAATAGCATGAATACTTCATAAATTATAGATACGTAGGAGACTTATCATTTAACCATCAACACTTGATGCTATTTCTTGATTTCTACCTTCGCCGATTTCAGCATCACGAAGAGCTTGGGAATCGTTTTCGTTATCCCTTGCATATTATAGTTCATCACGAAGTTCTAGTAAATTGGTGATAGTGAATAGATAATTCTGTCAATCACTATCTTATCTGGAAGATTAACTCCCACTTGATTCAAGCGATTGTACTACCCAGACATTTTGAGCACATGCTCACTAGCTGAGCTATTCTCCTCCATCTTGTAGGCAAAGTACTTGTCAGAGGTCTCATACCTCTCGACATGGGCATGAGTCTGAAATACCAATTTCAACTCTTGGAACATCTCATATGCTCCGTGGCTTTCAAAATGTTTTTGAAGTCCCGGTTCTAAGCCGTAAAGCATGGTGCACTAAACTATCAAGTAGTCATCATACCGAGCTTATCAAACGTTCATAACGTCGGCATCTGCTCCTGCAATAGGTCTGTAACCTAGCGGTGCATCAAGGACATAATTCTTCTGTGCATCAATGAGGATAATCCTCAGATCACGGATCCAGTCCGCATTATTGCTACTATCATCTTTCAACTTAGTTTTCTCTAGGAACATATTAAAAATAAAAAAGGGAGCTATACGCGAGCTATTGATCTACAACATAGATATGCAAATACTATTAGGACTAAGTTCATGATAAATTCAGTTCAATTAATCATATTACTTAAGAACTCACACTCAGATAGACATCCCTTGATACGTCTCCAACGTATCTATAATATCAAATGGAGTCCAAACGGAATGAAACCTTTGGGAACGTGATTTTTGGAACGAACGTGATCCAGAGGACTTGGACCCTACGTCAAGACATCAACCAGGAAGGCACGAGGTAGGGGGCGCGCCTACCCCCCTGGGCGCGCCCTCCACCCTCGTGGGCCCCACATTGCTCCACCGACGTACTTCTTCCTCCTATATATACCTACGTACCCCCAAACTACCAGATACGGAGCCAAAAACCTAATTCCACCGCCGCAACCTTCTGCACCCGTGAGATCCCATCTTGGGGCCTGTTCCGGAGCTCCGCCGAAGGGGGCATCGATCACGGAGGGCTTCTACATCAACACCATAGCCTCTCCGATGATGTGTGAGTAGTTTACCTCAGACCTTTGGGTCCATAGTTATTAGCTAGATGGCTTCTTCTCTCTTTTTGGATCTCAATACAATGTTCTCCCCCTCTCTTGTGGAGATCTATTCGATGTAATCTTCTTTTGCGGTGTGTTTGTTGAGACCGATGAATTGTGGGTTTGTGATCAAGTTTATCTATGAACAATATTTGAATCTTCTCTGAATTCTTTTATGTATGATTGGTTATATTTGCAAGTCTCTTCGAATTATCAATTTGGTTTGGCCTACTAGATTGATCTTTCTTGCAATGGGAGAAGTGCTTAGCTTTGGGTTCAATCTTGCGGTGTCCTTTCCCAGTGACAGTAGGGGCAGCCAGGCACGTATTGTATTGTTGCCATCGAGGATAACAAGATGGGGTTTATATCATATTACATGAGTTTATCCCTCTACTTCATGTCATCTTGCTTAAAGCGTTACTCTGTTCTTATGAACTTAATACTCTAGATGCATGCTAGATAGCGGTCGATGTGTGGAGTAATAGTAGTAGATGCAGGCAGGAGTCGGTCTACTTGTCTCGGACGTGATGCCTATATACATGATCATACCTAGATATTCTCATAACTATGCTCAATTCTGTCAATTGCTCAACAGTAATTTGTTCACCCACCGTAATACTTATGCTCTTGAGAGAAGCCACTAGTGAAACCTATGGACCCCGGGTCTATTTTCCATCATATTAATCTTCCAACACTTAGCTATTTTTATTACCTTTTATTTTACTTTGCATCTTTATCATAAAAATACCAAAAATATTATCTTATCATATCTATCAGATCTCACTCTCGTAAGTGACCGTGAAGGGATTGACAACCCCTTTATTGCGTTGGTTGCGAGGATTTATTTGTTTGTGTAGGTGCGAGGGACTCGTGTGTGGCCTCCTACTGGATTGATACCTTGGTTCTCAAAAACTGAGGGAAATACTTACGCTACTTTGTTGCACCACCCTTTCCTCTTCAAGGGAAAACCAACGCAGTGCTCAAGAGGTAGCAAGAAGGATTTCTGGCGCCGTTGCCGGGGAGTCTACGCAAAAGTCAACATACCAAGTACCCATCATAAACCCTTATCTCCCGCATTACATTATTTGCCATTTGCCTATCGTTTTCCTCTCCCCCACCTCACCCTTGCCGTTTTATTCGCCCTCTCTTTTCCGTTCGCCTCTTTTCGTTTGCTTCTTGTTTGCTCGTGTGTTGGATTGCTTGCTTGTCACGATGGCTCAAGATAATACTAAATTGTGTGACTTCACCAATACCAACAACAATGATTTCCTTAGTACTCTGATTGCTCCTCTTACCGATACTGAATCTTGTGAAATCAATACTGCCTTATTGAATCTTGTCATGAAAGATCAATTCGCCAACCTTCCTAGTGAAGATGCCGCTACCCATCGAAATAGCTTCATTGATTTGTGCGATATGCAAAAGAAGAAATATGTGGACAATGATATTGTTAAATTGAAGCTATTTCCTTTTTCGCTTAGAGATCGTGCTAAAGCTTGGTTTTCGTCTTTGCCTAAAAATAGTATTGATTCTTGGAATAAGTGCAAAGATGCTTTTATCTGTAAGTATTTTCCTCTCGCTAAGATTATCTCTCTTAGAAACAATATTATGAATTTTAAGCAACTTGATCATGAACATGTTGCACAAGCTTGGGAGAGGATGAAATTAATGATACGTAATTGCCCTACGCATGGTTTGAATTTGTGGATGATTATACAATTTTTTTATGCCGGATTGAATTTTGCTTCTAGAAATCTTTTAGATTCGGCCGCGGGAGGCACTTTTATGGAAATCACTTTAGGAGAAGCTACTAAACTCCTAGATAATATTATGGTTAATTATTCTCAATGGCACACTGAAAGATCTACTAATAAAAAAGTGCATGCGATAGAAGAAATTAATGTTTTGACTGGAAAGATGGATGAACTTATGAAATTATTTGCTAATAAAAGTGTTTCTTCTGATCCTAATGATATGCCTTTGTCTACTTTGATTGAGAATAATAACAAATCTATGGATGTGAATTTTGTTGGTAGGAATAATTTTGGTAACAACGCGTATAGAGGAAACTTTAATCCTAGGCCGTACCCTAGTAATTCCTCTAATAATTATGGTAATTCCTACAACAATTCTTATGGAAATTTTAATAAGATGCCCTCTGAATTTGAGACTAGTGTTAAAGAATTTATAAATTCACAAAAGAATTTCAATGCTTTGCTTGAAGAAAAGTTGCCTAAGATTGATGAATTAGCTAGGAACGTTGATAGAATTTCTCTTGATGTTGATTCTTTGAAACTTAGATCTATTCCATCTAAGCATGATATCAATGAGTCTCTCAAAGCCATGAGAATTTCCATTGATGTGCAAAGGAAGAACCGCTAGGATGCGTGCTAAGAAAGATTGTTTTGTGAAAGCGTGTTCTTCTAGTTTCTATGAAAATAAAGATGAAGATATAAAAGTTATTGATGTGTCTCCTATTAAATCTTTGTTTTGCAATATGAATCTTGATAATGATGAGACTGAATATGATCCACCTTTAAGGCGCTCCAAAAATTCGGAGTTTTTAGATCTTGATGCTAAAATTGATAAAAGTGGGAATGAAGAGGTCAAAACTCTAGATAATAATGAACCCACTATGTTGGATTTCAAGGAATTTAATTATGATAATTGTTCTTTGATAGATTGTATTTCCTTGTTGCAATCCGTGCTAAATTCTCCTCATGCTTATAGTCAAAATAAAGCCTTTACCAAACATATCATTGATGCTTTGATGCAATCTTATGAAGAAAAACTTGAGTTGGAAGTTTCTATCCCTAGAAAACTCTATGATGAGTGGGAACCTACTATTAAAATTAAAATTAAAGATCATGAATGCTATGCTTTGTGTGATTTGGGTGCTAGTGTTTCCACGATTCCAAAGACTTTGTGCGATTTGTTAGGTTTCCGTGATTTTGATGATTGCTCTTTAAACTTGCACCTTGCGGATTCCACCATTAAGAAACCTATGGGAAGAATTAATGATGTTCTTATTGTTGCAAATAGGAACTATGTGCCCGTAGATTTTATTGTTCTTGATATCGATTGCAATCCTTCATGTCTTATTATTCTTGGTAGACCTTTCCTTAGAACGATCGGTGCAATTATTGATATGAAGGAAGGAAATATTAGATTCCAATTTCCGTTAAGGAAAGGCATGGAACACTTTCCTAGAAAGAAAAGAAAATTACCATATGAATCTATCATGAGAGCCACTTATGGATTGCCTACCAAAGATGGCAATACCTAGATCTATCCTTGCTTTTATGCCTAGCTAGGGGCGTTAAACGATAGCGCTTGTTGGGAGGCAACCCAATTTTTTTTATTTTTTTTGCCTTTTGCTTCTGTTTAGGAATAAATATTTGATCTAGCCTCTGGTTAGACTTGTTTTTATGTTTTAATTAGTGTTTGCGCCAAGTTAAACCTATAGGATCTTCTTGGATGATAGTTATTTGATCTTGCTGAAAATTCCAGAAACTTTCTGTTCACGAAAATAATTGTTAGAAATCACCAGAACGTGATAAAATATTAATTCCAATTTCTGCTGATAAATAAACAATTTGTCTAGGTCGTCCTATTTTTACTGAATTTTTGGAGTTCCAGAAGTTTGCGTTAGTTACAGATTACTACAGACTGTTCTGTTTTGACAGATTCTGTTTTTCGTGTGTTGTTTGCTTATTTTGATGAATCTATGGCTAGTAAAAGAGTTTATAAACCATAGAGAAGTTGGAATACAGTAGGTTTAACACCAATATAAATAAAGAATGAGTTCATTACAGTACCTTGAAGTGGTCTTTTGTTTTCTTTCGCTAACGGAGCTCACGAGATTTTCTGCTGAGTTTTGTGTTGTGAAGTTTTCAAGTTTTGGGTGAAAGATTTGATGGATTATGGAACAAGGAGTGGCAAGAGCCTAAGCTTGGGGTTTCCCATGGCACCCCAAGATAATCTAAGGACACCTCAAAGCCAAAGCTTGGGGATGCCCCGGAAGGCATCCCCTCTTTCGTCTACTTTCATCGGTAACTTTACTTGGAGCTATATTTTTATTCACCACATGATATGTGTTTTGCTTGGAGCGTCTTGCACTATTTGAGTCTTTGCTTTTTAGTTTACCACAATCATCCTTGCTGTACACACCTTTTGAGAGAGACACAGATGATTCGGAAATTATTAGAATACTCTATGTGCTTCACTTATATCTTTTGAGTTATATAGTTTTTGCTCTAGTACTTCACTTATATCTTTTAGAGCACGGTGGTGGTTTTGTTTTATAGAAACTATTATTCTCTCATGCTTCACTTAGATTATTTTGAGAGTCTTAAACAGCATGTTAATTTGCTTAAATAATCATAATATGCTAGGTATTCAAGACTAGTAAAAACTTTCTTATGAGTGTGTTGAATACTAAGAGAAGTTTGATGCTTGATGATTGTTTTGAGACATGGAGGTAGTGATATCAAAGTTGTGCTAGTTGAGTAGTTGTGAATTTGAGAAATACTTGTGTTGAAGTTTGCAAGTCCCGTAGCATGCACATATGGTAAACGTTATGTAACAAATTTGAAACATGAGGTGTTCTTTGATTGTCCTCCTTATGAGTGGCGGTCGGGGACGAGCGATGGTCTTTTCCTACCAATCTATCCCCCTAGGAGCATGCGCGTAGTGCTTGGTTTTTGATGACTTGTAGATTTTTGCAATAAGTATGTGAGTTCTTTATGACTAATGTTGAGTCCATGGATTATACGCACTCTCACCTTTCCATCATTGCTAGCCTCTTCGGTACCGTGCATTGCCCTTTCTCATATTGAGAGTTGGTGCAAACTTCGCCGGTGTATCCAAACCCCGTGATATGATACGCTCTTTCACACATAGACCTCCTTATATCTTCCTCAAAACAGCCACCATACCTACCTATTATGGCATTTCCATAGCCATTCCGAGATATATTGCCATGCAACTTTCCACCGTTTCGTTTATCATGACACGTTCATCATTGTCATATTGCTTTGCATGATCATGTAGTTGACATAGTATTTGTGGCAAAGCCACCAGTCATAATTATTTCATACATGTCACTCTTGGTTCATTGCATATCCCGGTACACCGCCGGAGGCATTCATATAGAGTCATACTTTGTTCTAGTATCGAGTTGTAATCATTGAGTTGTAAATAAATAGAAGTGTGATGATCATCATTTTCTAGAGCATTGTCCCAAGTGAGGAAAAAAAGAGAAAGGCCATAAAAAAAGAAGGCCCAAAAAAAAGAGAGAAAAAGAGAGAAGGGACAATGTTACTATCCTTTTTTACCACACTTGTGCTTCAAAGTAGCACCATAATCTTCATGATAGAGTCTCTTGTTTTGTCATTTTTATATACTAGTGGGAACTTTTCATTATAGAACTTGGCTTGTATATTCCAACAATGGGCTTCCTCAAATGCCCTAGGTCTTCGTGAGCAAGCAAGTTGGATGCACACCCACTTAGTTTCTTTTGTTGAGCTTTCATATATTTATAGCTCTAGTGCATCCGTTGCATGGCAATCCCTACTCCTTGCATTAACATCAATCGATGGGCATCTCCATAGCTCATTGATTAGCCTCATTGATGTGAGACTTTCTCCCTTTTTGTCTTCTCCACATAACCCCCATCATTATATTCTATTCCACCCATAGTGCTGTATCCATGGCTCACGCTCATGTATTGCGTGAAGGTTGAAAAAGTTTGAGATTACTAAAGTATGAAACAATTGCTTGGCTTGTCATCGGGGTTGTGCATGATGAGAGCATTCTTGTGTGACAAAAATGGAGCATGACTAAACTATATGATTTTGTAGGGATGAACTTTGTTTGGCCATGCCATTTTGAGAGGACATAATTGCTTAGTTAGTATGCTTGAAGTATTATTATTTTTATGTCAATATTGAACTTTTATCTTGAATCTTTCAGATCTGAATATTCATACCACAATTAAGAAGAATTACATTGAAATTATGCCAAGTAGCATTCCACATCAAAAATTCTGTTTTTATCATTTACCTACTCGAGGACGAGCAGGAATTAAGCTTGGGGATGCTTGATACGTCTCCAACGTATCTATAATTTTTGATTGTTCCATGCTATATTATATTCTGTTTTGGACATTATTGGGCTTTATTATACACTTTTATATTATTTTTGGGACTAACCTATTAACCGGAGCCCAGCCCAAAATTGCTGTTTTTTGCCTATTTCAGAGTTTCGCAGAAAAAGAATATCAAACGGAATCCAAACGGAATGAAACCTTCGGGAACGTCATTTTCGGAACGAACGTGATCCAGAGGACTTGGACCCTACATCAAGACATCAACCAGGAAGGCACGAGATAGGGGGCGCGCCTACCCCCCCAAGGCGCGCCCTCCACCCTCATGGGCCCCACGTTGCTCCACCGACGTTCTCCTCCTATATATACCTACGTACCCCCAAACTACCAGATACGAAGCCAAAAACCTAATTCCACCGCCGCAACCTTCTATACCCGTGAGATCACATCTTGGGGCCTGTTCCGGAGCTCCGCCGGAGGGGGCATCGATCACGGAGGGCTTCTACATCAACACCATAGCCTCTCCGATGATGTGTGAGTAGTTTATCTCAGACCTTCGGGTCCATAGTTATTAGCTAGATGGCTTCTTCTCTCTTTTTGGATCTCAATACAATGTTCTCCCCCTCTCTCGTGGAGATCTATTCGATGTAATCTTCTTTTGCGGTGTGTTTGTTGAGACTGATGAATTGTGGGTTTATGATCAAGTTTATCTATGAACAATATTTGAATCTTCTCTGAATTCTTTTATGTATGATTGGTTATCTTTGCAAGTCTCTTCGAATTATCAGTTTGGTTTGGCCTACTAGATTGATCTTTCTTGCAATGGGAGAAGTGCTTAGCTTTGGGTTCAATCTTGCGGTGTCCTTTCCCAGTGACAGTAGGGGCAGCAAGGCACGTATTGTATTGTTGCCATCGAGGATAACAAGATGGGGTTTATATCATATTGCATGAGTTTATCCCTCTACATCATGTCATCTTGCTTAAAGGGTTACTCTGTTCTTATGAACTTAATACTCTAGATGCATGCTGGATAGCGGTCGATGTGTGGAGTAATAGTAGTAGATGCAGGCAGGAGTCGGTCTACTTGTCTCGGACGTGATGCCTATATACATGATCATACCTAGATATTCTCATAACTATGCTCAATTCTGTCAATTGCTCAACAGTAATTTGTTCATCAACCGTAATACTTATGCTCTTGAGAGAAGCCACTAGTGAAACCTATGGCCCCCGGGTCTATTTTCCATCATATTAATCTTCCAACACTTAGCTATTTTTATTACCTTTTATTTTACTTTGCATCTTTATCATAAAAATACCAAAAATATTATCTTATCATATCTATCAGATCTCACTCTCGTAAGTGACCGTGAAGGGATTGACAACCCCTTTATTGCGTTGGTTGCGAGGATTTATTTGTTTGTGTAGGTGTGAGGGACTTGTGCGTGGTCTCCTACTGGATTGATACCTTGGTTCTCAAAAACTGAGGGAAATACTTACGCTGCTTTACTGCATCACCCTTTCCTCTTCAAGGGAAAACCAACGCAGTGCTCAAGAGGTAGCAAGAAGGATTTCTGGCGCCGTTGCCGGGGAGTCTACGCAAAAGTCAACATACCAAGTACCCATCACAAACCCTTATCTCCCGCATTACATTATTTGCCATTTGCCTCTCGTTTTCCTCTCCCCCACTTCATCCTTGCTGTTTTATTCGCCCTCTCTTTTCCGTTCGCCTCTTTTCGTTTGCTTCTTGTTTGCTCGTGTGTTGGAGGGCTCAAGATAATACTAAGTTGTGTGACTTCACCAATACCAACAACAATGATTTCCTTAGTACTCCGATTGCTCCTCTTACCGATACTGAATCTTGTGAAATCAATACTGCAACATTGGCATGAGGCTATGGTGTTGATGTAGAGAATTCTGTCAATCACTATCTTATCTGGAAGATTAACTCCGCCTTGATTCAAGCGATTGTAGTACCCAGAAATTCTGAGCACATGCTCACTAGATGAGCTATTCTCCTCCATCTTGTAGGCAAAGTACTTGTCAGAGGTCTCATACCTCTCGACATGGGCATGAGTCTGAAATACCAATTTCAACTCTTGGAACATCTCATATGCTCTGTGGCTTTCAAAATGTTTTTGAAGTCCCGGTTCTAAGCCGTAAAGCATGGTGCACTAAACTATCAAGTAGTCATCATACCGAGCTTGTCAAACGTTCATAACGTCGGCATCTGCTCCTGCAATAGGTCTATCACCTAGCGGTGCATCAAGGACATAATTCTTCTGTGCATGAATGAGGATAATCCTCAGATCACAGATCCAGTCCGCATCATTGCTACTATCATCTTTCAACTTAGTTTTCTCTAGGAACATATTAAAAATAAAAAGGGGAGCTATACGCAAGCTATTGATCTACAACATAGATATGCAAATACTATTAGGACTAAGTTCATGATAAATTCAGTTCAATTAATCATATTACTTAAGAACTCACACTTAGATAGACATCCCTCGAGTCATCTAAATGATCACGTGTTCCATATCAACTAAACCATGTCCGATCATCACGTGAGATGGAGTAGTCTTCAATGGTGAACATCTCTATGTTGATCATATCTGCTAATGATTCATGTTCGACCTTTCAGTCTCTAGTGTTCCGAGGCCATGTCTATACATGCTAGGCTCGTCAAGTTTAACCTGAGTATTCCGCATGTGCAAAACTGTCTTGCACCCGTTGTATGTGAACGTAGAGCTTATCACACCCGATCATCACGTGATGTCTCAGCACGACGAACTGTCGCAACGGTGCGTACTCAGGGAGAACACTTATACCTTGAAATCTTAGTAAGGGATCATCTTATAATGCCGCCGCCGTACTAAGCAAAATAAGATGCATAAAAGATAAACATCACATGCAATCAAAATATGTGACATGATATGGCCATCATCATCTTGTGCCTTTGATCTCCATCTCCAAAGCATCGTCATGATCTCCATCGTCACCGGCTTGACACCTTGATCTCCATTGTAGCATCGTGGTCGTCTCGCCAACTATTGCTTCTACAACTATCGCTAACGCATAGTGATAAAGTAAAGCAATTACATGGCGTTTGCATTTCATACAATAAAGCGACAACCATAAGGCTCCTGCCAGTTGCCGATAACTTTTACAAAACATGATCATCTCATACATCAACGTATATCACATCATGTCTTGACCATATCACATCACAACATGCCCTGCGAAAACAAGTTAGACGTCCTCTACTTTGTTGTTGCAAGTTTTACATGGCTGATACGGGCTTCTAGCAAGAACCGTTCTTACCTACGCATCAAAACCACAACGGTGGTTTATCAAGTTTGCTGTTTTAACCTTCAACAAGGACCGGCCGCAGTCAAATTTGATTCAACTAAAGTAGGAGAAACAAACACCCGCCAGCCACCTTTATGCAAAACTAGTTGGATGTCTGTTGGTGGAACCGGTCTCATGAACGTTGTCATGTAAGGTTGGTCTGGGCTGCTTCATCCAACAATGCCGCCGAATCAAAATAAGGCATTGGTGGTAAGTAGTATGACGATCACCGCCCACAACTCTTTGTGTTCTACTCGTGCATATCATCTACGCATAGACCTGGCTCGGATGCCACTGTTGGGAAATGCAGCATGCAATTTCAAAAAAATTCCTACGCTCATGCAAGATCTATCTAGGATATGCATAGCAACGAGAGGGGGAGAGTGTGTCCACGTACCCTCATAGACCGAAAGCAGAAGCGTTTGACAACGTGGTTGATGTAGTCGAACTTCTTCTAGCTCCGACCGATCAAGCACCGAACGTACATCACCTCTGAGTTCTGGACACGTTCAGCTCGATGACGTCCCTCGAACTCTTGATCCAGCAAAGTGTTGAGGGAGATTTCCGCCAGCACGACGGCGTGGTGACGGTGATGGTGAAGTGATTCACGCAGGGCTTCGCCTAAGCACTACGTGAATATGGCCGGAGGTGTAAACTCTGGATGGGGGCGCCGCACACGGCTAACAATTGTTGGTGTGTGTTCTAGCAGTGCCCCCTCCTCGTATATATATATAGGTTGGAGGGCAGGAGAGGCTGCCAAGGGGGCACCCCAAGTAGGAGGAATCCTACTTGGGCGCCTCCCAATTCGGCCTCCCACCCTTCCATATATTCATCTAGAGGGGGAAGGAAGGAGGGAGGAGAGAAGGAAGGGGGAGGCCGAATCCCTCCCCTTCCTTTCCCTTTTCTCCTCTTTCCTTCCCCCTATTTCGGCCTACATGGGGCGCACCAGCCCCCTAGGGGCTGGTCTGTCCCCTTCTCGGCCCATTAGGCCCATGTAGTTGCCGGAGGGATACCCAGAACCCCTTCTGGTGACCCGATATGTACCCAGTACCCCCAGAACAATTCTGGTGTCCGAATATCATCATCCAATATATGAATCTTTACCTCGACCATTTCGAGACTCCTCGTCATGTCCGTGATCTCTTCTGGGACTCCGAACAACATTCGTTCACCAAATCACATAACTCATATAATACAAAATCGTCATCAAACGTTAAGCGTGCGGACCCTACGGGTTCGAGAACTATGTACACATGACCGAGACACCTCTCCGGTCAATAACCAACAACGGAACTTGGATGCTCATATTGGTTCCTACATATTCTACGAAGATCTTTATCGGTCGTACGTCAATGACAACATACGTAATTCCCTTTGTCATTGGTATGTTACTTGCCCGAGATTCGATCGTCGGTATCTTCATACCTAGTTTAGTCTCGTTACTGGCAGGTCTTTTTACTCGTTCCGTAATACATCATCCCGCAACTAACTCATTAGTCACATTGCTTGCAAGGCTTATTATGATGTGCATTACTGAGAGGGACCAGAGATACCTCTCCGATACTCGGAGTGACAAATCCTAATCTTGATCTATGCCAACCCAACAAACACCTTCGGAGATACCTGTAGAGTATCTTTATAATCACCCAGTTACGTTGTGACGTTTGATAGCACACAAGGTATTCCTCCGGTATCCGGGAGTTGCATAATCTCATAGTCGAAGGAATATGTATTTGACATGAAGAAAGCAATAGCAATAAAATTGAACGATCAATGCTAAGCTAACGGATGGGTCTTGTCCATCACATCATTCTCCTAATGATGTGATCCCATTCATCAAATGACAAGACATGTCTATGGTTAGTAAACTTAACCATCTTTGATTAACGAGCTAGTCTAGTAGAGGCTTACTAGGGACACTGTGTTTTGTCTATGTATCCACACATGTATCAAGTTTCCGGTTAATACAATTCTAGCATGAATAATAAACATTTATATGGTATAAGGAAGTATAAAATAACAACTTTATTATTGCCTCTAGGGCATATTTCCTTCAATACTTTGCTGCAGAGAAATAACCTCTCAGGTGTGGTTGAATTGACAACTCAACTACGAAGTCTTATAAATATTCTTTGGCTCCCCTTGTGCCGAATCAATAAATTTGGGTAAAATACTACCCTCGAAGACTGGTGCGATCCCCTATACTTGTGGTTCATCAATTGTTGTGTGGACTCGGTAGTGTTGTTCCTCCAATAGGATCGTGTAGGTGTCCTAATCCCATTGTTTGCCCCTAAGGTCTCTCAGCTTAGACACTTGGATCTATGCGGCTCTTCACTTCTTGAGGTGGTTGTAGACCTTTGTCGAGGTGCCCTCTTGGCCTAAAATCAGCACTTGCTTGTCAACAGAGTTCAAGTGCACCTCCTTAAAACACTTGTCAATCCTCATCCCACTGGATAGAATCTCACACATCTTGTTAAGCATGAAGGTGGAGAACGACTGCCATCTCATCGAGTTCCCTTTCCCAGACATCTTTGCCTTACCAGCCTTGATGGATGCCTTATGTGCAGCAGCAGTGGCAGCATTAGGCACCGCTAGCACAAATGGTGGATGCCTCGCGACAATTGGTCTGAAGACATAAAAATCTAGAGGCATGTGGTCGTCGGTCATATGTTAGGAGTCCTCAACATACGATGACAGAAATTGGCTCTCAGATAGATAGTGGCGTGACTAAATTCTTGCGCTCATGTGCTACAAGCGCTAGCATCAGGACTAGTGGAACCAGTGGGACACACTACACATGAACTGCAAGACAGACCACTACACATGGACAATAAGCATAGTACACATGGATCATGAAGGTCAACACACCATCCCATGACTGATTTTCAAGCTCAAAGCATACCATGGAGTTCAACATACTACCACACCTACACATCGAGCGTACTTGCAAACTAGAATACTGCACATGCTCTGATTCACATGCTAGTACCACATGTACCATAGTATCATCCTTACTGATATGAAAAACAACATGAACATGATCAAAGCCTACAGAAAAACCTAGCATGATATCAATTCATCACCACTAGCTTCCACATCTTCACATTCTCATAGATTGGTAGTCCAGAATGCTACCACATGCTCACGGATATACTCCTACCACATGCTCATAGATCTAAGCTAGAGCGAGTAGCGAGGAGAGATCGATTGAACTTACTTTCATTTGTGAAGCCGCGTGGAGGCGCAAAAAGATGAGGAAGACAAATCGTCGCCGCCGTCTACCATTGGTCAGAAAAGACACGACGCTTACCTGCAATGCTCGTTGGTGAGGAATCCTCGCGGGACAAAGAGCTCGAAGGAAGAGGGGTAGGTGGGGGTCTTGCGCGGTGAGCCAAATGTGACTATATGGGGCGACCGAGTTGGCGGGAGGTGACCCAATTCCTCCTGCCGCCTTTTAAGGGATGCGCGCGAGCTCACACCATTTCTCTGCTCGCATGAGCTCGAAGCCGTGTTCCCCTCTCCTGCAGCGCCCGAGTCTGGTTGAGAGGAAACAACCAATTCGATCGTTTCTATCAGACTTGACTGGGAGATGCTTCAAAATTCGTATGATGCAGGCCAATCAACATTTTTTTCGAGGGGGGCCGGAGGGGTGGGGTGCAGGCCGATCAACCAACACATACTATGAAGTGGGCCAAATTTACATCCAGTGGGCTTGGTCCGGGGGAACGAAGGCTGGCAAACGTGCCCTGGGCGAGACAAAGCCGATCTGATAACCAACTTCTCCACCAAGACAAATCAGGCAACAACCCCGCACCACCCTAGATCAGCCCATCAAATCCCATTCCTTCTACTCCTCCCTCCCTTCCCCGGTTCCCCGTCCCGTTCACTAGCCGCCGCTTCCCTCCGCTAGGCTCTACGCGACGCAAAAACTTACGAGAGGGCCCGGAGATGGCGATGGTTCTGCGGCGCCTCGCCGGCGCATCAGGCTCGCCTTCGGCAGCTGCACTGCTGCTCCGGCCGGCGCTGACCCGCCCGATCTCCACCGGCTTCCGCGAGGAGCGCGACACGTTCGGCCCCATCCGCGTGCCCAACGACAAGTGCGTGGTTGTCCTCTTGATTTTCTAGGAGCTCGTGTCATTGATCCGTGGGATTCGTAGCGTCTACAAGTTCCCATGTTTTGGCTTTTGATCTGTTCGTGTTAAGGATGGCGTGGTTGATCTGGATGTGGCTGCTGTCGTGGTTTTTTGGTAGGTTGTGGGGCGCGCAGACACAGAGATCGCTGCAAAATTTCGACATTGGCGGCGAGCGCGAGCGGATGCCTGTGCCTATCATCCGCGCCTTTGGCGTGCTAAAAAAGTGCGCCGCTAAGGTATATAATCGAGCCTTTTCTCTAATGCCTGCGTGTCTGTGGCTGGAGGGTTGGATGCATTTGTTTGCTTCCTTGTCCTCGAAGAGCATCGCTAGTTGTAGATCAATTTTTTCACCATGTCATGAATGAAAAGGTGTACACCTAATTTTGTTTTCTGTAAATAATTATGTAGCCGGCATTTTACAGTAGGAGACTGTTGTCTAAATCTTTCTGGCTTAAAATGAACTAGACTAGACTAGTTCCGTGACAACTTAATATGTTGTTTCACCGAGTAAATGACAAAGAATTATTGCCTTTTATTACCGCCACTTTTCAGTTTACTTGTAATTTTGTGCAACGGTTAATTGAACACCATATAGGTAAATGTTTCGTATGTTACTAGAAATAAACAGATTGCAATGTTGATAATTTTTTAGACACAGTATTTTGTTTAGTGTGCAGATAGAAGATTCCGAGTAATTCAACGTCTCGTCTAGGTAGTTTGTAGGATGCTTTAACTTAAGTATCATGTATGCCTGGAGGCCTTACTACTTGGTCATTTTACTTTTCAAGGTGAATATGGAGTATGGCCTTGATCCAACAATTGGGAAGGCAATAATGCAGGCGGCCGAGGAGGTTGCAGAGGGAAAGTTGGATGATCACTTTCCGCTTGTTATCTGGCAAACTGGCAGTGGCACACAAAGCAACATGAACGCCAATGAGGTTTATGTCCTACACATGCAGATTCTTTGATGTATTATCTTTTCGTTTAATATTTAATCATCTAATTACGCATTGTATGGGTTTGCAATCTCTTCCGAGTGTGAATAGTCTAGTGTTCTGATCTGTACTCTATTTATATGGAAAAAAACTCGTTAATGCATTGAGCTGATTCTCATGTGAAGATGCTGTGGGATCAGTTTGGTGTTAATATGCTGTGCCATTATCATTTATGATCTGTTTCTCCAGGTAATTGCAAATAGGGCGGCTGAGATACTTGGACATAAGCGTGGTGACAAGTTTGTACACCCTAATGACCATGTGAACAGGTCACAGTCCTCGAATGATACATTTCCCACTGTAAGTATTCACTACTTTCTTATCTTCATTTCGCTGTATTTCTCTGCAGAGATTTCTGAGTTGTGTTGATGATGTTTTCAGGTTATGCACATAGCAGCAGCTGTAGAGATCAATTCAAGGTTTATCCCAAGTCTGGAGCAGTTGCATAAGTCACTTCATTCAAAGGTAGAAATTCTTCTCTTTCGTTTTGCGAGAATATTAGCTATTTTGCTTGTCTTGTGCCTTTTATATTGTTATTATGCCTATCCTTTCACCGATGGACTTGGTTCTATATATATATATAAGGGTGTGCCCAGTGCCAAAAGCTTTGTGGGGTCTGGGTAAAAGATTTTGTAGCAGCTATAAATGCATCAGTAATTTAGTACATCTAGGTTTCTGTCAGCCGGCCCAACCTTGGATGCTTTTGTTACTTCTTGAGTAGATGTCGTGGCTGCATTATAGCCCAGCTTACTCCATACAAGCACAGAAGAGTTGTAGTGGCCTACTGTCCTCTCTTTGTTCAAATTCTGAATAAGGCTCAAATGTGGTTTCGACAGTTATGCATCATTCGAGAGAAGGTACTATGCTAATGGATATAGCTAATAGGCAGCTCTTAAAAAATTTCACGCTGCAATTTTGGGAACTTAAGACTTAACTTTTGCTTATTAGCTCGTTCCTTAGTAACTTGATGCCCCACCCTAATGTCCTTGGTTCTTTTATCAATTCCAGGCCTGGTATTATCCAACTTTAATCTATTCTTTGTATTAATCTGTGGGTTGACCTTTTCCTTTCTGTATATGACTGATATAACAATAATGTATGGTTGAAACGAATATCTGTTACCAATTTGTCACTCGAATACTCCCTCCGTCTCAAAATAAGTGTCAACTTTGTACTAGTACAAAGTTGTACTAACCTTGAGACACTTATTTTGGGACGGAGGGAGTATCTGTTAAAAATAATGTACGGTTGAAACGAATATCTGCTATCAATATGCTGTCCTGATAAATTTGCTAACTTGGTGCCACAGTCTGATGAGTTTAAAGACATCATTAAAATTGGGCGTACACATACCCAAGATGCCACCCCACTGACTCTTGGTCAAGAGTTCAGTGGTTATGCTACACAGGTTGGAATTCTCCCCACATATATTATTGCCTTATTGATCACTATGCATTTTACATTATTAGTGAGCCTTATCGATTGTATTGCACTCTCTTTGCAGGTGAAATATGGAATTGACCGAATTGCATGTACCTTACCAAGGATGTATCAGGTACTGTACTAATGTTCTTTCATTTGTCAAATGGCAGGCGGCCATGAGTATCTACTGATCATTTTTCCTTGATATGCAGCTTGCTCAAGGTGGGACTGCAGTTGGTACTGGCTTGAACACGAAGAAAGGGTAAACAACAATTATATTGTTTTAGATAAATTGTTACATCTTTCAAGGAAAAAAAGCGCTAGGCATTAATTGTGCATTTTGCCACTGCCTAGCGCTTATCTTGCCTAAGCGTACGCCTAGGCACACCTAGCATGATTAAGCGCTAGGCATTCTGTTGTTGCCTAGCACCCGGGCACGCTTATGTGCATGCGTAGGTGCATATTTTTTCTTCAGTGGTTACATTGATACAACAACAACAAGAACAGGAGCCTTTTGTCCCAACTCCCAAGCAAGTTGGGGTAGGCTAGATATGAAACCAAACAGAAACATATCTAAAGCAAAGAAGTAAACGATGCATAAAAAAGTAAGCTAAGGTTTCACCACATGGATTGCTGATCTCCATGCAGTCCTATCAAGAGCCAAACCTTCATGCACATTCCAATCCTTCTAGTCCCTTTTTACTGCCTCCTCCCAAGTAAGCTTTGGCAGCTTCCTGCCCCTCTTAGTATTTTCGCTACCCTTTAGGATTCCACTATTAACTGATGCTTTGGAGGCCTATGTTGGATATGCCCAAACAACCTTAGTTGGCGTTGGACAAGCTTCCCAAACAACCTTATTCGGTGTTGGACAACTTCTCTTCAATCGGTGCAACTCCTCGCTTTCATTTATTACCTCGTTTATAATTTGGTCCTTTCTTGTATGGCCACACATCGGCCGTAGCATGTGCATCTCTGTGATGCTCATTTGTTGGATGTGTTGTCTTTTAGTGGGCCAACATTCTGCTCCATATAGCATCGCAGGTCTAATTGCTGCCCTATAGAACTTACCTTTTAGCTTTTGTGGGACGTTGTGACAAAGGATGCCAGATGCTTGGCGCCACTTCATCCACCCTGCTTTGATCATATGGCTAATATAATCGATACCGCCATTACTTTGCAGCACTGATCCCAGGTATCGGAACGTGTCTCTCTTGGGCACTATCTGTCCTAGAATAACCTCTGCCTCCTCGTACTCAGCACCACTAATGTCACACCTCATATAATTGGTCTTAGTCTTGCCAGGTCTAAACCCCTTGGATTCCAAAGTCTGTCTCCCTTACTGGTTACATTGATATTCTTTTTCCAAATCTTTTGTCTTCTCTGAATTATCTCCCTTTTCATGCGTCATGTGCGGAGAGAATCCATGTAACCCGCAATCCAGGGTGTTATGGCCATAATAATCCAGGTGAAGCAAACTTTAGTTTTGTAGTAGTTCAGGTTCAGCTGCTCTCAAATGCCAGAATAACCTCTGCTGTGAAACCATCTATGTGGTCTTTTGGTCTTAGCTGATGAGGTATGAAGATGTTCAAAATAAGTACTACCCCAATTTGTAAAGATTAGTGATTATATATGGTTAACCATAAGTCCATCACTGTATTTGTGTATGTTGGATGTAAAATAACATCTTATATTATGGAACGGAGGGAGTACTTTATTAACATTGACTTTTGTACAGGCTATTCGTTCCTTGCATTTTATAAGCTCTTTGTGCATCCTATTTCTTCTATTTGGTTAAAACTTCATCCCTTCTTGCAGATTTGATGTCAAAATTGCAGCTGCTGTGGCTGAGGAAACAGAACTACCTTTCGTGACAGCAGAGAACAAGTTTGAAGCTTTGGTTAGTGGTTATGTGCACACTTAACCTTAAATTGTCAATAGGGTTGGTTGGTTGAAGGTTCCATGCAAATTCATTTGAGATGACTTTTGCAATTAATTGTGGGTCATATGTTCCCATGATGTATTTGGGCAAAAGAACGTCATTTTAAGTAAAGCACAGAAGCATGGATTAGAGCATTTGTCAGCAAATGTTGATTTGTCGAAGATCCAGTAGTTTATTAACCCAGGGCAATTAAGAAACCATTTAGGCTAAGTTGCTAATTGTTTACCTTGCTCTCTGTAATAGCAAATTTCTCCCTTTCCCTGCTTTGATTGTGCTTTTGAATTACCTGGCTAAGAAACCCAGGGCAATGATATATTGCTTTGCTCCCGCCTCCTAACTCCTTTTCACTGTTGATCTTATTTCATGCTTGTGCTAATCTTGTCATTTTTTTGCGTAATAGGCAGCACATGATGCTTTTGTTGAGAGCAGTGGTGCTGTGAACACAATTTCTGCATCTCTTATGAAGATAGCAAATGACATACGCTTGCTGGGAAGGTCACTACACTTTTATATTACCTTTTTTGATAATCAATATTTTCGTAATATTTTGAGGAGCTGCACTTAACATTTCCAATATGATCACAGTGGCCCTCGTTGTGGACTTGGTGAACTTATCCTACCAGAAAATGAGCCTGGGAGCAGCATTATGCCTGTAAGCAGTATATCACTCTTTTAATTTGGTTGTTTCAGCATGTTAGTCGATTACAGCTTTGTTGTCTCCTCTGGTATGTAACTGCTTCTTTCTTTCAGGGAAAGGTTAATCCTACCCAGTGTGAGGCTCTGACCATGGTTTGTGCTCAGGTATGCTACTTGTACCTTGTTTTTCAATTTTAATATATCCTTCTAGTCTAAATGATTTTCTGCAATTTGCTCTATGCTTTTGATGCACAAGTGCTGCTTATCTAAAATATCGTTTATTTCCCAACAGTTGTTAAATATTGTCCATAGTGTATAACTATAATATTAAGTTCTGTCGATCTTTATCATAGGTCCGTTTTCAGCTTATGTTTTACATAATTTCTTATTTGCTCTGTCTAGCTTTATTAGTTAGGTGTGCAGCAAGACATTTTGAAACTCTTAGGTCTTTTTGATAATACATGGTTATTTGTAGAAGATAATGTTTAAGGGCTTTTCTTATACAGAACAGAAGGCTGATAGAATGTGCTATAATGGTATCCTTCATTTGTAGTTTTGTCATGAGTCCCTATTTAGATGCTCAGGTTTATTGTCAAATGTTTAATTTTAAGCAGCGTAGAAGCTATTGTGCAAACTGTTGAAGTGTAGATGTGGATTGCCTAGCCCTTTCCATCAGTTCAGACTTTTGGTTGCGCTGGCTAGTGCATGAATCTTAACACAAACAAGATCTCTATGATTCCTGATTGGACCAGTGTCTAAACCACAATATGCACTATCACCCAACCATTTGCATCATCCTTGCTAAAAATATGGGCATATAGCACACATTTGGTGGTATATAAGGAATTCCCCTTGGTTTGCTGTTTGTGTGAATATTCTATATGGTAATCAACTCTTGTTTGGATTTGTGATGTTGCAGGTTATGGGCAATCATGTCGGTGTTACAATAGGTGGTTCAAATGGGCATTTTGAACTGAACGTTTATAAGCCAATGATTGCTGCTGGATTGCTTCGAGTATAATCTCTGTTCTCATGCATTACACACTATGCTTATTTAATGGATGGAATGAACTGTCCTTTGAATAACCACACTAAACCCTCTTATTAATCTGCATACTTCTTGTTCTGTGACTTGCCAAATTTTAACCCCATTTCTCTGTTATTGCTTGCATGCATGCTATAATTTGGTTGACACACAATCCCTTTTTTCCAACAGTCATTGAGATTATTAGGGGATGCATCTGTATCCTTTGAGAAAAACTGTGTCAGGGGAATAGAAGCAAACCATAAGAGAATTTCACAATTGTTGCACGAGGTAACTATGTTGATTTGTTTTTAGTTTGATTGCTGCACTATCCTTTTTATCGAGTTCAGATCATTGTATTAATTCATTAATTTCTCTGTTATTTTGTACAGTCTTTGATGTTGGTGACATCGTTGAACCCCGTAAGTAAAATGCATTATTTACATTTCTTAACTTAATTCTTGCTGTACAACCTGTGGGAATTCGTGTTTAATTCTCCAATGAATACAGAAAATTGGCTATGACAATGCTGCAGCCGTTGCTAAGAAAGCTCACAAAGAAGGAACAACACTGAAGGTGATTATTGCATCTGTTTGATTTGCTTTGGTCTCTTAGTGCATGTACTTTGCATCTGTTTGATTTGCTTTGGTCTCTAGTGCATGTACTTTGCATCTGTTTGATTTGCTTTGGTTTCTTAGTGCATGTACTTTAGACTAGCTTCCAAGGTCATGTGCATAGCATACCTTTCATATCTCAGCTGGAGTTTTATCAGCCGATTATAAGGCGTAACTCATGATCGTGTTATTTGGATTAGAAGTCTAAATCATTACATTACCTACTGTTGGGCTCTTTGGTCTCCTGTTTTAATATGATTAGTTATTACACTGTATCATAATGTAATTCTACTGCTTGCTGACGCTGTGCGCTTAAAATCATGGTACAAGTGTGGATTATATTTAGAATTTATTATTAATCCTGGGTTCCTTCACTTTTTTTGTTACCAGGAATCTGCTTTAAGCCTTGGAGTTTTGACGGAAAAGGAATTCCATGAACTCGTTGTTCCAGAGAAAATGATTGGCCCTTCTGATTAAAAGCATCCTGTTAGTTACACTTCTCATCGAAGCGTTCAGGTTACCACTTCGTGGTTCCTAGCCCATCCGTAAATAAGGCAAGCCAGATTTAACATTTTCATTTCCTCGCCCACTGGGAGAGTTAATTTTGCGCAGCTAATGGTGCCGGAGGAAAACATTTTTTCCTGTTAATCGTACAGGATGTGTGTTTTAATTTATTGGAACCTTATTGGAAATAGTTTTTTTGTCTCCTTGGATATTATCAGCACGCCAACTTTTACCCAACGTGGTGAATGTTCATGTAATAAGTGCCTACTTATATTGTAAAAATCATGTTCTTTTTATTTTTGAACTGGGCTAATCCCCTTTCCATTAAAGATATAATGGAAATACAGCCAAAGCCAAGTTCACGTCCCAAGGGGAAGGGAAAAACGAGTTCAAGCACTTTAGGGAAACCCGCTGTGAGTGCTCGCAATTGAAACGCCCACTATAAGGCAAAAACTTAAAAATCATGTTCTTGAAAAATAATTAGCATTCATCTCGAGGACAAATGAAAGGAAAAAATGTACATGAGTTACGGTAAGGCGACTAAGTTGATCACCAACCGTCTTGCTGCCTAAGCGACGCCTAAAGTGCGTAAGGCGGGTGCCTAAAGCGGGCATAAATAAGGCCGTGTGCAGTGAGGGGTGCTTATGCCGCGGTTCTTAGGGAGAGAGAGTAGCGGTGCTTCTCTTGAAAAAAAAAAAAACTGAATTAAGATGCAGAGTGTTTCATACAGATGCATAAGTTGGCTTGACATGCAGAGTATTTAACGGGAGTACAACCGAAAGTCATCTTTTGATCCTGAGCTCGTATGCTCTCGCATGAACAGTAAAATCAAAAAAATTCAAAAAATTCTAATTTTTTTTTGAGAGAAACATTGACAAAAGTTTTAAGTGCCTGCAAAAATTCATCATGAAATCACATTCCTGTAAGGCGTGGCAAAAAAACAAATTCAGTGCTTCAAAATGCTTTTGAAAGTAGCTTTTTCAGAGTACTGTTTTTGTTTTTTTGCCACGCCTTCTAGGAATGTGATTTCACGATGAATTTTTGCAGGCACTTAGAATTTTTGTCAATGTTTCTCTCAAAAAAATTTGAATTTTTTTAAATTTTTTTCAATATTTTTTCGATTTTACTGTTCATGCGGGAGCATATGAGCTCGGGATCAATTCCTCCGCGTCCGAGTACAACAGTTTTCTCACAAGCACCTCCTAGCACCGGCTTCCGCTGCCCTTCTGCATCGCCGGTGCAACCTGATCTCAAGAAAAAAAAAACGTTTTTTTTACTTAGGCACTCACTTTAGCACGTGCGCTGTAAAGGGCCTAAACAATGGTGAGTTTGTTTTTATTCCTCTTCGTGTGTTGTACTCGTAACACATTGGAGAGGGGCGTCTTGTCGGGGAACATATGCTCCTGGTTTTAAAAATGTGTTTCAGACGTATTTAGAAATGTCATAAAATTCTGACAATAAATTTCATGTGTACATCTTAACATTTTAAGTGCTCACAAAATCATTTCTGAAAAAAAAAGCAGCTTTGAAAAAATGACAAATTTTGTGTCGCATATGAAAAAGATAAAATTTGGTGTTAAAAAAGGGCATTTCATGAGACATTTTTTTGTCCTTTTACACAAGCCACAAAAAATACCAGTTTTCTGCAAAACTTGCCTGCACACATAGAATATCGAGATCACGTCAAAATTTTGTTCGGAACTTTTTGCATTTGAAATGTTTTTCCCCAATGGCAGGATCATATGCTCTCATGTGCCAAAGTGAATTTCTGGTTATTTATCTTTTTGATGAACTATCGGATAGATCGGCTTATCATGCAGAATGGTAATACCAGCATAAACGAAAGTTGAGGATGACAAACTCTTTACAAACCTCAAGTACTAGTCCGGTCTGGAGAGTTATTTGAAAATTGCGCGTGCCTACAAAGATCAAAGTGCATATGTGGAGAGCTTTGCTTTGTGCTATACCGTGCCGTCCACAAGTTCACAATGTTTGATGTGTACCAATGATTGCAAGAGTATAAGGCACACCTTCTTGCAGTGCCTGCTAGTGAAGGAAGTTTAAGGCATTCTCGGGTTGGGTGAACTAATATACAATTAGAAGACACCTCGCGCGTTGCAGCGGGAATTTGTAGAAAGTAACTGTATTGCTTATGAAAATTCATAACCCAAACAATCTATAGTAGTTATTGAGAAATAGTTAGGTTCATAATCTCAACACGAACATTTGGACCTCAAAATGCATGTTGAACTATATTGTACAAACCTCGGGCAGAGGACACAACATAATATGGCTTCTCATTTTAGCAAGTAGAAACTACCTAAGAGCAATAGCATGCATGGAATGAAATACACGAACCAGATGCTACAGTAACAGTTGTGTAACTATAAAGGTGTAAGGTACTATTAGCATTGCTGATTGAGAAGTTAAGTAACGCAAGACAATTCGATACGCGAGAAAGTTTTGCAAATAATGTGTTCATTTTTCATAGGAACTAATGTGGCGATTGGTTAATTTGGTTTTTAGTTCCAGCACAGAAAAGTACAGTTATACTGCATTGGTTTCCATAGTATAGAATACATGGCCATAAGAGTAGGATGAGCAAAATGGCAAGAAAAATTGACCTTTAAATGAAACATAAGACATGGTTTCGACATTTGCACTATAGTTTCATACAACAAAATTAATACCCCATCCGACCAACCTAAGTTCAAAAATGTGACACTTATTTTGAATCAGAGGGAGTAGTATTCAGTTAACGACACCCTAAGGTGCCGAACAAGGTGTTGAAGAATAAGAATAGATCTTTCACAAAAAAATTCGAATAAGAATAGATCAACTCACGGTCTTAATCTGGCATAACTTAGAAGGAACTCCATAACTGGCTCATGTAATCTGAGTACAACACTGTAGTAGATCTTATGAAATATGGCTTGATTATTCGCAAAGAAATGTCTTGATTCTGTAACGTACATGGGTACTATTGCAGCAGTAAAGTACGTACTCTCACCTGAATAGAGCCTTGTGTGTGTGAATGCAAGAAGCTTTCTGTATTTTTATCCATCGAATTGATGTATAGCAACATGCTCTGTGTATGGGCAAGACGTTAGATTGTGAGTTCTTCGTGCATAAATAAATCTGTACATGTATGTCACAGAAACTTGAAAGATAAAGGATACAAATTAGAGGAGGATGACACCTGGAAAGGCATGATGGCCTCTGAAGCAGCAACCATGGTCCACATGAGAGAGCTGCACGTCGGCTTGTGGCAGCGGTTCATCTTGATGGAACTATGGAGAGAAAGAGCACGAGGGTGTAGGAGGGAGCAGAGTAGCCTAAGAAAATAAAGCCCCATGGGAAACGGAGAAGGTGATGAGAGGCTAGTTGTAGGGTAGCGGCGCTGTTCTCATCTTGACGAGGATCTGGCCGTTGCGCATCTGACGACGACCTGCAGGTAGAGAAGCTCCATCCTAGTCTGCCGGAGGCGGTGGCGGTGCTGCACCAGATCTGGCTGGGGCTTCCCTTGCTTGCACTACCGGCCCACTGGTCAGTGCTGTGTGGTTGGTGGTCGATGGCAACAATGGCGTATCGGAGGAGGTAGGAAGGTATGAAAGGATCGAGAAGAGGTGTCTAGAGGGGGGGGGGGGGGGGGGGGGGGGTGATTAGACCCTCAACAAGCAAAAGTGGCAGTTTTTAAGTTCTTCAAGTTGAGGTGGAGTTTTAGCACAAGTTTAAGCATTCATAATACATTTCAAGCAAGCATGGCAAGAGTACGAGCAGTGGAAAGAGTAAAGCATGCTAATTGCAAGAAAGTAAAGGGATGGGATTGGAGTGTGCAAACGCAATGAAGACACAGAGATTTTTGGCGTGGTTCTGATAGGTGGTGCTGTCGTACATCCACGTTGATGGAGACTTCAACCCACGAAGGGTAACGGTTGCGCGAGTCCACGGAGGGCTCCACCCACGAAGGGTCCACGAAGAAGCAACCTTGTCTATCCCACCATGGCCATCGCCCACGAAGGACTTGCCTCACTCGGGTAGATCTTCACGAAGTAGGCGATCTCCTTGCCCTTAAAAACTTCTTGGTTCAACTCCACAATCTTGTCGGAGGCTCCCAAGCGACACCTAACCAATCTAGGAGACACCACTCTCCAAAAGGTAATAGATGGTGTGTTGATGATGAACTCCTTGCTCTTGTGCTTCAAATGATAGTCTCCCCAACATTCAACTCTCTCTCACAGATTTGGCTATGGTGGAAAGATGATTTGAGTGGAAAGCAACTTGGGGAAGGCTAGAGATCAAGATTCTTGTGGTTGGATTGGAATGTCTTGGTCTCAACACATGAGTAGGTGGTTCTCTCTCAGAAAATGAGTAGTGGAAGTGTAGGCATGTTTTGATGGCTCTCTCACAAATGGAGAAGGGGTGGAGGGGTATATATAGCCTCCACACAAAATCCAACCGTTACACACATTTGACCCAACTCGGTCAGACCGAATAGAAGAACTCGGTGAGACCGTTTCAGTTCAAAATGTGAACGTTAGGAATCTCGATGGGACCGACTGGATCAACTCAGTGGGACCGATGTGCTAGGGCTTAGGGCAAACATCAACTCGGTGGCACCAATTGCATCAACTCGGTAAGACCGAAGTGAAGCAATAAGGCAACAGAGAGGATGTCAAGCAAACTCGGCGGGATCGATTGCACATTTCGGTGAGACCAAAATAATTACAACAGGCAACAAAGAGTTTGCAGGGCCATCTCGGTGAGACCGAGATCCGTATCGGCGTGACCGAATTGTCTAGGGTTTCTGGTAGTGGCTAGGCGCCGGATAGGTCATTTCGGTGGGACCGAGTTTGACTCTGAGTTTTGGACATATTTGGAAATGAGAAAGTGGTTGAGGGTTTTTGGAGAAATATCACTAAGCACTTTGAGAAAGTAGACAATTAAGCAACACCTCATCCCCTTTTAATAGTATTGGTTTTCCTGTGGACTCAATGTGATCTTGGATCACTAAAATAGAAATGAAGAGTCTTGAGCTTTTGCCAACCTTTGTCCTTAGCAATTTGAAGGGGTTCCACATCCTCTTGTCCTTGCCACGCCATTGTTGAACTTATCTGAAATATACTAGATAAAGGTATTGTGTGAGAACAATTATGAATCTTATCTTGACAGTACCAAAGTGAATGATTTGCTCTTTATCATACTAACCCATCTCACGAAGTTCCGTTAAGTTTTGTGTGATTGAAGTTTTCAAGTTATGGGTGAGATATCGATACGAGGAGAATAAGGAGTGGAAAGACCCTAAGCTTGGGGATGCCCAAGGCACCCCAAGGTAATATTCAAGGAAGACTCAAGCGCCTAAGCTTGGGGATGCCCCGGAAGGCGTCCCCTCTTTCGTCTTCAAAACCATCAGTATACCTTACTCGGAGCTATATTTTTATTCGTCACATGATACGTGTTTTGCTTGGAGCGTATTTTCATTTTACTTGCTATTTGAATGAAATCATTGGATCTGAAATCTTGACTGAGAGAGAGTCCTCCCATGGCTATTTAACTATTTGACTACTCATTGATCTTCACTTATATCTTTCTGGAGTAGTTTTGTCATTTACTCTCGTGCTTCATTTATATCCTATGAGTAAATGGTTGAATGAATTGAATATCATAAATCTGAAATTATTTATGCTTCATATGTTTATCCCATGGGGAGTAATGAATTCACATATAAGAAGTATAGGTGGTAAAATTTATTGAAAGTTAGCAGATGCTTGATACTTTAATGTTATGGTTGGGTTTTACCTTAATGATCTTTAGTAGTTGCAGATGCTTGCTAGAGTTCCAATCATAAGTGCATATGATCCAAGGAGAGAAAGTATGTTAGCTTATGCCTCACCCTCATATAAAATTGCAATGACGACTACCAATCTTGTCAACAATTGCCTAGGACAATTCCACACACCGATCCATCATTATTCCACACTCGCTATTTATAATATATAGTAATATATTCTAAATTTATGTTAACAACACCTATTTTTGTATTTTGTTCTCCGATACCATGCAAAGTTATCCTCTTCATACCCACAACATAGTTTTATTTCTCGTTTCTAGATGGAAGCAAATGTTCGGTGTACGTAGAGTCGTATCAGTGGCAGATAGGACTTGAGAGAATATTGATCTTACCTTTAGCTCCTTGTGGGTTCGACACTCCATACTTATCAGTTCCACCTTTGGAAATTGCTATGATGATTCCTTGCACTTGGGGATTATCATAGTCCAATAAGAGATATGTTGACATTAATTACCAAAATCACCCAAGGAGCACTTGTTCTTTCAATCCCCCCCTTTTTGGTAATTGATGACAACATACATCAAAGCTTTAGATAAGAGATATGAAGAGTAACAAGTAAAGCTTTGGAAAGACATGTAACATGCATAGGCTCCCCCTACATGTATGCAATCATGTAAAGATGGAACATAAGAACATGTGAATGCATAAGCATGACAGAGCAAGCAATGAGTTACATGTATCTTGGCTATATGCATCAGAGCAAATGATGTAGATAAAAGGAAGTATACCTTCATGTTCATGAATCATTCTTGCAAACAATATGTACATCAGCAAGAGATCGTCATGCACATGAGTGTGATGCATATACTTACCTTGTGGTCTTGTGCTGGCTTGGAATAGGTGAACTTGAGAAAATAGGCAGTAAAAAGGCAAAATATTTTCTCATCAGCGAAATCAGTAACACCGTTCTGTTTCCATTGGTGACACCGAGTTGGCAGTAACATGGATGATGCATATCAGTCAGACTGGGTTAGTACATGTCAGTTGTACCGATGAACTGTTTACAAGATATCCTTGTA
The DNA here is from genome assembly GCF_018294505.1 of Triticum aestivum. Lineage (NCBI taxonomy): Eukaryota > Viridiplantae > Streptophyta > Magnoliopsida > Poales > Poaceae > Triticum > Triticum aestivum. The sequence continues at coordinate 295,878,183 of NC_057805.1, read as the reverse complement.
GTTCGGTCTAGCCGATAGGCTTGGATCGGTGAGTCCGAGTTCAATGCAGAAGAAAAGTTTTGTCAACTCAGCTCACTTGGCAAACTAAATCTCACAAGGATTTGCAATGAATTAACTAAAGGAACAGAGAAATACATACATAAAAAGAGATCAAGATGAAGTTTTTTTATAAGGGGAACAAGCTAGCAAGAAATATATGCAAGAACACGAAGTAAGTGAACAAAGAAACACTAGAGAACTTAATCTATAAGGGGTCGGCGACAAAGTCACCTATGTTAGAGTATATTGACTGAGGAGTCAAGTGATAACACTTGATCGTAGGTCATACTCATCGTTTAAGCTCAAAATGGGGTTACCATTTTTTGTTTAAGCATTTTGATGTATTCACATATCGTTGAGTTGCTTTGACTCATGACTTGGAGTAAAGCTTCTCTAAGATGGAATAACATACCTTGGGTGGTGTTGATCTTGATCATGTAGTCGAACTTGTGTTCGATGCTCAAGGTTGATGTAGTCCATCAAGAATTTGGAGCACCACTTGTAGTTTGAGTTCATCCTCCTACATGGGTTAGTTTTGCAAGGAAGAGCACTTGTGTATCCAAAATGACAATCATGAGACTTGATACCAAATGAAATTTGATATATAGAAATTGTCAAACACTACAAAAAAATACACTTCCATGATGATACGTGTTTGTCACAGTAGGTCACGTTTTGTGTCATGCATGTACATCCATGACAATTTTATGACAGAATCAAGATAGTCATACCTGTGCTGTCGTAGAAGTGTTCCATGACAATACCAAAATTATCATCACGGAAGTGTTCACTTCCATGACGACAAATGACGTGTCATGGAAGTGCTTTCGTCAAGGGTAACCGAAACGTGGCATCCACCGTAACGGGTCGTCGTTAAGCTATTGGGTCAGGTTTTGGATCCGATAACATGTTAATAGCCCAGATCAATGGGGGATTTTCCACGTATAAAATTCTCATTGGCCGAAGGAAACACATGTCAGCTCGTCATTGGGTCACATAGGCGCCTATGATATGTCGACATGTGCGAGGGCCCAACACTGGCCCATTTAGCTTACAAAGGCCGGCCCGTTTGACTTGTTCAAAAGTTAGCGGGCCGGCCCATGAAAAGCTTGTTAACGGCTTGTTCGCATATAGCCCATTTTACGGCCTGGTAACTCACGACCTGTTAGGGCCTTCCCGAAATCGGCCCAACAGCGTCATGTGGGCCGTCGAATATAACACCAGCTCGTTTCACTTTCGGCCCATGTATGGACCACGACGTCTTTCGGCCCATATGAGGCCTTTCGTATCTTTAGGCCCTTTAGTGGCCCACGGTGACTCTGGCCCATAATGAACAGTAAATTTCTTTGTACCCATTAACAGCCCATGATTCACATGGGTTGTTTCCAGCCCGTGTTAGCTTTCGGCCTACTGACGGCCCATACGTTCTTGGGCTCCTTTCCGGCCCTCGATTACTTCTGGCCCGTTACTGGCCTGTTTCCCTAATGGGCCAAATTCGGCCCGTGGTTAGAATCGGCCCGTTTGTGGCCTGTTAACCCATTGCGCCGTTTCCAGCCCGTCCTATATTATGGCCCATTAACGACCCGTTATGCCTATGATAGAATTAAGCCTTTACTGTCTTCCGGCCTGTTAACGGCCCGTTACCGTGCTGGCCCGATACCAATTACGCCCGTTTACGGCCCATGTGGACCCATTTATCTGACGGCCCAAGGCCCACCGATTCTACGGCCTGTTGGAGGCCCATTTATCCGACGGCCCGTAGGAGGCCCATGGATCCTACGGCCTGTAGCAGGCTCAAGGTTACCATGGTCCGTATATGGCCCATGGTTGTTGCGGCCACTAGCAAACCAGGGGAAAAGAAGACTAGGAAATAAATAAGACAGAAACTAACGCTAGGCTATTAAGGCGATTGCACATATTACATCCACCGGGCATCAAAGTTCGCCACCAGTGCAAATATAGGGAACACCCTACACTATACAAAAATGGCTTGCTGTTTTCTTCAGCCGGTGGCTGCACATTAAAAACAAATTTTGTATCGCAACCAAACAAATTACAACCATAAAACAAAAGAAAGGTTGGCATAAAAGTTAACAGTCATGCAGATAAATGCACCACCAGAAGTTCAGAAGCTCAGTTCATTTGACCTGACGGTTACGTTTTAATGTTTTACTGTCCGATGGAGCACCATAACCTTCACCTTCATTTGTCCTAGGCTCCCGAACAACATAGCAAATGTCTTATAGTCTGGTTTCAAAACCATGCATATCTTGACGACATCGAACAATGGTTGTCCTTGTTTCACAAAGGGTCTCTGTTAGGGAATGGACTTGTGTCTGGAACGCAGATATAACATTGTTTTGAGCTTGCATATCTTGATCATGAGGCAGTTTGGACGAGATTGCCTTGACAACCAACCCAGTATTATGCAGGAACATGCTTTTGGCACTGTTAGTGTACAACTACTGACCCACTGCAGCAAGAGGTGTCATTGCGGTTATAGTTGCCTCGTCACCTTCAGAAGGTGGCAGTTCCACCATTTTTTCCATAGCTTGCTGAAAATTTGAGCTTTTACATTAGTAGTACCAGAACAGAAGATATTAAGGAGGCAGCAAAACCAAACAAAATAGCTTTGGTCTATATACAGAACTTATTCTGGTGAACCTGTGTAAAATATTATTTGTATTTTACTGCAAAGTACATAATAAAACCATGTTCCAAACATATGACCATGTACCATGGCTAATGTATTGTCTATTTCTTCACATTGTATTGACAGCTAAGGATAAAGAGACAAAGTTTATAATACGGTAAGCATAGTATGACATCATTCATATCACAAAACAACTGAGAACAGACAAACATGCAATTGTAACGTTGTGTGGGCAAGTCCAGCACGGAACAAGATTACAGATCAAGATCAAAGGAACATCACTCCTCTCTTTTAAACCTTGTAATGTGCAATGATACACTAAGACAATTGTGTATAAAATTGAAAAGAGTAATAGACATTGGCTGCAAACCGTGCAGTTCAATACAAGTCAGAGTAAGTAGTAGTTAAAAGGCATGAGGATTAAGGACTTACAATAGCGGCTTTGACTATGTAGTCATGCCCTTCGTCTTGCTGGTGTGACAGTCCTTGAAGATTTCCACAACATTTGGTTCAGTTACTTTTTGGTCCTTGCGGGCTTTCCTCTGCATTTGGAACAAGTCAATATAGATCTGATATTATGGCACAGCGAAAAGAGTGAAACAACAGCTAATTATAAGAGCCTCGCAATGTGCAATATAGCTACGAGATCCTGTCATTTGCTGGAATTTGACTTTCGTACGGTTGGCCTTGTTCTTTGAATAGTTCACCTACAAGAAGATAGATTTGTGAGGCACATGCGTAAATAGGAGTTCAACATGTGATCTGATGACATATATATAACGTACTTGATACTTTGGATCAGACCAGTGTTTAACCAGGCCTCTCCAATCTTCATCCGATATATTTTCCACTGGAGATGTTTGGGAAAGTTCACTGTTAGCCTTGCCTTCAAAGTGAGTTTTCCTCAAGTTATACCGATACTGTCATAGAGAAGACTTGAAAACATGGGTGCAAGCTTGTCTGGTTGCATCATCTTGGCTATCCAACTTGAACCTCGTCTGTTGAAAATTATGGGAGTCTCATTATCAGCAACCTAGAAAGTATGGGACAGAGCAAGACGATATTACTAGTTTCCATACATAACCATACTTACAGATAAATGGTCGAGGAAGGTGTTGAACTGGATTTCGTCTTTGTCATTCATGTACTGAACCCATGTTGGGAGGATACGTGCATGACACCTAATGGCAACCGCTGCCTCTGATACTAACTTGGCTGACTCTGTAGCATCACGTGGCCTTTTTAAACCTGCCTCAAAACGGATCTCCATTCTTCCTCCTCTAGATTTAGTTAACCTATCGAGCATTATCCCTGATGTTTGTTTCCTCTTGCGCCTAGGTGCTAGTCCAAAATCGAACATAGGAAGTGTTAGTGTACATCAAACTGTGAGACTACATATAAAGAAGCATGCAACTGTAACTTGACTCCAGCAACTACCTTCTTGCTGTTGAAGCTCACAAGGTTCATCTAATCTTGCCAACTCGTCTTGTGTCAAGAGTGCTTCAGAAGTAGTGTCAGGTGGCAAGGGAGCTTGGGAACGTGCTGCTAGCTGAGTTGACAAACGAGCAACTCGTGCAGTTGGTGGTACTGTGGAAGGTGTTGCAACAACTAGGGTTGTCGTTGCTTGTTTGGTGGCAGCTATTAGTTTTTGTTTGGCTTGTTTTGCATCTCATGTAGCATGGGATACCGCGTTTGTATGATTTTCCGGTGCACTTTGACCTTCTATTGCACCATCAGTACCAGCAGAATCTGCATAATTCTTCCGCTTCCGTTTCTGTGTGTCCTTAGTACTAACACCATCCCCTATCATTCTGTGTTCCTTCCTCTTTCTTTGTGCCATGTTATATCAAGCCAACAAGAAAAAGGAATAAGAATTTAGTTCTTCAGAACAAATTGATGCGTGATACAGATGAACTGAACTTTGATGTTAGACAAACCATGATAGGAGGATGTTATATGTACGAAAAACAGGACGACATGAGATAATCAGAACTATGATGTGTAAACTAAGCAGAAGGCATTTCAATAAATTAGAAGCAATGCAATGGAAGGTAGACACCATATGAAAGATGCTACAAATATCGCTCTGCCAAGTTAACAGCGTCTCGTCATAACTGGCGTTTAAACAAATGTGAGGCAATACAAGAAATAAATCATATGCAAGATGCAGACAACATCACACTACCAAGTTAAAGGTCTCTCGTCCTTAGTGCCATTGCATATTCACAACATTGCATATTCATAGCTTTGTTGGGGAACGTACCATGCAATTTCAAAAAAATTCCTACGATCACGCAAGATCTATCTAGGAGATGCATAGCAACGAGAGGGGGAGAGTGTGTCCACGTACTCTCATAGACCGAAAGCGGAAGCGTTAGGTTAACACGGTTGATGTAGTCGAACGTCTTTACGATCCAACCGATCTAGTACCGAACGTACGACACCTCCGAGTTCAGCACACGTTCAGCTCGATGACGTCCCTCGAACTCTTGATCCAGCAGAGGGTCGAGGGAGAGTTTCGTCAGCACGATGGAGTGGTGATGGTGATGGTGATGTGATCCGTGCAGGGCTTCGCCTAAGCACTACGACGCTATGAACGGAGGAGTAAACTGTGGAGGGGGCACCGCACATGGCTAAGAGAATAACTGTTGTCCTTTGGGGTGCCCCCTGCCCCCGTATATAAAGGAGGGGAGGAGGAGGCCAGCCACCAAGTGGCGCGCCAAGGGGGGAGTCCTACTAGGACTCCACTCCTAGTAGGATTCGTCCCCCCTCTTTTTCCTTCTCACGGAGGGGAAAAAGGGGAAGGAGAGGGAAGAGGAGAAGGAAAGGGGGGCGCCCCCCCTCCCCTAGTCCAATTTGGACTCCCCATGGGAGGGGGGCGCGGCCACCCCTTGTGGGCAGCCTGCCCTCTCCCCTATGGACCATGTAGGCCCAATAATTCCCCGAGGGGTTCCGGTAACCCCTCGGCACTTTGAAATATACCCGAACCATTCCGAAACCATTCCGGTGTCCGAATATCATTGTCCAATATATCAATATTTACCTCTCGACCATTTCGAGACTCCCCGTCATGTCCGTGATCTCATCTGGGACTCCGAACAATCTTTGGTCACCAAAACACATAACTCATAATACAAATCGTCATTGAACATTAAGTGTGCAGACCCTACGGGTTCGAGAACTATGTAGACATGACCGAGACACATCTCCGATCAGTAACCAACATCGGAACTTGGATGCTCATATTGGTTCCTACATATTCTACGAAGATCTTTATCGGTCAAACCGCAATAACAACATACGTTATTCCATTTGTCATCGGTATGTTACTTGCCCGAGATTCGATCGTCGGTATCCTCATACCTAGTTCAATCTCGTTCTCGGCAAGTCTCTTTACTCGTTCCGTAATGCATCATCCCGCAACTAACTCATTAGTCACATTGCTTGCAAGGCTTATAGTGATGTGCATTACCGAGAGGGCCCAGAGATACCTCTCCGATACTCGGAGTGACAAATCCTACTATGCCAACCCAACAAACACCTTCGGAGACACCTGTAGAGCATCTTTATAATCACCCAGTTATGTTGTGATGTTTGATAGCACACAAGGTGTTCCTCCGGTATTCGGGAGTTGCATAATCTCATAGTCAGAGGAATATGTATAAGTCATGAAGAAAGCAATAGCAATAAAACTTAACGATCACTATGCTAAGCTAACGGATGGGTCTTGTCTAATGATGTGATCCTGTTCATCAAATGACAACACATGTCTATGGTTTGGAAACTTAACCATCTTTGATTAACGAGCTAGTCAAGTAGAGGCATACTAGGGACACTATGTTTTGTCTATGTATTCACGCATGTACTAAGTTTCCGGTTAATACAATTCTAGCATGAATAATAAACATTTATCACGATATAAGGATATATAAATAACAACTTTATTATTGCCTCTAGGGCATATTTCCTTCAAGCTTATGATGTGTAAACTAAGCAGAAGGCATTTCAATAAATTAGAAGCAATGAAAGCTAGACACCATATGTAAGGCGCAACGAATATCACTCTACCAAGTTAAAACTGTCTCGTCATAAGTGCCATTTCAACAAATTAGAAGTAGTACAAGCTAGAAAAGAATGCGAGATGTAACCTATATCACACTCCTAGATTGTTGCAGGTTACACAACAGTAGTACTTTGATGTAAGAACATGGTGTGATAGACAGATATTGTATGTTCTAGAAACAGGAACACGTGTCTTATTCACAAGTATAATGTGTAATGTAAGCAGATGGAATTCAGCAAAATTAGAAGCAATATAAGCTAGACATCATACATAACATGTAACCACATATAAAAGTGCCAAGTTAGAGGGAGCACCTATGATGGTGCACTAGGGGAGACGTGCTCATCATTAACACAGCTACATTGAGTGTCTATGCCTGTGTTGTCTTGCAAATCTTCTTGGGGGTGGCGGAGAATCTGTAGAGGCCCTCCATTTGGAAGGAGCACCTTTATCCACTGCCTTGCTAATTTCCTTCCGCTTTTGATTTTGAATTGTCAAGTGATAACCCACAAGTATAGGGGATCTCAACAGTTTTCGAGGGTAGAGTATTCAACCCAAATTTATTGATTCGACACAAGGGGAGCCAAAAATATTCTCAAGTATTAGAAGCTGAGTTGTCAATTCAACCACACCTGAAAGACTTAATATCTGCGGCAAAATAATTAGTAGCAAAGTGGTATGGAAGTAACGGTAACGGTGGCAAAAGTAATAGTAGCAGTTTTGTAGCAATCGTAATAGTGGCAACGGAAAAGTAACGTAGCAAAGATCAATATGAAACGAACTCGTAGGCAATGGATCAATGATGGATAATTATGTCGGATGGCATTCATCATGCAACAATTATAACCTAGGGTGACACAGAACTAGCTCCAATTCATCAATATAATGTAGGCATGTATTCTGAATATAGTCATACGTGCTTATGGAAAATAACTTGCATGACATGTTTTTTCCTACCCTCCCATGGCAGCGGGGTCCTAATGGAAACTAAGGGATATTAAGGCCTCCTTTTAATAGAGAACCGGACCAAAGCATTAGCACTCAGTGAATACATGAACTCCTCAAACTACGACCATCACCGGGAAGTGTCCTGACTATTGTCACTCCGGGGTTGCCGGATCATAACGCGTAGTAGGTGGCTATACATTGCAAGATAGGATCAAGAACACAAATATATTCATGAAAACATAATAGGTTCAGATCTGAAATCATGGCACTCGGGCCCTAGTGACAAGCATTAAGCATAACAAAGTCATAGCAACATCAATCTTAGAACATAGTGGATACTAGGGATCAAACCCTAACAAAACTAACTCGATTACATGATAAATCTCATCCAACTCATCACCGTCCAGCAAGCCTACGATGGGATACTCACGCACGGCGGTGAGCATCATGAAATTGGTGATGGAGGATGGTTGATGATGACGATGGCGATGATTTCCCCTCCCCGGAGCCCAAGATGGAGTCCAGATCTGCCCTCCCGAGGAAGAGAAGGAGGTGGCGGCGGCTCCATATCGTAAAACGCGATGAATCCTTCTCTCTGATTTTTTCTCCCTGAACGTGAATATATGGAGTTGGATTTGAGGTCGGTGGAGCTTCATGGGACCCACAAGCCAGGGGCCGCGCCCCCACCCTTGTGGACAGGTGGTGGGTCCCCCTCTTTTGATTCTTTAGCCAATATTTTTTACTTATTCCACAAATATTCTCCATGAAGTTTCAGGTCATTCCGAGAACTTTTATTTCTGCACAAAAATAACACCATGGCAATTCTACTGAAAACAACGTCAGTCCGAGTTAGTTCCATTCAAATCATGCAAATTAGAGTCCAAAACAAGCGAAAAAGAGTTTGGAAAAGTAGATACGATGGAGATGTATCAACTCCCCCAAGCTTAACCCATTGTTTGTCCTCAAGCAATTCAGTTGACAAACTGAAAGTGATAAAGAAAAACTTTTACAAACTCTTTTTGATCTTGTTGTTGCAAATATGTAAAGCCAGCATTCAGGTTTTCAGCAAAGATTATGAACTAACCATATTCACAATAACATTTAGGTCTCACATTTACTCAAATCAATGGCATAATCAACTAGCGAGCAATAATAATGAATCTCGGATGACAACACTTTTTCAAAACAATCATGATATGATATAACAAGATGGTATCTCGCTAGCCCTTTCTGAGACCGCAAAACATAAATGCAGAGCACCCCTGAAGATCAAGGGCTGACTAGACATTGTAATTCATGGCAAAATAGATCTAGTCACAGTCATACTCAATATAAATTAATAACAATGCATACAAATGACAGTGGTGCTCTCTAACTGGTGCTTTTTATAAGAGGATGATGACTCAGCAATAAAAGTAAATAGATAGGCCCTTCGCAGAGGGAAGCAGGGATTTGCAGAGGTGCCAGAGCTCGAGTTTTTGAAACAGAGATAAATAATATTTTGAGCGGCATGCTTTCATTGTCAACATAACAACCAAGAGATCTCAGTATCTTCCATACTAGATACATTATAGGTGGTTCCAAAACGGAATGGTAAAGTTTATACTCCCCCACCACCAACAAGCACATCCCATAGCTGGTCCGAAACAACGGGTACCGTCCAACTAACAACAGTCCTGGGGAGTTTTGTTTGCAATTATATTTTGATTTGATTTGAGCATGGGACTGGGCATCCCGGTTACCAGCCATTCTCTCATGAATGATGAGCGGAGTCCACTCATCGTGAGAATAACCCACTTAGCATGGAAGATACTGACAGCCCCCATTCTCTACATGAGCGATTCGGGCATACAAAACAGATTATCATTTGAAGGTTTAGAGTTTGGCACATGCAAATTTACTTGGAACGGTAGGTAAATACCGTATATAGGTAGGTATGGTGGACTCATATGGAACAACTTTGGGTTTATGGAAGTAGATGCACAAGCAGTATCCCGCTTAGTACAAGTGAAGGCTACAAAAGGACTGGGAGTGACCAACTAGAGAGCGACAATGGTCATAAACATGCATTGAGATTGACCAACATTGAGTGCAAGCATGAGTAGAATATAAATCACCATGAACATAAATATCGTGGAGGCTATGTTGATTTTGTTTCAACTACATGCGTGAACATGTGCCAAGTCAAGCCACTCGAATCATTCAAAGGAGGATACCATCCTATCATACTATATCACAACCATTTTAAAAGTATGTTGGCACGCAAGGTAAACCATTATAAACTCCTAGCTAATTAAGCATCACATGAGTAACTGTAATCTCTAATTGTCATTGCAAATATGTTTCATTCATAATGGGCTGAATCAAGAACGATGAACTAATCATATTTCGAGTTCATACCAGCTTTTCCTCATCTCAATCATTTCATCATATATCGTCATTATTGTATTTCACTTGCACGACCGAACGATATGGATAATAATGATAGTGCACGTGCATTGGACTAAGCTGGAATCTGCAAACATTTATTTCAGAGGAGAAGACAAGGTAATATGGGCTCTTTGTTAGATCAACAATAATGCATACGAGAGCCACTCAACATTTTCATCGTGGTCTTCTCCTCTCGACCCCCAAAGAAAAGAAAAGAATTTCAAAGAAACACACTGAAATGATTTTGGAGTTTTTGTTTTTCTGAAGAAAGTAAAAAAAGAACGAGCAAAACTATTTACACAGGAAAGCTCCCAATAAGCAAAAGAAGAACGAGAAATCTTTTTGGGTTTTCTTTAATACTACTACTAAATAAACATGGAAAGGAAATAAGCTACAACTAATTTTTTGGTTTTTCTTAAGGTTTTTCAAACACACAAGAAGAAAGCGGGAAAAATAAAATAAACTAACATGGATAATACAATGAAAAAGTATGAACACCGACAACTGGAATGAATGTGTGAACATGAATGTAATGTCGGTGGGAAATACGTACTCCCCCAAGCTTAGGATTTTGGCCTAAGTTGGTCTACACCCATGGATCAAAGTAGCCCTCTCCGGTGTACTGAGGAGGATCCTGGGGGTTCCACTGGTTAGCAAGCTCCTGTGGCTCCCACTGATAAATAGACTCCTGATATGGATCAGGTGATGGCTCTGGCTTAGGAACTAGGGATCGCGTCCCCTCCCGGTATGCATGAATGTCCACGGGCAGGATGAAGTACCTGCGTGAATGAATATCGAACAAAGTAGGTGCAGGCAAGGTAATAATCTGACAAGTCTTCTAGCTAAATACCAGGTTATAGATGAGTCTCTTGTCATCGTCTTTCTTAATAAATTCATGTGCTACCATGCTTTCATAATCTAAGTATATAGAGGGTAGCAGCTTCTCCTCTTTTTCATCGTGCCTAATGGGTATCTCGAAGAGTCTAGCAAGACGGGAAGCCAAGATACCTCAGAAAATAGGACCCTTCATACGGTTTAAACTCAACCGTCGAGCAACCATAGCGCCCAAACTAAAAGTTTTATCATGAAGTAAAGCATGGCGCAAAATAGCAAGGTCAGGAGCACTAAGGCCTCCACTCTCCCCGTGACCAATTAAACATCTCCCAGCAAATAATGAGTAGTAGCGCAAAACAGGAAAATGTAAACTAGACGCTCTCGCTTTCGACACCTTTCTCCTTTCCCCTACGGTAACTTCATCAATAAAGTCTTCCACATCTCTAGGATGTGGCTCGTCGACGCTGCCCTCATAAGGTAATTTACAAACCTCATAAAAGTCATAAAGCGTCATCTCCTTATGCTCATCATATAAGTGAAACTCTACCATGGGTGGTGATCTCCTAGCATGAAAATGAATTTTTTGCACGAAAGTATTAGTGAGTAGGAGGTACTGGTCGCACTGGTCATGGAGGAAGTCGGTGATGCCTGCATTCTCTGCCAAATAATAGAAATCCTCATAAATTCCGGCCGCCTCCAAGAATGCATCACATGGCCATTCACACGGCCGAACCTCCGCGGTGCGAGGAAGGTTGTACTTGGGCTTTTCCTTCTCTTCATTTTCTTTTTTCCTTCGAACCCCGGCTCGAGGAGCCTCTCAAAAATCTCCTCATCATTCTCTTTCTCTAAAAATTTCTGAAATTTTTAGTAACTCAAAATAAAAGTGAACCAAACTCAACAAGATTGATAGCAACTACTCCTACAAGTGTTTGGAGGCTAAATCATGCATCAAAACTACTTTGGACCATATAAATTTGACATGCAAGCTCAAGAACAAGGTCACCACAGCAGCAAACATTTGCAATAAATAAAGCACTAGAACAAAAACTAATTGGACCATTGGAGGAGTCACATACCAAAGAACAATCCCCCAAAATAGTTTTGCAAATGAAGCTTTGCACAAGGAGATCGAAAATGGCAACAAGATGAGCAAGAACACAGGTTTGAGCTATGGGGTGATTTTTTCTAGAGGAAGACGAAGTGGATGGGTGCTGGAATAAGTGGAGGGGACCCACGCGGGACCCACAATGCAGGGGGTGCGCCCAGGGGGTTGGGTGCGCCCTCCACCCTTGTGGCCCACTGGTGAAGCCCCTGGTGTGTTCTCAGTGCGAGAAATTCTCAAATATTCTATAAAAAATCATACTAAATATTCAAGGCATTTGGAGAACTTTTATTTTTGGGACATTTTTTATTGCATAGATAATTCAGAAAACAGACATAAAATATTAATTTACTTTATTTAATCTAAATAACAGAGAGTAAAAGATATGTACAGAAAGTTGTGCCTTCTAAATTCATCCATCTCATGCTCATCAAAAGGAATCCATTAACAAGGTTGATCAAGTCTTATTAACAAACTTCTTCCGAATGACATGAAACGGGGGAATTTTCGAATAACACTAGGTTACCTCAACGGGGATATGTATGTCCCCAACAATAAGAATATCATATTTCTTTTTGACAGAAGGAAGAGGGAATTCAAAACCTCCAATAGTAATTGTTGAAATTTTTCCAATAGAATTGATACTATGAACTTGAGGTTGTTTCTTCGGAAAGTGTACCGTATGCTCATTACCATTAACATGAAAAGTGACATTGCCTTTGTTGCAATCAATAACAGCCCCTACAATATTCAAAAAGGGTCTACCAAGGATGATCAACATATTGTCGTCCTCGGGAATATCAAGAATAACAAAGTCCGTTAAGATAGTAACGTTTGCAACCACAACAGGTACATACTCACAAATACTAATGGGTATAGCAGTTGACTTATCAGCCATTTGCAAAGAAATTTCAGTAGGTGTCAACTTATTTAATTCAAGTCTACGATATAAAGAGAAAGGCATAACACTAGCACCGGCTCCAAGTCACATAAAGCAGTTTTAACATAGTTTCTTTTAATGGAGCATGGTATAGTTGGTATTCCTGGATCTCCAAGTTTCTTTGGTATTCCACCCTTAAAAGTATAATTAGCAAGCATGGTGTTTCAGCTTCCGGTATCTTTCTTTTGTTAGTAAAAATATCTTTCATGTACTTAGCATAAGTAGATATTTTAAGCATATCAGTCAAACGCATACACAAAAAGATAGGTCTAATCATTTCAGCAAAGCGCTCAAAATCCTCATCATCCTTTTTATTGGATGGTTTTGGAGGAAATGGCATGGGTTTCTGAACCCATGGTTCTCTTTCTTTACCATGTTTCCTAGCAACGAAGTCTCTCTTATCATAATGTTGATTCTTTGATTGTGGGTTATCAAGATCAACAGTAGGTTCAATCTCTACATCATTATCATTACTAGGTTGAGCATCAACATGAACATCATCATTAAAATTATCACTAGGTTCATGTTCATCACCAGATTGCGTCTTAGCATCAGAAATAGAAATATCATTGGATTCTCAGGTGTGTCTACAAGAGGTTCACTAGAAGCATGCAAAGTCCTATCAGTTTTCTTTTTCTTTGTATTAGAAGGACTAGTTGCATCAGTATTAGTTCTGTGAGAATCTTGCTCAACTCTCTTAGGATGGCCCTCAAGATACAAAGGTTCCTGAGTCATCTTACCACCTCTAGTCATAACCCCAACAACATTGTCATTATTCTTACTAATCAACTCATTAAGCAAATCATCCCATGCCTTAAGTACTTGTTCTACTTGAGTTGTAACCATGGAAGCATGCTTACTAATAAGCTTAAGATCATTAACAGTTCTACTCATATAATCACCCAAGTAGTCAAGCATGTGAGCATTACATTTCAATTGTCTACTAACATAAGCATTGAAATTTCTTGTTTAACAATGAAATTATCAAACTCATCCAAGCATTGACTAGTAGACTTATTATGAGGAATATCACCCTCATCAAATCTATAGAGAGAATTTACCTCTACTACCTGTGTCGGGTTCTCAAGACCATGTATTTCTTCAATAGGCGGTATGTTCTTAACATCTTCAGCTTTAATACCTTTTTCTTTCATAGATTTCTTTGCCTCTTGCATATCTTCAGGACTGAGAAATAGAATATCTCTTTTCTTCGGAGTTGGCTTAGGAGTCGGTTCAGGAAGTGTCCAATCATTATCATTACTCAATATATTATTCAATAGCAATTCATCTTGCTCAACAGTTTGTTCCCTGAAAACACAACCAACACAACTATCCAGGTGGTCTCTGCAAGCATCGGTTAGGTCATTATAGAAGATATCAAGTATTCCATTTTTCTTGAGAGGATGATCAGGCAAAGCATTAAATAATTGGAGAAGTCTCCCCCAAGCTTGTGGGAGACTCTCTTCTTCAAATTGCACAAAGTCAAATATTTCCTTTAAAGCAGCTTGTTTCTTATGAGCAGGGAAATATTTTTCAGAGAAGTAGTAAATCATGTCTTGGGGACTACGCACACAACTAGGAGCAAGAGAATTAAACCATAACTTAGCATCACCCTTTAATGAGAAAGGAAACAACTTAAGAATATAGTAATAGCGAATTTTTTCCTCATGAGCAAATAGGGTGGCTATATCATTCAATTTAGTAAGATGTGCCACAACAGTTTCAGATTCATAACCATAGAAAGGATCAGATTCAACCAAAGTAATTAACTCAGGATCGACAGAGAATTCATAATCCTTATCAGTAACAAAGATAGGTGAAGTAGCAAACTTAGGATCATATTGCATTCTAGCATTCAAAGACTTTTCTTTCAGCTTAGCTAACAGTTTCTTAAGATCATCTCTATCATTGCAAGCAAAAAGTCTCTAGCAGTTTCTTCATCCATAATATAACCCTCAGGTACAACAGGCAATTCATATCTAGGGGGAGAATCATAATCTTCAGTTTCAATAATATCATCAGTTTCAGTAATTTCATTCTCTCTAACCCTAGCAAGTTGTTCATCAAGAAATTCACCTAGTGGCACAGTATTATCAAGCGAAGAAGTAGTATCATCATAAGCATCATGCATAGCAGAAGTGGCATCATCAATAACATGCGACATATCAGAATCAATAGCAGGTGTAGGTGTTGCAAGTTTACTCAAAACAGAAGGCGAATCAAGTGCTGAGCTAGATGGCAGTTCCTTACCTCCCCTCGTAGTTGAGGGAAAAATCTTGGTTATTTGATCTTTCAGATTCTTCATAGTGATCAACAGATATAAATCCCAAGTGACTCAGAGAATGGAGCTATGCTCCCCAGCAACGGCGCCAGAAAAAGGTCTTGATAACCCACAAGTATAGGGGATCGCAACCGTTTTCGAGGGTAGAGTATTCAACCCAAATTTATTGATTCGACACAAGGGGAGCCAAAAAATATTCTCAAGTATTAGCAGGTGAGTTGTCAATTCGACCACACCTAAAAGACTTAATATCTGCAACAAAATATTTAGTAGCAAAGTAGTATGGAAGTAACGGTAACGGTGGCAAAAGTAACAGTAGTAGTTTTGTAGCAATCATAACAGTGGCAATGGAAAAGTAATGTCACAAAGATCAATATGAAGCAAACTCATAGGCAATGGGTCAATGATGGATAATTATGTCGGATGGCATTCATCATGCAACATTTATAACCTAGGGTGACATAGAACTAGCTCCAATGCATCAATATAATGTAGGCATGTATTCCGAATATAGTCATACGTGCTTATGGAAAAGAACTTGCATGCAATCTTTTGTCCTACCCTCCCGTGGCAGCGGGGTCCTAATGGAAACTAAGGGATATTAAGGCCTCCTTTTAATAGAGAACTGGACCAAAGCATTAGCACTTAGTGAATACATGAACTCCTCAAACTACGGTCATCACCGGGAAGTGTCCCAACTATTGTTACTCCGGGGTTGTCGGATCATAACGCGTAGTAGGTGACTATAACTTGCAAGATTGGATCAAGAACACAAATATATTCATGAAAACATAATAGGGTCATATCTGAAATCATGGCACTCGGGCCCTAGTGAAAAGCATTAAGCATAGCAAAGTCATAGCAACATCAATCTTAGAACATAGTGGATACTAGGGATCCAACCCTAACAAAACTAACTCGATTACATGATAAATCTCATCCAACCCATCACCGTCCAGCAAGCCTACGATGGGATTACTCACGCACGGCGGTGAGCATCATGAAATTGGTGATAGAGGATGGTTGATGATGACGATGGCGGTGATTTCCCTTCTTCGGAACCCAAAACAGACTCCAGATCTGCCCTCCTGAGGAAGAACAGGAGGTGGCGGTAGCTCCGTATCGTAAAACGTGATGAGTCCTTTTCTCTGACTTTTTTCTCCTCGAATGTGAATATATGGAGTTGAAGTTGAGGTCGGTGGAGCTTCGTGGGACCCACAAGCCAGGGGCGCGCCCAAGGGGGTAGGGCGCCCCCACCCTTGTGGACAGATGGTGGGTCCCCCCTCTGTTGATTCTTTCGCCAATATTTTTTATTTATTCCACAAATATTCTCCGTGAAGTTTCAGGTCATTCCGAGAACTTTTATTTCTGCACAAAAATAACACCATGGCAATTCTCCTGAAAACAGCGTCAGTCCGGGTTAGTTCCATTCAAATCATGCAAATTGGAGTCCAAAACAAGGGCAAAAGAGTTTGGAAAAGTAGATACAATGAAGACGTATCATCTAGTAAAACGGATAAGAAAAAGCAATAAAATTCACTCTTCAGAACTCATTCGTGCATGATGCCGACCATCACTACTTTGATGTAAGGCAAACACATGATACCAGGATGGAATATGTACAAAAAACATGATGACATGGCATATTCACAACTATTTGTGTAAACTAAGCAGAAGCCATTTCAACAAATAAGAAGCAATGCAAGCTAGACACCACATGAAAGATGCAACCAATATGACTCTGCCAAGTTAAAAGTGTCCCATCATAAATGGCGTTTTAACACACAGGAGCTGGTGTGGTGATTATACACACGCGCGCGAATGCACACGAACTGCATGCATGCAACACTCACACGAAAACATGTAGCCACGCATGCACACAACACTCACACGTACACACACAACCACACACGCATGCAACACTCACACACACACACACACACGCACGCATGCATGCACACCCCACACGACCAACACACACTCTCACGCTCAAGTGCTCAACCTACACGTGCATGCGCACACATCAGGCCCTGACAGACACATACACAACAAGGTGGTTCCCGCGCATGGGTTGGAGCCTTGTCGCGCCTGCGTAAATTTGTGTTTATCTGACCTTTTTCCTATGCGAACTGACAGGTGGGACCCATAAGAAACATGGTCAATTTAACTAGTCAACATAGTGCCGCGCAGACTATTTAGTCAGTAAACAGAGTGCAATCCGATGATGAACGGTGAGCAAGTGACCGTATAATCACCACAAAACGTATATAGTGACCGTAATGAGCATATTCTGAAGTCCGGCGACCGTATTACGCTTTTCACTTGAAATACACTGACTGCCCGTGTATTTATCTCTTCTCTCGCTCTCTCCATGGAGCCGAGTAGGCCAACGTGCAAGTGCCGAAATTGGCGCACGCCACCCTGTTATTGATGTACTGGTTTCGTAAGAGCAAACAAGCATTCACGTCTACTATACAAACTGCAGATATGAGTTACAAATGCTATGAAGACGAATACAAATATTTGAATCCACTTTATGCCCAATTTCTCTCTGTAGGCCCTCCAAAAGTACATCTCTACACGTGCTCGCATGTTACATCTAACAACTATGCAATACATCACTACTACTACACTCTACACAATAAATCATATGTGTTTTTAGTTTTACTAGATCTCATATTGTTACTTAATTACTCAGTTTGCATACATTAAAATTGCCTTTGAAATGTATGGCTAATATCATCTACCGCACCGGAAAAATCCCGCCCTTGCCTCTTTAATCGGGTTTGTATCGATGGATCGTGCGAAACAGCAAAACTATAGTAGTACTACAGTACAAGTTACAGTTCACTGGGCCGCCGTGTCGTGTACTCCTCCGTAAGAATGGAGCGCTCGCTTTCATAAATGTTCTAGTCCCTTTCGCCGACATGTGGGACATCAAGCAACCGGGTCCACGTGCCATACCGAAATAACAGTGCAGAGCAGCAGGGGTGAAGCACCCTAGTCATGGCGCTGACGTAGCAATGAGCAATGAGGCGTCAAATCACCAAGCTGCACCTTTCCCGCAGTTAAGTTGGAGGGACGAAGTAATAATGCTAAAAAAAGAAGTTGGAGGGACGAAGCAACCATCATTTCACTCGTTGCTGAATCCGCTTCTCCCTCATCTTCTTCAAGTTAATCACGTGTTGCTTCTGCCATTGTTCTGCCTCATGTGGGACGTGGACCGGCTTGGTAAAGCACTGACACGTGGGACCGCATGTTAGCAAACCGCCAGGAACATCCTCTTAAAATAAGAAACCTCCCCCGCCATCTGCGCGGCAAAATCACCTCCTTTTTACTAATCTTGATACTATACTTTTTAGATCAATATAATTGAGATTTGTATAGATACCACACAGGAGCAAAACCAAGTGGTACGGTTAAGGGCATCCACAATGTGTAGCCAAATGTGAAAATAACTTTTGGCATCGATGGGAACCATTGTGGACGGTGTTGCCAAAGCCAAAAAGATGGAACCGACGCTCCCTATTTGATTGATTGAAAGAATAGAAAAATGTAACCTCTCTCCTCTTTCTCCCGTGCTTGGACGCATGTACATTATAGAGCATAAAGTTTACTCCCATGTCCCTTCTATCACAAATCACAAAGTAGTGAGGCGTCAAATCACAAAGCACGAACGAAGCAACCATCATTTCACTCTTCGCTGACTCCGCTTCTCCATCATCTTCTTCGAGAAACCCCCTTACCGCACTAAGCTCGACGGACGACGCTATTGTGTAGTACTAGGACATTTATGCATCCTTTGGTTCAACAAACTTCCTGGATGCAAATAATGCGGTTGTCTCGGCTTGCAGGCGACACTTGCGAACGACTTATCGTGTCTCCCTCAATGGTGTTCTCTGTCGAACGCACTTCGCCAAACCACAACGTTCGAGATATCATCGACGTCACCGCAATGGGGAAGGAAGTCAAATAGTTACTACCTCCATTTTTTTACACAAGGCCAGTATCAAAATTACAATTTGCAGAAGGCCACTAACACTAATCGAGGCAAAATTGATGGGGTTTGCCTCATACTAGCAAACAAGGACATTAATATACCCTTGCATTCATGCGGAAGTGAGAAGGTTGGTTTGCATGCCGCTGCATTAATCAAGCAATGAGGAGTGAGATGGTTAGCTCTTTGGGCGTTGGAGAAAAAAACGCATTAATTGACACGTCAAGCGAGGATTTGTATCGATCAATCCCACGAAGGAAAACCCCGCCTTTCTTTTTTAACACAAGTAGTACTCCTACGTACGTACTTGTATCTTGTTTAGGTCTAGGCCTTGCATTGCCATACTTCGCCACACATTTTTGCCAAGCTTGCCTAAAGTTTTCAGAATGAAAAGGATGTACACTTGCGCACGGCTGTCGCGGTCGTACCGCACCCTCACACAGTTGCTCCTGCACGCTGCAAACCCAACTAAGGGAACGCACCCTCACTGACACGTGCTACCGCATGTGATCAAAACAAACTCAGCCATCCTACCGCTGACACATAATTTTCATTCATACAATATGTTTATCCGACCGCATGTTGGGGAAGATCCGTACGGCCCGTGTGGTGGTCTGTTGGGGAAGAAGAAGAGGTGAGAAAGAAGAAGGGTTAGGAGACGTAGGATATTCACCCAACCGCCTGAAATGGTCGACTGACCCAAATGAAGAAAGTCAGGTGACTTGCATAAATATCTCTACTCTAATAAAAAACCGAGTTGGTGATGATGGTGTGCCTGCCATCTTGTAATATAGGCCGTCCGATCTATATCTGACGGAGAAAGCAAACTATGACAATTTTACAAAAGATTCACGCACCTCTCTCCACATTTACAGATAAGGCCTTGCCTCGTTCATCCTTATCTCCCACAACCTCATTGCTGAGCAATTAAAAAAGGAACTCTCTGGAACAATCTGGCATGGTGGCTGCTGCCGGCGCCATCCATCCCCATGCCTTTGCCCAGTCCGACCACCAGTCACCACCACGCCCCACTCCTCCTCACCTTATATCTCATCTTTCTCGAGATATCATTTTTTCGATGAATTCTCGAGATGCCATTTTTCTGATAAAATTCTCGAGATATCATTAGTTTTTACACATGGGATTACTCCTGCATGGGTCAATCACAACATGTGTTTTGTAAAAAAATGCATCTTGATGTTCTGTGCAATGCACGGGCATCTTGCTAGTATGTTTTTACACAGCAAAAGATCCCTAAAAACAACAACATAAAGAAAAACTATCACTGCTCGCGGAAAGAGACGGCCTTGTCGTCTTTGGCTGCTGGCACGAACCAGCTGTAGTTGCCGACGTGTGTCTCTGCACCGTGGTTGTCCTCGGGCTCCAGCTACTCATTCACGCGGAGCGTGTGAGCGCTCTACACGGACGCGAGCACCGCCCGGTTCAAGTCCAGGACGTCCGGTTCCACCTGCAGGAGGGCCTCGATGGCAGCGGCATCCGTGCGCTCCACGTCGAGTTGAGCCTCCGTCGCCCGGTTCAAGTCTAGCACGTCTAGTTCCGTGTGCAAGAGGGCATCGATGGCAGCGGCATCCGCGCGCTCCGCGTCAATTTGAGCCTCCGCCGCCCGGTTCACTTCCACGACATCTGGTTCCGCCTGCAGGAGGGCCTCGATGGCAGCAGCATCTGCGCGCTCCACGTCAAGTTGAGCCTCCACCTCCTGGTCCTCCTTTAGGATCGCCAGGTTGAACCGCTGGTCCGCCTGCACCATGGGGGACCCGGACGCCAGCACAAAGTCGACGTCCATCGTCTCATACACATCGGGGGCCTTCTGCGATGCGACCTCCGCCATGAACATTGGATCGGCTTCCTTCTCCTTGGAGCTTGGCTCCAGAGAACACGGGGATTGGCCCACCGCAAAGCGAGCTTGGGAACGGAGGTCTGTGGCGCCGACCGCCGCCACGATTTCTGCGTAGCGCTGCGGCATCAGCATCTTGTAGTACATGATCTTGCGGTGCACCATGGCTTTTCGGCGAACTAGGGGACTCTTGATGCGGGCTGGGGGATCGAAAGGTGGGGGAATGGGCTAGAGAGGAGGTGTGGTTTTGGGGCAGTGGTGACCGGCCGGCAAGTAGCTGGCGTAGGCCGAGCAGCGAAGGTTCTGGTGTGAATAGTGGTTCCGGTGACGACCGGTCAATTGGTTTTGACTGTACATCACTCTTGCCGCGTTCGTGTTGCACCCCGGCACGCTGTACCCTCCACGTCGCTCACCGAATGGAACGCGCTTCGTCTTGCATTTTTGCTTGCTTGTGGGACCGCAGTTGAGAGCAAACCGACGTCCCTCCCCCTCCCCCTCCCGCGTCATTTATACTACTAGAAGAGAGAGAAGTCGGCCGAGTGTTACTAGTACTCCCTCCGTTTTATTTGGAGTAAATAAAAACAGAGGGAGTATACTACTAGTACTATGAGCACTGCATACTCTACTGCAGATGTTGTCGGTACTCCACTAGTACTATTGGACAGGGAGCTTAAAAAAGTTACTATTGGACTGGCTATACGTGGCAAAATCCTAGTAGGAAAAGCATGCATGAGAACAAGCACATTCATGTGTTTGAAAACAAATCGGAAACCATCTCTGTTTGAATACAAATCTAGGAGTACGTACGAATCTAACAATATTGATTGGGCGTTGTTGGATGTTGATACTTTTTTCTGTAAGTTTGATCAAAGTAGAGATACTTTGACTACACATAAAAATTGTATGTAAACTAGAAAGGATTGAAGGGAGTATATTGTACGTTCAAAAGCGAAAAGAACATTGAATACCCTTTATATATGATTTGCTGATGCTATGATCACCGGTTCAAAATTTTGAATCTGCCTTAGGTATCACACATGCACCCGCTCGTTCTCTCTCGGTTTCATCTCGGCGTCCGGAGATCGATTAAAAGAGGACTAGGGTGGGTACAGTACGTTCGTTTCGCTTTTGAACATACAATATACTCCCTCCGATCCCCATAGACCCCCCCGGGGTCATTTCTATCATAGAAACACACCAAATCTTTATCTCCTTGCACGACACGCACTTGATCTCTCAACATCAATCGATCTCGTCAAGATGTGTCGGGGCATGAACCGAATGGGATGTCAAAACTAAGATGGGAAGCGACACGTAGTGGAGGCAAAGTGAAACTTTAAATGAACCGTTTGTGTGTATGCATGTCGGACAAATTAAAACATTGGAAATACAAGCATGGTCTAGGCCCACATGCGAATGATGCTCGGCAGAATGTTCAAATGAGGCATGCAGAAGGATGGACTCGACCGGAGGGCGACATGATCAATGGAGAAGAGGGTTGGAGAGGAATGAGAAATAAGCAATGCCACATGATTATACTTGAACGGCTCAAATAAACAATAAGTTGTCTCATTTTCCCTTCCGTCTTGGTCACTGAGTAAGATACTCCCTCCGTTTTTATTTACTCTGCAAATTAGGTTTGACTGAAGTCAACCTTCATAAAATTTGACCAAATTTATAGAAAAAATATGAACATTTACAATAGCAAATCTATATGATGTGAAAGTATATTCAATAATGAATCTAATGGTATTGATTTGTTATTGTATATGTTATTATTTCTATCTATAATATTTGTCAAAGTTTACAAAGTTTGACTTTGAGCAAAGCTAAAATGCGGAGTAAATAAAAATAGAGGAAGTACGCATGGACTAGTATAGTTACTACTGCCGGAACATGGTAAGTTGGACCCCTAAATGCGGGCACGGACCGGGCACACCTCAATTATTCCTTCAAATAGTCGGACACCTACATTAGCAAACCATCCGGCTATTTAATCAAGTGTTATGCTTCACTAGTTGAAAAGGAAAAGGGTTGTACCGTATGCAAAACCACCACAACTGGGGCTAGGGTAACAACATGGTACTGTACCACACAAAAACCACCTGTTCTACGTCTACTGCGCAATACGGAGCACTGGCGCTCGAATTTGGCCGAGAAAATAGGGAAACCGACATGTGGGGCACACCCGTCGTGACAACGAGGCGCAGACTAGTCCAATGGAGGAACTGGCCCACGACCTCCTCGCCACCGACAACCGTTCATGTGGGTCGTGGGGGCCAGCAACGTGGCGAAGCTCCCGCACCGCCTCTGGACACGGCGATAGTGGTGAGCGACACACTCATTGTCGCTGGACACGGTCGGCTTCAGGGTGCCGAGGGTGGCGTTAGAGTTGTGGCACGACCAGCAGATCAACACCCGGCTCGTTGAGGGTGCACGGGGCGCCGAAGTGCGCGCGGGCCGCGACGTGTCCGCGGAGTGTTCTAGTGCGGCCAACTGCATCCCCAGGACATGAGACCATGTCGGGTCGTCTTGATTTTTCAATGACATGTGGGGATCGCATGTGAGCAAAGGGCATCTCCAACGTTGCCACGACCGCAGATGACTACCCTGGCACACCAAAAACCCTCGTCCCTCGCGCCGTCACGTAGTGCATTCCAAGCTGGCGCCAGCTGCCCGCATTCATGCCGTCCGTCCGTATGCCGTCATTAAGAGGCTCGGTGCCCGAGGAACCAACTCCGACGACTTAATGATGCGCCCGGACGCTTGGCCTCACCGGAATGCGCTACTTAAAGCGGCAACACCCAACTAAACTCCACACCATAGCGCATCCTCCTGCTACCTGGCACCACATCTACCATGACCGCGAGCGTGAACGCTCTGCGGGAGAGCTTGTCTTCGGGGATGAAGCTCGAGGTCGCCGCCCTCGCTCAAGTCACCGCTCGCCACGCAATAGCGGCGTAGCCGGACGCGGACGCGACCGCACAAGCGGTGGCCACGCTGGCGGCCGACGATGGGAGCACCGTCAGCCACGTGTCCTACTTGCCGCCATCCAATGTCCGGTGGCGCATGTGGCAGGTGAAGGGACGGACCGTCCACGTCCATCATCATCGACCTCACGTCCACCGGCACCGCCGAGGTCGGGGACTCCTCTGAGGACGAGTAGGGCATGGTGTGCCAACTGGCCGGTCCGTCTCCCCTGTTCTACTCTTCCTCGCTGGAGACCGCACCTTCACTTCACGGGTCTTGAACCCCGCCCCCGTACATGGAGATCGCAGATGGAGGACGTCGGTCGCCACCATAGAATAGGTTTAGGGTCGGGTTTTTTTTTCTGTCCTATAAAAGTTCGAAATGCAATGAAAATCTGCCCTGTTTGCATGAATCTCGTCCGGTGTATATGAACTTTCACAATAATAGTAAGATATATTGTAGGAGTATGAAAATATATGGAATGATGATTCGTTTTTGTGTCGATAAACTTAGAAGGTTTGACCTGAGACAAAGCTAACATGCGAAGTAAATAAACACATAGGGTCTACATACACAATTTATCTTAGGCACTCCAATAGTACGTCCACTACACATTCACGCATTTCACATCTTTCTACATCTACGGGAACCTACGAAAGGGTTAACGTAAATTGCCTCGCTCTCCCCCCTGATTTTCATGGTGGTGGGCCCCTCCCTCCCCAAATCTCCAATCAACAGCCCACATGTTTCACATTACGTTAATTACGCAACTGGGATTACGTAGGTGTAGCATTACTCGTCCCAAAAAAACCAACTAAGCCAACCTCCTAGCATATCGCACGGGAAAAGACCCGGCCACGCCGTTTTTGTCGGGATTAACAAATTACTAGTAGTAGTATCGATGGATCGCGCGAAGCACCAAGTTTAAAAGGAAAAAAGGCGGTACACTCACAGCATGCCTGTCGCAGTTGCATTGCACCCCTCACACGGTCGGTCCTGCACACGGCTCACGCAAACGGAATGCGCTTCGGCTTGCCTCATCACTGACACGTGGGACCGCACTTGGAGAAATCGACCATGCGCCAAACTCCCCCTCCCACCGCGCGAAAATCCCCCCGAATCCCAAATTCAACCGCCCTTCGGCCAACTAGCCAATAATATTCCCAAAACCCCCTCCCCCCGGCCCCCTCTACTCCGTTCGCTCTGCCAAAGCCGCCCTCCCCGCCGTGCTAATACGTCGGCGCCGCGGTTCGTCGAGGGGACGCATGGCGATCCTCTCGCTCCCACAGTACGCTCTCATAGACTATCGTACTCTAGCCACGCCGCCACCGTTGGCGACGTTCTTGTGGAGACGCACGGCGGTCAGCTTCTCCCACGGTACGCGCATTCTAGACTGAGTCCCCGTGCATGTCGGAGTAGCGCTAAATGTTAGCTGATAGACGCTGTTAATCTCACTATTTGCCGAAGTAGTTTACAGTCAATATGCTCTGCTTAAGAAGCTTCCTTGTCCTGTTCTGCACTCAATCTGCTTAGCTGAGATGGCATGCCATGCCCGATTAGTTGCTAAAATATCCTGCCATATATTTATTGTGACGTAGATTGCCATGGTCTAGTAGCCAATCTGTTAGGCGAAATAGCTCTACACCGTTTTATACTCGATCTTTGTTGCTGAGATGGCCTTCGATGGCTGTGTGCTCGGCCTCATTGACTACAGAAACAACCTGCCATAATTTAGCACTCAAATCTTTTTGCCGAATTAGCTTTACATATATTTCGTTACTTAGATCTGCTTGTCCAAATATCTTGCCGTAGCTTTAGACATCGACCTAGGTATTTTTTTCTGGACTTCATAAAAAAGTATATATGTTTTTCCTGTAATATCTAGTAGAAGAACTAATTTGTATGTATAACAGATGGACAGGATTTGGATAACTTCTGCTCGAAGATTCTCCACTGCATACGTCGAGGGGGTTGAAAACTTCATGAAATTTACCAGAGCTGAGTACGGTGGTCCGGAATCAAATGTGCTCTGCCCGTGTAGCAGTTGTATGAATTCAGTTACAAGACCCCAATCAACTGTGCAAAATTATCTACACTTGTATGGGATGACGGTCACATATACTAGGTGGGTTCATCATGGTGAAGCAGTGAACGTCAATGTTACTGACTATGTGGAAGCAGCAGATCACCATCTTGATCTGCCTGATGCTTAAGTGGAAGAGGAGGAGGTGGTGGTGGCGGAGCCAGTGAGTTTGACCAACATTGAAACAATGCCACGAAATGCTCATGCATTTCGTGAACTTTCACCTGCAAAAGAAAAACGATGGGCCCGCATGTTGGAACAATGCAACGTGGGTGTCACCCCAGGAAATAAGTTGTCAGTATTCTTAGCTATGGTCACCTTTCTTCAGGTGAAGACATCTGAGCGGATGACCAACAAATCATTCGATGCGATGTTGGCTGCTTTCCGCAAATCTTTCCCAGATGCGTCTGAGCTGCCACACACCTACAGTAAAATGAAGAATCTCCTTCGTGCAGTTGGAATTGGATATGATATGATCCATGTTTGTAAGAATAATTGTGTTCTCTTCCGAAAGGATTATGCCAACTTAAGTGAATGCCTAAAATGCAAATCATCAATATGGAAAGATGGCGATGCTGTGAAGAGGATTCCTCATAATGTTCTGAGACATTTTCCAGTTATACCAAGATTGCAGAGGTTGTTTCATGACGCTGAAACAAGAGAGGATGTACTGTGGCATTCTAGGAACCAGGAGTACAGAGACCAAAATGTAATAAGCCATCCATCTCATGGTAGTGAATGGAAAAGCTTCAATCAGAAACACAAACAGTTTGCTGCTAACCCGAGAAACATTTAACCCATTTGGCCACCAGAGCACCACATATCGCATGTGGCCAGTGCTTGTTATCCCTTAGAACATGCCTCCAAATGTCTGCACCAAAGAATCAAACTACATGATGGCCTTGCTCATCCCAGGTCCAAAAAGTCATGGAAAGGATTTTGATTTATTCATGGAGCCTCTTGTGGAGGAAATTCAACAGCTATGGAGGGGTGTTCTCACTCGAGACCTATATAGCAACCCACCAGCTGATTTCTTTCTGCGTGCTGTTATAATTTGGTGCATCCATGATTATCTGGCTTTGGGCACTATATATGTCAGGGTGAACGACACATGGTTACAATGCATGTGTTCGTTGTGATAGGAATCCGCTGTCATATGCAACACTTAGCAAGATCTGTTACATTGGACACTGCCGTTTCCTTGCCAAGCACAAGCCGTGTCCTACAAAATACCGAAGATATGTGTTCAATGCAAAACATGAAAACCGTGATGCGCCAAAGAGGCTCACCGTCGATGAGTTGCAAGTGGAATTAGAGAAGGTCAGGCATATTACACCAGGAAACTTGGTAGCGGGAAAAGGAAGCATGGCAGGGCAGAAGAGAGATTATTGTTTACCCGCAGGTCCACTTTGTGGGACTTGGAGTATTGGAAATATTTGGATCTGCGGCATTATCTTGATGTGATGCACATCGAGAAAAATATATGTGACAGCAATATTGATGCGGCTTGAAGCTACGTCGATATTTCCCCAAAGAGGAAGGGATGATGCAGCACAGCGGTGGTAGGTATTTCCCTTAGTTATGAGACCAAGGTTATCGAACCAGTAGGAGAACCAAGCAACACAACGTAAACAGCCCCTGCACACAAATAACAAATACTTGCAACCCGACGTGTAAAAGGGGTTGTCAATCCCTTTCGGGTAGCGGCGCCCCAAGATAGGCAAACAGACATGAATAAAAGTGTAGTAGATTGATAGATCGAATGCCAAATAAAATAAATAATAATAAAAGGCAGCAAGGTATTTTTGTATTTTTAGTTTAATAGATCTGAAAATAAAAGCAAAGGAAAAGTAGATCGCAAAGGCAAATAATATGAGAAAGAGACCCGGGGGCCGTAGGTTTCACTAGTGGCTTCTCTCGAGAAAAATAGCAAACGGTGGGTAGACAAACTACTGTTGGGCAATTGATAGAACTTCAAATAATCATGACGATATCCAGGCAATGATCATTACATAGGCATCACATCCAAGATTAGTAGACCGACTCCTGCCTGCATCTACTACTATTACTCCACACATCGACCGCTATCCAGCATGCATCTAGTGTATTAAGTTCATGGAGAAACGGAGTAATGCAATAAGAACGATGACATGATGTGGACCAGATCTATATATGTAGAGATAGACCCCATCGTTTTATCCTTAGTAGCAACGATACGTACGTGTCGGTTCCCCTTCCGTCACTGGGATCAAGCACCGTAAGATCGAACCCACTACAAAGCAGCTCTTCCCATTGCAAGATAAATAGACCAAGTTGGCCAAACAAAACCCAAATATCGGAGAAGAAATACGAGGCTATAAGCAATCATGCATATAAGAGATCAAATAAACTC
Organism: Triticum aestivum; assembly: GCF_018294505.1. Classification (NCBI taxonomy): domain Eukaryota; kingdom Viridiplantae; phylum Streptophyta; class Magnoliopsida; order Poales; family Poaceae; genus Triticum; species Triticum aestivum. The sequence continues at coordinate 295,849,596 of NC_057805.1, read as the reverse complement.
AAATAACTTTCATGGATATAAAAAGATAGATCTGATCATAAACTCAAAGTTCATCCGATCCCAACAAACACACCGCAAAAAGAGTTACATCATATGGATCTCCAAGAGACTATTGTATTGAGAATCAAACAACAGAGAGGAAGCCATCTAGCTACTAACTACAGACCCGAAGGTCTACAAATAACTACTCACGCATCATCGGAGAGGCACCAATGGAAGTGGCGAACCCCTCCGTGATGGTGTCTAGATTGGATCTGGTGGTTCTGGACTCTACGACGGCTGTAATTGATTTTTGTCGACTCCCTTAGGGTTTGTGGAATATTGGGGTATTTATAGAGCAAAAAGGCGGTCCGGGGGGCACCCAAGGTGGGCACAACCCACCAAGGAGCGCCTGGGCCTCCTGGCGCACCCTGGTGGGTTGTGCTCCCCTCAGAGCACCCCCAGGCGCTGCCTTGTCCCATTGGGTGTCTTCTAGTCCATAAAAAATCTCCGTCAAGTTTCGTTGCATTTGGACTCCGTTTGGTATTGATTTCCTGCGATGTAAACAACATGCAGAAAACAACAACTGGCACTTGGCACTATGTCAATAGGTTAGTACCAAAAAATGATATAAAATGACTATAAAATGATTATAAAACATCCAAGATTGATAATATAACAGCATGGAACAACCAAAAATTATACATACGTTGGAGACGTATCAGCATCCCCAAGCTTAACTCTTGCTCGTCCTCGAGTAGGTAAGTGATAAAAACGGAATTTTTGATGTGGAATGCTGCCTAACATGTCATATCATATTCTTTTCTTTATAGCATGGACATTTGGACTTTTACATTGTTCAAAGCAATAGTCTAGTTTTGACATGACAACTTAAATACTCAAGCATATCAACAAGCAACCATGTATTTCAAAATATCAACGCTAAAATAAGCTATCCCTAGCCCGTCATGCTTAATCATTGATCCATTCATGAAACACACTCGTATATTAACTATACTCAAGTACGATCATAGTGCCTCCTAGTTGGTGCTTTTATAAGAGAAGATGGAGACTCAAATTCAAAATAAAAATTGCATAAAGTAAAAGAAAGGCCCTTTGCAGAGGGAAGTAGGGATTTGTAGAGGTGCCAGAGCTCAAAGCAAAAAACTTAGAGATAAAAACATTTTGGGAGGTGTGTCCTTCCCACCACCAAAAACGACTTAGAGTTCCCAACACTTTCCATGCTAGATATATCATAGGCGGTTCCCAAACAGAAAATAAATTTTATTCCTTTTTCCACCATACTTTCACTTTCCATGGCTAAACGTATCCACGGGTGCCTTCCATACCAACACTTTCCAAGGAATTTATTATTTGACAACATAAAGTAAATTCAGTTTTCATTTCGGGACTGGGCATCCCTAATACCTTTTCCTTAGTCTCGTGCAATGACAAGTGAATAAACACTCATCGTGAGAATAACACATCTAGCATGGAAATTATTAGCCACCACTCACCGCCTCACGAGCGGTATGAACACACAAAAGAGAAGTTTATTTTGAAAATTAGAGATGGCACATACAAATTTGCTTAGAACGGCAAAAGAATACCGCATATAGGTAGATATAGTGGACCCATGTGGCAAAACTGGTTTAAAGGTTTTTGGATGCACAAGTAGTGATCATACTTAGTGCAAAATGAAGGCTAGCAAAAGATTGAGAAGCGACCAACCAAGAAACGAATAATCTCATAAGCGAGGATTATGCATAATTAACACCAAATAATGCACCACAAGTAGGATATAATTTCATTGCATAATTATTAACTTTCGTGCTTGCATAGGGAATCACAAACCTTAACACCAATATTCTTACTAAAGCATAATTACTCATCAAGATGACTCACATATCACATCATCATATCTCAAAAATATTACTAAGAATCAATTTTATTTTGTCCAATGATCTTCATGAAAGTTTTATTTTATCCTTCTTGGATATCTATCACTTTGGGACTAATTTTCATATGTTGCTTTTGATAAGCTCAAACAAATATAAGTGAAGATCATGAGCATGATATTTCTTTCTCTCAAATTAATTTAAGTGAAGCAAGAGAGAATTTCTTGAAAATTTTGATAACTCTCAAATAAATCTAAGTGAATCAAGAGAGCATTTCTTCAAAAATACTAAAGCACACCGTGCTCAAGAAGGTATAAGTGAAGCACTAGAGCAAGTCCATAGCTCATAAAAATTTAAGTGAAGCATAGAGAGCAATTCTAACAAGTCATGACATAATTTTGGCTCTCTCAAATAGGTGTGTCCAGCAAGGAATCAAGACTTAAAACACAAAATAAAACAAGCAAAGACTCATATCATACAAGACGCTCCAAGCAAAACACATAGTATGTGATGAATACAAATATAGCTTCGATCCCAAAGCTTAGTTGCCACTCGGGGCATCCCAAAGCTTAGTTGCTTGCTCTCTTTTGGATCATAGCTTGGTATGCCGGGGCATCCCCAAGCTTAGGCTTTCCAAAGCTTAGTTGCTTGCTCTCTTTTGGATAATAGCTTGGTATGCTGGGGCATCACCAAGATTAGGCTTTTCTTACTCCTTATTCCTTCATCCATCGTAAGATAACACAAAACTTGAAAACTTCAATCACACAAAACTCAACAAAACCTTCGTGAGATCCGTTAGTATAAGAAAGCAAATCACTACTATAAGTACTGTAGCAAACCAATTCATATTTTGTTCTTGCATTATATCTACTGTATTCCAACTTTTCTATGGCAAAAACTCATCAAAGAAAACCATAGAGCCATCAAAACAAGCACACAACGCAAAGAAAACAGAATCTGTCAAAAACAGAACAGTCTGTAGCAATCTGGATATTTCGAATACTTCTGAAACTCCAAAAATTCTGAAAAATTAGTACGGCCTGAGAAATTTGTAAATTAATATTCTTCAAAATAAACTGACATTTTATCATGCTTTGGTAAAAAAATGAGAATTGTTTTCGTGAGCACAAAAGTTTCTGTTTTTCAGCAAGATCAAAAAACTATCACTCAAGAAGATCTTAAAGGCTTTACTTGGAACAAACACTAATTAAAACACAAAAAACACAATAATAATAGTAGCATAATTGTGCAAACACTCAAGAACACAAAGCAAAAAGCAAAAATAATTTTTATTCACTGGGTTGCCTCCCAACAAGCGCTATAGTTTTACGCCCTTAGCTAGGCATAAAGCAAGGATCTAAGTTTTGTCATCCTTCTTCTTAAATTTTTTAGAGGTGGTTTCATCATGGGGTTTTGTAAAAAAACATAAAGCATATTGTCCATAGAAACCTTAGCATTATTAAGTTGCCCATTATCATAACCGCGTTGATTTTGGCAACAATCCAAGAGTAGTGTTGATTAACATTATTGAAAACTTGTTGAATTACATCTAAAATGGGGACTTCTTTTTTAAGGTTCTCATCAAAGATTTTATTATCCCCAAGCAAATACCTTAGCGCATAATCACTATTGTAAAGAATTTCATCTATCACGGGCTTTTCACGATTCATACCATAAAAATCAAAGATTTCCCTAGCTTCCCGTATTATGTAGTCAAATTCATTCATAAGAACGAGAGTGGCTGACTTTTTAGCTTTTGGATTCTTTATAATGGGAAGCTCAAAAAACAATCTTTGCAAAGGAGGATGAGTATGGATAAATTTGCTTTCAAGTTTCAGAACTAGCGCTGAAATAGAATCCGCATAATATCTAGTAGTCCTAAGTATACGCACATCATCAAGACTTAAATTTCCAACACAATTGAAAAATTCTTGGATACATTCTTATCCCATAACATTCCCTTACCCCAAGATAAAAGTTTTAGCATCCAGATTTCCCATACGTCCTATCTTAGGAGTTAGGCCATCATCTGTTGGTGCCATACCGAAATCACTCATGATTGCAAGCAAAGGATAGATCTGACGAGAAAACGGCGAACGAAAAAGAGGGGCGAATAAAACGGCAAATTTATGTGAAGTGGGGGACAGGAAAACGAGAGGCAAATGGAAAATAATGTAAATTGTGAGGAGATGAGATTTGTGATTAGGAACATGGTATATGTTGAAGATCCTCCCTGGCAATGGCGCTAGAAATTCCTTTTGATGCGGCTTGAAGCTACGTCGGTATTTCCCCAAAGAGGAAGGGATGATGCAGCACAGCGGTGGTAGGTATTTCCCTTAGTTATGGGACCAAGGTTATCGAACCAGTAGGAGAAAGATAATATAACAACATGGAACAATAAAAAATTATAGATACGTTGGAGACGTATCAATTATCGGCACACTTCTTAATATTGAAGGCAAGACGAAAGTACCTTAAAATCTAGGATTGATTTGACACACCTGGGTATCAGAAAGGATTTGCAGGTGGAAGATGAAGGTAAACCACGGGATATGGCACCAGCTATGTACGTCTTGGACAAGGTAAAAAGAAAAGAATTCTGTGAGGTCCTGTCACGTGTGAGATTCCCACATGGATTTGCTTCCAACCCTGAAAGGAGAGTTTGTGCAGATGGAAACGAGGTACAAGGGTTGAAAACTCATGACTGCCACGTCCTACTTCAAAGGGTTTTACCTGTTATTCTTAGAGGATTGGGCCGCCTTGACTTATACAGAGCAGTTGCAGAGTTGGGAGAATTCTTTAGGGAACTCTAAAGTAGAAATATCAGGATAGATGCTTTGGAGTGTCTTAGAGACAAGATACCTACTATCCTATGCGACCTTGAGAAGATATATCCTCCGACCTTCTTTGATGTGATGGTGCATGCATTTGGCTGTTCATCTACCTGATGAGGCACTACTTAGAGGTCCAGTACAGTATGGATGGATGTACCCTATTGAAAGGTGGCTAGGCACTTTCAAGGGCTATGTTAGGAACAGAGCTAGACCCGAGGGTTCCATTGCAGAGGCCTACATTGCTATAGAAGCATTGACATTCTGCTCAAAATACATTGAAACAGCTGATCAACTTAGCAAAGAGGAGGGTGAAGACAATCCCGGGCTCAATGTTTTTGATTGTTCTGTTCGAGTTACAGGGAAGAGTCGACAAGACGACAAACCTAAAGATTTGGATAAAATGGTTTGGTATGTGTTGAATAACTGTCCTGAGATTCAACCTTATATCGAGTAAGTGCTAAGTACTGCAGCTTATACATCGTAATCTACTAAACTTGCATCACATTATTATATATTTAGATGTTTGATGCGATCACTATGTTGTGCAACATCTACAAAAAGGAGTTACTGCTGCAAAATCCAAGAAACATGGACAGACTGGTTATGGCAGGATTTGCGAAATGGTTCAGGACCCATGTAAGATTTTGAATTGCACTGTCAGTTTTTTATATATTGAGTACATAAGATGATCAGCTTGTCTATTTTCTAACCATAGGTTAAGAAGATGCGGGAGGATGGGAAGGTAGTTAATGATGCCCTTTACGCACTAGCAATGGGTCCTGATACTCGAGTAAGACATTATGAATCTTGCGTTGTTGGAGATGTGCGCTACAACACCCTTGCACGCGACGAACGCAGGAAGACACAAAACAGTGCCATCATGAGCACGGATACATACGAGAGAGAGACAACCGAAATGTATGCTAACATAACAAACATTGTTCAATTGCAGTATATCTCCAGTTTCGAGGTTCATCGGTGTGTGGTTCTGTTGTGCTGTCATTGGTATAAGTTGTTTTCCAGGATCGCAAAACCCAGAGCTGATGATTATTTCTCCAATTTCGAGGTTCATCGGTGTGTGGTTCTGTTGTGCTGTCATTGGTATAACTTGTTTTCCAGGATCACAAAACCCAGAGCTGATGATTATTTCAAATCCATCAATGTCAAGGCGACGTACCAAGGCTTTGTCAACTTAGTCAATATGAACGATTCTAGGTCCAGTGACCGTACGATGTCCATCCAACGGCCGTAGTGCTTCTTCAACCTCTGGTCTTCTTGCTCCAGCCACCCAAACTAACGTCGATCGTGCCGCCTGCTCCTGCCTCCCGTGGCCGGCTCTGCTGCCGCACAGGCCTCACCGCCCCACCCTACTCCCATCACTGGCTTGGACATCCCTGTACTCACCCAGACCTGCTGTTATTCTCCGGCGACGGTAGCCTCACACTGCAGTTCAACCAGTAAACCCTCGTATGCCCCTCCGCGTGGGAAACAACTGCCGAGTCTTCCCCGGCTCCAGGTCATTCCCTTCCTAGGCCTCGCCGTAGTCCACCGCCTGGGTGCTCTTGGCGCGGCGTGGTCAACGTTGTCAAGGAACGACTTACATCGGGGGACTGTACGTGGAGAGGCCAACAGGTGGGTCCACGGCTGCAGCAAGGAAGTGCCTCCTTATTACGCGCAAAATAATGATTTCTCCACCTGACAGCAGGGACTACCAGAAGGGCCTCTGTATTTTGGCTTAGCTGTATTTTGCGAAAAAAATATTTTCCCCTTTGATAGATGGGACCCACCAGCTATATCTTCGGACACAAGGAAAGTGTCTCCATATTAGGCGCGAAAAAAATGAATCCTCCCCCTGACAGGTTGGACCCACCATCAATAACTTCGCACGCAAGGAAGTGCCTCCTTATCCTCCCTGACAGCCGGAACCCACCTGGTCGAAGCGTACGTAGCGTTGTCATTCTGGTCGTGAACTTGTACGTACATACTGGTCGATTGGACTCTCTGCAACGATGAACCATGGCCGAGCAAGCAGCGGCACGTGTAGTAGTAGAGCCCCCGACATAGTAGTTCAGGCAGTCCCTTACAGACCGTGTACACGTACGTACAGCCACATGCCAAAAAATACGACCATGTACGTACATACGGGTGGGGTCTCGAACGTGTACTCGCGCATACGTACAACCAGGGCTCGTGTACATGGAGAAGCAACAGACGGCAACAACGGCGTCATGTTCATTGGGCAGCCAACCAGCTGGGTCGGAACGGAGAAACAACGTCATGTTCATCGGGAGGCAACAGACTGGGTCGGAATGCGTCATGTTCAACGGGAGCCAACCTGCTTGGACGGAACAGCCGAAACAGGGTCTGGCGTACTGTAGTACGGAGGAAACGGCCTTCTATTCAACCGGCTACGGTCGAAACGGGGGTCCTGTTCATCGGGAGGGGTGTGGCGTACCGCAAAACGGAGGAAACAGACTTGTGTTGGAGCGCTACAGTCGAAACAGGGGTCCTGTTCATCGGAGGGGTGTGGCGTACTGCAAAATGGGACTCCACGGGCTACTATTCACCCACCGTCGACTTCCTTCAGCCTCCACCTGCACTGTTCATCCACCGTGTCTTCCTCCTGCTTCCACCAGCTATTGTTCATTCACGGGCTACTGTTCATGTATCCCTCCACCGGCTACTGTTCAACTAGCCCTTCACGGGGTCCTGTTCATCCAGCCTCCATGGGGTCCTGTTCAACCAGCCCTCCACGGGGTCCCTCCACTGGCTACTGTTCATCCACCCCCAGCTCCTCGATCGGGGTCATGTTCATCCAGCGGCAACGACCTCTACTACCACGGGATCCTGTTCATCCAACCCCCACTAGGAACTATTCATCCAACCCCCACCGAGGAATGTTCATCAAGAGGCAGCTTTAATCGGCTTCAGTTAGCAGCAGTAGCGAAGGAATCACATGGGTTCAGTTAACAACAAGGGATCGATCGAGATTCAGTAACGTAGCTAGTGTAATCGCTCGGGTTCAGTTAGAGCCCAACGCCTCGCTCGGGTTCAGTTAGAGCGCAATGCCTCGCTCGGGTTTAGTTAGAGCACAATGCCACGCACACACGTGCGTACGTGTACGAGACAAACGCGCAATCCCTCCGTTCATCGCTTGGCCCCGACCACCCACCGTAACCGGGAACTCCCCGATATTTTCCTCGCCCTCGCTTCTACCATGGTTTTTTCCGTCATGGACGGCCCAAGGAATGTCATGCAGCTGTGTCTCCAGCCCGCCCAGGACGAAAAGCCCATTTTCTGTCATGATTTTTTGTCATAGAAGTAGGAGCCACCACATCTATGATGATACCGGGTTTTGTCACAATTATCGTCATAGAAGTGTCATAAGCATGACAGAAAAAATTCGTTCGGCCCAAAATGTCATGGATGTGTCTTTTTTAGTGAAAGGATATGTTGAGTGAGCTTATGCTTCCTTGTATTAAACAACCATATGGTAGGAACTTGGTGATGTAGAGATTGCTCGAGATGTGAGTGACTTGCAATCTCATAGATTTGGGCCCATGCAAGTACCTACAAGGGTTAGATAACATGCAAGGGTACAAGTATAGATCCAAGACATGTGATCATCATCATAAGAGAAATATCAAGGATTAGTCATAAAAGGCTCATGCCTTGCAAGTATCCAAATGGAGTCTCTACTCCAAGTTTGAGGCATCAATGATATTCAATTCACCTCTCAAACAGCAAAAGACTTTCTCACCAAGCGGTTTGGTGAATATATCCGCCAATTGCTTATCAGTACGAACATGCTTAAGATTGATGTCTCCTTTAGCAACATGGTCTCGAATGAAATGATGACGGACTTCAATATGCTTAATTCGAGAATGTTGTACGGGATTATGAGCAATGTTAATAGCACTCTCATTATCACAAAGCAATGGAACATGTTTCACATGTATCCCATAATCCTTAAGGGTTTGGGTCATCCAAAGTAAATGAGCACAACATGATCCGATGGTAATGTATTCCACTTCGGTGGTGGATAAGGATGCCGAGTTTTTTTTCTTGGAGGACCAAGATACAAGAGATCTACTCAAGAAATTGACAAGTACCCGAAGTGGACTTTCTATCAACCTTGTCACTGGCATAGTCCGAATCGGAGTAGCCAACAAGATGAAAAGAAGACCTCTTAGGATACCAAATGCTAAAATTTGGTGTGTGAATTAAGTATCTCACTATCCTTTTCACAGCCTTAAGATGACATTCTTTAGGGTCCGCTTGATATCATGCACACATGCACACACTTAGCATAATATCGGGACGGGAGGCACATAGATATAACAATGAACCAATCATAGAGCAGTAAACCTTTTGGTCAACCGGTTTGCCATCCTTAGTCAAGTCAAGATGTCCACTAGTAGGCATGGGTGTTTTCATACCTTTGATTTCTTGCATGTTGAACTTCTTGAAAATGTCCTTGGTATACTTGGTTTGAGAAACAAAGGTACCTTCCTTAGTTTGCTTGATTTGCAAACTAAGAAAGAATTTGAGTTCACTCATCATAGACATCTCAAACTTCTCCGACATTAGCCTTCCAAACTTTTCACTAAAATGAGGGTTAGTCGAACCAAATATGATATCATCCACATAAATTTGGCACACAAATAATTCACCATTAACCCTTTTAGTAAAAAGTGTCGAATCAACCTTCCCAATTTCGAAGCTTTTTTCAGTAAGAAACTTGGTCAAGCATTTATACCATGCTCTAGGAGCTTGTTTAAGACCATAAAGAGATTTGTGAAGTTTGTAAACATGATCGGGTTTCTTGGGATTAACAAAGCCGGGAGGTTGTTTAACATAGACTTCCTCCTCAATTTCACCATTTAGAAAAGCACTTTTAATGTCCATTTGGTATAAAGTGATATCATGGTGATTGGCATAAGCGAGTAAGATGCGTATGGGCTCAAGTCTAGCAACAGGGGCATATGTCTCACCATAGTCCATACCTTCGACTTGAGTGTAGCCTTGGGCGACGAGACGAGCCTTGTTGCGTACAACTTGTCCATCCTCATCTTGCTTATTCCGAAACACCCACTTGGTTCCAGTGACATTGTGGTTGTCGTCCGGCTTTTCAACCAATGTCCACACTTGATTCCTCCCGGAATTGTGTAGCTCTTCATGCATAGCGTTCACCCAATCCGAATCATCAAGAGCTTCTTCAACCTTCATAGGTTCAATACTAGAAATGAATGAGTAATGTTCACAAAAGTTAGCCAAACGAGTTTTAGAGCGAGTAATTCTCCCGGTTTGAATATCATCAAAGATTTTTTTGACGGGATGATCTCTTGAGACTCTTGCTCTAACTCATGAGTGCTTTTGTTTGGGTCAGGGTGGAACATCCTCTTCAGTGTCTTCTTCTTCTTCTTCTTGTCCTTCTTCATTGTTGTTGGCGTTGTTATTCTCTTGTGGAGGTGGAGAAGGAGGTCGATGAGGTTCATCTTGTACTTCCTCATTTCCTTCGTCTTGACGTGTTCCACTTGTGGATGCCTCCAAGTCAACTTGTGGTTCACCTTGCCGTGAAGTTGAGGCTTCCACTTGAATGGACGAAGTACTCTCCTTCACCTCTGTTGGACGAATTTTTCCACTAGACAAGTCTTGAATTTCTTCTGAAGGGTCTTTGTCTCCTACATCAATTGGAAATTGCTCTACTTGCGAGCCGTTAGATTCATCAAACTTCACATCTACCGTCTCTTCAACCTTTCGGGTGAAATTGCTGTAGACACAGTAAGTGTGAGAGTTTGAGCCATAACCAAGTAGCAAACCTTCATGAGATTTAGGGGCAAATTTCAAACGACGATGCTTATCAAGAATGTAACACTTTGAGCCAAATACTTGACAGTATCCAACTTGGGATTTATTACTGGTGAGAAGCTTGTACGCCGTCTTGCTGAGAAGCTTGTGAAGATATAGTCGATTTGTTGCATGGCAAGCTGTCTCAACTGCTTCCGCCCAAAAGTGTCTTGGTGTCTTGTATTCATCAAGAATCATTCTTGCCATCTCAATAAGTGTCCGGTTCTTCCTCTCAACAACTCCCTTTTGTTGAGGTGTGTACGTAACCGAGAACTCATGTGAAACCCCTTCTTCGTCAAGGAAGGTATCCACATTGACGTTCTTGAACCCCGTTCCGTTATCACTCCGAACCTTCTTGATCATCACTTCAAATTGATTTTGGGCCTCCCTAGCGAAGTTCTTGAAGATCTTTTGGACCTGTGATTTATCATCAAGAAAGAACACCCACGTAAATCTTGAAAAATCATCAACAATGACCAATCCAAACGAGTTACCACCGAGACTCTTGTAGGTGTTGGGACCGAAAAGATCCATATGAAGTAGCTCAAGAAGCCTTCTCGTGGTCATGATGTTCTTCACGAGATGACTTGTTTGGGAACATACACTGGTACAGCGGCGTGCTAAACAAACGGTTTTTAACCCCTTTCCACGATGGTATTTGGACCCGTCGCCAAGTGAGTGTGTGCGATAGGGTGTCCTTCCCACACGACCCAGAAATCGTCGGGGATAGGCCCTCCCGGGACCCAGGCTGGGGCCGTGTGCGCGGGCGAGGCATCGGAACCCAATCATTTCCGTAGGTATGTACATCCCACACGGTGAATCCCAGAAAATCATTTCCGTAGGTATGCACATCCCACACGGCGAATCCCAGAAAATCATTTCCGTAGGTATGTACATCCCACACGGTGAATCCCAGAAAATCATTTCCATAGGTATGTACATCCCACACGGTGAATCCTAGAAAAACATTTCCATAGGTATGTATAACACACAGTTCTTTGTGTGGAAACATTTGTGCAAGGTGGCCTAACGCAAACAGTTTGCTGCCAGAGTTGTAACCCGGCTGGGACCTGGTAAACTGGCAGGTGTTAAGTCAGATGATAACCCGACAGGTGTTAAGTCAGATGATAACCCGGCAGGTGTTAAGTCAGATGATAACCCGGCTGGTGTTAAGTCAGATGATAACCCGGCTGGTGTTAAGTCAGATGATAACTTGGCAGGTGTTAAGTCACATGATAACCCGGCAGGTGTTAAGTCAGATCATGACCCAGCAGGCAATCATAAACCGGCAGGAGTCATAACCCGGCAGACAATCATAAACCGGCAGCAGTCATAACCCGGCAGACAGAGTCGCCTAGAGTTAGTAAGCCCGAGACGTTATGAAGCCTGAGACGTTATGAAGCCCAAGACATTAAGAAGCCCATGAAGAGAAGTCAGAATAGTTTAAGTCTTAATCCGAGTTGGACTCTACATGTAACCCGCCCCTTCAACTTATATAAGGAGGGGCAGGGCTCCCCAAAGAGGGACAATCAAGAAGCAATAATATCTAGGGCAGACACAACTAGAGGAGAGCCGGTTTACGGTGACTCCCTCGTGATGATAATGAGACCTAGCCACAAACAGCATGTAGGGTTGTTACCGGATGATGTTTCCCGGGGCCCGAAGCTGTATAAATCCTTGTCTTGTGTGTTGCGTCTCTCGATTCCAATCAACCCCTCTCAAGCTACCACATAGATGCGTTGGCCTCATGACTAAGTCCTCACACTAGGACATCTGCCGTGACAATTCCACGACAGTTGGCGCCCACCGTGGGGCCTGCGCACGGTGGTGTTAGGTTCTTGAAGGGGTCTTTCACATGGATCGAGAGGCTTGCGATTGACTGGATAAAGAACAGCCGGTTCAGAAGGATCTACATCAAACTCCGAGTTCCTCAGTCGATGTGGACAGAATCGCCGCCAGGAAAGAGATTAGGTCCCGCTCGTAGGCAAGTTTGCAACCGAAGCAGATCAATTTTCAAAGAAATCAGGAGTTCGTGCTCCCCTCATGCGTCCAAGTGTACCATGGAGGTTTCCTTTCTGTCAAGTCACGGGAGTATTGAGGGTGCTCTTACTTGCACAATATATAAGTCTGTTCAATCCATCAATCCGAGGACGGATAAATTCTTTGCTACAGTTAAGACAGGGATTTGATCAACTACGTCGACGTGTTAGCCTTGGCCGTCGCTGAAGCTCTTTTTTCTGCTGTACTGGGTGTTTTTAAGTCCCGAGAAAATTTCCACCTGGGCCCTATGCGTTGATCTGATAGCCACAAGTTTGCTGCTGCTGTTTCCTGTGTTTGTGGCTGTTGCTACCCCAGGGAAAAAAAATCATCAAAGCAACCACGATCTGGATTGGATGGGGTGATGGGCGTGGACTCGGTCCACCGCCGCTGCAGCCATCGCTGCGCCTCGAGTCCGCTTCCGAGCCGCCTTCTGCCGGCGCTACGGCCATGACTACACCCCGAGCCGCCCGCACGAGGCCGGACCGCTTCTGCCGCAAACCGCCTCCGCCGCCTCATCGCTCCACTACCGCGGGTCTGCAGCAGCCGCTGCTTCGCCGCGCCTCTGCCGGTCGCGCCTCACCTCTTCTACCACAGTGGCCGAGCCGCCAAACGGCCGAGTCGCCGCTCAAGAGCCGCCCTCGCGCCGTACCAGCCGCCATGGCCTCGCCTTCATCGCTCCGAGTCGCCGCTGGCCGGCGGGTCGCCTGACTCCGACTCCGCATCGCTACCGCGTGCTCGCTAACGCGTTTCCAAGTCGCCCTCAAGTTTGCACAGATTTTTGAGAAGTCTCCTAGCAAGGTGCTGCACAAGTTGAATGCCAGGTTCCAAAGGCTCAAGACCAACAACCACACTTGTGCTATTTTAATTAAGTAGGGTCTGAGACTAATCATTGTTGGTGGTACGGCAAGTTGGCTGCCCCTCAAACAAAAAAGGTGTTAGTACAAAAACAATTCTGAAAAGGATTCATCCCAACGTCGCCGTCGCCGCGTTAAACCGTCGGGGCCACGTTAAGCTGCCTCTGCTGTGTTGAGCCGCCGGAGTCGTCGGTCTTCCTGAACCGCCGAGATTACATTGAGCCGCCTCTGACGCGGCGTACAGATCATCTATCATTCACAAATATCAGGTGATATCTATCTAAATTTATCTTATTAAACACTTATTGTTTTCTGTCCAAAAGCAATTATTCTGCCCTGTAACATTTTTACACAGGACAGTTGTTTCTGCCATTACACCATAGATGCACTCACCCGTCCGCGCCGCCTTACAACGCCACGGACGACTCGCCCGTCCGCCCTTGCGGCCGGTTCACGCGTCCGCACCGGCTTACAACGTAGATGACAACTTGCTCGTCCACACCGGCTTACAATGCCACGGACGACTCACCCATCCACTTTCGTGGCCGACTCACCTGTCCGCACCGGCTTACAACGCCGCGGCCAACTCGACTGTCCAACAAAAAATACCAGGTGCTATCCTTTCTATGTATTTTGTCAGAACATATTAAATCATTTGAGAACAATTACTCTGGTCTATGATATTTTTTCGCAGGACCATTATTCCTTACAAAAAGGTGTTGCAAAGGGGCGTGAGCAAATATTATTTTTGCACTAGCGCTCATCCTGCGCAGGTTGCCACCCCCGCTATATCAGCACACGCGATTGATTTATTGTCTGCTTTCGCGGCCGATTCTCCCGCCCGCGCCGGCTTACAACGCCGCGGCCGCTCATCTGTCTGTGCCCCCTCTGAAGCCGCGGTCGTCTTTGTCATCCGTCTCTCGTGGCCTGGTCTACATCAACATACCGGGCCGCACCTGTCTGCATGAGCAGTTTATTGAGTATGGGCAAGTCACAACTTGGGTAGCCCGGTTTTTCTTTCAACAAAATGGAGGCATATCATATACTATCAACCGCCGTCTGCACTGGGTGGCTCAATGGGCAGGCGCACAAGTCGCCGCCACTACAGTTTGGATAACTTCAAATAGCCAGTTGGAAGGAACCATTGGCCGAGTTGCTGACACGGCTCATACGGGATCACTTATAACCCGCCGCAGTCACCTCAACCTTCTGTGGATTCACATCGCGCTATCAACACCAATGATATAAACCTTCTGCTATGGTCAAATATGGAGAATCTCAAGAAAACTCCTCGAGTCATCTTAAGACTCGGGGGATACGATGATATGGCTCAGCAAATATTGCCGGTTTTCAGTGAATTGAAGAACCCTAGGACGTTGGAGGGAAAGATAACCCGGTCCCGGAGGCAACTACCATATTGATGAAAATTTAAAGGCTGTCAGATAATTTCCGATTCAAAAGGAAGAATGCCGGTTTAAAATCCGGTTCACGGGAAATCTGTTCTCCCACAAAGCTCTGAAGTCTCAAATCCGGTTTAAAAATTTCCTGTTCAAAAAGAATTAATCTCTCGCAAGTTCGAGTTTAAAGGTCGTCAGAAAAATTTCCGGCTGAAAATGAAGATTCCGGTTTACGAATTTCTGGTTCAAAAAGAATTAATCTCTTGCAAGTTTGAGTTTAAAGGTCGTCAGAAAATTTCCGGCTGAAAATGAAGATTCCGGTTTAAAATCCGGTTCAAGGGAAAGATGTCTCCCATAAAGCTTTGAAGCTCTCAATATCCGGTTTAACATCTGGTTCAAGAAGAAATATCTCTCGCAAAGTTCGAGCTCTAAGAAAAGTCAAAGGGGCCAAAGAGAGTGTTGCAAAAGCACAACTCAAACATAGGCACCCACTGATCACAGCTCAAAATATTGCTCGGGGGTTCTTTGCTTCTCAAAGAACTAAGAGTCTACACCCTTGTAATAGGCTATCAAGCCAGGCTTGGAAGCCAGGTGCATTAACCTAAAACCCCGAGTTATCCTGCCTTTTTAAGTAAGCCACTCCGTCCAGGTAATCCTGGTATGACCCGCCGAACATTTGACAAGTCAATCTCATAGACCCTGAACTTGTCAAAGTTAAAAAGACGATTGGTTAATGTGAGGTCCATCTTAAAAGGCTTTGTAATATGGTTTAACTCAGTGGCCTGGCAGCCCATGAAAAGCCTCGATTTTGGGCCTGGCAGCCCATGAAAAGCCTCGCATGTTCTTTTTATGCTTTTATTTGCCAAGTTTTTTCTCTCCTTTGATGAGGTTTATAATGTCTTATGATAAACCGGTGTTTATTGACCCGGCTTGGTTTTCGACTATAAGTCGCCAGTATATTTTTGGATTGCGCCATTGGAATCATGCGCTTATAAATCATGGGGTATATTATTCAAATCTTTAATAGCCAACATGGCTGGATTTTTATTATGGTTATCAATAACCAGTATTATGATTGAGGTTTTCAAAGTCGCTTTAGCGCAATGGACATTATTTTATCGATGGATATGATTTATTCTGCAATGGAAGAAATAGTCCCGAGTCGCTGCAGGTTTACGACCTGGCACTTGGGGGCTACATTATCCAAATCATGATTACCTCAAATATACAAAGTCCCATGTCACTGCCAGCATGCACCATGGCACTTGGGGGCTAATGCAGAGTCATTTTTTTGCTCACTTTATTGAAGACCCGACTCATCACATTGTAATGAGCCGGCCCTTGGGGGCTACCAATTGCTCCTGTCAAAAAATTCAAGATACACAAGCCTTAATTCATTATATTGAAGGGTCCATTGCTCAATTGGTAGAGCACAAGACTCTTAACCTTGTGGACGTGGGTTCAAGCCCCATGATGGGGGTTACATCATATGATGTTATTTTCATTGAAGTATATATCAAGTCCCAGCTCAATATTATCTTACTGAGCCGGTCCTTGGGGGCTACACTGGTTGAAGTTTTTATGAGCATCAGGTAATTACAAGTCCCAGGTTGCCGCAAGCATGACAATCCGGCACTTGGGGGCTACATATATGGAATACTCAATTTATGCCTAATGACTGGGATGAACAAATCGGATTTCTTCAAGATTGTGATATTTATATTGAAGCAAGTCTTAAGCTATTGCTATGCTAACTTCTTAAGACTTGGGGGCTACAAGTGATAGGCATATAAGAGGTATATTTTCAAGCTGGATGTTAACTACAATTATGACCCGGTGCCATCAATATTTGTAAACCGGCAACGATAAACCGGCAAGTTCTACATTCTTAAACCGGCAAGTTCTACATTCTTAAACCGGCTGAAGAACATATGAGTATTTCAAAGACCAATATTTTTGTTAAGCATTGGGAGCTGAGTCAAATGAATTATTCTTCACAATATTTCTTTGTGACAAACCAATGTCAGCAAATTGACTATGAAGCTGGCCTATTGACCTGGATTTTCTAGAATAAGGAAGTGACAAGGACTTAAGGATGATCAGGATCAGTTTAACATGGATAAATCCAAATTAAACTGGGGGCTAATGTCGGGGATATACCCCGCGGTATGACCCGGCCGGAGTTATAACCCGGCTGGGACCTGGTAAATCGGTAGGTGTTAAGTCAGATGATAACCCGACAGGTGTTAAGTCAGATGATAACCCGGTAGGTGTTAAGTCAGATGATAACCCGACAGGTGTTAAGTCAGATGATAACTCGGCAGGTGTTAAGTCAGATGATAACTCGGCAGGTGTTAAGTCAGATCATAACCCGGCAGGCAATCATAAACCGGCAGGAGTCATAACCCGGCAGACAATCATAAACCGGCAGGAGTCATAACCCGACAGACAAAGTCTCCTGGAGTTAGTAAGCCCGAGACGTTATGAAGCCCGAGACGTTATGAAGCCCAAGACATTAAGAAGCCCATGAAGAGAAGTCAGAATAGTTTAAGTCTTAATCCGAGTTGGACTCCACATGTAACCCGCCTCTTCAACTTATATAAGGAGGGGCAGGGCTCCCCAAAGAGGGACAAGCAAGAAGCAATAATATCTAGGGCAGACACAATTAGAGGAGAGTCAGTTTACGGCGACTCCCTCGTGATGATAATGAGACCTAGCCACAAACAACATGTAGGGTTGTTACCGGATGATGTTTCCCGGGGCCCGAAGCTGTCTAAATCCTTGTCTTGTGTGTTGCGTCTCTCGATTCCAATCAACCCCTCTCAAGCTACCACATAGATGCGTTGGCCTCACGACTAAGTCCTCACACTAGGACATCTGCCGTGACAATTCCATGACACCGTGTGTGATTGTTAGTTGATCAAACACGCCCACTTTCTAGAAACCGTGCGGGTTGTTTGAGTTCATCGCCCACGGTGTTGTCTGAGTAACCATCTGTAATAGAAAACCCCAATAAGCAGGGTAATTAGCCTATTATTGATAATCCATGTACTAATCAAACTGATATTTCTTATAAAACACGCCAGATATTTCATATCCGTATAAAAGCAACCAGGATTTCATAATCGAATTACATCAGATAGCTTCGACACTCGGTTACGCCATTACAGAACAACACCAAGTTTCACATGCAACATCAAAAACCTTTGGAAAGTAGCATCATACACGGTAAATAGACAGATGAATCTCATCTAGGAAACTGCAGAAGCGGCAGGCAAATATTGAGCCTTTAGTGATGTTGAATGTCCTTGCAACTTTAGGCCAGTGGCTATGGATAATTGCCCGCCCAACCTTCGTCCTCTTCAGCAAGACTTCAATATTGTACCGTGGGTGTTGAATGAATACCTTCCTCGCCTCTTGACCATGTAGGTGGTTTGAGAGGTAATCATCGGTGAACTGCTTTGAAAAGTACTGAAAACAAAGCTATGCATAAATCGCTGTTGTAAATGGCGCAAGGGGTAAAAACAAGGTAAATGAGTTGGTACCATCCTATAGTTGACTGATGTCTTCTTCATTGTGCAAACAAAGATCTTGATATTATTCGTCGCAAGTTTCTTCATCCTAACAATCTTTCTGAGTTTCTTGACTTGACTGATATTCATGGACATCTCATTTCCCCATATGCAAAATGGGTCGAACAGTGGGTCTAAGCCTCTGACAGCAGGACCTACATGTGCAAGACCAAATTGTAAGAAACCTAAATATTAGAATGATTCCTGCAACTGCACAATAATGTGCTATTAGCCAAAGGACACTGCTTGAACAAACCTCGATGGTAAACCGTAGTGTCTCCCATTGTTTCCCTGCAACACACATAAGGAAGATCTTGATCAGGTTAACTGAGAGTTGCCATACTATCAGTAGAATATGTATTGGGTACAGCCAAATTCAATTGGTGTCACATGCATAACAATACAAAATTGTACGCACAACAAATGAAAATCAAATTGCAGAACTGAACCAAACAGTTAAATGGACGGCAGACCAAATGAACCAAAATAGTTAACTGAGCACGCCATTGCAGAATCGAAACATGTGCTAGAAGATAAGACAGTTAACAAAACAAAGAATGCTTGAGAACAGTACTACGAAATGTAGCAATTGTCGGACCAAAGTGTTAACTGAACATTACATTTCAGAGGACCAAACTGTTAACTGAACATCAGATTGCATATTAACATTACAGAGGACAAATCACTAGAAGGCACTGGCGGTGGCCTCAAGAAAACATCACGAACTGTATTTTAAAGTAGACAACCGCGTGGCGGTGTCGACGGTTGCCTCGAAGATGTGGTGCTCCTCCAAGATCTGGTGGTCGACACGCATGGCAGCCATAGCGACCTCGTTCGCGCATGCTACTCAGCTCCATGTTATACTGCGTGTAAAATGGCTATGGGCGGCGCTTAATTGGAGGAGGGGGCAGTGATTTTGGTGGAAGGTGTCGCTCCATCGGTCGGGGCATGTGGGACGGGAAAGGAGGAGGATGGTGTGGGTAGGGTGTGGATTACCTGACCATATCGACGAGGCCGCGCAACAAGAAGAAGGGTAGGTGGCGAGGAGGTGGCTGTCGGTGTCAAAACCGGCAGATCTCGGGTAGGGGGTCCCGAACTATGCGTCTAAGGTGGATGGTAGCAGGAGGCGGGGGACACGATGTTTACCCAGGTTCGGGCCCTCTCGATGGAGGTAATACCCTACTTCCTGCTTGATTGATCTTGACGATATGAGTATTATAAGAGTTGATCTACCACGAGATCGTAGAGGCTAAACCCTAGAAGCTAGCCTATGGTATTGTTATTGTTGTCCTACGGACTAAACCATCCGGTTTATATAGACACCGGAGGGGGCCAGGGTTACACAGAGTCGGTTACAAGGGAGGAGATCTACATATCCGTATTACCAAGCTTGCCTTCCATGCCAAGGAGAGTCCCATCCGGACACGAGACGAAGTCTTCAATCTTTTATCTTCATAGTCCAACAGTCCGACTGAAGTATATAGTCCGGGTGTCCGAGGACCCCCTAATCCAGGACTCCCTCAGTAGCCCCTGAACCAGGCTTCAATGACGATGAGTCCGGCACACAGATTGTCTTCGGCATTGCAAGGCGGGTTCTTCCTCCGAATACACCATAGAAGATTTTGAACACAAGGATAGTGTCCGGCTCTGCAAAACAAATTCCACATTCCACCGTAGAGAGAATAATATTTCCACAAATCTAATCTGCTGACACATTCTGCGGCATGACATCACACTACGGCCCGGTCATTATTCGAACCGTTTTTCTCAACCAGCTACTGCACATATTGCGAGGCGGTTTCCTTGGCACGTCTTGTCGAAGCAGAGATCGTGTCCCCTTATCACGGGATTCTCGTCAATACGGGTGTGGGTAACCCAACCGCGCCATCAATTACGGCGCTTGGGGAATAAGCGAGTTTACCAGGCAGGTGGGGAGGCGTATAGTTTCCTCCGCCCTTATAAAGGGACAAGGATTCCTCTTTTTCACCCACGCCCTCTTCCTCCTTGCTCATCCATTCTTGCGCACTCGAGCTCCAACACCCAAGTTCGCATTTTCTCCTCAAACCACTTCAAGCATGTCCGGAGCGGGAGGCAAGTGGATGGTCTCCTCCGTTACGGAGGAGGACATCACAAAGCTACGGGGAGCCGGATATCTGGCCGCGGATATCACACACCGGTTGCCAGATGAGGGGCAGATCGTCCCTACGTCAGAACCCCATGAGAGGGTGGTTTTTCTTACCCACTTCGTTCGTGGACTGGGATTTTCCCTCCACCCGTTTGTCCGCGGGCTCATGTTCTACTACGGGCTGGACTTTCATGATCTGGGCCCCAATTTCATTCTCAACATCTTGGCGTTCATCGTCATGTGCGAGGCCTTCCTCCGCATCAAGCCCCACTTCGGCCTGTGGCTGAAGACCTTCAATGTTAAACCGAAGGTGGTGGTCGGCCAGCAAGCGGAGTGCGGAGGCGCCATGGTGGGCAAAATGCCCAACGTCACCTGGCTCGAAGGCTCCTATGTGGAGACCATAAAGGGGTGGCAATCGGGGTGGTTCTACATCACCGAGCCACGCGACGCCAACTGGGTGGCGGCCCCCGAATTCCGATCCGGAATCCCCATGCGGCTCACCTCCTGGAAAGAGAAGGGCCTATCCTGGGGTTCATCGATGGAGCTAACCGGACTCCAGAAATGTATCAGAAACATGATGAGCAAGAAAATCAAGCTCGTCAATGTGCTCCAGGTCATGCTCTTCCGCCGGATCCTCCCGTGTCAACGACAGGCATTCAATATGTGGGAGTTTGACCCGGCCGAGCACCGAACACTGCGAGATCTCTTTGACATGACGCATAAAGACGTCTGGAAGGTGCTGTTCAAGGGCGCCAAGGTACCTCCTCCCCTTACTGAGGATCGCGGGCTCAGCGCAAAGCGCCCTGCCAATCCGTTAAGTCTTTTATATCTCATAAGATGTTCATTTTCCCCAGTTTTAACCATGCGCGGGATCTAAGCCTCCACGCCATTTAACAGGACTGGGTAGCGAGAGCAGAGCAGATCGATTGTCCAGCCCCCCTGCCCGAAGATCCAGTAGATGCTCTCCTGACGGAGATGCTGGTTCCGGCGCCTTATGAGGTGCCGGTGAAGAAGGCCAAGAAGAAGGCCACGGGGACCAGGAAGGGTCTCCGGCGCAAGGTTATATCGGACTCATCGTCCGAAAACACCGAGGCGCACTCCTCCCATGAAAACGAGGAGGAGGAAGAGGAAAGTTCTCCCCTCCCCCCTGCCGGGGGAGACAAGAAAAGGAAGGCCGCCCCATCCGAGGAGGCCGAAGGGTCCAAGAAGGGAAGGACCCTCCTCCCGGACTGCTCCACGACGGCCGCCTATAGCGACGACAAGTGGTTGCCCAGGGACAAGCCCCTGGCGAAGTCGTAAGTATCCGGATACCATAATAATTCATGGTACATCTTATTGTACTGTTTCTTATCACGCTGCCCGTGATTATGCAGCCCCTCCCGAGCCCACATCGACGTATCTTCGTCGGATGATTCTTTGGGCCCGTCGGACCTGAACAGCGATTCACTTCCGACCGCCTCCTCCCCTCGCCCTACGGAAAACATCGAGGTGTTGTCTCAAAGGGCACCGAACCAAGGGGAGGTAGTCCTGGAGGCGCCTCAAGGCGACATTCCAGACACTAGGCGCAAGGGGAGCAAGACTACCATGGGCCCCGATGACGGGCGCAGCAAATTCGGCCCCCAGCCGAATACTGCGCCAGAACCTCCAGTGGTTCCGGACTCTGTCAGGCGACCCCTCGCTAAGAGGGGCAAGCCGCCTCTGCCGATGGCCTCTGTCCATCCAGAGGCATCGGACAACTTGCTGGAAGCGCTTCGCGGCGCTTCCATCGACGAAGAGCACCGCACTATCATGAGTGTGGTGATCGAGAAGGTTCCGTCCGCCAAAAGCGGACTGACTGAAGCCTGTGCCAGCCTCCTAACAGGCTTTCAGGTAAGTAATCAAATTATAAGAAAATGTTACAGCATAGACAGTAGCCCCTGATGCTCTGTTTGGTGCTCGCGAAGAAAGGCCGATTAGAGGATCAAATAATAACCGCAGGAGTCTAATCGGAATATGTCTATGTGCATATGCATGCTTCGCTGCTGGCCGCTGCCGCACGTACTGCGGAGGTCGCCGCACTGAAGTGGGACCTTGGGCGGTCCAAGGAAGAGCTCGACCTTACCAAGAGGCAGCTCAAAGAGAACAAAGGTAAGTCATACCCCATCTGTACATTATAAAGAAAATTTTGGTTTTAGAATAATAGGATCGTCATGAATTTTCTAGGGGCCACGACCGAAGTGGTGGCCCTAAAGAAGGCGCTATCCAAGGCCGAAGACAAAGAGGCCAAGAAGTGCACCGAGTGCGAGAAACAAGAGGCCCGAGTTGGCGAGGTGCAGCAAGAGCTCCGGGCTCTCGCCAAAAAACACGAGTCCTTGGAGCTTGACTCTAAGACGCAAGAGTCTGAGCTTGCGAAGGCCCTCGAAAGTGCACAACATGCCAAGGCCGAAGCCCAGAAGGCCCTCCGGGAAATTGAGGCGGTTAAGAAGATAGCGGCGGGTAAGGCATTCATTATGCAAAGCAAGCATGTGAAGGAAATTTTATTTTTACTTACCCGAGTTCGGAGCTCTCCAGGAGCGTTCGCAGATCTACCCCGTAGTGTGTCGGATACCGCGGAGTTCTACCGAGCTAAGGAGGGGAGCTCGACGGAGAAGTTGTTCTGGTCTCAGTATACTGGGACCGAACACCCAATGCCCTTGAGCGACCAGCTGGAGCAACTGGTCGAGCTCCACAAGGCGGCCGAACAGGCCATGAAGGGTCTTATAGTCCGGATGTGGCCTGGCGAGCCCCTGCCTGATAGCTACTTCGGTCTAGTGAGGCGGCTTGTGAATGCCTACCCACGGCTTGAAGTCATAAAGTGGTCCGTCTACATCGAGGGTGCGCGCAGGGGTTTTGCCCAGGCGAAGGTGCACTGGGCGAAGCTGGACGCCGAAAAGCTGGTGAAGGAGGGGCCACCGGAAGGCAAGGAGCATCGCTACCCCGAAAAGTATTATGACAGTGTCCTGAAGGGTTCTCGCCTTGTGGCGGAGGAATGTGCTAAGGATGTAATATTCGAATGAATGTACTCATGTGATCCCGTAATATGAAACGAGTTCATTTGCGCTATGCAACGCTTGTTAATTTAAAATATTACCTTCTGTGCGGCCGTTTATGAAATTTGAGAGTTGGCCAGCCGTCGGCTTCTGCCCCCATGTAACTAATACTGGGGTGTTCGGGATAAACCTGAGCACTCTTTATCCCAATTTTGGGTCCTTCGAAGGAGGTGTTCAGCACAGCGAACCGGCAATCGGACTATAAAGCTTTATCACTCTCGCTTAGCCATAGAAGTCTACAATTTTAAATTTTGGCGAAGCCCCTAGTATTCGGAAGGCCGAATTCGGTGCGCTATATACGCCTAAGTCGGACAAGGCCGACTCCTCGCCCAAAGCGGAAAAAGTCTTTAAGGGCTTGAGACCTCTCGAACAGCGACCAGCTCTCGCCTCATCATGACAGTCAGTTTTCGGCTTTCTCTACTGAGGTGCTCGTCCGGAAGAACCGGGACACAATCGCAGTAGTTCTCCCAGTGCTACCTTAGCTGATATTGCGGAACGTAAGGTACCAAAACATGGGAGCCGGGCAAACCCAACTATTGACCCAAGACATGATTCAGAGCTGATGCATATAATGCTATAAGTTCGGGGTGTCGCACTGTCGAAAGTGTTCGGACTTCTCATGCCGTGTTATGGGGTATACTGAAGCCCCTGGCGCACTGGTCGTACCAGAATGTATGGGTGCAATTTGTCGTAAATAGGAAGACAAGGAAAAGAAAAAAGGAAAGGGGAATGCAATAATAGGCTAACGCTATGCATTGTTATTAAATAATACGTCAAAGCGTACGGATATAAGTAGTGCAATAAGCAAAAAATAGGGCCATTTGACATGTCCTATCCAAGGGCAAGTTGCGTGCGGGTATGTAAAACAGGTATTTTGATCGTTATCAGAGACCACCAAGGGATTCCCTTGTACGTCAGACCGTCTTGCTTCCTTGGTATTTCCTTACTGCGATGAGTCCAACAATTAGACTGCCGGAAAGGGCTTCCAGAGAGTAAGGTCCTGAAAAAGAGAAAATGATAAAGGTATACAGCCCCTGGGCGGTTGAGCCGCATTGTGGGACGTGCCGTAGTGGTGCATCCGCCTATGCCCATGGTATCTTGAGTGCGTAGTTATGTACGCGCGGCGCAAATTTCGCCACTTGACTGGGACTAGGACGGAGGCCGAATTGCTAGTCGAGCCCAAAACGTGCCTGCCGATCCTCCTGCGGGGTACTCCGGACTCGCTTGAAGGTGTTCGGGGTCTTTTTTGCCGAATTGGCGGTTTGCCTAATAAGCCTGCTTTGCGCTTCTGCTGCGAGGGCCGCAGTGTGCTCCTCCGTGCGGAGCCAGCGCTCTATGTTTCCATTAACTGTTATAACCCCGTGTGGTCCTGGCATTTTGAGTTTGAGGTATGCATAATGCGGTACCGCATTGAATCTGGCAAATGCGGTTCGTCCGAGCAGTGCGTGATAGCCGCTGCGAAAGGGGACGATATCGAAGATTAAGTCCTCGCTTCGAAAGTTGTCCGGAGACCCGAAAACCACTTCCAGTGTGATTGAGCCTGTGCAACAGGCCTCCACACCTGGGATGACACCTTTAAAGGTGGTTTTGGTGGGTTTGATCCTCGAGGGGTCTATGCCCATTTTGGGCACTGTATCCTGATAGAGCGGGTTCAGGCTGCTGCCGCCGTCCATAAGGACTCGAGTGAGGTGAAATCTGTCAATGATGGGGTCGAGGACCAATGCGGCAGATCCGCCATGACGGATACTAGTGGGGTGGTCCCTGCGATCGAAGGTGATTGGACAAGAGGACCACGGGTTGAACTTTGGGGCGACTGGCTCCATCGTATAGACGTCCCTTAGTGCATGCTTCCGTTCCCTCTTGGGAATATGGGTTGCGTATATCATGTTCACCGTTTTCACTTGTGGGGGGAACCTCTTCTGTCCTCCTGTGTTCGGCGGCCGAGGCTCCTCATCGTCGTCGCTATGCAGCCCCTTATCCTTGTCTTCGGCATTCAACTTGCCGGCCTGCTTGAACACCCAGCATTCTCTGTTGGTGTGATTGACTGGCTTATCGGGGGTGCCGTGAATTTGACACGACCGATCGAGTATGCGGTCCAAACTGGACGGGCCCGGATTACTTCTTTTGAACGGCTTTTTCCGCTGACCGGATTTAGAGCCACTGAATCCGGCTTTGACTGCCGTGTCTTCGGCGTTATTGCCGTTCTTGCGACGCTTGTGTCTATTGCGACGTGGTCTGCCGTTGGCATCTGAAGTGTCAGGATTCCTTGACGTGTTGTTGCTGCGAGCCAGCCAGCTGTCCTCGCCCGCGCAAAAGCGGGTCATGAGTGTCGTGAGGGCTGCCATGGACTTCGGCTTCTCTTGGCCGAGGTGTCGGGCGAGCCAATCGTCCCGGATGTTATGTTTAAATGCTGCTAAGGCCTCGGCATCCGGACAGTCGACGATTTGGTTCTTTTTAGTTAAGAACCAAGTCCAGAATTTCCTGGCCGATTCCCCAGGCTGTTGGGTTATGTGGCTCAAGTCATCAGCATCTCGTGGTCGCACATAAGTGCCCTGGAAGTTGTCAAGGAATGCATCTTCCAAATTCTCCCAACTGCCAATGGAGTTTGCTGGCAGGCTATTCAGCCAATGCCGAGCTGGTCCTTTGAGTTTTAGTGGGAGGTACTTGATGGCATGTAGATCGTCACCGCGGGCCATGTGGATGTGGAGGAGGAAATCCTCGATCCATACCGCGGGGTCTGTTGTGCCATCGTATGACTCAATGTTCATAGGTTTGAATCCTTCTGGGAATTCGTGATCCATTACTTCATCGGTGAAGCATAGGGGGTGTGCGGCGCCTCTGTGCCGGGCTATGTCACAACGCAGTTCATACAAGTCTTTTCTACTGTATTCGGCCCGGCCGGATTTGCTTTTAGTGTATCCGGCGTGACGATCATCATCGCGCGTTGGGGCGCGACCCCGTGATCCGTAGATCGATCTTGTATGTCCTGCTTTGTTTTCCAATACGTCTCGCAGGTCCCGCGTGTTGCCCCTGGCCTTGGTGTTTTTGTTTGTCTGCCGAAGGAGTGCGGGCTGGACTTCGGGCTGATATGCCCCTCTGTCTCGGCCATGAGGTGGCCGATCAGCCGCATCATACGCTGGTAAAATAGGTTCTGATGCTTCATCCTCCAGTTGGGGTAGCAACCTACGCTTTGGGTAACTCTTGGTTGGGCGTTCGAGTTCGTATTCCTCAGCCGCAAGGACTTCAGTCCATCTGTCCACTAGCAGATCTTGATCAGCTTGAAGCTGTTGTTGCTTTTTCTTCAGGCTGTTTGCTGTGGCTATAAGCCGGCGCTTGAAGCGCTCCTGCTCGACGGGATCCTCAGGCACGATAAATTCTTCGTCGCCGAGGCTCACCTCGTCTTTGGAGAGAGGCATGTAATTGTCATCCTCTGATTCTCCGTCTGCTACCTGTTCCGGAGGACTAGCTTGTTCATCCTCCCGCTCGAGGTCTGCCTGGAGGGGATTATCGTCGTCTTCGGCACTATCCGGAGCGTTATTGTCTCTTGTGCCGGTATCGCTGCTTTCGCTATGGCGGGACTTAGAGCGGCGCCGCTGACGTTGGTGCTTGGATTGCTTCTTGGAGGGGTTATCCTTCGCTGTCTTATCGCCATCGCCTTCTTTGGGGTGTCCACCATGTATATGTCATATGATGAGGTGGTAGTCCAGCGCCCTGTGGGCGGTGGTTATTGTTCGTCTCCTGCATCGTCGTCCATACCGTCGATGTCTTTGGAGCCGAAGTCGAGCGTGTCGGTTAAATCGTCGACAGTGGCTACTAAGTGGGTGGTGGGTGGGGAGCAAATTTCTTCGTCGTCCGCATCCCATTCTAGCCGGACATATTTCTGCCAAGGGTCTCCTGACAGGGAGAGAGACCTCAACGAGTTTAGCACGTCACCGAAGGGCGAGTGCTGAAAGATATCCGCGGAGGTAAACTCCATGATCGGTGCCCAATCGGATTCGATAGGCATAGACGTAGGGCCCATGGCCGGGGACGAATCCAACGATTCGGCAACACGGGTCTCGTAGGAGGTGAAGTCAGTATTGGGCTCTATCGCCACTGAGTGTGCGGCCTCCGAGGCGGGGTCCATCCACCCGTCCTCAGATGGCGCAATTTGTTCTGGATTGAGGGCTGGAGTAGTTGCAGGTGTGATCTCCCGAACACTATCCGACGGCAGAGCTAAGTCATGCTCGTCGTGATTGTGCGGCGCACCTGACATGGGCTCGAACCCGTCGAAGATCAAGTCTCCACGGATGTCGGCAGTATAATTCAAGTTTCCAAACCTGACCTGGTGGCCAGGGGTGTAGCTCTCGATCTGCTCTAGATGGCCAAGCGAGTTGGCCTGCAGTACGAAGCCGCCGAATACGAAGATCTGTCCGGGGAGGCAAACCTCACCCTGGATCGCATCGTTGCCGATGATCGAAGGAGCCATCAAGCCTTGGGTGACGGTACAGTGGAACTCTCAATGAAAGCACCAATGTCGGTGTCAAAACCGGCGGATCTCGGGTAGGGGGTCTCAAACTGTGTGTCTAAGGCGGATGGTAACAGGAGGCGGGGGACACGATGTTTACCCAGGTTCGGGCCCTCTCGATGGAGGTAATACCCTACTTCCTGCTTGATTGATCTTGATGATATGAGTATTACAAGAGTTGATCTACCACGAGATCGTAGAGGCTAAACCCTAGAAGCTAGCCTATGGTATGATTGTTGTTATCCTACAGACTAAACCCTCCGGTTTATATAGACACCGGAGGGGGCTAGGGTTACACAGAGTCGGTTAGAAGGGAGGAGATCTACATATCCGTATTACCAAGCTTGCCTTCCACGCCAAGGAGAGTCCCATCCGGACACAAGACGAAGTCTTCAATCTTGTGTCTTCATAGTCCAACAGTCCGGCTGAAGTATATAGTCCGGCTGTCCGAGGACCCCCTAATCTAGGACTCCCTCAGCGGCGCTGCAAGAAGAAGGGTCGCCGGCGAGGAGGCGGCGCTGCAAGAAGAAGGGTAGCCGGCGAGGATACAACACTGCAAGAAGAAGGGTCACCGGCGAGGAGGCTGAGCTGCCAGTAAGCAGCAGCGAAGGTTTGAACTTGGAAAGCAAGGAGAACAGTGGAAATGTGGCTTTTGGTAGGAGGGAGGGGGCGGGGAGATAGATATTTCCGCGGTGGAAAAAAATTCGCTCGGTGCCGCGAGAAACTGGCGCGCAAGTGTGGTTCAAGCGGGGGCGGTGGACTGTAGACGACGAAGCTTCCTGCATAAGCCAGACAAGATGGTGCGCCAAGATATTTTATATCGCATCCCACACGATTCTTTCTGGTAAACTGTTTGTGGTATACCTGATTTTTTTATTATGTTTTGAAAGACAAAATGGTGTTACGGAGGGAAAGGATGGTGTTTGAATTTCTAGAACATTTACGTACAATGAACATGCAACTAGTACATGAGTGTCGTGTTTAAATTTGGAATTATTCCGGGTTCGTTTGGCATTTTTATGCATTAATTGAGTTTATGTGCATTTAATGTGCATAATTCAAATTTGAACTACAAGCACATGCTCCAATGCACCAAAGTTTGCTGAAAAATCACATGTGTGTCTTTGGGTGAATTTATAGGTCCGATGCAAGAAATGGGAATAAAATTCAAACATCTGGGTGTCGTGGCTCGGCCGGAATGATTGAGAAACTTGGTTTTTTAATTCCTATAAATCCAAAACATGGCTGAAAATCATGAAACTTGGCATGGTGTCATGACATGGCACCAACATGCTGCAGTAAATTTTTTGGCCGAATTGGGATAAGCTTTGGTGTAAGCTTCTTGCAAACTGGAGCTTCCCTCAAGAAGGCTCTTGGTTCCGAGAGGGAACGTGTCACCTCCGTGTGCGAAACGACATACGTACACCGCCTTCTCTCTCCTTAATTTCTGTACACTGGCAGATTAGACCAAATAGAAGTATCGTGCTAAATTTTGGAATTATTCCGTGTTCGTTTGGCCTTTTTATACATTAATTGAGTTTCTGGGCATTTAATGTGCATAATTCAAATTTGAACTACAAGCACATGCTCCAGTGCACCAAAGTTGTTTGAAAAATCACATGTGTGTCCTTTGGTGAATTTCTAGGTCCCATGCAAGAGATGGGAGTGAAATTCAAACATCTGGGCGTCGTGGCTCGGCCGGAAAGATTGAGAAACTTATTTTTTTAATTCCTGTAAATCCAAAACATGCCTGAAAAATCATGAAACTTGGCATGGTGTCATGACATGGCACCAACATGCTGCGGTAATTTTTTTGGCCGAATTGGGACAAGCTTTGGTGTAAGCTTCTTGCAAACCGGAGCTTCCCTCAAGAAGGCTCGTGGTTCCGAGAGGGAACGTATCACCTCCGTGTGCGAAATGACATACGTACACTGCCTTCTCCCGCCTTAATTTTTATACACAGGTAGCTTAGACCAAATAGCAGTACCGTGCTAAATTTTGGAATTATTCCGAATTCGTTTGGCCTTTTTTATACATAATTGAATTTCTGCGCATTTAATGTGCATAATTCAAATTTGAACTACAAGCACAGGCTCCAGTGCACCAAAATTGTTTGAAAAATCACATGTGTGTCCTTGGGTGAATTTCTAGGTCCCATGCAAGAGATGGGAGTGAAATTCAAACATCTGGGCGTCGTGGCTCGGCCGGAAAGATTGAGAAACTTGGTTTTTTAATTCCTGTAAATCCAAAACACGCCTAAATATCATGAAACTTGGCATGGTGTCATGACATGGCACCAACATGCTGTGATAATTTTTTGGCCGAATTGGGACAAGCTTTGGTGTAAGATTCTTGCAAACCGGAGCTTCCCTCAAGAGGCTCGTGATTCCGAGAGGAAACGTGTCACCTCCATGTGCGAAACGACATACGTACACTGCCTTCTCCCGCCTTAATTTTTTTACACAGGCACATTAGACCAAATAGAAGTACCGTGCTAAATTTTGGAATTATTCCAGGTTTGTTTGGCCTTTTTATACATTAATTGAGTTTCTGCGCATTTAATGTGCATAATTCAAATTTGAACTACAAGCACAGGCTCCAGTGCACCAAAGTTGTTTGAAAATCACATGTGTGTCCTTGGGTGAATTTCTAGGTCCCATGCAAGAGATGGGAGTGAAATTCAAACATCTGGGCGTCGTGGCTCGGCCGGAAAGATTGAGAAACTTGGATTTTTAATTCCTGTAAATCCAAAACATGCCTGAAAATCATGAAACTTGGCATGGTGTCATGACATGGCACCAACATGCTGCGGTAATTTTTTTGGCCGAATTGGGACAAGCTTTGGTGTAAGCTTCTTGCAAACCGGAGCTTCCCTCAAGAAAGCACGTGGTTCCGAGAGGAAACGTGTCACCTCCGTGTGTGAAACGACATACGTACACTGCCTTCTCCCGCCTTAATTTTTTTACACAGGCAGATTAGACCAAATAGAAGTACCGTGCTAAATTTTGGAATTATTCCGGGTTCGTTTGGCCTTTTTTATACATTAATTGAGTTTCTGCGCATTTTATGTGCATAATTCAAATTTGAACTACAAGCACAGGCTCCAGTGCACCAAAGTTGTTTGAAAAAATCATATGTGTGTCCTTGGGTGAATTTCTAGGTCCCATGCAAGAGATAGGAGTGAAATTCAAACATCTGGGCGTCGTGGCTCGGCCGGAAAGATTGAGAAACTTAGTTTTTTAATTTCTGTAATTCCAAAACACGCCTGAAAATCATGAAACTTGGCATGATGTCATGACATGGCACCAACATACTGCGGTAGTTTTTTTGGCCGAATTGGGACAAGCTTTGGTGTAAGCTTCTTGCAAACCAGAGCTTCCCTCAAGAAGGCTTGTGGTTCCGATAGGGAACATGTCACCTCCGTGTGCGAAACGACATACGTACACTGCCTTCTCCAGCCTTAATTTTTTTTTACACAGCCAGATTAGACCAAATAGAAGTATCATGCTAAATTTTGGAATTATTCCGGGTTCGTTTGGCCTTTTTTATACATTAATTGAGTTTCTGGGCATTTAATGTGCATAATTCACTACAAGCAGAAGCTCCAGTGCACCAAAGTTGTTTGAAAAATCACATGTGTGTCCTTGGGTGATTTTTTAGGTCCCATGCAAGAGATGGGAGTGAAATTCAAACATCTACGCACCGTGGCTCGACCGGAAAGATTGAGAAACTTGGTTTTTTAATTCCTACGATTCCAAAACATGCCTGAAAATTATGAAACTTGGCATGGTGTCATGAAATGGCACCAACATGCTGTTGTAATTTTTCTGTCCGATTTGCGAAGGCGCACACATTAACAACCAACAAAGTCATTTTGGAACAAGTGTTGTCACGTTAAAAATCAGAAACACAAGTATTATTTAAATCGTGGGCGTTCTACTTACCAATTACGTGCGGCTACCCGTCCCCTTTTTTATTGGCTCGGAGGTGCTGTGCGGGGTAGCTATTTGAGTATGGGAGGCGTGCAATCAGACCCCTGCGCGTGCTCATCGGGAGGAGAGCCCTTTGACTGCTACCCACCGCGCACCTCCCTCCCAACGTCTCCATTAATGGCGCCCGAGTACCAGTTCTACGGCGTGGCTATATGTCTCACTGGACTGAGATTTAAGACAGAAAAATGAAAATCTGAAAAGAAAGTTTTGCACGGATCTTGATATAAGATCCGACCGACCTATATAGCATCGACTGCGACTTATAGCAAGCATGATGAATATAAGGACGATGACAGTGGATAATAATTGTCTTACATATTTAGAAACATGATTGAAAAAGCCACATGCGGCAACGCCCGAAATACACAAGGGCAAAAGAAGAAGGAACACAACAATCTGGCTCGCTGATCTCTACTTTCTTGATGCATTGCTGCAGGCCGCGGGAACTAGTCTCCGCGGCGAGCGCTGACGAGATCTTTCTTGTCCTCAAGATGTTGCTTGAGAGCATCCACAGATTCCTCCACCAGCCTTCTGCGCTCGATGCACAGCATGGCATTCTCGTCCATAAGTTTCTCGACGATGACGGCGGTCCTCTTCAACAAGGCAGTGGTCTGCTCCTGCTGCTCCGCACTTCCGACGGTCTTCGCCCTCAGCAGGTCACGCTCGGCCCGGAGCTTCACATTGCTCGCATTTAGTTGCCGAATGATGTCGGTAGACTGTTCATACAAGGCTTTCAGGTCATCCTGCAACCTCTCCCACCTGAAGATCTGATCCATCTGCCTAAGGACGAGGGCACGCATGCGCCTGTAAGATTCCTCGCCTGCCCGTGAGACATTTTCCCAGGCCGCCGCGGCGCGGGAGGACATCTCTGCTGCATTCGCAGCGCGGCGGGACATCTCTTCTGCTTCTGCGGCGCGGCCGGACCAGTCTGCTACATCGACGGTGCGGCGGGACCTCCGTGCTGCTTTGGCGGTGCAGCGGGACCTCTCTGATGCTACGGCCGTGCGGCGACATGTTGGCAGCTTTCGCGGCAAGGCGACACATCTCTCGTGCTTCCGCTTCCAGGCTCGCCTCTCCCTGGTGGCAATCTCTCGACCCAGAACTCACGCTGGCCATGGCGGACGCAAGGGAACGATGATGAATGACTTATTTATTTTTGACTTTTTGTGGATGAGGAGTTGAGGAGGAATGTGTAGTCATCTTGGAGTAGTAGTATTTATAACCGCGTAGTAATACGCTCCTAAGTGGGAAACCGTTTAGGTTTTGATCGGTGTGAACAGGTTTGCAATTTGGAATGTGACGGGACGCGGCCTCTCTGTTCTTCTAAAAAAATTGTGACAGGACGCATGCTCAAAATTTACTGACGGTTATAAGTGCGGCACTATTCCTGAAAGGCGTAACGTGGGCACGTACGACTTCTCGGCCATGTACGTGGCGTTTGCACCATAGGGTGCACCGGAATAGGCAATGTCAGCACACGTCTTGTTTCAACAACCGTGCGCGCTCATTATTACCATCGCACATGCTTCTTTTAATTAGAATGTGTGTGCCCGTCTAGCGCACACACGTTGATCTACCTAACTGTTTCAATTTGTTGTGGCTAATCGCAAACAGTTCATCCATGTGAAGTGTATGCCATCAATCGCAGACACTTTGATCTGGCTTACCCGTTTCTGTTCTGTTGCCTAATCGCAAACAGTTAATCCTTCTAAAGCATGTGCCCTCAATCACACACACCTTGATCTGGCTGACCGTTTCTTTCGTGTTGCCTAATCACAAACAGTTCATCCGAGTGAACCGTATGCTCTATATCGCACACGCCTTCACCAGGCTGCCCGTTTCTTCTGTTCCACCTCATCCCAAACAGTTCATTGGACTGAATCGTATGCCCTGGATCACACACGCAACTAAAATTTGAACCGTGTTTGATGGCTCCGCCTTCGCAAACGTTTTGCACCTTTTTTGACGGTTCTTTTACACCACCGTTTGTGATTATTGCATTGCACACAGTTTCGTCGAAGGGTCTCTGATCGTAGTGTCGCGTTAGCAGCATCCAGCAGTAGTGATAACATGGAATTTAAAAAAATTCCTACGATCACGCAAGATCTATCTAGGAGATGCATAACAACAAGAGGAGGAGAGTGTGTCTACGTACCCTCGTAGACCTAAAGCGGAAGCGTTAGGTTAACGCGGTAGATGTAGTCGAACGTCTTCGCGATCCAACCGATCAAGTACCGAACGTACGGCACCTCCGAGTTCAGCACACGTTCAGCTTGATGATGCCCCTCGAACTCTTGATCAAGCAAAGTGTCGAGGGAGAGTTTCGTCAGCACGGCGGCGTGGTGACGGTGATGGTGATGTGATCCACGCAGGGCTTCGCCTAAGCACTACGACACTATGACCGGAGGAGTAAACTGTGGAGGGGGCACCACACACGGCTAAGAGAACAACTGTTGTGTTTTGTGGTGCCCCTCTGCCCCCGTATATAAAAGAGGAGTGGAGGAGGCCGGCCATAAGGGGCGCGCCAAGGAGAGCGAAGTCCTACTAGGACTCCCAGTCCTAGCCCTCTTTTCCTTCTCATGGAGCGGGAAGGGGGAAAGGAGAGGGAGTAGGGGAATGAAAGGGGGCGCCGCCCCCTCCCCTAGTCCAATTCAGAATCCCATGGGGGGCACCCCTTGTGGGCTGTCTCCTCTCTCTCTTATGGCCCATGAGGCCCATTACTTTCCCCGGGGGGTTCCGGTAACCCCTCGGTACTCCGATAAATATCCGAAACGTCCCGAAACCATTCCGGTGTCCGAATACTATCGTCCAATATATCAATCTTTACCTCTCGACCATTGTGAGATTCCTCATCATGTCCGTGATCTCATCTGGGACTCCGAACAACATTCGGTCACCAAATCACATAGCTCGTATAATACAAAATTGTCATTGAACGTTAAGCGTGCGGACCCTACGGGTTCGAGAACTATGTAGACATGACCGAGACACCTCTCCGGTCAATAACCAATAGCGGAACCTGGATGCTCATATTGGTTCCTACATATTCTATGAAGATCTTTATCGGTCAAACCGTAATGACAACATACGTTATTCCCTTTGTCATCGTTATGCCCGAGATTCGATCGTCGGTATCTTCATACCTAGTTCAATCTCGTTACCGGCAAGTCTCTTTACTCATTCCGTAATGCATCATCCCGTAACTAACTCATTAGTCACATTTCTTTCAAGGCTTATCATGATGTGCATTACCGAGAGGGCCCAGAGATACCTCTCCGATACTCGGAGTGACAAATCCTAATCTCGATATATGCCAACCCAACAAACACCTTCAGAGATACCTGTAGAGCATCTTTATAATCACCCAGTTACGTTGTGACGTTTGATAACACACAAGGTATTCCTCCAGTATCCAGGAGTTGCATAATCTCATAGTCAAAGGAATATGTATATGACATGAAGAAGGCAATAGCAATAAAACTGAACGATCAACATGCTAAGCTCACAGATGGGTCTTGTCCATCACATCATTCTCCTAATGATGTGATCCCGTTCATCAAATGACAACACATGTCTATGGTTAGGAAACTTAACCATCTTTCATGAAGGAGTTAGTCTAGTAGAGGCTTACTAGGGACACGGTGTTTTTTCTATGTATCCACACATGTATCAAGTTTCTGGTTAATACAATTCTAGCATGAATAATAACATTTATCATGATCTAAGGAAATATAAAATAACAACTTTATCATTGCCTCTAGGGCATATTTCCTTCAGTCTCCCACTTGCACTAGAGTCAATAATCTAGTTCACATCGCCATGTGATTTAACACCAATAGTTCACATCACCATGTTATTAACACCCATAGTTCACATCCCCATGTGACCAACACCAAAAGGGTTTACTAGAGTCAATAATCTAGTTCACATCGCCATGTGATTAGCACCCAAAGAGTACTAAGGTGTGATTTTGCTTGTGAGAGAAGTTTAGTCAATGGGTCTGCCACATTCAGATCCGTATGTATTTTGCAAATTTCTATGTCTACAATGCTTTGCATGGAGCTACTCTAGCTAATTGATCCCACTTTCAATATACATCCAGATTGAGACTCAGAGTCATCCAGATCGGTGTTAAAGCTTGCATCAACGTAACTCTTTACGACGAACTCTTTATCACCTCCATAACCGAGAAATGTTTCCTTAGTCCTCTAAGGATAATTTTGACCGTTGTCCAGTGATCTACTCCTGGATCACTATTGTACCACTTTGCCAAACTCATGGTAAGGTACACAATAGGTCTGGTATATAGCATGGCATACTTTATAGAACCTATGGCTGAGGCATAGGGAATGACTTTTATTCTCTCTCTATCTTCTGTCGTGGTCAGGTTTTGAGTCTTACTCAACTTCATACCTTACAACTCAGGAAAGAACTCCTTCTTTGAATGGTCCATTTTGAACTCCTTCAAAATCTTATCAAGGTATGTACTCATCGAAAGTCTTATCAAGCGTCTTGATCTATCTTTATAAATCTTGATGCCCAATATGTAAGTAGCTTCACTGAGGTCTTTCTTTAAAAATCCTTTCAAACACTCCTTTATGCTTTCCAAACAATTGTACATCATTTCCGATCAACAATATGGCATTCACATATACTTATCAGAAAGGTTGTAGTGCTCCCACCCATTTTCTTGTAAATACAGGCTTCACCGCAAGTCTGTATAAAACTATATGCTTTGATCAACTCATCAAAGCGTATATTCCAACTCCGAGATGCTTGCACTAGTCCATAGATGGATAGCTGGAGCTTCACACTTTGTTAGCACCTTTAGGATTGAGAAAACCTTCTGGTTGCATCATATATAACTCTTCTTCAATAAATCCATTAAGGAATGCAGTTTTGACATCCATTTGCTAGATTTCATAAAATGCAGCAATTGCTAACATGATTCGGACAGACTTTAAGCATCGATAAGAGTGAGAAAATCTCATCGTAGTCAACACCTTGAACTTGTCGAGAACCTTTTTCGACAATTCGAGATTTGTAGATAGTAACACTACTATTAACGTCCGTCTTCCTCTTGAAGATCCATTTATTCTCAATGGCTCGCCGATCATCGGACAAGTCAATCAAAGTCCATATTTTGTTCTCATACATGGATCCTATATCAGATTTCATGGCCTCAAGCCATTTATCAGAATCTGGGCTCATCATCGCTTCCTCGTAGTTTTTGGGTTCATCATGGTCTAGTAACATGACTTCCAGAACAGGATTAACATACCACTCTGGTGCGGAACGTGCTCTGGTTGACCTACGAGGTTCGGTAGTAACTTGATCCAAAGTTTCATGATCATTATCATTAGCTTCCTCACTAGTTGGTGCAGGCATCACGGGAACAGTTTTCTGTGATGAACTACTTTCCAATTCGAGAGAAGGTACAATTACCTCATCAAGTTATACTTTCCTCCCACTCACTTCTTTTGAGAGAAACTCCTTCTCTAGAAAGGATCCATTCTTAGCAACAAAGATCTTGCCTTTAGATCTGTGATAGAAGGTGTACCCAATAGTTTCTTTTGGGTATCCTATGAAGACGCACTTCTCCGATTTGGGTTCGAGCTTATCATGCTGAAGCTTTTTCACATAAGCATCGCAACCCCAAACTTTAAGAAACGACAACTTAAGTTTCTTGCTAAACCACAGTTCATACATTGTCGTCTGAACGGATTTAGACGGTGCCCTATTTAACATGAATGCAACTGTCTCTAATGCATAACCCCAAAACGATAGTGGTAAATCGGTAAGAGACATCATAGATCGCACCATATCTAATAAAGTACGATTACGACGTTCGAACACACCATTAGGCTATGGTGTTCCAGGTGGCGTGAGTTGTGAAACTATTCCACATTGTTTTAAATGAAGGCCAAACCCGTAACTCAA
Source organism: Triticum aestivum (assembly GCF_018294505.1). Classification (NCBI taxonomy): domain Eukaryota; kingdom Viridiplantae; phylum Streptophyta; class Magnoliopsida; order Poales; family Poaceae; genus Triticum; species Triticum aestivum. The sequence goes on along the minus strand of NC_057805.1, from coordinate 295,811,540 downwards.
ATATTCGCCTTTGCGATCAAATCGTAGAAACTTTATTTTCTTGTTACGATGATTCTCCACTTCACTCTGAAATTCTTTGAACTTTTCAAATGTTTCAGACTTGTGTTTCATTAAGTAGATATACCTATGTATGCTCAAATCATCTGTGAAGGTCAGAAAATAACGATACCTGCCGCGAACCTCAACACTCATTGGACTGCATACATCGATATGTATTATTTCCAGTAAGTCATTGGCTCGCTCCATTGTTCCGGAGAATGGAGTTTGAGTCATCTTGCCCATGAGGCATGGTTCGCAAGTATCAAATGATTCATAATCAAGTGATTCCAAAAGTCCATCCGCATGGAGTTTCTTCATGCGCTTTACACCAATATGACCTAAACGGCAGTGCCACAAGTATGTTGCACTATCATTATCAACTTTGTATCTTTTGGCGTCAATATTATGAATATGTGTATCACTATGATCGAGATTCAATAAACCATTTATATTGAGTGTATGACCATAGAAGGTTTTATTCATGTAAACAGAATAACAATTATTCTTTGACTTAAATGAATAACCGTATTGCAATAAACATGATACAATCATATTCATGCTCAACGTAAATACCAAATAACATTTATTTACGTCCAACACTAATCCCGAAGGTAGAGGGAGTGTGTGATGGTGATCTTATCAATCTTGGAATCACTTCCAACACACATAGTCACTTCGCCCTCAACTAGTCTCTGTTCATTTTGTAACTCCTGTTTCGAGTTACTAATCTTAGCAACTGAACCGGTATCAAATACTCAGGGGCTACTATGAACACTAGTAAAGTACACATCAATAACATGTCTATCAAATATACCTTTGTTCACTTTGCCATCCTTCTTATCCGCCAAGTATTTGGGGTAGTTCCGCTTCCAGTGACCATTTCCTTTGTAGTAGAAGCACTCAGTTTCAGGCTTGGGTCTAGTTTTGGGCTTCTTCATGGGAGTGCCAACTTGCTTGCTATTCTTCTCGAAGTTCCCTTTCTTTCCCTTGCCCTTTTTCTTGAAACTAGTGGTCATGTTAACCATCAACACTTGATGCTCTTTCTTTATTTCTACCTTCGCCGATTTTAGCATCGTGAAGAGCTTGGGAATCGTTTTTGTCATCCCTTGCATATTACCGTTCATCACGAAGTTCTAGTAACTTGGTGATAGTGACTAGAGAACTCTGTCGATCACTATCTTATCTATAAGATTAACTCCCACTTGATTCAAGCATTTGTAGTACTCAGACATTCTGAGCACATGCTCACTGGTCAAGCTATTCTCCTCCATCTTGTAGGCAAGTACTTGTCAGAGGTCTCATACCTCTCGACTCGGGCATGAGTCTGAAATACCAATTTCGGCTCTTGGAACATCTTATATGCTCCGTGGCGTTCAAAACGTTTTTGAAGTCCCGGTTCTAAGCCGTAAAGCATGGTGCACTAAACTATCAAGTAGTCATCATACCGAGCTTGCGAAACGTTCATAACATCTGCATCTGCTCCTACAATAGGTCCGTCACCTAGCGGTGCATCAAGGACATAATTCTTCTGTGCAGCAATGAGGATAATCCTCAGATCGCGGACCCAGTCCGCATCATTGCTACTATCATCTTTCAACTTATTTTTCTCTAGGAACATATCAAAAATAAACGGGGAGCTACATCGCAAGCTATTGATCTACAACATAGATATGCACATAATATCAAGACTAAGTTCATGATAAATTAAGTTCAATTAATCATATTACTTAAGAACTCCCACTTAGATAGACATCCCTCGAGTCATCTAAATGATCATGTGATCCATATCAACTAAACCATGTCCGATCATCATGTGAGATGGAGTAGTTTTCAATGGTGAACATCTCTATGTTGATCATATCTACTATATGATTCACGTTCGACCTTTCGGTCTAAGTGTTCCGAGGCCATGTGTTGTACATGCTAGGCTCGTCAAGTTTAACCCGAGTATTCCGCACGTGCAAAACTGTCTTGCACCCGTTGTATGTGAACGTAGAGCTTATCACACCCGATCATCACGTGCTGTCTCGGCATGATGAACTATCGCAACGGTGCATACTCAGGGAGAACACTTATACCTTGAAATTTTAGTGAGGGGTCATCTTATAATGCTACCGCAATCACTACAAAAAAAGACACATCCGTGACATTTTGGGCCGAACGAAAATCTTTTCTGTCATACTTATGACACTTCTATGACGATAATTGTGACAAAACCTGGTATCATCATAGATGTGGTGGGTTCCTACTTCTATGACAAAAAATCATGACAGAAAATGGGCTTTTCGTCCTGGGCGGGCCGGAGACGCAGCCGCATGACATTCTTTGGGCCGTCCATGACGGAAAAACCGTGGTAGAAGCGAGGGCGAGGAAAATATCGGGGTGTTCCCGGTTAGGGTGGGTGGTCGGGGCTGAGCGATGCGCGTCTCTCTCGTACACGCACGCGCGTGGGTGCGAGGCGTTGGGCTCTAACTGAACCCAAGCGAGGCGTTGGGCTCTAACTGAACCCGAGCAATTGCACTGTAGGCTACGCGTTACTGAACTCGAGCGATCGATCGATGGCTGTTAACTGAACCCGATCGAGCGATTCCTTTGCTACTGCTGCTAACTGAAGCCGATCGATGCTGCCTCTGGATGAACAGTGAGCGTTGCTGGGGGGTTTGGATGAACAGTTCCCGGTGGGGGTGGATGAACAGGACCCCGTGGCGTTGCCTCTGGATGAACAGTGAGCGTTGCTGGGGGGTTTGGATGAACAGTTCCGGGTGGGGGTGGATGAATAGGACCCCGATCGTTCGAGCCGGTTGGGGCTGGATGAACAGGACCCCATGGAGGGCAGGATGAACAGGACCACCCCGTGGAGGGCAGGATGAACAGTAGGCGGTGGAGGGCTGGATGAACAGTAGCCCATGGAGGGGGTGGTTGAACAGGAGCCCGTGGAGAGGGCTGGTTGAACGGTAGCCGGTGGAGTAGCGCGTGGTGGAGGCTGGATGAACAGGAGCCCGTGGATGAACAGTCGCAGGTGGAGGCTGGAGGAGGTCGACGGTGGATGAACAGTAGCCCGTGGAGGCTGGAGGGGGTCGACGGTGGAGATGAACAGTATCCCGTGGAGTCCCGTTTTGCGGTACGCCACACCCCTCCCGATGAACAGGACCCCCGTTTCGACCGTAGCGCTCCAACACAAGTCTGTTTCCTCCGTTTTGCGGTACGCCACACCGGATGTTCCGTCCAAGCCCTCCCGATGAACACGAAGACGCATTCCATTCCGACCCAGCCGGTTGGCTCCCCATGAACACGACGACGACTCTGTTTCTCCGTTCTGGCCCAGCCATGTACACGAGCCCTGGCCGTACGTATGCGCGAGTAGGCGTTCGAGACCCTGCCCGTATGTACGTACGTGGCCGTATTTTCTTTCTTGCACACTGGCCGCTGTACGTATATGTACATGCTATGTGCGCGCCTCTACTACGACACGTGCGCGCCTCTACATCGACCAGTATGTACGTACACGTTCGCGACCAGAATGACAACGCTACGTATGCTTCAACCAGGTGGGTCCCGACTGTCAGGCACTTCCTTGCCTGCGAAGATGTAGGTGGTGGGTCCTAGCAGTCAGGGGGGCGAATCGTTTTTTTGCCCGGACGCACTTCCTTGCGTGCGAAGATGTAGGTGGTGGGTCCCAGCAGTCAGGGGGAAACGTTTTTTTTGCGAAATACGGTGGCCTGTCCGGTGGGTCCCCGCTGTCAGGTGGAGGAATTATTATTTTGCGCGTAATAAGGAGGCACTTCCTTGTTGCGGCCGTGGACCCAGCTGTCAGCCTCTCCACGTACAGTCCACGCCCGATGGAAGTCGTTCCTTGACCATGTTGACCACGCCGCGCCGAGAGCACCAGGGCAGTGGATGACGGCGAGGCCTAGGAAGGGGACGACGCGGAGCCGGGGAAGATGCGGCAGTGGATGCCCACGCGTAGAGGAGTACGAGGGTTCACTGGTTCGCTGCGGTGTGAGGCTGCTGTCCCCGCAGAATAACAGGGGGTGTGGGTGAGTAGAGGGATGGCCTGGCCAGCGGTGGGAATAGTAGGGGGCGGTGAGGCCTCCGCGGCAGCACAGTCGGCCACGGGAGGTAGGAGCATGCGGCACGACCGGCGCTGCTTTGGGCGGCTGGAGCAACAAGACCAGAGGTTGAAGAAGCACTACGGCCGTTGGACGGACATCGTACGGTCACTGGAGCTAGAATCGTTCATATTGACTAAGTTGACAAAGCACTCCCTCCCCGTCAACTTAGTAGGCCCACAAGTCAGCCACCCACCAAGGTGGGTCCCAACTAGCAGGGGGAGTATTCATTTTTTTTTGTGCGTAATAGGGAGGCACATCCGGTGGGTCCGAGCTGACAGCGGGGGGAACATTTTTTCATGAAATACGGTGACCCATCTGGCGGGTCCCAGTAGTCAGGGGGGAAACGTTTTTTTTTGCAAAATACGGTGGCCCGTCCGGTGGGTCCCTGCTGTTAGGTGGAGGAGTCATTATTTTCCGCGTAATAAGGAGGCACTTCTTTGCTGCGGCTGTGGACCCAGCTGTCAGCCTCTCCACGTACAGTGCACTTCCGATGGAAGTCGTTCCTTGACCATGTTGACCATGCCGCGTTCCGTTGCATGCATGCGTCGATGGGCGTGGTGCGTCCCCACTGTCAGCCTCTCACGTACAGTCATGTTCCGATGACTCTCGGTTGTTGACCACGTTGACCATACCGTGCCGAGCGCACCAAAGGCCGGTGGACGACGGCGAGGCCCCAGACTGGAACGACCCGGAGATGGGGAAGACGGGGCAGTGGAGTCACAGATGGAGAGGAGTGGGAAACTTGACTGGTTCGAGTGCACGGCAGCACAACCGCGATGCCGCCCACGGGAGACAGGAGCAAGAACAGAGGTTGAAGAAGGAGCACGGCTATTGGATTAACATCCAACGGTCCAGCTGCTAGAATCATTTGTTGATTAAGTTGACAAAGCCCTGCGTACATGTCCGCTTAGTAGGCCCACAAGTCAGCCACCAAATCTGACAGGTCCCAGCTGTCAACGGGAGGAATACTTTTTTTGCATAACAAGGAGGCACTTCCTTCCGTGCGAAGATACAGCCGGTGGGTCCCAGCTGTCAGGTGGAGGAAACATTTTTTCAGCTTAATAAGGAGGAACATTCCTTGCGTGCGACCATGGACCTTGTGGTCCCAACCGTCAGGCTCTCCACATACAGTCCTCTTACGACGACTCTCGTTTGTTGACCACGCCGCACCGAGCGCAGCGAGGCGGTGGACGACGGTGAGGCCCCGGACGGGAACGACTCGGAGATGGGAAGACGCGGCAGTGGAGTCGCAGATTGAGTGGAGGAGAAGGGTTATAACTAGTTCTGATGCGGCGTGGGGCTGCAGTCGGTGGAGAATAACAGGAGGTGTGGAGGGGTGGAGGGACAGCTTGGCCGGCGGTGGGGTAGCACTTCGCAGTGATGCGTGCTAAGCAGAGCCGCTAGCCGTCGAAGGCTGGACCAGGCGGTCCCGACGACGCTGGAGGAAGAAGATGATAGATTGAAGGTGCATGCCGACCAAGTTGACAACGCCCTGCGTAGGCTTCGACCTATTGGCCCACATGTCAGCCTGCAAAAATGTGGCATATATTTAACCCATGTTTTCTAGAATGTACAGTCCATTTGCTGGGCTGGGTGAACAAATAATTACGCGTCAATGCGGCCCATTTATATTATCTAAGAAATCCCAGCCCATTTGCACTTCCTTCAAATACATGAATTAGCTGGGCTCGTTATATACATAATGTTATGTTAGAAGGAGCAATTAATATCAAAAATAAACCGGAGAGGCACATTTTTTATATACATAACTAACAAATTAGCGAGTTATTGCTCAAAATAAAAATGAGCGCGTTATTATTACATTGGTCCTTAAAATCTTCGCAAGCTTTTGTACGCAATCACAAGGATTTTCCTTGCCTGTGAGTCAAAAACAACCAGGATTTTCCTTGCCAACTTCTGTTAAACATTTACTTTTATAAGTTAATAACACATGGGATGTTTTCATAATGTATATATAAGTCTCTATGAAATATATGATAATAGTAATAATATAAATATATATAATGTGGTTAAAAAAATACATTGGGCTGCCGATCTTTAAGAAAAATCCCATAGGCCGGTATGGACCTCAAAAAATAAGTTGAAACCACTGTCACCCGTATGTCATGGGCTACGCATGTTAAAATACAAAACCTTGGCCTAGCTGATACTTCGCCCTCTGGAAAAAAATGATACCAGATCCCCGAGCGAACTGGATTATAGAAGGGGCCGGCGGCATGACCGAAGAAGCACATCAGGAGAGATTTTTTTTCTTCAGTGGATGGCTCTCGATGGCGTTTTTTTACTTGCCTCTGCACCATACAACTTGTATTTTTAGCCTCCCAGTCCGTGGTGGACCAGCAGCCCATTTGCTGGGCGGGCCAACCTACAGAAACCAGCACTTGATTTTTCATCAAGCCCCAAAAACAACGCAGTACTATGTTTGTTTTGAGGCCGAAAAATATGGCAGGGGTTGAGCGGGGGAGGGGGCAAGACAGAGCAAAAAGATTAAAAAGATCTGATGCGCCATTGCTACCCTAACAAAGCAGGTGCAATTCTTCACGGGAAGAAGGTGTGCCGTTGACACCCACACGTCACATACCCCACAGTAGGCATACTAACAAGTTCACACACAAGCACAACAGAAAAGGTAAACATTCGTATCAAACTCAGGTTCACAGGACACGTTCATATTCATAGCCAACATTCACTATCAACAACTCAAAAGATTCATATATACACAAGTTCAGCATGTCTATGGATCCAAATGATTGATAGATCACACAACAATATTCATAGATAGTTCACAAAAAGATTCAGATATACACATGTTCAATATGTTTATGCATCCAAATGATTGAGATCACAGCCAATATGATCCATGGACGAACTTTAATTACCTAGGGTACAGACTGGTAAATGGTGTTCAGTCGGAGGTACTTCTTGCTAACATTAATGCTTGTACGAGTAAACTTTCGAGTACATAAGAGGCAGCACAGACAATCTGAACTTTGCTTGTAGGTTTATCCTCAAATAGTGGCCTCGTGCCGAGGGAGGTTTGAGCAACTTGGCCACTACTTTCATCCAACTAGTTTACTAGCTCATCTTGGTCCTGTAGCTCGCCAAAATTCTACATTGCAGACTGGTAAATGGTGTTCACTCGGAGGTACTTCTTGCTAAAATTAATGCTTCTACGAGTAAACTTTCAAGTACATAAGAGGCAGCACAGACAATCTGAACTTTGCTTGTAGGTTTATCCTCAAATAGTGGCCTCATGCCGAGGGAGGTTTGAGCAACTTGGCCACTACTTTCATCCAACTAGTTTACTGGCTCATCTTGGTCCTGTAGCTCGCCAAAATTCTACATTGCAGACTGGTAAATGGTGTTCAGTCAGAGGTACTTCTTGCTAAAATTAATGCTTCTACAAGTAAACTTTCGAGTACATAAGAGGCAGCACAGACAATCTGAACTTTGCTTGTAGGTTTATCCTCAAATAGTGGCCTCGTGCCGAGGGAGGTTTGAGCAACTTGGCCACTACTTTCATCCAACTAGTTTACTGGCTCATCTTGGTCCTGTATCTCGCCAAAATTCTACATTGCAGACGAGAAAGGAGGCAGTTGAGAAAATGAACCACCCAAATTTTTTGTGCAGTTCAACTGAAATGGAGCATCCCTAGCGTGCAGAATGATTAAGTGCCAGATGAATATACGCGTCAACCAACTTGTCTGGAATCTTTAGACTCCATGCCATACAGTTTGCTACCATATGTGCAGATAACCAAAAGGCACAAGTTGGGACCAAAGACTGGACTGCGTTTTTCTGGGCTACGCGCCAAGCAATATTTTTGGCGTTCACTCTCCTAATACTTGGAGTTTGACAATTGGTTGACGCCGGTTGATACTTGAATGAATATCGGCACTTCTTCTTGTCAACATCGATGCTTGTTTGAGTGAACTTTGGAGTACATAGCAGCAGCATAAGTACCTGTCCATCTAATCTTTTTGTGCAGTTCTACTGAAATCACCCGATGTAATGATTTGCCTGTGAGTTCAGGCTCCAAGTTACTCCTTTATGAAATCAGCAAACAGTAGCACAATACGAAATTACCAATACATATGACAAGCACAATAATCAGGATAAAGACCAGTACCAACCTGTGTGAGGTAGCATATCAATTACTATTTCCTTTGACTGGAAGCCGAGATAAGCCAAGCGACTGACAGCAAAGGAAGAATGCAAGCCGAGATTAGCGACTAACAGGAAAGGAAGGAAGCTGTCGAGGCAATGAAGCACCCAAAGTTTTTGTGTAGTTTCACCAAAATCGAGCATCCCTGTTGGCACATATATCAGGAGAGTGAGATTACTGTAATAGTGGGACTAGTTGATGAAACATACACTAACAAATAGAAGCACCCTCATTATCTTAATGGGTAAAGTTAGCATTCCCTCCCTACTCCACCACATGATTCACCTCATAGACAAACATACACATGTACATGATTCAGCATAGGGTGCTACTAAAGATTTGTTTAACTCCGACAGGAAAATTAGGCTGCAATAAATTAGTGGTACTTAAGTACTCCTAATTAATTAAGTGAGACAGCAGAAGTGGAAGGGCTCCCTGGAGGATCGTCTCACATGTAAGGTAGTCGTTGCCGGAGCCCTTTGTGAAACCAAGTACATGATTGGCCTTCTATTTCAGAATTGGTTTTGTCAGTGAGGGAGTACAAGTGTACTAGTAAAAAATAGCATTATTTTCTCATGGCAGTCGCAAAATAGAGATGAACACATCATTAAATATCATTCTTACCTAAAGGAAGGTTATGGTGCCAATATGGATGATGAGGATTGGAACATAGATATCCCTTTGTGCAGTTCCACCGAAATGAACCAACTGTTCCATTCTGACATTCCAGTTAAACAGCACAAAAGTCACTTCTTTTAAGAAGAGTTTTGTGCAGTGCACCAAAAGGTCACAACAGCAACCAGGTGAAATGGATATCCCTGTTTGCACAAAAAGCTACAGAGGAAACAGTCAGAGTCTCAAACAATTACAGGCAAAAACATTTGGCTAAACTTGTCATGGCTTATAACAGTGGCATGGCTTCATTTTTACCAGGGGCATTAGATTAAGAACAACTAAATATTTGGTATAAGGGCATGGGACAGTGGGTGCACCAGCAGTCCAGCACCATGTACCTAAACAGGGGCATAAAGTGGTGATTCATAGTTTGTTGCCCCGAGAAACAAACATCCAAGAAACATATCTAGGTTGGTCCCATTTTTGTTCACTCTAGCCACCTACTCCTATGTGTGGATAGCAAATCTAGTCCTGGTCATACCACTGTGTACAGCGTTACCCCTATATTTCCCTTTTCGACCAAGAGACCGGTTGGATGACCAGTCTGTACTACTTTCACCCCCTTTCCTTCCTGTTTGTACCAAGTCCGATGTACTACATACTAAATTCCCCCACCCCCACTTTATTTCTTGTTTGAACCAAGTACAAGATTCGACTCCATGAATTAGCTTTACCTCTAACAATGGAAGAAAAAAATAGGTGACGTTGGACCATCCGATCGAGAGGGGCTGAGAGGTAGAAAATGATTCACATGCAGCGACGTAGCAAGCTGGGGAAGTAGAGCTAAGGCGATTTTGAAGGAAGATATACCTGAAGGTCGTCGGGATGTGGATAGGTGGGCAGCGGGAGGCCGAATCCGCCCACACTAGGGCAACGATGAATGGATCGGAGGACCTCTCGCGCCGGCGCTCGGCCAGAGATAATGGTGCGGCCGGCAGTGGGTCTCCTCCCTCGCTGTCGTCGATGGCCTAAACGTTGCCCCTCCTCCCCTTCACCGGCGGAGGGGGATACGTCCAGATCTGTAACCGGCGGTGAGGATAGAAAGACAGTGTTTTTCGAAGGGAGAAAGACAGTGTTACCACCCCTATCTTGTTTAGATCTGGAGAGGATGAGAGTGTGTGAATAGAGCAACCCTAGCAAGCAAGTGCAGAGGCTCCAGCCTATTACGTAGTGGGGTAGTTTTCCTTTTTCACTCCATCAAAACAATCGTTTAAAATTGGAGTACGTGCCAGGTCGCCTTTTTTTAGTTGTTGATTTTTTTAGATAGCTACCTGCTTGTTCCAAGTGGTGTTACGGTGTGCCAGGTCGCACTTTTTTTAGGGTGCCAGGTCGCACTTTGTATCGTTCAAGTCTGGTACAAGTCCCTCCATTAAATGAACAACCACTCCCTCGTAAAAATTGTGAACAAGCCCACGGCTAAAATTATCGGAAACGTGGGTTGCCCCAACATGCATTATTATTTATATTTTCTACTCCCTCCGTTCCTAAATATAAGTCTTTTTTTATTCGCCACACCTAAGACAAGATTTTTTTATTAGCAGTGAACCCCACATGTCATAGACACAAAAAGTGTGGCAAGATTCCCTTAGGCAAGCCAAAGTGTGTCTAACAATTTGAGCAACTCAAGTTAGGCAAGTGTGGCAAGTGTGGGAAAAATAATGTGGCAACATAAGACAAACATAGTCACAATCCAAACAGCCCCGTAATTTTTTGTGACATGCATGAAAATTTGGTTAGTTAAATTTATAGTCAAAATTTGGCAAGGTGCATCAAATCAACACATGCAAGTATCAAAAGGGAGGTCACGGCATGCATGCATGCGTTGTACTCCCTCCATTTCCAAATATAAGTCTTTTTAGAGATTGCAATAAGTGACTACATACGAAGCAAAATATGTCGACATACATCCGTATGTAGTAGTCCATTTGAAATGTGTAAAAAGTCTTATATCGAGTGCAGTGCTTTGATGTGTCGCGTCAACTCGTACAAGACCTACAAGTTTGATTACTACAATGCCCCTCCCTCGCGCATGAGTGTGGTGGCTGGCAGGACTAGTAGGAGCTTTCGCTACACGCTTCTTGACGGCGGTGAACTTGCGGATGGAGTTGACCATCATGTCGTCCATGCGAGAGGCGAAGCCGGCGTCGGCGAGGGCTACGACGCCGGCGGTCGCCAGCACCATCTGGAAATGCTGCACGGTGCGGGGCCGCAGGCCGGCACCTTGGATGATTTGGCACAGCCGACTGCCGCTCGCGACCATCGCCTCCATAGGTGCTTCTGGCTTCTGGTCACTTGGTCTTGGATTGGAGTGAGCAGTGTTGCGCAGTGATTGGGAAAGAACATTTATTGTCAATCTAACCCTGCCATCCATAGACCTCTTTGGTTTAGAGTTAGTTCAGGGTTAGAATCTAACTCTAACCTCTAACTGAGTTAGTAGAGTTCTTCTCATCTCGGTTCATTGCCATCATACTTTCCCCATTTCTGTGTTTTCAGTATCCTGCAAATCAAAGAGGCCCTTAGACTGGTTTAGGTCTGGTAGTTTTTTATAAACGTGTTATGTCCAAAATTTAATGAACGTGCTCCGGTTTCTACGAAAATAATCTGGTTTCATGTAGTAATTCATTTATTTATTTATTCTTCTGCGGGGGGTTTGCATGTAATTCCTGAGGTCTGAAATGTAAAGTACCCCGGCATATGCTCCGAGTTGTGCATGCACTACGACCCAGATGCTCTATGTCCCACATGTCGGCGAAAAGGTGCACGTGGAAATAGGCTAGGAGTACATATAGGAGGATAAATGCATGAAAAAATATGTACGGTGAAGCGTAGCTGCGGTTCGAAAAGGAGACCTAAAGTGATGACAGGTATAGGTCGCACGCACCCAACTAGTGGTAGTACTAGACATACGACTGCTTTTTCCCTAAAAAAAGAGGTACGAGTGCTCAGTACTCCTATTCTATCAACGCGAGTCCCATCTAACAATAGCGTCTGTGCTACAGCTAGCTCTTCTCCCTCGTTTCTCTCTTCTAGTAATTCTAAACTCAGCCGACGCCCGGTGGGCGGGGTGGGGATTTGCCGATGGTCGGTTTGCTCAACTGCGGCCACACCTCACAGTGAAAACGTTACTTCTGGAATAAAAATGCCATATACTCCTATACTAATAAAACATTAAGGCCACAAGGCGATGCAGTGCTGGTTATAGGAGGCAAGAAGAAGAGATGCATCGAACAGCGGCCAAGTAGCAGCGGCTTTCGTGGCCAGGTCGACGTGCTTCTGAACAATGGCGTCCAAAGATTCCAGCCACTGGAAGAAGGCCAACGTCTTTCTGTCCTCGTTGGCCTTGTAGTGGCCTATGTAGACGATTTCCTCGTAGACGTGGATGTGTAGGTCGACGGTTTCTTGCATGGCGAGGCGCTGCGCGACGAGCGCGGCCTCGAGGTGCACATTCTTCATCGCGACCTCCGGCAACTGCAGGGCCACCAGGGCTTGAAAGAGTTCGTCACCATGGAGGCCGATGAGGGTGGCAGGCAATGAGGAGCCTGGGCGCGCGGGTTGGAGTAGTACGGCAAGGTCGTCTGCGCGCTTCTTGACGGCGGCAAACTTGCAGATGGAGTTGACCATCATGTCGTCCATGCGAGAGGTGAAGCCGGCATCGGCGAGGGCTACGACACCGGCGGTCGCCAGCACCGTCTGGAAACGCTGCGCGGTGCGGGGCCGCAGGCCGACGCCTTGGATGATTTGTCACAGCCGACTGCCGCTCGCGTCCATCGCCTCCATAGGTGCTTCTGGCTTCTAGTCACTTGGTCTTGGATTGGAGTGAGCAATGTTGCGCAGAGACTAAGGAGTAGATGGATTGGAGTGGTGGGGCGCCTTTATATGAGAATCCAAACTCTGTTGCATTCACATCGTGCTGGCTCTATTCTGCTTCTCCAATTAATTCCCCCTACATGTAGAGTAATTTGAGGGTGCATCATTGACCATTCAATGTCTCGGGAACCGCTACCCTCTCCCTCCTTGGCATTCAAGCACCTATGGAGGCGACTGCCGCTCGCGTCTATCGCGTGTCAGGAGACGTTCCCGTCGACGACGAGGTGCCTATGGTGACTTCGTAAATTTCAAGATGATAGTACTAGTATACTCAATATTGTGCACCGCGACCAAGGCCGAGAGGAAAACGAGAGAACTAGTACGTATTTATTTACGGTGTAGATTCACTCATTTTGCTCCATATGTACTCCGTCTCGGTGTAGTCTAGTCACTTGTTGAAATCTCTAGAAAGGCAAATACTCCTTTCTGGTTTACAGGGCTATACTAGCAAGTACTTACTACAATAGTGGGCTCACATAGCAATTTTGTCTCATGCAAGAGCCTGGCTATATGTGTGCTCCAAGGTTCACAACTGTCACGTTCAGGTTGCACTTGGCTCTTTGCCTCTTCGAGAAGATGAACAATGATGTTACTACTACTGCTTTTACAGTATCGAATCCACTGTTGCATGTCCGTCCACCGCGAGCGGGAGGGATAGCTTGTTATATCGAGTGGTAGAGTATAAGCAAAAGCCTGTCCTCGTCTGCGAGCCACCGCGCGCATGGGCGAGGGAGAAGGTGTGTAGTAGTAAAATCAAGCTTCTCCTCATTGTACGAGTTGACGCGACACATCATAGCACTGGCCCCACATGGTTGCCTCTAAACTTGGCTGAAAGACCCGCAATGTACAATACTCCATTTGCTGCAACCTCTAACATTTACCCCACCACAAATTAAAATATATATTCCTGTCTTGACCAGATGAGCGTGCAAACTAGAATCACCAGGATGACAGGTAGGGCCAGAAGATAATTTTAATCAAAAAAATATAGCATGGAGCCGACCCCAACGATTTTAAGCTTACAGGCACGGTACACGCTATCATAGACTACTCTACACATGAAACTGCCACACGAGCGTCCAGGCTGTGCTTGGCTCTTTGCCTCTTCGGGAAGTTGAACAAAATGATGGAGTACTACTGCAGTGGAGGAGTACTACAGTATGCTTCTGGCCATCTGACACCAATTGAACTGCTGCATGTCCACCACGTACGGGAGGGAGAGCGTGTAGCGAATGAAAGCTTCTCCTAGTCCTGCCAGCCACCACGCTCATGGGCGAGGGAGGGACGCAGCTTCATTGACTTACTGCTCCTGCCTTTGCGTCCATGACAGGTGGGCCCAATAGGTCGGTGGCCCACCTGTCATGCAACCAAAGGCAGGTGCGGTTAAGGCGAGAGGGCGTTGTAGTAATCAAACTTCTCAGTCTTGTAGGAGTTGACGCGACACATCAAAGCACTGCACTCGATATATTTCAATAATTTGCGTTTACCGATGCATTAATTACAACGCATGCATGCATGCCGCGACTCTCCTTTTGATACTTGCATGTGTTGATTTAATGCACCTTGAAGTAGTATGAATATGTGACGGTAAAGCTTTGTAATGCCCCGGCCCTAATAAAGCGAGAGTTGGTTGTGCACGAGGAGGGCGAGATCATGCAGACGGAACAGGACCCGATGATGGAGCTGTCTATGGTCTCGATGGACCTCACCTTGCACCACTGCCCCTTGTGCCTCCGCCCCTTGAAGCCTCCAGTGTATGAGGTTCGAATACACCTCGTCCGTTCGGCTGATCGAGCAAGGTGCAGGTTTCTTGATTGATGTGTTGTTCGATTGATTTGTGCAGTGCAAGGGAGGGTGATACATCTGCAACGTATCTATACTTTATGAAGTTTTCATGCTATTATATTATCCATCTTAGATGTTTTATATGCATTTCTATGTTATTTTATATGATTTTTGGGACTAACCTATTAACCTAGAGCCCAGTGCCAGTTTCTGTTTTCTCCTTGTTTTTGAGTTTTGCAGAAAAGGAATACCAAACGGAGTCCAATTGACGAGCCAATTTTTGATGATTTTTTATGGACCAAAAGAAGACCACGGAGCATCGGAGTTGGGCCAGAAGAGTCCCGAGCTGCCCACAAGGGTGGGGGGCGCGCCCACCCCCCTAGGCGTGTGGGCCTGCCTTGTGGATAGCTCGCGCACCTCCTTGACGTGAGACCAACGCCAAAAATTCCTATAAATACAGAAACCTCGGAAAATTAACCTAGATCGGGAGTTCCGCCGCCGCAAGTCTCTGTAGCCACGAGAAATCAATCTAGGCCCTCTCCGGCACCCTGCCGGAGGGGGCCATCATCACCGGTGGCCATGGAGGAGTATCCCGGAGAGGCAATCATCGCCATGAAGGCCAAGGATCAGAGGGAGAACCTTTCCCCATCTAGGGGGGAGGCCATGGAGGAGGAAGCACAAGGGGGAGAACCTCTCCTCCTCTCTCTTGGTGGCGTCGGAGTGCCATCGGGAGGGGAACCATCGCCGCGGTGATTGTCTTCATCAACATCACCATCATCATCACCATCCTCATCTCTTTTACGCGGTCCACTCTCCCGCACCCCGCTGTAATCCCTACTTGAACATGGTGCTTTATGCCACATATTATGATCCAATGATGTGTTGCCATCCTATGATGTTTTGAGTAGATATCTTTTGTCTTTGGGTTGATTGATGATCTAGATTGGTATGAGTTGTATGTTTTACTTTGATGCTGTCCTATGGTGCCCTCCGTGTCGCGCAAGCGTGAGGGGTTCCCGCTGTAGGGTGTTGCAATACGTTCATGATTCGCTTATAGTGGGTTGGTGAGTGACTGAAACACAAACCCGAGTAAGGGGGTTGGAGGACTTGATGCTTTAATGCTATGGTGGGGTTTTACCTTAATGATCTTTAGTGGTTGCGGATGCTTGCTAGAGTTCCAATCATAAGTGCATATGATCCAAGTAGAGAAAGTATGTTAGCTTATGCCTCTCCCTCATATGAAACTGCAATAGTGATCACCGGTCTTGTTAACAATTGCCTAGGACAATTCCGCACACCGATCCACCATTATTCCACACTCGCTATTTATAATATTTAGTAATATATTCTAACTTTATGATAACAGCACCTACTTTTATATTTTAGCTCTCCGATATCATACAAAGTTATCCTCTTCATACCCACAACGTAGTTTTATTTCTTGTTTCTAGTTGGAAGCAAACGTTCGGTGTACGTAGAGTCGTATCAGTGGCAGATAGGGCTTGAGAGAATATTGATCTTACCTTTAGCTCCTTGTGGGTTTGACACTCCATACTTATCACTTCCACCTTTGGAAATTGCTACGATGATTCCCTTCACTTGGGGATTATCAAGCTCTTTTCTGGCGCCGTTGCCGGGGAGCAATAGCGTGGGGTTGATATTCTCGTGTGTGCTTGTTTGCTTTATTCACTAAGTAGATTTTGTTTTTCTTTTTTTTTATGTTTAGTTGTGGGTGAAACATACAAAAAAATTAAAGAATGAAAATACAAAAAAAATATTACTTGCCTCTCATGCCTAAAAAGTTTTTCAAAAAGAGAAGTGATTGGAAAGTTATGCATTGAAGAAGTGAGGGTCGACCTGAGCACTTGTGTTCATGCTCACGGAAACAATGTAGAATTTTTCATGGAAGTTTCTATGTAAATAATTATCCCCTTGTATATATCCATTGTATTATAAAAATAATGTGCCAAGATTTGGTTTTAGGATGATTAGATTGCTTGTTTACTATGTGCAGAACAAAAACAGAAACTTTGGCTGTAGTGAGTGAATTTACATTTTTTACTAGAAAGTCAAATGGGTGAGATATCGATATGAGGAGAATAAGGAGTGGAAAGACCCTAAGCTTGGGGATGCCCAAGGCACCCCAAGGTAATATTCAAGGAATACTCAAGTACTAAGCTTGGGGATGCCCCGGAAGGCATCCCCTCTTTCGTCTTCAAAACTATCGGTATACCTTACTCGGAGCTATATTTTTATTCGTCACATGATATGTGTTTTGCTTGGAGCGTATTTTCAATTTTACTTGTTGTTTGAATAAAATCATTGGATCTGAAATGTTGAATGAAAAAGAATCCTCCCATGGCTAGTTAATTATTTGACTACTCAGTGTTCTTCACTCATATCTTTTGGAGTAGTTTGTCATTTACTCATGTGCTTCATGTATATCCTATGAGCAAATGGTTGGATAAATTGAATGTCATAAATCTGAATTTATATATGTTTCATATGCTTATAACATGGGGAGTAATGACTTCACACATAATGAGTATAGGTAGTAAACTTATTGAAAGATAGCAAACGTAGAACTGGTCACTTGAACAATTCATGAAAGAATATTGAAGGAAGAGGGATTTCACATATAAATATACTATCTTGGACATCTTTTGTAATTGTGAGCACTCATTAAAATATGCCATGCTAAAAGGTTGATGTTGGACAAGGAAGACAACGTAATGGGTTATGTTTTCTTATATCTGAAATAAAGTATATTGTCATGGATCGCCCAACACGTTGAGCTGGCCTTTCCCTCTCATGCTAGCCAAATTCTTTGCACTAAGTAGAGATACTACTTGTGCTTCCATATACCCTTAAACCCGGTTTTGCCATAAGATTCCACCATACCTACCTATGGATTGAGTAAGATCCTTCAAGTAAGTTGTCATCGGTGCAAGCAATAAAAATTGCTCTCTAAATATGTGTGATTGATTAGTGTGGAGGAAATAAGCTTTATACGATCTTGTGATGTGGAAGAAATAAAAGCGACGGACTGCATAATAAAGGTCCATATCACAAGTGGCGATATAAAGTGACATTCTTTCGCATTAAGATTTTGTGCATACAACCCTGAAAGTACATGGCAACCTCTGCTTCCCTCTGCGAAGGGCCTATCTTTTACTTTTATCTCTTACCCTTATGCAAGAGTCATGGTGATTTTCACCTTTCCTTTTTACATTTTATCCTTTGGCAAGCACATTTTTTTGGAAAGATTCTGATATATATATATCCAATTGGATGTAAGGCATCATGAACTATTATTGTTGACATTACCCTAGAGGTAAAAGGTTGGGAGGCGAATCTATAGGCCCCTATCTTTCTCTGTGTCTGATTAAAACTTTCAACCCATAAATATCGCGTGAGTGTTAGCAATTGTGAAAGACTAAATGATATTTGAGTATATGGAGTTTGCTAAATCAAAGCTCTGACATAGGCTCTTCCTGAAAATAAGATGAATTGTAATTGTTTGATGACTAATAACACGGTTTGTTAGTTTTCAAGAAAGTTTATGATCTATACTTTAACATGTGAATAGCTTGTTACTTTATCATGAGAAGTTTTATGAGATGAGCTACTGTTATGACATATAATGATGCTAGAAAAGGTGACTGAAATTATCATTGATCAAACTTGTGCACCTGCTAGCATTCACACTTCATAAATAATTTCTTTTATCATTTACCTACTCGAGGACGAGCAGGAATTAAGCTTGGGGATGCTGATACGTCTCCAACGTATCTATAATTGTGCTATTATATTATCCATCTTAGATGTTTTATATGCATTTATATGCTATTTTATATGATTTTTGGGACTAACCTATTAACCTAGAGCCCAGCGCCAGATTCTGTTTTCTCCTTGTTTTGAGTTTTGCCAAAAAGGAATACCAAATGGAGTCCAATTGACGAGCCAATTTTTGATGATTTTTATGGACCAAAAGAAGACCACGGAGCATCGGAGTTGGGCCAGAAGAGTCCCGAGCTGCCCACGAGGGTGGGGGCGCGCCCACCTCCTAGGCGCGTGGGCCTGCCTCGTGGACAGCTCGGGCATCTCCTTGACGTGAGACCAACACCAAAAATTCCTATAAATACGGAAACCTCGGAAAATTAACCTAGATCGGGAGTTCCGCCGCCGCAAGCCTCTGTAGCCACAAGAAATCAATCTAGGCCCTCTCCGGCACCCTGCCGGAGGGGGCCATCATCATCGGTGGCCATGGAGGAGTATCCCGGAGAGGCCATCATCGCCATGAAGGCCAAGGATCAGAGGGAGAATCTTTCCCCATCTAGGGGGGAGGCCATGGAGGAGGAAGCACAAGGGGGAGAACCTCTCCTCCTCTCTCTTGGTGGCGCCGGAGTGCCATCGGGACGGGAACCATCACTGTGGTGATCGTCTTCATCAACATCACCATCATCATCACCATCCTCATCTCTTTTACGCGGTCCACTCTCCCGCACCCCGCTGTAATCCCTACTTGAACATTATGCTTTATGCCACATATTATGATCCAATGATGTGTTGCCATCCTATGATGTTTTGAGTAGATATCTTTTGTCTTTGGGTTGATTGATGATCTAGATTGGTATGAGTTGTATGTTTTACTTTGATGCTGTCCTATGGTGCCCTCCGTGTCGCGCAAGCATGAGGGGTTCCCGCTGTAGGGTGTTGCAATATGTTCATGATTCGCTT
The DNA here is from genome assembly GCF_018294505.1 of Triticum aestivum. NCBI lineage: Eukaryota > Viridiplantae > Streptophyta > Magnoliopsida > Poales > Poaceae > Triticum > Triticum aestivum. Next base: position 295,792,136 of record NC_057805.1, on the reverse strand, counting down.
ATAGTGGGTTGGTGAGTGACTGAAACATAAACCCGAGTAAGGGGGTTGTTGCGTATGGGAATAAAGAGGACTTGATGCTTTAATGCTATGGTTGGGTTTTACCTTAATGATCTTTAGTAGTTGCGGATGCTTGCTAGAGTTCCAATCATAAGTGCATATGATCCAAGTAGAGAAAGTATGTTAGCTTATGCCTCTCCCTCATATGAAACTGCAATAGTGATCACCGGTCTTGTTAACAATTGCCTAGGACAATTCCGCACACCGATCCACCATTATTCCACACTCGCTATTTATAATATTTAGTAATATATTCTAACTTTATGATAACAGCACCTACTTTTATATTTTAGCTCTCCGATATCATACAAAGTTATCCTCTTCATACCCACAACGTAGTTTTATTTCTTGTTTCTAGTTGGAAGCAAACGTTCGGTGTACGTAGAGTCGTATCAGTGGCAAATAGGGCTTGAGAGAATATTGATCTTACCTTTAGCTCCTTGTGGGTTCGACACTCCATACTTATCACTTCCACCTTTGGAAATTGCTATGATGATTCCCTTCACTTGGGTATTATCATAGGGCACCTGGCTTGCGCGGACTGCCGCGTCGAGCACCCCGGGAACCAGCGACAGTGCCAGAAGTGCGAGCGCGGTTGTGGCTTCGACGTGCGGAACACGGCGGTGGACGCCGTCCTCTCCTCGGTGAGGGTGGAGTGCCCGCACGAAGGTTGTGGGCTCTACATCACTTACCACAAGCTCGCCGATCACCAGAGCATGTGTCCGCTCGCGCCCTGCAAATGCCCCGTGCCCGTCTGCGGCTATGAAGGCACGCCGCCGTGGCTCTCCCACCACATCAGCACCGTGCATCCCATGCCCGTGCACAGGATCTAGTACGGCAAGGCGCTCCAGCTGCAAGTGCCACTATCGGAGCCATGGCTCTTGCTGTTCGCGGAGGAGGACGGCCGCGCGTTTTTCTTGGTCGGCGGCGTGCTCAACATCGGCGCGCCTATCGCCATGTCAGCTATCTGCATCAGAGCGGGGGCGTCCCCACTGCCGCACTACGTGGCCAAGCTATGGGCGAACGGCCCGCCGGGGGAGCCCAAAGGCAGGACCGACGCCGTCAAGGTGGAAATGGAGGTGACAAGTAGCAGGGATCCCGGCGACGTCATCGTGCAGGAGCGGACCTTCTTCACAGTTCCGCCCAAGCTGCTGGCCGGGGCTAAGCTGGTGTCCCTCCACATTCAGATTGACAAGCTCACGTCCTAAATGATTCTACAGTGCCTTCTGTTTATCTTAGTAATATGCTAATATAGGGGTTAGCTCGGTCTACTTTAGCTTAAGAGATGGTGGGTTTTGGTGGCGATGCAGCAATTACCTCGACATCAGATCAGCAGTGAAAGTAATTTCGAACAGTCGAATGCATATTTTGTGTCTGTTGGATATAAAGATCCTTTGGGTAAGAAGTAACAGCTTATATGCTTTTTTCAAAACGGAACAGCGATACTAGTATAATTTTTGTTGACATGCACTAATATTTTCGAAACGGGCGTCGGGCTATAGCTAGAAGGGCGGTTGGGATGCGGCATCGGCCCATACCGCGGTGACCCCCGATTGGGACGCACCGACTGTGGATTTTCTCCCTCGCCGATGTCGACCGCGTCTACGCAGAACATTGTTCCCTTCCCCCAGCTGCGGGATCAGGCCGGATATGTGACCAGCGGTGTGGGCACCGTCGTTTGATGCTTGTGAAGAAAGAAACCCAAGCAAGTAGGCTTGTAGCTTAGGCTCCTGCTAGTGTATATATAGTGGTTTTCTTTTTCTCTCCATATCAACCATTTTATATTGCGTACGTGTCATTGAAGAGTGAAATGATGGTTGCTTCTTCCGACTAACTTACTGTGTGATTTGACTGCTCCTTTAGTGGCCCCTACACGTACTCCCCCTATGTGTATGCAACAGTCACACGTACACATGGATGCAAAGACGTGCGTGACGCCCTAATGCATGCATGCCCGAGCACACGACAGAACACACACGGTCACGCTCAAGTGCTCAACCTACACGTGCATGCACACACATACTCAGCCATGGTGAGCTAGTGACTGTATAAACACCGGAAAATGTATATATTGAGCGCAATGAGCGTATTATGAAGTCCACTGACCGTATTTTTACAAATATACAGTGACAGACAATGTATTTATCTTGTTTGAAATTAAGCCATATTAACCGGAGAGGAGGCAGTATGGACTAGCATTACTTTGTTGTGTTCCGTCAACTTGCCGAGCGAGGAGAAGCTTGCAGGACGAGAGAAGCTTGCGCGCGGTGGCTCGCAGGACAAGGAGAAACTTTTTACTAATGCAAGCTGTCCTTCGCTCAGGCGGTGGACGTGCAACAGTTAATTCGGTGTCAGATTGCCAGAAGCATACACTATACTAGTACTATTATTGTTGCACTTCCCGAAGAGGCGAACAGCCAAGTGCAAAGTTTACTAGTACTACTACTATAGTCTATAGAGGTACTATACTAGTACTAGGAACCGGATGGAGGAGCGTCTGCACTCTTATTATATTTTTAAAATGTGATAAAGCAATCTTCAACACATTTGGTTCTCTTCGAGGGTTCTCGCATGTGATAATGGAAGTTGATTGCATGGAACACTCGCCACAATTCTCGCTTAATTCTGGCTCATATCCTGTTACAAATAGGAGCGCTCGGTAATATTTCCTCTTTTTTTGTTATTCAGCATGTAAACAGGTCAGCAAACCTTGCGGCGCATCTTTGTGCGAACCGTGCTTGCTGCACTTTGAATGTGGCCGAGAGCTGGCTTGATGAAACACCTCGCTTCCTACTTCTTTTTTTGCGGGGTACCTCGCTTCCTAGTGACCAGTGTCTTGGCTGATTGTCCTAAGAATGCTTATATATGAATAAAGCTCTCTCATTTACCCGCAAAAAAGATTAAGCCATATTAACCGGAAAGGAGGGAGTATGGACTAGCACTACTTGTTGGTGTGTCCCGTCAACTCGCAGAACGAGGAGAAGCTTGCAGGACAAGGTGAAGCTCGCTTACGCCTTTTGACTAATGCAACGTACCTCGCCCAGGCGGTGGACATGCATCAGTTCATTCGGTGTCAGATTGCCAGAGGCATACACTGTAGTACCGAACATGCGGAGTACCATCATTGTTCGACTTCACAAAGAGGTGAAGAGCCGAGCGCAAGGTTTAGTAGTACGAGTAGTACTACTACTAGAACCGCATGGTGGAGCCTATGTACTCTTATTTTTCTTAATCTTTGATAAAGTACACATTTATTCCGGAGAAGGGCGGAAAACGGCAGCCCAACATGTAATGATGATATCGATCAACCATGCTCGAATATATCTTGGCCTCCGTGCGAGCCCGTCTGTGTGTTCTCGCTCCTCGTCTCTCTCAAGGAACGGCGGGTTGGCCATTTTGCCGTCAATTGAGATCAGTTTGCTCACACTCCGGTCCCACATGTCAGTGATATGCCAAGACGAGGTGCGTTGACCGACTCGCCATACGCGTACTTGGTTTTGCACCTTCATACTACTCCTCCCTCCGTCACAGTTTACAGGGCGCGCTTCATTATGATGCATTTCTCTCAATGCATTTCCACCACCAGAGAGACTTTAGACGCGTTTGGTTTAATGCTCAATTAATTAGGGCATGGTAACCGCAATTTTCTCTCGATGTAGTACTACGGAGTGGAGTACGTGCATGCATGTGTCTACCCGGGGTGGAAGCACTGCATGCATGTGTGTACGCATTATTTCCTCTAGTAATAGACGCCGTGCTAGAACTACCAATGCTATTTTTCAGGCCGACCGCTAGTCGCCTTGGTCCCAGAGATTTTCTCTTTTTCTGAAGCGCGCTCTATAAACAGTGACGGATGGAGTAGTATGAGCGGATTCAAAGAAGAGCGTATTGATGGTTGCTTCTTCCGAGCAACTTACAGTGGGAAAGGTGGGGCTTATGATTTGACTGCTCATTACTCACTATTAATGCGGCGCAACGACCGGTCTGAGTCTCCCATGCGGCTGTGCACTACCCCCTCGGTTCTTAAATATACTCCGGAGTATTTGTCTTTCTAGAGATTTCAACGAGTGACTACTCAAATATTTGTCTTTTTAGAGATTCAAATGGACTACTACATACGGATGTATATAGACATATTTTAGAGTGTAGATTCACTCATTTTGCTCCATATGTAGTCACTTGTTGAAATCTCTAGAAAGACAAATATTTAGGAACGGAGGGAGTACACATACGAAGCAAAATGAGTGAATCTACACTCTAAAATATGCCATTTGAAATTTGTAAGAAGACAAATATTGTCGATGACAGTTGCGACGACAAAAAAGAAGCATATTCCTTGTCGTAAGGGAAGATAACAACACGGTTGTGTTTGTCTAAAACGGTGTGAGGACGAGATTGCAATATGGAAAGTACGCCGGACGAGCTACGTTTTGTGCAAAGAACTATGGAGGATCCACATGCAGCGACGTGGGAAGACAGGCAGTGGAGCAAGGCCGGAGGAGATACCTGGAGGTCGTCGGGATGTAACTAGGTGAGCGGCGGCGGGCGGAATCTGCCCATACTGCGGCAGCGAGCAGGTGGCGTAGGCCCAACCACGCCGGAGCTTGGTCAGAGAGAACGGCGTGTACCGCAGATCGGGACGTGCTGCCTCGGTGCCGTCGAATGGAGAAACGATGCACGTCCTCCCTTTCCACCGGCGGACGGGATGCGGCCGGATCAGTGACCAACGGTGAGAGAGAGAGAGAGGCCACCGCAGCCTTTGTGTGAGATACTCTGAAGAGAGACAAACCAGGCAGGGAGGCTCCATTGTATATAGTGGAGTGGACTACCTTTTTCTCCATAAAAATCGGTTTATATTCTGTGTACGTGCCATTGAGCGATATAACTTTATTTAAAAATAATGCGCCAACGCATCAAGTCGAACTTTGTTTCGTGCACGCGTGGTACACGACCTCCGTAGGTAAACAACCGCTACACGCGTTCAAATTAGCACGTGGGCTGCCATTTCGTATAGAAATGAGCTCCACCGTGTACCCGCGCGGGTATGGCTGGGCACGAAGCGTGAGTATGCACGATGCACCTATTCTCTTCTTGTATACGTACACCACCTACGTGGGGTTGTGTGAGAGAGATACAAACGTAGAGAGATATAGTGTGTGGGTTCGTGAGAGTTTTTTTAGGGGGGTCAATCAAAAAATGTAACATATGCAATGTGTGTGAAATAGAGTCCTGGATATATCATATATATAGAGGGGGCGATCCACGAGAAGAGAGTGGAGGTATCATCAACTTGAGGTGTCCATAGAATTGAAGAGAGGGATGATGTGTGTGTGTGTGCGCGCGCGCGGTCGATAAAGAGTGCCATCGAATTTGTGTGTGCCCACGTCAAAGATATAGAGTGGCTGGCCTACTAGAACGAGAGAGGGGACAGGTGTGGTTTGTCTCTGTGGCATGGATACCTACCTACAGCGCTCGACTATCGGTGTGTGGTGGGGGGAGGGAGGCCTAATTAACTATAGAGGTACGATGGCTGGTATATGTGTGGAGGAGGAGAGAGGCCTACCTCATGTATTAAGGGATATCGATCTACCTCATGTATTAAGGGAGATCGATCGGCATCCATGCATATGTGCAGGAGAGGAATAAGGTTGGGAGAGAGACAGAGCTAGAGTGTTGGAGGGGTGGTAGTGGAGTTGCTTCTAACAAATGGTGGGATAGGATTGCTAGACAACCGGAGGGCACGCCTGCAATATCAATAAGAGAGGGGATGGCTGCCTGTCTGTGCACGTGCGTGTGAGAGACGGGTCAGGAGGCATGCACGAATGATGGGGGCGATATGGATGTGGTGAGCAGACATAACTACATAGGAAGATCAATCGTCCTTTGTCAGAGAAAGGAGAGACATAACTTGTGAGGTACGTCGATCGATGGGGGGGAATAGTTAAAGTCGACCTAGGTATATGTTGGGAGATCGATCGGTATACATGCATGTGTGTGTTAGAAGCAAATGAGGCACAGGGAGAAGGATAGAGAGAGAGGGATGCATCTAGGAGGTGGTGCGAGAGTCATACTATATCGAGGGGGAGAAGTGTGCGAGTACGAGATCGATGAAAAGAGTGGTGGGAGTGAGGCATGGACGGTGATAAGAGAAGAGGGGAAGCTTGTGTTTTGTGCTAGGCACACCTGGCTAGAGAGGCATATCGATCGATGTGTGTCGTAAAGAAGGAGCTGCGGGGCCTACACACACCGTGGGTGAACGACCTAAAGTGAAAATACGAATTTGCGCGATGGAGCTAGAGAATGCTGAGGGAGGGTTAGAGGGATGCGGGCGTCTGCATGCATGAGAGAAAGTTAGCGCTAGCTAGCTACAAAGATAAGAGGATTGTGTGGGTGTAAAAGACGAATAGAGATCATACTTCATTATAAAGAGCGAATTCAGATATTTGAAGAATTTATCATAGTGTTTTAAACCGACGCATGTGTGAATATATATAACAGTGATACACATGGTGTGGTTATGAACATGTTATACTACATATAATATATTTTATCTCTACTCTTATAACAAACGGAGTTGTTGATGATGGTGCCATCCTGCAATATAGGCCGTCCGATTTATATCTGACGGATAGGAAGGAAACTATGGCAATTTTGAAAAAAGATACCCACACCCCTCTCCATATTTGCAAATTAGGCCTCCCCTTGATCATGTTGATGTTCTGTGGTACGCATGGGCATCTTGCTAGTATAACAGTGATCATAATTTGGGCTAATGTGTGGCTTTTGCAGCTCAGGTCTAAATACTTGTCATAATGTAGGGGGCGGGGCACTATACTATGTGTGATAAACACGGTGTACACGTATGGAACATGGTTTAGATTATGAATATATAGTTAGTACATAAAATGTACTATTATTTAGAATCAACATCAAGTGTATTCAAAAAATAGAATTCGAGTTCATGTAGTACACATAGTTCATATCTATCTCTATAGTAATCATGTGGTGTGTTATTAAGGTAACACACGAATGATGGTTGAAGTTGGCAACAATCATGATTTTAGATTTGTTATTGAAATAGAGAAACGAATTCAAATTCAGTTCGAATTGCAGCGGTAGTATAGACATTTGGAATGCACTAAAATGTTGGTATGAGTAGGTTACATGCATTATACAGCAAGCGAAAAAATTTAATTGGACATAACATGGATTCATACTACCGAATAGCATTTAATTGCACTAAATTGTTGGTATGAGTAGCTTTAAATAGCATTTTTATAGTAAAACGGGGCAAGACTCTCTCTTTGTGTGGTGTGAATAGTTTTATTTTTTTTCGTTTTCTTTTTGGTTGAGGGAAGTGCGAATTGATTTGGTACGTACAAGTACAATATTACACGTTAGGCTTGTCCCTAAAATTCAACCCGCGCCTTGTTATATCCCGAAAATTCAGATATCGTGCTCCCAAAACTGGCGCCTTCACAACCCGCGCCTTGCTATCCCGAAATTACAACGCGCGCGAAAACTCCCTCCAGCTGCCAAATCCCGACACGCGAAATCCCCCTTCTAACCCTGAGCCGAAAGGGCCGCTAGTTCAAATCGGTGCGGGGTACTTTTGTAACACACCCTACAATTTGGACAAGCGCATCCCTAAGTCATGGTTCACCCCCTCCCATCGCCTCCTTTTTGCCATTCGAAATCCCAGGCCGCCATAACCTCTCCGCTCCAGACGCGAAACCCCACCCTCCTCCGTCCGCCACCTCACCGCTGCCCAGCCGGAGCCTCTTCCCTGACGACGTCGTCCACCGCAACAGCTCGACGTCCCTCGTCCACCTCCCCGGATGAGGATTCGTCGTCCATCTCGTCGTCCCGCCGGTTCAGCCGCCCCATCCTCCACCTCCAAGGAGCTGCTCCGACGATCGCCTCGTCTCTCGCGGCTGCTCCATCCCCACAGCGCCGCCTTAACCTGCTCCACCGGAACCGCAGCATCCTCACCGACTTCTCGGATGAAGCCGAGGCCTACTCGGCGCCACCAAAGAGGTTGTACACTCATCGCATCGCACCTTCTCCTTAGCTCGACCTCCCGGCGCCGATGGTGCTCCATCCCGCACCCCCATGGAGCGGCTGCCTTGAAGCCGGCGCCGCGGGCGACATCTCCACGGCGGCTCTCCCAGTGCGAGGCCCCTTCAGCGGCGGCGTCCATACCAGCCGGATCTGCTGCTGCTGCTCCGGCTCTCGCTCGCTCGCGCTGCTGCTGCTGCTCTCCCTCTCACTCGTGCTGCTGCTCTGCTCCGATTTAGCTACACTTCAGTCGACTGAATCGACTTTTGGGTCAGTCGATTTCAGGGGGTGGGGGGCTCGCCGGAGTTAAGGAAGAACCACCAGTAGCGGGGACGGGGGCTCGCCGGAGAGGTACCCCACTATCTATCTTAGGGTTCAGGGTGGGGGCGGGGGGCCTATAAGGCTAGCCGGGGCGGCGGCGGACCGGCGGTGGGGAGTTGTTTCGGGGCGGCGAGGCGGCGCTGGGGCCAGCGGTTCGGCCGGTGGTGGCTGGCAGCTCAGGGGGGTGCAGGTTGAAGATGAACTGCAGGCCCTCCCTAAGCTACATGTCAAGTGCCTCTCTGCTACCATTGCGTTCAGTTTCGACAGTAACATTCAGATTCCACAGTAAATTTCAGTTTCAACAGTTAAGTAAGGTCCAAATTAATGTTCAAACTTGAGTTCTAAATTAGTTATGGGGCACATATCGAGGAAGCAATGAATAGTATCTCTATCTAATATCTGGTTCACCTAGGGTATGCCTATGTTGTTCATCTTGGGTGGGAAACAAATAGTAAAGCAATCATTATCTGTCTTTTTATTAAATTAAAGCAATCATCAGCCTGCTATCATTATTTTTGGATCCATCCACTGGTTGTTACCATCACTCTAAATTTCTGCATGCTCTCCTTACATAATCTCACCATATATTTTTTCATATGCATGTCAGATATTGTACACAGTCATGCTGAACATGTAGAGAAAAAGAGAAGAGTTTTGTGCGGCAATACAATGTCATGCAGACATCGCTCCATGGTGGGTTCAATGGCAAACCCTCCCCACCCCTCTCCAGATTGTAATCCAGAGGAAGCTATCTGTTCTGAGGCGGATTCAGACGCCGCTGACCACTCCTATTTACCCCCCAAGGTGTTTGCTCTACCTTGGCATGATGATGTTAGTCATATCATGCATATGTTGCCTTGCAGTGCCTACTTTTGAAATCATATATGTCATCTGCTTAGTTTAGACATGTTCTGTAATGCCACCTGTTTAGTTTCTATATCATATATGGGAATTGTGCAGTCTCATGTCTTTTAGCCAGCCATAATATACGTGAAATGTGCAATGCCATCCTGTTTAACCAGGCATCATATATTTGAATGATATCTTGCCCATCCTTTTCTTCATTACATTTCCATTTGTCGACAATGTTTGTACATTAAACTACTCTTCCTGTGAATCAGCCATTTGGGTGGGAGATTGAAAAATCTGGAGTGAAAACAAGGCCTTCTGAGCAGACAGTGCTACCTGTCGAAGCAGATCTCTTGTTGGGTCCCGATAGCTCCTCAGAGATGGATTCAGAGACAGATGACCAGTCCTATTCCCCCACCGAGGTGTATGCTCTAACTTGGCACGGTTATACTGCTCATATCATGCATATGGTGTCTTGCATTGCATAGATTAGACATCATATACACAATATTCAACACCATGTTCTTAGTTCAGACATCATATCTAATGCCCTCTGTTTAGCATATAAATCACATATGTGAATTAAATGATGCGATCCTGATTACTTAGATAACATGTAGGTGAATTATGTCATGCGATCCTGTTTAGTTATTCATCATATCTTTGAATTATGTTATGCTATGCTATCCAGTTTAGATAGACATCATATATGTGAAATTATGTCATGCTATCCGTTTTAGTTAAACAATATACATGTCAACTATTTCATGCCCTCTTTTTTCCACACTATCTATTGCATCTGTCTCTCATACAATGTCTGTACATTCAACTATGTTTCCTGTTTATCAGCCATTTGAATTGGAGCGGGTGATGCCAGCATCTAGCGGACTAAAAACACGGTCTTCAAATAAAACAGTGCTACCTCTTGGTGGAGATAGCACCCCGGTTGTACATGCACGAGAACCAGCCCTACCACACATAACCCAAACTCTCGCAGATTGTACCCCTACTGCGATGGACAGAGAACCAGCTTCACCCAATCTAACCCCAACCCCAGCAGATAGTAACCCAGTTCCTGTTGACACAGCACCATCTCCACCACAGAGCTCCCAAACAAGAGCAGTTAGTAAGGCAGCTCCAGTGCCCAAAGGGCCAGTACTACCACGGCGAACCCCAACTCCACCAGTTAGTACGCCTATTCCTGTGGAGGAAGCACAACCAGCTAGTCGTAGTTTAGCATCTATCGCATTTGATGTTGTTAAATCGTATGTGCGTATCTTCCCATCTTGGAAATATTATACTGAAGATGAAGGAAAATGCCAGTTGCAGGTGTTTGTCCAGGAGTTATGTGTAAGTAATGTTATTCATGGCAATTACTTTGCTTTGTCCCATACATCCTACCTCCATGATGGTTATAATACAGCAAATTTTCCCATTTTTCTCTATAGAGAAGGACCGATTTGGAAACTCAGGATGAGGTAACCTGTGCTAATACCTCTGCTATCTTCAAGAATGCTTGGTGGCAGTATCGGAATTACCTGAAGAAAACGTACTTCACCGGCAAAGAAACTCATCAAATTCCCTTACGTTCTCCTGAGACACATTTACTGGACGATGACTGGGAACGCCTTGTTCTGTACTGGTCCCGAACCAAGAATGTGGTAAGGTCTATGAGCTCATTTTCTATTTTTAAGTACTATATTCTTGCGTCTTACTGTACTCTGTTCATGTAGAACAAGTGCCTAAACCTGAAGAACAACTGTTCTAATTTAAGATTCCATTGCTATCATAGTTCAAAAAAGCGCTAGGCGTTAATTGTGCGTTTTGCCACCGCCTTGCGCTTTACTGACCAAAGCGCATGCTTATGCGCAGTTATGCACAGATTAAGCGTAGTTATGCGCAATGCGTTTCGCCAACGCCTAGAGCCTAGGCGCGCTTACGCGCTCGCTTAGGCGCGCCTTTTTTAACTATGATTGCTATTGTGCATACTGCTTTGCTCTTGTATCACTGTATTTACTCATACAAACTTATTTTTAAATTGAAGGATCCAATCGAAACTGCAATGGCACAGCAGGTATGTTCACGCATGTTTCTTTAACAGGCTTGCTCTTATCAATAGCTCTGCTGATTTCAATTTCAATTGTGTATACAGTTGACTTCTCATATCATGCACATTACTAGCATCACAACAGAGCCAATAGTGTTGTTGTACATGTAGACCCGTGGTACCCATCTGAAATCTTGTTGTGCCGTGTAGTTTCCCACGCTTTGTATTCTTTCACTGCTGCTTTGTCTTGAACTGATATGATTTGAACCGTGTCTCTATTTTGATTTGGCAAGACAATGCAGTGACCATAGGACATAGATATATGTTTGTTTGATGCTTTTATTATGTACTAGTACTTGGCAATAGAAGACTTGGTAGTTTAATCCTGTCCACCTTACTAATGAACTGGTTCACCGAAATGAGTTTCATATACTAGTACATGCTAAACTGTTATGTGTCTGCTTGTTTCTTCTTTTAGAATGCTGACAGAATATTGGGGAAGAGTGCCTTATTAAGCAATGGTAAAGGAAGTAATGCAGATAAGGTTCAGGATAGTGACACATCCTTGTTGGTCTCCAACAAAGCTGATAAAACAGCTAAGGAAGACTATCTCGAAGACAGTGAGACAACCCCAAAGTCCTGTCTTGGTTTAGTGTTGGAGTTACTGGCCACTACCGCTTGCACAAGCTATTCAAACTCACTGTCTGAATCAGTTCGGTTTCTTGAGTCTCAACTACAAGCTGAAAGACATCGATCAGCTGTGCTGCGACAAGAAGCGGAAGGACTGCGGAAGTCCCTGGAGCATTCAGATGCATACTTTCTGGTGCAACAGCAAGCGTTGGAGGATTTTAGCGCCAAACAGGACAAAGCTAATAAGCTTGCTAAGCTTATTGCCAGCATGGTGGATACCACGTTTCTTGAGCTCTTATGAAGTTGTTTCAGTTATGCTCTTGTTTTGCTGCCGCGTTTATTTGCACTGGTCGCCAATTTTGACGGCCGGTGTATGTAATATGCTGCTTTGTTCCCTATATTTGCACTGGTGGCGAACTTTGATGCCCAGTGGATGTAATATGTGTAATAGCGGTAATAGGCTAGCGTTAATTGCTTGCTTATTTATTTCCTTATTATCTTGTTTAGTTGTTTGCTTGTAGTCACTGCAGTTCTTTTTCTGTGTTTTTCTAATAATCATGGCAACACACGGACTGTTGTAACCATGGGCCTCCTGCGGGACGTATGATTCATGGGCCTTCTACGGGCCGTAGGATCCATTGGCCTTCTATACGGGCCGTAGGATCCATGGGCCTTCTACGGGCCGTACGATCCATGGGCCTTTTATGGGCCGTAGGATCTATGGGCCTTCTACGGGGTGTATCATCATTTCGCCAATCATGGGTCGTACTATTCATGGACAATAACGGGCCGTTTATTGGCCGTATTTGATAACTCTATGAAAACAGCCCAACGGGTTTTTTCGACATGAAAACGGCCCAACATATTAACGGGCCGCAAACGGGCCGACTGTAACCACGGGCTGAATTTGGCCCACAAGCAGGAAATGACAGTAACGGGCCGTAAGTAACCGAATGCTGGAAATGAGCCCAAGATTAAATGGGCCCTGAGAAGGCCGAAAGATATCATGGGCTGGAAACGGCCCAACGGAATAATGGGTCGTTAATGGGTATAAAGTGATACACTGGTCATTACGGGCCAGTTTTACCACGGGCCGTTAAGGGGCCGAGGGTTACTAAGGGCATCATATGGGCCGAAAGACGTCATGGGCCATACATGGGCCGGAAGTTAAAACGGGCTGGAATTATATTGGACGGCCCAGATGACGCTACTGGGCCTAATTCGGATAGGCCGTAAACGGGCCCTGGGATAGCGGGCTGTAAATGGGCTATATGCGAACAGGCCGTTAACAGGCTTGTCGTGGGCCGGCCCGCACCTTTTGACCAATTCAAACGGGCTGGCCTTTTCACACGAATGGGCCTCTGTTGGGCCGTGCCACGTGTTGACGTATCATAGGCGCTTTGTGTCCAATGAGTGGATGACATCTGTCCCAGCGGTGAGCCGACACGTGTTTCCTCCAGCCAATGATGATTTTACACGTGGAAAATCCCCATTGGTCGGGGCTGTTAACGGGTTATCGGATCCAAAACCGGACCCGATAGCTTAACGGCGTTCCGTTACGGTGGATGCCACATGTCGGTCACCCTTGACGAAAGCACTTCTGTGACACGCGATTTATCGTCATGGAAGTGGACACTTCCGTGATGATAATTTTGGTAATGTCATGGAACACTTCTACGACAGCACAGGTATGACTATCTTGATTCTGTCATAAATTTGTCATGGATGTACATGCATGACAAAAAATGCGACCTACTGTGACAAACACGTATCATCATGGAAGTGTATTTTTTTTGTAGTGCATACTAATCAAAATAAGATGCATAAAAGATAAACATCACATGCAATCAAAACATGTGACATGATTTGGCCATCATCATCTTGTGCCTTTGATCTCCATCTCCAAAGCACTGTCATGATCTCCATCATCACCAGCTTGACACCTTGATCTCCATCGTAGCGTCGTTGTTGTCTCGCGAACTATTGCTTCTACAACTATCGCTAACGCATAGTGATAAAGTAAAGCAATTACATGGCGATTGCATTTCATACAATAAATCGACAACCATAAGGCTCCTGCCAGTTGCCGATAACTTTTACAAAACATGATCATCTCATACAATAACGTATATCACATCATGTCTTGACCATATCACATCACAACATGCCCTGCAAAAACAAGTTAGACGTCCTCTACTTTGTTGTTGCAAGTTTTACGTGGCTGCTACGGGCTTCTAGTAAGAACTGTTCTTACCTACACATCAAAACTACAACGATGTTTCGTCAAGTTTGTTGTTTTAACCTTCAACAAGGACCGGCCGTAGTCAAATTTGATTCAACTAAAGTTGGAGAAACAGACACCCGCTAGCCACCTTTATGCAAAACAAGTTGCATGTCTCTCAGTGGAACTGGTCTCATGAACGTGGTCATGTAAGGTTGGTCCGGGCTGCTTCATCCAACAATACCGCTGAATCAAAAATAAGACATTGGTGGTAAGCAGTATGACTATGATCGCCCACAACTCTTTGTGCTCTACTCATGCATATCATCTACGCATAGTCCTGGCTCTAATACCACTGTTGGGGAACATAGCATGCAATTTCAAAAAAATTCCTATGATCATGCAAGATCTATCTAGGAGATGCAGAGAAACAAGAGGAGGAGAGTGTGTCTACGTAAAGCGGAAGCGTTAGGTTAACGCGGTTGATGTAGTCGAACGTCTTCACGATCCAACCGATCAAGTACCGAACGTACGGCACCTCTGATTTCAGCACACGTTCAGCTCGATGACGTCCCTCGAACTCTTGATCCAGCAAAGTGTAGAGGGAGAGTTTCATCAGCACGACAGCGTGGTGACAGTGATGGTGATGTGATCTGCGCAGGGCTTTGCCTAAGCACTACGACACTATGACCGAAGGAGTAAACTGTGGAGGGGGCACCGCACATGGCTAAGAGAACAACTGTTGTGTTTTGGGGTGCCCCTCTGCCCCCGTATGTAAAGGAGGAGGGGAGGAGGCCAGCCACAAGGGGCGCGCTAAGGAGAGGGGAGAGTCCTAGTAGGATTCGCCCCCCCCCCCCTCTTTTCCTTCTCATGGAGGGGGAAAGGGGGAAAGGAGAGGGTGTAGGGGAAGGAAAGGGGGGCGCCGCCCCTCCCCTAGTCCAATTCGGACTTCCATGGGGGGGCACCCCTTGTGGGCTGTCTCCTCTCTCTCTCCTATGGCCCATGAGGCCCATTACTTTCCCCGAGGGGTTCCGGTAACCCCTCGGTACTCCGATAAATATCAGAAATGTCCCGGAACCATTCCGGTGTCCGAATACTATCGTCCAATATATCAATCTTTACCTCTCGACCATTTCGAGACTCCTCATCATGTCCGTGATCTCATTCGGGACTCCGAACAACATTCGGTCACCAAATCACATAACTCATATAATAAAAAATCGTCATCGAACGTTAAGCGTGCGGACCCTACGGGTTCGAGAACTATGTAGACATGACCGAGACACCTCTCCGGTCAATAACCAATAGCGGAACCTGGATGCTCATATTGGTTCCTACATATTCTATGAAGATCTTTATCGGTCAAACCGTAATGACAACATACGTTATTCCCTTTGTCATCGTTATGCCCGAGATTCGATCGTCGGTATCTTCATACCTAGTTCAATCTCGTTACCGGCAAGTCTCTTTACTCATTCCGTAATGCATCATCCCGTAACTAACTCATTAGTCACATTTCTTTCAAGGCTTATCATGATGTGCATTACCGAGAGGGCCCAGAGATACCTCTCCGATACTCGGAGTGACAAATCCTAATCTCGATATATGCCAACCCAACAAACACCTTCGGAGATACCTGTAGAGCATCTTTATAATCACCCAGTTACGTTGTGACGTTTGATAACACACAAGGTATTCCTCCAGTATCCAGGAGTTGCATAATCTCATAGTCAAAGGAATATGTATATGACATGAAGAAGGCAATAGCAATAAAACTGAACGATCAACATGCTAAGCTAACAGATGGGTCTTGTCCATCACATCATTCTCCTAATGATGTGATCCCGTTCATCAAATGACAACACATGTCTATGGTTAGGAAACTTAACCATCTTTCATGAAGGAGTTAGTCTAGTAGAGGCTTACTAGGGACACGGTGTTTTTTCTATGTATCCACACATGTATCAAGTTTCTGGTTAATACAATTCCAGCATGAATAATAACATTTATCATGATCTAAGGAAATATAAAATAACAACTTTATCATTGCCTCTAGGGCATATTTCCTTTAGTCTCCCACTTGCACTAGAGTCAATAATCTAGTTCACATCGCCATGTGATTTAACACCAATAGTTCACATCACCATGTTATTAACACCCATAGTTCACATCCCCATGTGACCAACACCAAAAGGGTTTACTAGAGTCAATAATCTAGTTCACATCGCCATGTGATTAGCACCCAAAGAGTACTAAGGTGTGATGTTGCTTGTGAGAGAAGTTTAGTCAATGGGTCTGCCACATTCAGATCCGTATGTATTTTGCAAATTTCTATGTCTACAATGCTTTGCATGGAGCTACTCTAGCTAATTGATCCCACTTTCAATATACATCCAGATTGAGACTCAGAGTCATCCAGATCGGTGTTAAAGCTTGCATCAACGTAACTCTTTACGACGAACTCTTTATCACCTCCATAACCGAGAAATGTTTCCTTAGTCCTCTAAGGATAATTTTGACCGTTGTCCAGTGATCTACTCCTGGATCACTATTGTACCACTTTGCCAAACTCATGGTAAGGTACACAATAGGTCTGGTATACAGCATGGCATACTTTATAGAACCTATGGCTGAGGCATAGGGAATGACTTTTATTCTCTCTCTATCTTCTGACGTGGTCAGGTTTTGAGTCTTACTCAACTTCATACCTTACAACTCAGGAAAGAACTCCTTCTTTGACTGGTCCATTTTGAACTCCTTCAAAATCTTATCAAGGAATGTACTCATCGAAAGTCTTATCAAGCGTCTTGATCTATCTTTATATATCTTGATGCCCAATATGTAAGTAGCTTCACTGAGGTCTTTCTTTAAAAATCCTTTCAAACACTCCTTTATGCTTTCCAAAAAATTGTACATCATTTCCGATCAACAATATGGCATTCACATATACTTATCAGAAAGGTTGTAGTGCTCCCGCCCACTTTCTTGTAAATACAGGCTTCACCGCAAGTCTGTATAAAACTATATGCTTCGATCAACTCATCAAAGCGTATATTCCAACTCCGAGATGCTTGCACTAGTCCATAGATGGATAGCTGGAGCTTCACACTTTGTTAGCACCTTTAGGATTGAGAAAACCTTCTGGTTGCATCATATACAACTCTTCTTCAATAAATCCATTAAGGAATGCAGTTTTGACATCCATTTGCTAGATTTCATAAAATGCAGCAATTGCTAACATGATTCGGACAGACTTTAAGCATCGATAAGAGTGAGAAAATCTCATCGTAGTCAACACCTTGAACTTGTCGAGAACCTTTTTCGACAATTCGAGATTTGTAGATAGTAACACTACTATTCATGTCCGTCTTCCTCTTGAAGATCCATTTATTCTCAATGGCTCGCCGATCATCGGACAAGTCAATCAAAGTCCATATTTTGTTCTCATACATGGATCCTATCTCAGATTTCATGGCCTCAAGCCATTTATCAGAATCTAGGCTCATCATCGCTTCCTCGTAGTTTTTAGGTTCATCATGGTCTAGTAACATGACTTCCAGAACAGGATTAACGTACCACTCTGGTGCGGAACGTGCTCTGGTTGACCTACGAGGTTCGGTAGTAACTTGATCCGAAGTTTCATGATCATTATCATTAGCTTCCTCACTAGTTGGTGCAGGCATCACGGGAACAGTTTTCTGTGATGAACTACTTTCCAATTCGAGAGAAGGTACAATTACCTCATCAAGTTATACTTTCCTCCCACTCACTTCTTTTGAGAGAAACTCCTGCTCTAGAAAGGATCATTCTTAGCAACAAAGATCTTGCCTTCAGATCTGTGATAGAAGGTGTACCCAATAGTTTCTTTTGGGTATCCTATGAAGACGCACTTCTCCGATTTGGGTTCGAGCTTATCATGCTGAAGCTTTTTCACATAAGCATCGCAACCCCAAACTTTAAGAAACGACAACTTAAGTTTCTTGCTAAACCACAGTTCATACAGTGTCGTCTGAACGGATTTAGATGGTGCCCTATTTAACATGAATGCAACTGTCTCTAATGCATAACCCCAAAACGATAGTGGTAAATCGGTAAGAGACATCATAGATCGCACCATATCTAATAAAGTACAATTACGACGTTCGAACACACCATTAGGCTATGGTGTTCCAGGTGGCATGAGTTGTGAAACTATTCCACATTGTTTTAAATGAAGGCCAAACCCGTAACTCAAATATTCGCCTCCGCGATCAAATCGTAGAAACTTTATTTTCTTGTTACGATGATTCTCCACTTCACTCTGAAATTCTTTGAACTTTTC
This sequence comes from Triticum aestivum, assembly GCF_018294505.1. Classification (NCBI taxonomy): domain Eukaryota; kingdom Viridiplantae; phylum Streptophyta; class Magnoliopsida; order Poales; family Poaceae; genus Triticum; species Triticum aestivum. The sequence continues at coordinate 295,773,632 of NC_057805.1, read as the reverse complement.
AAATGTTTCAGACTTGTGTTTCATTAAGTAGATATACCTATGTATGCTCAAATCATCTGTGAAGGTCAGAAAATAACGATACCTGCCGCGAACCTCAACACTCATTGGACTGCATACATCGATATGTATTATTTCCAGTAAGTCATTGGCTCGCTCCATTGTTCCGGAGAATGGAGTTTGAGTCATCTTGCCCATGAGGCATGGTTCGCAAGTATCAAATGATTCATAATCAAGTGATTCCAAAAGTCCATCCGCATGGAGTTTCTTCATGCGCTTTACACCAATATGACCTAAACGGCAGTGCCACAAGTATGTTGCACTATCATTATCAACTTTGTATCTTTTGGCGTCAATATTATGAATATGTGTATCACTATGATCGAGATTCAATAAACCATTTATATTGAGTGTATGACCATAGAAGGTTTTATTCATGTAAACAGAATAACAATTATTCTTTGACTTAAATGAATAGCCGTATTGCAATAAACATGATCCAATCATATTCATGCTCAACGCAAATACCAAATAACATTTATTTACGTCCAACACTAATCCCGAAGGTAGAGGGAGTGTGTGATGGTGATCTTATCAATCTTGGAATCACTTCCAACACACATAGTCACTTCGCCCTCAACTAGTCTCTGTTCATTTTGTAACTCCTGTTTCGAGTTACTAATCTTAGCAACTGAACCGGTATCAAATACTCAGGGGCTACTATGAACACTAGTAAAGTACACATCAATAACATGTCTATCAAATATACCTTTGTTCACTTTGCCATCCTTCTTATCCGCCAAGTATTTGGGGTAGTTCCGCTTCCAGTGACCATTTCCTTTGCAATAGAAGCACTCAGTTTTAGGCTTGGGTCTAGTTTTGGGCTTCTTCATGGGAGTGGCAACTTGCTTGCTATTCTTCTCGAAGTTCCCTTTCTTTCCCTTGCCCTTTTTCTTGAAACTAGTGGTCATGTTAACCATCAACACTTGATGCTCTTTCTTTATTTCTACCTTCGCCGATTTTAGCATCGTGAAGAGCTTGGGAATCGTTTTTGTCATCCCTTGCATATTACCGTTCATCACGAAGTTCCAGTAACTTGGTGATAGTGACTAGAGAACTCTGTCGATCACTATCTTATCTATAAGATTAACTCCCACTTGATTCAAGCGTTTGTAGTACTCAGACATTCTGAGCACATGCTCACTGGTCAAGCTATTCTCCTCCATCTTGTAGGCAAGTACTTGTCAGAGGTCTCATACCTCTCGACTCGGGCATGAGTCTGAAATACCAATTTCGGCTCTTGGAACATCTTATATGCTCCGTGGCGTTCAAAACGTTTTTGAAGTCCCGGTTCTAAGCCGTAAAGCATGGTGCACTAAACTATCAAGTAGTCATCATACCGAGCTTGTGAAACGTTCATAACATCTGCATCTGCTCCTACAATAGGTCCGTCACCTAGCGGTGCATCAAGGACATAATTCTTCTGTGCAGCAATGAGGATAATCCTCAGATCGCGGACCCAGTCCGCATCATTGCTACTATCATCTTTCAACTTATTTTTCTCTAGGAACATATCAAAAATAAACGGGGAGCTACATCGCAAGCTATTGATCTATTACATAGATATGCACATAATATCAAGACTAAGTTCATGATAAATTAAGTTCAATTAATCATATTACTTAAGAACTCCCACTTAGATAGACATCCCTCGAGTCATCTAAATGATCATGTGATCCATATCAACTAAACCATGTCTGATCATCATGTGAGATGGAGTAGTTTTCAATGGTGAACATCTTTATGTTGATCATATCTACTATATGATTCACGTTCGACCTTTCGGTCTAAGTGTTCCGAGGCCATGTGTTGTACATGCTAGGCTCGTCAAGTTTAACCCGAGTATTCCGCACGTGCAAAACTGTCTTGCACCCGTTGTATGTGAACGTAGAGCTTATCACACCCGATCATCACGTGGTGTCTCGGCATGATGAACTGTCGCGACGGTGCATACTCAGGGAGAACAATTATACCTTGAAATTTTAGTGAGGGGTCATCTTATAATGCTACCGCAATCACTACAAAAAAAAGACACATCCGTGACATTTTGGGCCGAACGAAAATCTTTTCTGTCATACTTATGACACTTCTATGACGATAATTGTGACAAAACCCGGTATCATCATAGATGTGGTGGGGTCCTACTTCTATGACAAAAAATCATGACAGAAAATGGGCTTTTCGTCCTGGGCGGGCCGGAGACGCAGCTGCATGACATTCTTTGGGCCGTCCATGACGGAAAAAACTGTGGTAGAAGCGAGGGCGAGGAAAATATCGGGGTGTTCCCGGTTAGGGTGGGTGGTCGGGGCCGAGCGATGCGCGTCAATCTCGTACACGCACGCGCGTGGGTGCGAGGCGTTGGGCTCTAACTGAACCCGAGCGAGGCGTTGGGCTCTAACTGAACCCGAGCGATTGCACTGTAGGCTACGCGTTACTGAACCCGAGCGATCGATCGATGGCTGTTAACTGAACCCGATCGAGCGATTCCTTCGCTACTGCTGCTAACTGAAGCCGATCGATGCTGCCTCTGGATGAACAGTGAGCATTGCTGGGGGGTTTGGATGAACAGTTCCCGGTGGGGGTGGATGAACAGGACCCCGTGGCGTTGCCTCTGGATGAACAGTGAGCGTTGCTGGGGGGTTTGGATGAACAGTTCCGGGTGGGGGTGGATGAATAGGACCCCGATCGTTCGAGCCGGTTGGGGATGGATGAACAGGACCCCATGGAGGGCAGGATGAACAGGACCACCCCGTGGAGGGCAGGATGAACAGTAGGCGGTGGAGGGCTGGATGAACAGTAGCCCGTGGAGGGGTGGTTGAACAGGAGCCCGTGGAGAGGGCTGGTTGAACGGTAGCCGGTGGAGTAGCGCGCGGTGGAGGCTGGATGAACAGGAGCCCGTGGATGAACAGTCGCAGGTGGAGGCTGGAGGAGGTCGACGGTGGATGAACAGTAGCCCGTGGAGGCTGGAGGGGGTCGACGGTGGAGATGAACAGTATCCCGTGGAGTCCCGTTTTGCGGTACGCCACACCCCTCCCGATGAACAGGACCCCCGTTTCGACCGTAGCGCTCCAACACAAGTCTGTTTCCTCCGTTTTGCGGTACGCCACACCGGATGTTCCGTCCAAGCCCTCCCGATGAACACGACGACGCATTCCATTCTGACCCAGCCGGTTGGCTCCCCATGAACACGACGACGACTCTGTTTCTCCGTTCTGGCCCAGCCATGTACACGAGCCCTGGCCGTACGTATGCGCGAGTAGGCGTTCGAGACCCTGCCTGTATGCACTTCCTTGCCTGCGAAGATGTAGGTGGTGGGTCCCAGCAGTCAGGGGGGCGAATCGTTTTTTTGCCCGGACGCATTTCCTTGTGTGCGAAGATGTAGGTGGTGGGTCCCAGCAGTCAGGGGAAACGTTTTTTCCGCGAAATACGGTGGCCCGTCCGGTGGGTCCCCGCTGTCAGGTGGAGGAATTATTATTTTGCGCGTAATAAGGAGGCACTTCCTTGTTGCGGCCGTGGACCCAGCTGTCAGCCTCTCCACGTACAGTCCACGCCCGATGGAAGTCGTTCCTTGACCATGTTGACCACGCCGCGCCGAGAGCACCAGGGCAGTGGACGACGGCGAGGCCTAGGAAGGGGACGACGCAGAGCCGGGGAAGATGCGGCAGTGGATGCCCACGCGTAGAGGAGTACGAGGGTTCACTGGTTCGCTGCGGTGTGAGGCTGCTGTCGCCATAGAATAACATGGGGTGTGGGTGAGTAGAGGGATGGCCTGGCCAGCGGTGGGAATAGTAGGGGGCGGTGAGGCCTCCGCGGCAGCACAGCCGGCCACGGGAGGTAGGAGCATGCGGCACGACCGGCGCTGCTTTGGGCGGCTGGAGCAACAAGACTAGAGGTTGAAGAAGCACTACGGCCGTTGGACGGACATCGTACGGTCACTGGAGATAGAATCGTTCATATTGACTAAGTTGACAAAGCACTCCCTCCCTGTCAACTTAGTAGGCCCACAAGTCAGCCACCCACCAAGGTGGGTCCCAACTAGCAGGGGGAGTATTCATTTTTTTTGTGCGTAATAGGGAGGCACATCCGGTGGGTCCGAGCTGACAGCGGGGGGAACATTTTTTCGTGAAATACGGTGACCCATCTGGCGGGTCCCAGCAGTCAGGGGGGAAACTTTTTTTCGCAAAATACGGTGGCCCGTCCGGTGGGTCCCTGCTGTTAGGTGGAGGAGTCATTATTTTCCGCGTAATAAGGAGGCACTTCTTTGCTGCGGCTGTGGACCCAACTGTCAGCCTCTCCACGTACAGTACACTTCCGATGGAAGTCGTTCCTTGACCATGTTGACCATGCCGCGTTCCGTTGCATGCATGCGTCGATGGGCGTGGTGCGTCCCCACTGTCAGCCTCTCACGTACAGTCATGTTCCGATGACTCTCGGTTGTTGACCACGTTGACCATACCGTGCCGAGCGCACCAAAGGCCGGTGGACGACGGCGAGGCCCCTGACTGGAACGACCCGGAGATGGGGAGGACGGGGCAGTGGAGTCACAGATGGAGAGGAGTGGGAAACTTGGCTGGTTCGAGTGCACGGCAGCACGGCCGCGATGCCGCCCACGGGAGACAGGAGCAAGAACAGAGGTTGAAGAAGGAGCACGGCTGTTGGATTAACATCCAACGGTCCAGCTGCTAGAATCATTTGTTGATTAAGTTGACAAAGCCATGCGTACACGTCCGCTTAGTAGGCCCACAAGTCAGCCACCAAATCTGACAGGTCCCAGCTGTCAACGGGAGGAATACTTTTTTTCGCATAACAAGGAGGCACTTCCTTCCGTGCGAAGATACAGCCGGTGGGTCCCAGCTGTCAGGTGGAGGAAACATTTTTTTCAGCTTAATAAGGAGGAACATTCCTTGCGTGCGACCATGGACCTTGTGGTCCCAACCGTCAGGCTCTCCACGTACAGTCCTCTTACGATGACTCTCGTTTGTTGACCACGCCGCACCGAGCACAGCGAGGCGGTGGACGACGGTGAGGCCCCGGACGGGAACGACTCGGAGATGGGAAGACGCGGCAGTGGAGTCGCAGATTGAGTGGAGGAGAAGGGTTATAACTGGTTCTGGTGCGGCGTGGGGCTGCAGTCGGTGGAGAATAACAGGAGGTTTGGAGGGGTGGAGGGATAGCCTGGCCGGCGGTGGGGTAGCGCTTCGCAGTGGTGCGTGCTAAGCAGAGCCGCTAGCCGTCGGAGGCTGGACCAGGCGGTCCCAACGACGCTGGAGGAAGAAGATGATAGATTGAAGGTGCATGCCGACCAAGTTGACAACGCCCTGCGTAGGCTTCGACCTATTGGCCCACATGTCAGCCTGCAAAAATGTGGCATATATTTAACCCATGTTTTCTAGAATGTACAGTCCATTTGCTGGGCTGGGTGAACAAATAATTTCGCGTCAATGCGGCCCATTTATATTATCTAAGAAATCCCAGCCCATTTGCACTTCCTTCAAATACATGAATTAGCTGGGCTCGTTATATACATAATGTTATGTTAGAAGGAGCAATTAATATCAAAAATAAACCGGAGAGGCACATTTTTTATATACATAACTAACAAATTAGCGAGTTATTGCTCAAAATAAAAATGAGCGCGTTATTATTACATTGGTCCTTAAAATCTTCGCAAGCTTTTGTACGCAATCACAAGGATTTTCCTTGCCTGTGAGTCAAAAACAACTAGGATTTTCCTTGCCAACTTCTGTTAAACATTTACTTTTATAAGTTAATAACACGTGGGATGTTTTCATAATGTATATATAAGTCTCATATTGCTACATATTCTATGAAGATCTTTATCGGTTAAACCGTAACGACAACATACGTTATTCCCTTTGTCATCGGTATGTTACTTGCCCGAGATTCTATCGTCGGTATCTTCATACCTAGCTCAATCTCGTTACTGGCAAGTCTCTTTACTCGTTCCGTAATGCATCATCCTGTAACTAACTCATTAGTCACATTGCTTGCAAGGCTTAACATGATGTGCATTACCGAGAGGGCCCAGAGATACTTGTCCGATACTAAGAGTGACAAATCCTAATCTCATCTATGCCAACCCAACAAACACCTTCGGAGATACCTGTAGAGCATCTTTACAATCACCCAGTTACATTGTGACATTTGTGTGACGCCCGGATAAGGACGCCAAAGTAATCCCACATTAATGGTGCCACATGACCATGGTTACTGTTATTAAATTCGCATTAGTTCAAAATCGATCCAAATTCAAATAGCATTTAAAGGCAAAGAACAAAAGTTTTCAAATGTTAAAACCAAAATGTTCGGGTTGTGACAAATATTGCATAGGTAATTATAGTGAAGAACCCATATTTAAAGAAAATGTTTAAATGCACTATAGTGGATAAAACAGCGGCAAAACAATTATTTAAATGCTTTTAAATACTAAACAAATATTAAACCAGTTCTTTGGATCACCAAGTTTGTTGAGGAAGTGGCCTATGTTAAAATGCTAATTTAGGAGTGGGCGTTATATTTTTGTAAAAGGATTTACTAACTAAAATAAATACAAAAATAGAAAAGTGAAATAAATAAAAGAAAAAGAAAATACAAAAAAATAGAACCCCCCCCACTGGGCCAACCGACCCAGCTTCTAGCCAGGCCAGGCCCAGGCCGGCCCCCTCACTCCATAACCCCCTGCCCCGAAACCCTAACCGCTAACCCGCACCCACTTCCCCCCCACTCCCTCGTCTCTCCGTCTCCCCCCCGATCCAGATCGGATCGGGGCTGACCCCGTGGCCGTCGCCCGGAGCCGCCTCGCCGGCCCCTGCCCTCTGCCTCACGCCCCCGTCCCCTCTCCCTTGACGACGCCCCTCGCCGTGCCGACCACGACTGCGCCTCGGCGCTCGCCACCGACGCCGCCCGGATCGCTACCTCGCCGGAGGCCGCCATCGCCGGTCTTCCTCCCCGTCTACGTCGACGCCGTCGTCCCCGTCCCCCACCACGAGCACCATTGCCCCAATCCCCGCACCGCGCCGTGAGCCCCCTCTTCCCCTCTCTGCCCTGCGTCGTCGCCCCGCATCGCATCTACGGCCGCTCTACCCAGCCGTGGCCTCGCCGCCGCCTCGCGCCGTTGCCGCTCGTCGCGTGCTACGACTCCGCTCCTGCGCCCGGCCTCGCTCCGGGGCCGCGCTCGCCGTGCCCGTGACCCCTACTGCGGTGCCCTGCGTTCGCCCCGCTTCCGCCCCGCGGTGGCCCTGCCGCTGTGCGATGCCCCCGCGCAGTCTCGGCGCCCGGCGCCTGCCCCCACAGCTGCGCCCTCCTGGGCGGCCTCCCCCGTCACCGGCAACCTCGCCCCGCACTGGGTGGGTTGCGCCCCTGCGCCCATCCCAGGCCAGCGCCGTGCCCCGCCGTGGCCGCCAGCGCCCACGCCCGCGTGCCCCTGGGCGTGCACCCGAATGGGGCGCGCCCGTAACCCGTCGCTCGCGCCCTGTATGGCCTCTGGGCCAATGACAAACGGGGCCCACGCCCCTGAGAACGAAAATGAAAAAAAAGGTTTAAAAAATGAAATGATAATAATAAATAAAAATATTAAATAGTTAATTAATTAATTAATTAATTAACTTAATTAATCTAGTTTAATTAAACATATCCAATCCTGCTTAATTAAACCCTAATTAACCTGTTTAGTCTATGACAGGTGGGTCCCATTGGACCCACACGTCAGTTGACCCAGTCAAAGCCCTGTTGACTACTGACGTCATGCTGACGTCATGATGATGTCAGCATTCACTATTCTGGATAATGTTGATTTAAAATAATTAAGTAAATTCTAAAAATGATTAAACCTTTTAAAATTAATATAAAATAAACCGTAGCTTGGATGGGAAAAACTTTGTACATGAAAGTTGCTCAGAACGACGAGACGAATCCGAATACGTAGCCCGCTCGTCCACCACACATCCCTAGCATAGCGAACACACAACTTTCCCCATCCGGTTCATCTGTCCGAAAACGCGAAACACCGGGGATACTTTCCCGGATGTTTCCCCCCTTCGTCGGTATCACCTCCTACCGCGTTAGGGCATACCTAGCACCGCGTTTTGCCTCCTTATGTTTTATGATGCTTTGTTTGCTCCGTATTTACTGTTGCTCCCCCCTCTCCCTCTCCGGTAGACTACGAGACCGACGCTGCTGCTGCCCAGTTCGACTACGGAGTTGACGACCCCTCCTTGCCAGAGCAACCAGGCAAGCCCCCCCCCTTGATCACCAGATATCGCCTATTCTTCTCTATACTGCTTGCATTAGAGTAGTGTAGCATGTTACTGCTTTCGGTTAATCCTATTCTGCTGCATAGCCTGTCATTGTTGCTACAGTTGTTACCCTTACCTGCTATCCTACTGCTTAGTATAGGATGCTAGAGTTCCATCAGTGGCCTTACACTCTTGTCCGTCTGCCATGCTATACTATCGGGCCGTGATCACTAGGGAGGTGATCACAAGTATATACTATATACTTTATATACATGACACATGTGGTGACTAAAGTCGGGTCAGCTCGTTGAGTACCCGCAAGTGATTCTGATGAGGGGGCTGAAAGGACAGGTGGCTCCATCCCAGTAGAGGTGGGCCTGGGTTCCTGACGGCCCCCGACTGTTACTTTGTGGCGGAGCGACAGGGCAGGTTGAGACCACCTAGGAGAGAGGTGGGCCTGGCCCTGGTCGGCGTCCGCGGATACTTAAAATAACACGCTTAACGAGTTCTTGGTATTTGATCTGAGTCTGGCCATTTGGTCTATACGCACTAACCAACTACGCGGGAACAGTTATGGGCACTCGACGTCGTGGTATCAGCCGAAGCCTTCTTGACGTCAGCGACGGAGCGGCGCGCGCCGGATTGGACTGGAACGCCTGCTAGGCTAGGTCTGCTTCCGGCCGCCCTCGCAACGTGCAGGTGTGCAATGGGCGATGGGCCCAGACCCCTGCGCCATAGGATTTAGACCGGCGTGCTGACCTCTCTGTTGTGCCTAGGTGGGGCTGCGACGTGTTGATCTTCCGAGGCCGGGCATGACCCAGGAAAGTGTGTCCGGCCAAATGGGATCAAGCGTGTTGGGTTATGTGGTGCACCCCTGCAGGGAAGTTTATCTATTCGAATAGCCGTGTCCCTCGGTAAAAGGACGACCCGGAGTTGTACCTTGACCTTATGACAACTAGAACCGGATACTTAATAAAACACACCCTTCCAAGTGCCAGATATAACCCGGTGATCGCTCTCTAACAGGGCGACGAGGAGGGGATCGCCGGGTAGGATTATGCTATGCGATGCTACTTGGTGAACTTACCATTTACTCTCTTCTACATGCTGCAAGATGGAGGTGGCCAGAAGCGTAGTCTTCGACAGGATTAGCTATCCCCCCTTATCCTGGCATTCTGCAGTTCAGTCCATCGATATGGCCCTTTACACATATACCCATGCATATGTAGTGTAGCTCCTTGCTTGCGAGTACTTTGGATGAGTACTCACGGTTGCTTTTCTCCCTCTTTTCCCCTTTCTATACCTGGTTGTTGCAACCAGATGCTGGAGTCCAGGAGCTAGAGATCTCGAGGATGATTCTACATGGAGTTCGGCTTCGAGGAGTAGTTAGGAGCTCCCAGGCAGGAGGCCTTGCCTTTTCGATCGTTGCTACTTTTGTGCTAGCCTTCTTAAGGCAAACTTGTTTAACTTATGTCTGTACTCAGATATTGTTGCTTCCGCTGACTCGTCTATGATCGAGCACTTGTATTCGATCCCTCGAGGCCCCTGGCTTGTATTATGATGCTTGTATGACTTATTTATGTTGTAGAGTTGTTTTGTGGTATCTTCCCGTGAGTCCCTGATCTTGATCATACACATTTGCGTGCATGATTAGTGTACGATTGAATCGGGGGTGTCACAAGTTGGTATCAGAGCCAACTGCCTGTAGGAATCCCCCTTTCCAACTCCTTGGCCGAAGTCGAGTCTAGTCATTGAAAAACTTTTACTAACATGGCTGTGTGGCTTACGGGCCCACGTCGCCATTGGGTGGTATTAGGATCTTTTACTCCTTGTCTATACTCTGGGACTCTGATCTCTCTTCTATTCGGGTTAAGTGAATTTTGCTAAATCTAACATTGGGATCTCGTGATCACTTTCACCCGGAGAGCACCTTATTACCGATGATCGTCTGCTGCACCAGAAGATTCCGAGGATACTCTATGATGTTCTCTCGAGAATTTGTGCCATCTCTTTTGCAATTCCCATCCATCGATAAACCTCTATGGATAACCACGTACACTTTCCATTCATACAATCATTCCCCGTTGATCTTGTTATTATAAGATACCTCGATATCCTCTCTATTGTTCCGAGAATACTTTGTGCCTACTGCATTGCAGTTCTTTGCCACATTAAATACCCCTACGGATAATTCCTCGCACTTACCGAGTATCCGGTCATCCCCAGTTGTTCAGGTGTTTCACAAAAGTCTTCGAAATACTACCCGATCTTCCGGTAGTCCTTCTGCAAATACTTGTCCGCTTGCAGTTTGGACAATTCCATTTGACTAAAAATAACCATTAAAATCCTTGTGATTGACATCCTGATCGTGTTGATTCAACATGTGTGTAAATACACACAATCATCAGTTATTCCCTGGAAATTTCCTTCCGGCTCAGACATCATTTTAAACGTGAGCTGGTTCTCAAGCAATCCAATTGCCGTCGATTTTACCCTAAGCCTACTCAACTTATCCATCCTTAATCAGAGTTTTTGCCTCTGAGCCCTTGATTTGGAAATTATGATTCTTTGCCTTTGAGCTTTGAGTTAGTCAGATGTTTCTATAATCTAAGGACCTTGCCTTGATTCTTCCTCTGGTTGTGTGCCGATGCTCACATCAGCTCCGTTATGAACCATGAAGCCCTTTGTTGAATTATCATCTGACAGTGTCCTTCGTATACAAAAACCTCGAGAAGTTCTTTTCGGGACACATAATACCATTGGTAAATCCCGTTCTATGATTTGGCCAACCATGCTCTACTTTCGAGCTGGTGATATTTACTATTGAAGCTTGTGGTATATGTTTCCACAATACCCTGACGGGTTGAACCTATGCCTTCCTTAATATGTGTGAACCCGAAAGTTTTCACGGGTCATACTCCTCTGGTAATTCACCAGGTAGGTTTTGACACTGAAATCATCTTTATCTAGAGCAGTGAATGAAAGGTTATGCGTTGAACAAGTGGGAGTCGACCTTGAACCCTGTGTTCATGCCCATGGACACGATGTATACCTTATCATGGAAGCTTCTCCTAAAATAATTATCCCCTTGTTATAAGTTCATCTTGTACCTGTGGACGTGGTTCCGACCATGTTTCTCCTTGATTCCATTTCTCGTGCTAGTTTGAGCACTTGTCTTCTGCAGAGCATTACCCTAGTCCAACCTCTACTTGGATCTGTCGTCGAGTATTACCCCCTGGTATCTCGAGATTATCATGGAACTGCATAACTTCTTATGAGTTCTTCATCAAGTGCTACATTCTCACTGATTCCAATATTTCACGGGCTCTGAGTTATTAAACACTCAAAGACACCGATAACTGACTCGAGTCCACACCGCGATTAAACAACTCTTGGTAACCTTCATTACTTACGAGTTTGAACTCGATCACGTCATTCCTAGCCTACTTGGCTATATCCTTGTCGTGCCGATTTTAACTGTGCTACCTGGTCCTTCTTCCCGGATCAAAAATTTCAACGGTGAGCTAATCTTACGTTGATCTTCCTCATCATACCATTTGTCCTTGAACAACAAGCTTGATTTCGAGTTTGTGTCGTACTCGTGGTTCCAATAACCTTTCGCTTCATCATTCCTTTGACTTGATGTCATCACCGATTGATTACATCTTCATGAAATCTCTCGACAATTGTGTCGTGATCATCATCAACATTCTGAGCTCTTACAGGATATCAATCGAATTCGTGATGAGAAATACCATCCTTACCCCTCGAGGATTGTGTTATCATCGACAAGCATTCTTGCCTGCCCCCAACACAAACTTGGTCATGTTTTGAGTTGTACCTTGATTTCCTTGCTATCTAGCTTATACTGTGTTCTACCTCGAAGTATTACCATCTGTATGTCGAGGATGTTGTGAGAATTGCTCCACCTCTTAGAAATTCCCGGTATGATGATACTTCTCACCATCACCATTCTTCCTTGGTCCTCGTGTTGTTTTTAACCAGGATACCAATATGCTAAGGATGCTGCTTGAGTTCTGTACTTCTAGCAACCTTATTGCTTTGAAGTTAACAATCGACAGTTCGTTCTTAGACTGTTGGTTATTGAATCGTCACTCTAACATTGATCTTGCCGCCTAAGGTCATATTTCGGGCACACCTTTCAACTAATGATTGATGGTGTATGTTTTCCTCGAGCATACAACATTATATCATTTGAATTGACAAGTGTCATCTTCTTGTTCACATTATTGTGGAAATCCATCTGTTTGGAATTCTCGATGAATTGTCGCTGAGCCCATCAGCCACCTCCTCATCCTCTCCTTGGGTTAATGATGAACTCTTGTTTCAGAACTCGCTTCCATAGTTCATTTCCTGAAAATCTCACAATGTCATCTCGTCAATTGTGTTGCACCTTTTCTCCTCGGGCCTCACTAAGTCTGAGTTATCCTGACACCAATCAGATCTGAATCTCGGTCAGATATGATGGTTGGAACATATTTCCAAGAGTTATAACATTGGTCTTATGTGACCCGGTAAGGTGATGTCGTGCCTAGCACACCTGGCCGGTTGGCCCTATTGTTATAGATTCCTTTTCAGCAAGGTTATCCATTCTTCCATGAGGAAATTGTAAGACTTATTCTACAAGTTATTCCTGATGGATCCTTTGTGTTTCCAAAGTCTGATCTTCACCTGATGACCATGATAATGCTATCTCGAAGCATGTCTAAGGTACTCCGATTTTCAACAAGAACATTTGAAGCCCAATGCTAAAGGTTTCCTGCTCAATTATCCAAACACCGTTGTATGGGTAATGTCATGAAATTTCTCTCCCCTTACCTAAAGAGTTTTCTACATTATATCCTGTCATGGATATCATGCTCTGCTTGTCCTTGGGAAGGATATACCCTTGAAATATGTGTTTAAACACATTTTCCTTTCCATTGTTCTGTTTACTCTGATAATCATATTTTCCTTTCCATTGTTTTGTTTAACCTTTCTTGTAATCTGACTTAGCTGAGCAGAGATAATTCCCTGCTTAGTTGAGCACCTCGTTGTACCACTCTCTTAGTAGACCATGTTACTTTTGTTGATGACATTTCGGTAGCCACCGATGGATGAGAACTTTGCCTATTGGTCCGCCTCGTTTCAACGAGCAGGGAAAATGGTTCTCTTCGTCCCTCGCCCTTGTTACCAACGTCTTGCCGACATAACTGACAGGGTACTCTCTGACATGCCTTGCTATCATGACCGTGCAAGATGTCACTGCTCCTATAAAAAACCACATGGTGGGCCCATAACCCACAGTTCCACAGGATCGAAACCTGACTCTCTTGTACACCCCCTGTTCCCAAGGTTATTCCTCACGCTTGGCTTCGTATGTAATTCACGTGCCACCTTTCGTGAGATCATCAATTTTGGTATCAGAAACAATACTTATTCCCGTTGCTCTGAACCCTTCAGGCATCGAACGATTGCCTGCCCGCTCGAAACTTCCCCATGATACCTCCTTACTTTGCTCTCGATATTGTCTTAAATTTCCATTCGAGAGTTACTTTCCGCCACCTTCCCCGATGTTATCAACCAGATAGTCAACCGTTCAGAGGTCTGTTATTCCGAAGTTACCCCTTGTCCTTCATACGTACAATGAAGACCCGGAAGAAAGGATGACGACTTCATCATGATGACCTGAAGCGGAGGAATAAGGACATCAATGTATTGGACCGGCCTCTTCGAGAAGAGCAAGCCAGAATGAGAAGACCCGCTAGATTCGTTACCAAACCTTCCTCCCTTACACAACCTCTTAAATCTCGGGACGAGATTTCTTGCAGTGGAGGAGAATTGTGACGCCCGGATAAGTAGGCCACAGTAATCCCACATTAATGGTGCCACGTGACCATGGTTACTATTATTAAATTCGCGTTAGTTCAAAATCGATCCAAATTCAAATAGCATTTAAAGGCAAAGAACAAAAGTTTTCAAATGCTAAAACCAAAATGTTCGGGTTGTGACAAATATTGCATAGGTAATTATAGTGAAGAACCCATATTTAAATAAAATGTTTAAATGCACTATAGTGGATAAAACAGCGGCAAAACAATTATTTAAATGCTTTTAAATACTAAACAAATATTAAACTAGTTCTTTGGATCACCAAGTTTGTTGAGGAAGTGGCCTATGTTAAAATGCTAATTTAGGAGCGGGCGTTATATTTTTGTAAAAGGATTTACTAACTAAAATAAATACAAAAACAGAAAAGTGAAATAAATAAAAGAAAAAGAAAATACAAAAAAAACAGAACCCCCCCCCCCACTGGGCCAACCGACCCAGCTTCTAGCCAGGCCAGGCCCAGGCCGGCCCCCTCACTCCATAACCCCCTGCCCCGAAACCCTAACCGCTGACCCGCACCCACTCCCCCCACTCCCTCGTCTCTCCCTCTCCCCCCGATCCAGATCGGATCGGGGCTGACCCCGTGGCCGTCGCCCGGAGCCGCCTCGCCGGCCCCTGCCCTCTGCCTCGCGCCCCCGTCCCCTCTCCCTTGACGACGCCCCTCGCCGTGCCGACCACGACTGCGCCTCGGCGCTCGCCACCGACGCCGCCCGGATCGCTACCTCGCCGGAGGCCGCCATCGCCGGTCTTCCTCTCCGTCTACGTCGACGCCGTCGTCCCCGTCCCCCACCACGAGCACCATTGCCCCGATCCCTGCACCGCGCCGTGAGCCCCCTCTTCCCCTCTCTGCCCTGCGCCGTCGCCCCGCATCGCATCTGCGGCCGCGCTACCCAGCCGTGGCCTCGCCGCCGCCTCGCGCCGTTGCCGCTCGTCGCGTGCTACGACGCCGCTCCCGCGCCCTGCCTCGCTCCGGGGCCGCGCTCGCCGTGCCGTGACCCCCGCTGCGGTGCCCTGCGTTCGCCCCGCTTCCGCCCCGCGGTGGCCCTGCCGCTGTGCCATGCCCCCGCGCAGTCTCGGCGCCCGGCGCCTGCCACCACAGCTGCGCCCTCCTGGGCGGCCTCCCCCGTCACCGCAACCTCGCCCCGCACTGGGCGGGTTGCGCCCCTGCGCCCATCCCTGGCCGGCGCCGTGCCCCGCCGTGGCCGCCAGCGCCCACGCCCGCGTGCCCCTGGGCGTGCGCCCGAACGGGGCGCGCCCGTAACCCGTCGCCCGCGCCCTGTATGGCCTCTGGGCCAATGACAAACGGGGCCCACGCCCCTGAGAACGAAAATGAAAAAAAGGTTTAAAAAATGAAATGATAATAATAAATAAAAATATTAAATAGTTAATTAATTAATTAACTTAATTAATCTACTTTAATTAAACATATCCAATCCTGCTTAATTAAACCCTAATTAACATGTTTAGTCTATGACAGGTGGGTCCCATTGGACCCACACGTCAGTTGACCCAGTCAAAGCCCTGTTGACTGCTGACGTCATGCTGACGTCAGCATTCACTATTCTGGATAATGTTGATTTAAAATAATTAAGTAAATTCTAAAAATGATTAAACCTTTTAAAATTAATATAAAATAAACCGTAGCTCGGATGGAAAAACTTTGTACATGAAAGTTGCTCAGAACGACGAGATGAATCCGAATACGTAGCCCGTTCGTCCACCACACATCCCTAGCATAGCGAACACGCAACTTTCCCCCTCCGGTTCATCTGTCCGAAAACGCGAAACACCGGGGATACTTTCCCGGATGTTTCCCCCCTTCGTCGGTATCACCTCCTACCACGTTAGGGCATACCTAGCACCGCGTTTTGCCTCCTTATGTTTTGTGATGCTTTGTTTGCTCCGTATTTACTGTTTCTCCCCCCTCTCCTTCTCCGGTAGACTACGAGACCGACGCTGCTGCTGCCCAGTTCGACTACGGAGTTGACGACCCCTCCTTCTTGCCAGAGCAACCAGGCAAGCCCCCCCCTTGATCACCAGATATCGCCTATTCTTCTCTATACTGCTTGCATTAGAGTAGTGTAGCATGTTACTGCTTTCGGTTAATCCTATTCTGCTGCATAGCCTGTCATTGTTGCTACAGTTGTTACACGTACCTACTATCCTACTGCTTAGTATAGGATGCTAGAGTTCCATCAGTGGCCTTACACTCTTGTCCGTCTGCCATGCTATACTATCGGGTCGTGATCACTAGGGAGGTGATCACGGGTATATACTATATACTTTATATACATGACACATGTGGTGACTAAAGTCGGGTCAGCTCGTTGAGTACCCGCAAGTGATTCTGATGAGGGGGCTGAAAGGACAGGTGGCTCCATCCCGGTAGAGGTGGGCCTGGGTTCCTGACGGCCCCCGACTGTTACTTTGTGGCGGAGCGACAGGGTAGGTTGAGACCACCTAGGAGAGAGGTGGGCCTGGCCCTGGGTGGCGTCCGCGGATACTTAAAAATAAAACGCTTAAGGAGTTCTTGGTATTTGATCTGAGTCTGGCCATTTGGTCTATACGCACTAACCAACTACGCGGGAACAGTTATGGGCACTCGACGTCGTGGTATCAGCCGAAGCCTTCTTGACGTCAGCGACGGAGCGGCGCGCGCCGGATTGGACTGGAACGCCTGCTAGGCTAGGTCTGCTTCCGGCCGCCCTCGCAACATGCAGGTGTGCAATGGGCCCAGACCCCTGCGCCATAGGATTTAGACCGGCGTGCTGACCTCTCTGTTGTGCCTAGGTGGGGCTGCGACGTGTTGATCTTCCAAGGTCTGCCATGACCCAGGAAAGTGTGTCCGGCCAAATGGGATCAAGCGTGTTGGGTTATGTGGTGCACCCCTGCAGGGAAGTTTATCTATTCGAATAGCCGTGTCCCTCGGTAAAACGACGACCCGGAGTTGTACCTTGACCTTATGACAACTAGAACCGGATACTTAATAAAACACACCCTTCCAAGTGCCAGATATAACCCGGTGATCGCTCTCTAACAGGGCGACGAGGAGGGGATCGCCGGGTAGGATTATGCTATGCGATGCTACTTGGTGAACTTACCATCTACTCTCTTCTACATGCTTCAAGATGGAGGTGGCCAGAAGCGTAGTCTTTGACAGGATTAGCTATCCCCCCTTATTCTGGCATTCTGCAGTTCAGTCCACCGATATGGCCCTTTACACATATACCCATGCATATGTAGTGTAGCTCCTTGCTTGCGAGTACTTTGGATGAGTACTCACGGTTGCTTTTCTCCCTCTTTTCCCCTTTCTATACCTGGTTGTTGCAACCAGATGCTGGAGTCCAGGAGCTAGAGATCCCGAGGATGATTCTACATGGAGTTCGGCTTCGAGGAGTAGTTAGGAGGTCCCAGGCAGGAGGCCTTGCCTTTTCGATCGTTGCTACTTTTGTGCTAGCCTTTTTAAGGCAAACTTGTTTAACTTATGTCTGTACTCAGATATTGTTGCTTCCGCTGACTCGTCTATGATCGATCACTTGTATTCGAGCCCTCGAGGCCCCTGGCTTGTATTATGATGCTTGTATGACTTATTTATGTTGTAAAGTTGTTTTGTGATATCTTCCCGTGAGTCCCTGATCTTGATCGTACACATTTGCGTGCATGATTAGTGTACGATTGAATCGGGGGCGTCACAATTTGATAGCACACAAGGTATCCCTCCGGTATCCGGGAGTTGCATAATCTCATAGTCAAAGGAATATGTATATGACATGAAGAAAGCAATAGTAATAAAACTAAACGATCAACATGCTAAGCTAACAGATGGGTCTTGTCCATCACATCATTCTCCTAATGATGTGATCCCGTTCATCAAATGACAACACATGTCTATGGTTAGGAAACTTAACCATCTTTGATTAACGAGCTAGTCTAGTAGAGGCTTACTAGGCACGCGGTGTTTTGTCTATGTATCCACACATGTATCAAGTTTCCTGTTAATACAATTCTAGCATGAATAATAAACATTTATCATGATATAAGGAAATATAAAATAACAACTTTATTATTGCCTCTAGGGCATATTTCCTTCATGACTTCCTCCAACTTGTTTTCCTGCTTGACAAGCACTACAAAGTCTATCCTTGTCAAATATGACATCTTTAACACCAAGGACATGATCACTTTTGATAAGCTTATCAAGATTTCGCATGCCCACGTGACCTAACCTTCTATGCCGCAACCAACCTTTAGAAGATTTAGCAATTAAGCAAGTTCTAGGTTGAGCTCTTTTAGTGAAAACAACAATGTATAGATCACCTCTATGTATACTGGTAAAGACCATAATATAATTATCTCTTCGAAACACTTGGCAATCTACTTCAGTGAATAGAACATTGAAACCGAAATCGGCTAGTCTAGATACGGAAAGTAAATTGTACCCAAGAGATTCAACGAGCATAACATTTTGGATAGAGGTGTCATGTGAGATGACTACCTTACCAAGGCCAACCACCTTACCCTTTGAGTTATCACCAAAAGTGACATACTTTCGGGGACCGTCGTTTTCAGCAAGCTCACGAAACATGTCCTTATCTTCGGTCATGTGATCGGTACATCCACTATCAAGAACCCATTACTTTCCTCCGGCCATGTAACCACGAAGGTTAGCCATAAGACCAAAGTGTCTCATTGACTCATCAAGATCAAAGTCACTATCATCATCCTCATCATAATATCCATGTTCAACATCATCATGTGATTGATCATCACCTAGAGAGAGTGATTCATTAGATTTATGACCATGAGAATGTGCATCTTTATGAATTCTAATGACTTCTGAAATGATGCTACTAATGACTCCAACATCTCCTTTGGCACGCATAAGGTCACGAAGCCCAAATAGACAATCACCAAATTTAGGATCACTAGGATTCATTTTATGAAAAGCTATGGACTTTTGAAGAATCTCATCTAGATTTTTCAAGGAATAGTTTGGAAAGTGATCCTCAAGGTATCTCCATATAGTATAAGCACATTCAAATGTAGGCAAGCATACAAGCAAATTTCTAGGCAATCCTCTAATGATAAGATCGATAGCTCTAAGATTGCGGGTCATGTCGAGATACTCATCGGGGGTAGGATGCAAGGGATCAATAGGAGGCGCACAAGGGCTAGTAATATACTTGTTCAAATGATATTCACTGAAATTCTCAAGCATCTCATTTTTCCAAGCATTATAGAACTCTCCGTCAAGCATAGGCCCTCTAAGTCTAATACTCCCAATCGTAGAATCATCCATCTTCCTCCAATGTTGATTAAACCAAAGCAATGGAGACCAATGCTCTGATACCAATTGAAAGGATCGAGAAGATGTGTCTAGAGGGGGGTGATTAGACCCTCAACAAGAAAAAGTGATAGTTTTTAAGTTCTTCAAGTTGAGGTGGAGTTTTAGCACAAGTTTAAGCATTCACAATACATTTCAAGCAAGCATGGAAGAGTACGAGCAGCGGAAAGAGTAAAGCATGCTAATTGCAAGAAAGTAAAGGGATGGGATTGGAGTGTGCAAACGCAATGAAGACACGGAGATTTTTGGCGTGGTTCCGATAGGTGGTGCTATCGTACATCCATGTTGATGGAGACTTCAACCCACGAAGGGTAACGGTTGCGTGAGTCCACGGAGGGCTCCACCCACGAAGGGTCCACGAAGAAGCAACCTTGTCTATCTCACCATGGCCATCGCCCACGAAGGACTTGTCTCACTCGGGTAGATCTTCACGAAGTAGGCGATCTCCTTGCCCTTACAAACTTATTGGTTCAACTCCACAATCTTTTCGGAGGCTCCCAAGCGACACCTAACCAATCTAGGAGACACCACTCTCCAAAAGGTAATAGACAGTGTGTTGATGATGAACTCCTTGCTCTTGTGCTTCTAATGATAGTCTCCCCAACACTCAACTCTCTCTCTCTCTCTCAGATTTGGCTATGGTGGAAAGATGATTTGAGTGGAAAGCAACTTGGAAAGATTCTTGTGGTTGGATTGGAATTTCTTGGTCTCAACACATGAGTAGGTGGTTCTCTCTCAGGAAATGAGTAGTGGAAGTGTAGGCACATTCTGATGGCTCTCTCACAAATGTAGAAGGGGGTGGAGGGGTATATATAGCCTCCACACAAAATCCAACCATTACACACATTTGACCCAACTCGGTCAGACCGAGTAGAAGAACTCGGTGAGACCGATTCAGTTCAAAATATGAACGTTAGGAATCTCGGTGGGACCGACTGGATCAACTCGGTGGGACCGATGTGCTAGGGCTTAGGGCAAACATCAACTCGGTGAGACCGAAGTGAAGCAATAAGGCAACAAAGAGGATTTCAAGCAAACTCGGTGGGATCGATGCACATTTCGGTGAGACCAAAATAATTACAACATGCAATAGAGAGTTTGCAGGGCCATCTCGGTGAGACCGAGATCCGTATCGGTGTGACCGAATTGTCTAGGGTTTCTCGCAGTGGCTAGGTCAAATGAACTCGGTGGCACCAGATAGGTCATTTCGGTGGGGCCGAGTTTGACTCTCAATTTTGGGCATATTTGGAAATGAGAAAGTGGTTGAGGGTTTTTGGAGCAATATCACTAAGCACTTTGAGCAAGTAGACCATTAAGCAACACCTCATCCCCTTTTAATAGTATTGGCTTTCCTATGGACTCAATGTGATCTTGGATCACTAAAATAGAAATGAAGAGTCTTGAGCTTTTGCCAATCTTTGTCCTTAGCAATTTGAAGGGGTTCCACATCCTCTTGTCCTTGACATATCATTGTTGAACTTATCTGAAATATACTAGATAAAGGTATTAGTCCAACAAGAGATATGCTAACATTAATTACCAAAATCACCCTGGGAGCACTTGTGCTTTCAAGGTAGTGATGAGAGCGCTGTCGTTGCCAGTTTTCCTACCACGACAGTGAAGAGTAATAGATTGACCGATGGGCTGCTCTTTATGGGCTTTTCCACCAACGCATCAATTACGAAAGACATAAGTGGTGGGCGGGGAAGAGTAATAGATTGACCAATGGGCTGCTCTTTATGGGCTTTTCCACCAATGCATCAGTTACGGAAGACAGAAGTGGTGGGCAGAGTTTAATCACAGATTTGTTGAAAATAAAAGATAAATGATTGATGAGATTGCACTATTGTTGATGTGGCATGAAGCTGATATGGACAGCGTGCATGTTGAGAGAATTGGTAGTAGTGGGGATCAACTTCTTAAAAATGTAAGATGTGTGCACTTTTGAAAGAGAAGGGAGTTCTATGTTGGGCGATATATTCTTAACTCCGAGTACTGTTGCTTTTCGATGTGGACATAAACGACTTGGTTGCAACACCAGTGTGGTATGTGTGGTGGGAACGTCATCAACTGACTCATGGTGAGCAGCTTCTTGAGCTAGCCAGATCAGCCCACGCAATATCCATGTTGGCAAGAAAATTCTCAAGAGCAAAGAAGAAGGGTGGTGGTCGTATTCAGCATAATGGATGGGTAAAACCGCCAGAAGGATGTGTTAAGTTAAATATGAACGTCGCGTTTGACTCAGACAGTGGATCAGGAGGATCCTAAGCAATTCTTCGCGATGCAAATGGCGCTTTCCTGGCTGCCTCATGCAGTCACATACCGTTGGCGAGAGGACTTCGAGATGGCCATGTTTTTGGCGGCTAACATCGGATGCCACAGTCTTGTGGTTGAAGCTGACTGCATGGGAGTCATTGAGCTGATGTAGAGTGGCGAAAACTTCCTTAGTCTGGCAACAACAATTTTTGAGGAGTGTACCTTTTTATGTCGTTCAACTCGGTTAAGTTTAATCATTGTCCTAGGGAGACCAATATGGCGACAGATGTACCAGCTAGCAAAGTGGCCAGCGAACCATTGCATGGAATTATGAGCCTCCATGTTTTTTGGTTGATACTTTATCAAATGATGTATCAATTCTTTGAGATGAAATATAATATTTCCCTAAAAAAAGTATCGGGTGAAAACAACAATTAATGCAAACTTGGAATATGGGCCATTAGATCAACCAGGAACGACACCGATCAAACGCGGCATTATAATCAGCCACTTATACACGATTTTGTATAATCCCCGCTCTTGAGCAAATGACATTTGGTTGTCTTTATCTCAAAAATTCACTTTGGCACATGAAAGCATATGCTCCTGCCTTTTTTTCAAAATTTTAGAAGGTTCCAAACAAAAAATTGATGCATATATTTGATATTTTATGTGCGTATGCCAAGTTTTATAGAAAATCATTATTATTTGTGGCTTGTGTAAAAAAATGTCTCATGAAAGTTCTTTTTAACACTGAATTTTGTCTTTTTCACATGCGACATAAAAGTTGCCGGTTTTTTGAGAAACGACTTTGTGAGCTCGTAGAATGTCGAGATGTACGCGTGGAATTTGTTGTCTTAATTTTGTGATATTTCCAAATATGTTTAAAACACATTTTAATAAACCAGGAGCATATGCTCTTGGCTGCCAAAACGCCCCGTCTCCCAATACTTTTTTTGAGGCAATAAATTAATAAAAAATAAAATAACTCACCGCATGTCATTGGACCAGCTACACGCTTCTGCGATATGGGCCAGCAAACCGAGATAGAAAAAGAAAAGTGAAGGCCCAGGAAGGCGCAAGGAAACCCTAAGCTACCGAGCTACTTCCTCCTTTCCGATTTATAAGGCTCAATTCAAAAATCTCGCCAATCAAGATAGACGGTGAGTGATGAATACTTTTTATAGTTGGCAAAAATACCCAATTAATGCTCTCGTTTTCCTCAAAAATTATGTTTATCAATGTATTAATTGCAATACATGCATATATAAAGTACATGTATTGGTCAATTTTCTCTTAATACTTGCATGCAATGATTTAATGCACCTTAAAGGGGAACAACCAAATTGAGCATTATAAAATAAAAAAACTAAAATTTTAAGATAAGCCTTATAAACGGGGGAAATGATGGAGTGCCACTTAAAAAAAAAAAGCTACCGAGCTATAAAAGCCTCCCGCGCCGCCCCTCGCGCAAACCACCCCCAGCGCCTCCACCACAGTCACACACCACAGGTAGGGGAGGGAGGAGAGAAGAGGAAGCCGAGAGGCGGCGGCGGAGATGGTTTCCCTGAAGCTGCAGAAGCGGCTCGCCTCGAGCGTGCTCAAGTGCGGCAAGGGCAAGGTCTGGCTCGACCCCAATGAGGTCAACGAGATCTCCATGGCCAACTCTCGTGAGAACCCCATTCCTTTCCCCTACCTCCTCTTATCGTGTCCCTGGTTGCCATGTGGTGCGTGGTACCTTCAGATCTGATGTTTTGGTGCTGATCTATGCGATGTGGCTGTTCGAAAACTATTTCCATGTCAATTCTACGGACAAGTTCTCTTGTTATGGTAGCATGACGAGTTGATCGGTGGTTTAGTTGTGGTGATGACATGTAGCATCGGGTTGGAGCCGTTTGGATTGTCTTCGATTAATTAGGCTTCGAACCATGAATGCTTTTGCGGTGTGCAGCATTAGACCTATATATGAACACCTGGATTAGTTTTTAATGTTTTTTAGAATGTTGAAATCCGTAGTATGTAGTCTATACATGTCTTGCCTCTCGTAGTGGAGATCCATACGCTATCGTGTTTGGTTTGCATCGTATTGGGGATTCTTGGGCGCCTGTACTCATGAATAAATGATAACTGTGAATTCAACGTCAAATTTGTTAGAAACAATTTTCATCTGCTCCGAACAGGTAGTACTCTACTAAAAGCACTGTTCACCTTTTCTGTATAGGTTGAACTTTACCCGGACACACCCCTTGCGGAATTCCAACTAAGATGCTTGTTTGGTTGTTACCTGAAGTGGGTATTATATGAATTTCAGTGTTTAAATAATCAGTTTGTCTAATTCACATCTAGATGTTTTTTAAGGATGTCACATCTAAGCTCCTACAAATATATAATGCAGCAGCAAGAAATAAAAAAAACTAAAAAAAAAGACCACAAACAGAGTGGACATCAGCTTAGACTATGTCACATCTAGATGTGTCCTAGACAGACCCTTAAATAATTTGATTCGCCAAACTAATTAAGTACTTTTGATTCTATGGTTGTAAATATGTTCCTTATCCTGAATAGTGTTGCTAAGCTGTTTTCTGTATTGAGCAAGACGCATGACAGTTCTGTAATGTTGTATGCAGGCCAGAACATTCGTAAGTTGGTTAAGGACGGGTTCATCATCAGGAAGCCCCAAAAGATCCACTCAAGGTCCCGTGCACGCAGAGCCCATGAGGCAAAACAGAAGGGCCGTCATTCTGGATGTGGTATATCAGTATAATGAACATCTTTTGTACTGTAGTACTCCCCCCTCCCAAATAAGTGTCAACTTTACAAAGTTGAGAGACACTTATTTTGGGATTGAAGGAGTATATCATTGCTTATGATCAGTATAATGAACACCATTTGTACTGTGGTATTTCATTGCTTATAATCTCCATATTAGTCTTTGTTATTTTTTAGGTAAGCGCAGGGGTACCAGGGAGGCTAGGCTTCCCACCAAGATTCTGTGGATGAGGAGGATGCGCGTGCTCAGGCGGCTGCTCCGCAAGTACCGTGAAGCAAAGAAGATCGACAAGCACATGTACCATGACATGTACTTGAAGGTCAAGGGTAACATGTTCAAGAACAAGCGTGTGCTTATGGAAAGCATTCACAAGTCAAAGGCTGAGAAGGCAAGAGAGAAGACGCTCTCTGACCAATTTGAGGCTAAGCGTGCCAAGAGCAAGGCAAGCCGTGAAAGAAAGATTGCCAGGAGGGAGGAGAGGCTTGCTCAGGTCTGATGCCCAATGGTTCAAATTTTGTTTCTTTTTGTCAGTTGCTTGCCCATGGGTCTTAACGTGGTCTGTTGATGAAATTCTTCAGATTGTTTAACATTATATTATGTTTAAACAGGGCCCAAGGGACCACTCCGCACCCGCAGCAGCAGCAGCTCCTGCCCAACCTGCAGCGTAAGTATATCTTCTGTTTTGACCCATTTTTATCAAGGGAAATTTCCTGTTTAGCCCCCCTGATCTTTTGTTTATCCCTGATGTTGCAGGACACCAAAGAAGGCAAAGAAGTGAAGACCTGACGTTTAAGCGTTCTGTTTACTGGGTGAAATCAGTTTGTTCTTAGCTAAAGTTTGAAGTATGAACTGTTTTGTTCAGTCTTTAAGTATCTTTATCCCAGATACCCTGGATACAATGTTTCATGCTACTGGATGTAGTATTAGATGCGTATGCAAAGTTCCTTATGAAATGTTGTTGCTTAATGCTGATCTCTATTGCCTTGCGTTTATATCCAAGTGGTTTTGGTATGTTAGCTTGGTGTATCTTTTACCATGAGGACAGAATTTGAGCCGACTGCGATGATCCTCCTCGTCCATATGGATGTGTCCGGTTGCTATCTACTTCAGTGATCTAACGCTCTTATAATACTTTACAGAAGTAGTTCCAAAAGACGTCATACATTATGGGACAGAGGGAGTAGATTGCTTGTTATGATTCATTACTCCCATCTTTACAAAATACTCCCTCCGTCTCAAAATTCTTGTCTTAAATTTGTCTAAATACGGATGAATCAAGTCACGTTTTAGTATTAGATACATCCGTATCTAGACAAATCTAAGACAAGAATTTTGGGACGGAGGGAGTATATGTTTAGATCATTAATGTCTAACTAGATGATATATGGTTCTGTGTTATACTGTAAATGCTGATTAGCTTATATATTTGGTTGATCTTTGTTAAACTTCAACTTAAGATACAAAACGAATAGGACTTGCCTTTATGGCTGATTTAAAATGCTTTTAGACTGGACGTCGCAGTTTCCTAATCCTCCGAGCCACCTTATAATAAAGTGACTACATATTTGATCCCTTGAACCAAATTTGTAACATCGTTTGGTACTCTGCTTAGCTGGCTGGCAACCCTCCATGGTCCACCGGCCATTGCCTGAATCTTCTAAACCCTAGCCACTCACCGCTGCCACCCATTCTCTTTTGAGAAAAGTATATTTTTCGTCCCTCAATTCTTTTAAAAATATAGAAATAGTCCCTCAACTCAAAAACCAAGAAAACCTAGTCCCTCAATTATCAACACCGGATACTTTTCGTCCCTGGGCTCACTCCAGGTGGTTTTGAGCTGACGTGGACCCGGTATTGACTGCTGACCTCCCCACCTCATACTGAACTGGTCGCCGCCGCTGCATCTCCTGCTTGCCGCTGCCGCAACTTTGAAGAAGGCGACGACACGCACGGCACGTTGGCCTCCGCCACGGCAATGGACGCGGGGTTGTGTGCGCAACCAGCGGCGCATGCGGTGCCTTGCAGGGTAGCCCGCCACGGCGGTGAGGCGTCGTGCAGCAAGCACAGCGGTGGACATGGGTGTGTTCAACGGCTTTAGAAGGACGGAAGGACGCTGGTGCTGGTGCTCGGCCAAGTGCTCCAGGTTCCGGCAGGGGAGCTCCAAAACAGCATGAATGTCGCCTTCATCGCCTGCATGGGTGGCATTCTCGTGTCGCTGGTGCTGGTACGGAGGAGCATGTGTGGTGACCTGGGAGCTATAGCACAGCGAGGTGTGCCAGGCTGTGCGCACGCCCAGCGGCGCTGAGGCACACAACGGCTTGGAGCGGCGCACTGGGCAGTGCGCGACATGGGCTCGACGACATGCCATAGCTAGCAGGGCCACCGATGGTGGCTGCTCATGGCTCGTCGGTTGAC
The DNA here is from genome assembly GCF_018294505.1 of Triticum aestivum. Lineage (NCBI taxonomy): Eukaryota > Viridiplantae > Streptophyta > Magnoliopsida > Poales > Poaceae > Triticum > Triticum aestivum. The sequence continues at coordinate 295,746,646 of NC_057805.1, read as the reverse complement.
GACGATGCTCGGTTGTGGCGTGGTACAACGGGCACAAGGGGAGACAAAATGGAGAACATGCATGCCAACTGTTGGACGAAATGCCAAATCGTGAGCGAGCTCGAGCTAGCTGTCGGAAACTTGCCTCTGTCTCTGAATTCGCCTCCTTCGTGCGCGGGCTTGGCCTCTGGCTCCGACGTGGTCGTGGTAGTGTAGAAAGTGAGAACACGAGATGGATTGAATGCTTGTATCTATCTCCCAAGCTAGCCTCCACTAACCATGTACTCCCGCCGTTCCAAATTACTTGTCTTAGATTTGTCTAGATACGGATGTATGTATTGTTTAGATACGGATGTATTTAGACTCATTTTAGTGCTACATACATCCGTATCTAGACAAATCTAAGACAAGTAATTCGGAACGGAGGGAGTACATGCCGATGCGGTAATAGCGCTGAAGACTAGGCTAGGTTGTTACAACGAGCAACGGGATGAAGATAATCACGTGGCGGCAGTGGGACCTGAATATATGCTTCAACAGGTAGGAGAAGACGAGGGAGAGACCAGCGAGGAGGTAGTGGCGGGAGGACAGGTGCGGTGGCTCTGGCCGCGTCCTGGCGAAGGCGGGTGTGGTGGCTACCTGGCCTCGTCCCGGTGAAGCACGTCACGGGGGCGGGACAGATTCAGACCCGTGTGTCCGACCTGATGCTGACGCGGCGAGGTCAAAGGTCAATATCGGGTCCACGTCAGCTCAAAACCACCTGGAGTGAGCCGAGGGACGAAAAGTATTCGGTTTTGACAATTGAGGGACTAGATTTTTCTGGTTTTTGAGTTGGGGGACTATTTCTATACTTTCAAAAGAATTGAGGGATGAAAAATATACTTTTCCCTTCCCTTTTCTGCTAGTTTCACGGCTTCACCAGTCCTTGGCGCAACCGCCTCGCCCGTTACCATGGTGCAACGCTGCGTGATTCGGTGCGCCATTCAACTACCTTGCCCGTTAGCTCGAAGCTGCCGACAACGACGATGAGCCGACTCGAAGCTGCCGACAACGACGATGAGCCGACGCCACGCATTCGCCTGCTGCCAATGACCACAAGTCCGTCGGCTCTCCGACACGAGGGTGATCGAGCTCTTATCGAGTAGTAATCGCTTGTTCCAGCTTAGCTAGCTCGATGTAGCAGTGGTACTGTTGTTGTAGCGATGTTTAATTATGTTCATTTTAGTGTTTAATTTTGTCATTTAATGTGCTTCTATTGTTTAATTACGCAATGAACTAGACTAATTTGTATGCAATTATTTTTTGGGGGGAAGTGTTGTGTCTTGTATATTATGGATTAAAAGCTAGTGAAAGTTTAGGAGATTGAAAAGTAAGGGAAGGGCTAAAGATGCGGAAATGTTCTTATGTGGTATCTGGATCCTGACCTTAGCATCTGTTGTTATATTGTCTCTCTTAGGCCAAGTTCTTTTCCTTGAAATATTTGTACCTTGTGAAAAAGTATAGACGATCTCATTTAAAATCATACAATTCCATCGAAGTATGTGTTAGCATTACTTTGTCTGGATTTTTTTTTTGAGGTGAGGTCAGGAGTATTAGAAGAACACTGCTACGGACACACTTACCAGCAGAAATTTGCAGGACATGTCATATCACGCCATCCTTGGGCAAGTCTAAACAGCAGCAGGCGCTTCGATTAGCCATTGTGCCAGTGTCGTTCAGCAAAATGTCATGCGTGAAGTACTTCCGTATTAGTAATACCTAATTTCCCCCCTAATTATTGCAATGGCGCAAGATATACCTATTCTATCATGCTGATGTTTGGCTGCTAGACAGCTCAAATAATACTCAGGGCACGTCACTGACATAGCCAGGATATCCTGCGTTGTTAACGGAAATCCGGCCAAACATAAAGGAAAAAAAGGATCACTATCCGCGTACCGGCCTTGTGGGGACTGTGAAGCGTGTGATGGTATATTTTTTTCATTTGGATGAAGGAAAAAATGTCTTTGTCATGATTGATCCATATTTTTTGCTTATTTTTTGAACATAGTACAAACGTAGATGCTCATACATAAGCATACCCTCATCCTTATGTACGCACGCACACTCTATCTCTATGAACACCTTCGAGAGACTGAGCCGGCACATCATCTTTTTTTTTACGACTAGGCACATCATCTTAAGATTGTCGAAGTCGTCACATTCATAAATTTGTTCAGGGAAGGTGTACAATGCATTAGAAAATAACCCGAAGGAAGATACACTGTAGTAGTGAAAAGTCGTATCCCTCTTTGAACAAAGAGATTTTCACCTCGTACCGAGGATGGTTGAAGTAACCGGAGAAAAGCATGTCGATCAGTCATCGGGATGCTCAAACTGGCCGGGGGGAAGCATGCCGAATAATATGACGAGGATACAGGTTGATGAGGCAACACCACCAGACACCAGGATGACCGCGCAATGTTGCTATGCAATTTCGTTGTCAGTAGCCTGGAGCAGGAAACACAGATAGATTGGAGACGTCAAGTTTCGTGGCAGAACAATTTCAGTTTGGGTAGGCGACAATCTCTGACCTGCAGTTGCGCTGCCACGGTACAGACGGATCAAAGGTCCTCGGCGCCGGCACGGCACGAGTGAAGCAGCTGCAACTACTAGGTCCTACAAGTTGCCGGCTATCGGCGGCTTTTAAATAAGCATGCTAGAGTGTCGTCGTTTCCAGTGGTGACGGCGACGCGCGTGTCCATTCCATTGTCGCAACCTCCTTCGTTTCATCCTTCGCCACTCAATAAATGTTCGTTGCTGTCATACATGTCGTGCCAAACCAACCCATAACTAAGCACCTCTTGACTCCCGTGCTTCCTGCCGGAGTCTCCGTTGATAAACCACCAAGCCATTGATGGCCAGGCGATGGCTCACGTCGGACGCGAGCGCGCCCCCTCCGTCGCAGCATTCTGGGTGGGACGTGAACCGGTCGGCCGTGAAGGTTGCCATCGTCGGCAACGTGGTCGTCGTGCTGCTCTTCTTCGTCGCCATCGTCTGGCGCCTCTTCTTCTCGGGGAGAGCTCAAGAAGGCGCCGGCGGCGGTGGGGCGGTCATTGCGCCCTCCTCCGGGGAGAGCTCGCCGTGCGCGTCGCCTCGGGCTAAAGGGCTCAGGAAGGAGGACCTCATGTCGCTGCCGGTGTACGTCCACCGCGCCTCGGCGGAGGACGGCGGCAAGGTGGAGTGCGCGGTGTGCATCTGCGAGCTCAGAGACGGCGACACCGGCCGGCGGCTGCCGAGGTGCGGGCACCGCTTCCACGCCGAGTGTGTCGACAGGTGGTTCCGCTCGCACGCTACGTGTCCACTCTGCCGCGCTCTTGTGGCGGACGGCGGCTGATCCGGTGAGGTCGACCCTGATCGGTGATCCATAAGCACTAGTGATTTTCTTGTTCATGTTAACCTTTTGACGAAACCAATGTCGTTCGCTATACCACTTCCCTATTGACGTGTATCCACAAGCACATGCTCGACATTCAGGGTGCAGATTCTCAAAAAGAAAGAAAGACATTCAGGGTTCAGGCCCATCCCAATACATGAAGGGCCAGTTCTTTTCGCGCAAGATTTTATAAAATTAAAATTCTGAAAAACTTCCCACAGAATCTGCTTCTCACAGAAACTGTCATTCAACTTTTTTCTGAGATAGCAGATTGTGGTACGAGTTTTTTGTCACTGAAACTGTTTGCTATACTACTTCCTTATTGATGTGTACCCACAAGCTCATGTTCGACATTCAGGGTTCAGATTCTAAAAAGAAAGATTCAGGGTTCAGGCCTTTCTCCACACGTCAAATACTTTCTCTGTTTCAAAATATAATGCATATTTTATTTCAAAAGAAATTTTATACATCTACGAAGAGACACGTAAACTTCCTGACAATAACCCTCCTCCCCCCTCCCCCCGGCCGAATTTCAGGCGGTAGGGCTGTCCCGCCCTTATCTACAATCATATTTCTCCACGTGGCACATAGATCTAGCATTGCTCATTTTATTTTCTAAAAGTCAAATATGTCTACAATTAATCAAGTTTAAACACAAAACATCAACACGACAACACAAACTAGTAGATAATATAAAATTAGTATCATTAGAGTATCTACAGCCGGACTTGGCAAATCCGGCCGTCAAACGCCCGCAGACGCGCCCAGGAGCGTGTGTGGGCACTGACCGGGCACCCTTCAAATAATGTAATCCATATCCGAACACCTTAATTATCATATCTCAAATCCATACAAACTCATGCAACTACGTCGATGCACACACATCGTCCGGCTACTCCATCAGTACTAACTAAACATGCCATCGGACTATCAAAATTTGGCATGTTTGACTATGGTGGAGTTCATCCACGGCTGCCCTTGCCCTTACCGGAGCCCTTGCCATCCTTCTCCCGGAAGTACCGGTCGAAGACGCAGGGATCGAGCCAGATCTGCTCGTCGCCAGAGCCGTCCTCGCCCGCCTTCTCCTCCTTCAGTGGCAGTCCAGCCATGGAACGGATCGCCCGATTCTACTCTCACGCGAGGGCGTGCGTGTTCCTCCGCTGCCGTTTCTTCACAATACGGGCGCAGATGGCTTCCTCCTCTGCGGCCGCCCGCACCGCCGCATCAGCCGCCTCCGCCGCCCATTTCCGCCATGATATGGGCCTCAGTGGCCCTTATCCTCTCCTTCCCACGGCGGGTCGCCCGTTCCCGGTGGGACTCATAGTGTGCCCGACCGGTGATGGGGAAGGAGAGGTGTTCCGGCTACCGGGACCGCGAGGATCCAACACCAGAGGATCCGAGCGCCCGGTAAGCCGACGCTATGGCGTCGCGGCGGACGGATCCGTCCGTCGGCCGGGGGCTTTCCTCCCGTGAGCGGCGGACTGCTATTGCCTCCTCCAACCCGCAAGGGATGACACCCCAGTCGACGAATCCGGAGTGGTCGGAGTCTGATCCACTGCCTGCCATGCCAGAGTAGGCCGAAAACCGCCGGAGGTGAGCTCGGGTGGCGGAGGGGAGAGTGAAGTGGCTAGGGTTTGCTCCAGCAAGCGGATGGAGACAAATATATGTGAGGTCGGGTAGACCAGCATGGGACGGGTCCAACGTGGCGGGCGTGCCCGGGTGATATGTCTCCAACGTATCTATAATTTTTGATTGTTGCATGCTATTATATTATCTATCTTGGATGTTTATATGCATTTATATGTTATTCTATATTATTTTTGGGACTAACCTATTAACCTAGAGCCTAGTGACAGTTTTTGTTTTTTTCCTTGTTTTTGAGTTTCGCAGAAAAGGAATATCAAACGGCGTCCAGTTGACCTGAAACTTTACGACGATTCTTTATGGACTAAAAGAAGCCCACGGAGTACCGGAGATGCACCAGAGGAGTCCCGAGGCCACCACAAGGGTGGGGGCGCCCCCCAACCTTGTGGGCCCCTCGTGGACTCCCCTGACTTGTTCTCGACGCCAACACCTCTTATATATCCCCAAACCTTCAAAACAGAACCTAGATCGGGAGTTCCGCCGCCGCAAGCCTTTTTAGCCACCAAAAACCAATCGGGACCCTGTTCTGGCATCCTACTGGAGGGGGAAATCATCACCGGTGGCCAGCTTCATCATCCGGACGCTCTCCATGACGAGGAAGGAGTAGTTCGCCCTCAGGGCTGAGGGTATGTACCAGTAGCTATGTGTTTGATCTCTCTCTCTCTCTCTCCTGTTCTTGGTTTGGCACGATCTTGATGTACCGCGAGCTTTGCTATTATAGTTGGATCTTATGATGTTTCTCCCCCTCTACCTTCTTGTAATGGATTGAGTTTTTCCTTTGAAGTTATCTTATCGGATTGAGTCTTTAAGAATTTGAGAACACTTGATGTATGTCTTGCATGTGCTTATCTGTGGTGACAATGGGATATTCACGTGATCCACTTGATGTATGTTTCGGTGATCAACTTGCGGGTTCTGTGACCTTGTGAACTTATGCATAGAGGTTGGCACATGTTTTCGTCTTGACTCTCCGGTAGAAACTTTGGGCCACTCTTTGAAGTTATTTGTGTTGGTTTGAATAGATGAATCTGAGATTTTCTGATGCATATCGTATAATCAAACCCGCGGATACTTGTGGTGACATTGGAGTATCTAGGTGACATTAGGGTTTTGGTTGATGTGTGTTTTAAGGTGTTATTTTAGTACGAACTGTAGGGCTGTTTGTGACACTTATAGGAATAGTCCAATAGATCGATTAGAAAGAATAACTTTGAGGTGGTTTCGTACCCTATAATAATCTCTTTGTTTGTTCTCCGCTATTAGTGACTTTGGAGTGACTCTTTGTTGCACGTTGAGGGATTGTTATATGATCTAATTATGTTATCATTGTTGAGAGAACTTGCACTAGTGAAAGTATGAACCCTAAACCTTGTTTCCAAGCATTGCAATACCATTTCCGCTCACTTTTACCACTTGCTACCTTGCTGTTTTTATATTTTTAGATTACAAAAACATATATCTACTATCCATATTGCACTTGTATCACCATCTCGTCGCCGAACTAGTGCACCTATATAATTTACCATTGTGTTGGGTGTGTTGGAGACACAAGAGACTCTTTGTTATTTGGTTGCAGGGTTGCTTGAGAGAGACCATCTTTATCCTACGCCTCCCACGGATTGATAAACCTTAGGTCATCCACTTGAGGGAAATTTGCTACTGCCTTACAAAACTCTGCACTTGGAGGCCCAACAACGTCTACCAGGATAAAGTTGCGTAGTAGACATCATCGGGCGCCCCCATATCCGCCCCATATTTTGGGCTAGATATGAGGGGTGCCGTCAGCCCGGGCGTTTGAGGCCCATTTGAGGCATCCGTCTGGATCGAAAATACATGACCAGTCAGTGACCGCCGCCCAGACGTTTGAGGAGGGTTTGAGGCGCCCGGTTGTAGATGCTCTTAGATTCATCATGAAGTATACTTTTATTTTTTAATTTTTTTAGTATTTTAGATGTCGATAGTTTATGGGACGTGCTACGTGTCGCCGGATGTTCTTTGAAAATCGGCCGGGTCGTGACTCGCCTAATGTGTTCGATGTCACCCGTGGGATCGCCCCCCTTGTTTAATGCTTTAGCAACTAAACTATTCAATGCATTGGTGAGTTTTTTCATTTAATTGCTTTTGCCTAGGTTCACGTGCTTGACATTAGTTCTTCCTGGCAAACTCACCTCTCTCCTTTTTATTACTTTGCACATCAGATTTTTGCCTACATGGCAGTCTTAGCACCTGTATAAAATGGAGCATTGGGAAGGGCCTTAGGGCCCAAGCCTAGATCCTTTATATCGTGTACACCAAGGCCCCAAAAAATGCATGAGAACTATATCTCACTTGCAGCAATATGTATGCTCCCCTCGCCTGAATCTTTTCCCTGCATGCTACACTACCGGCCTAAACCATTTTCATTTGTTCCCTTGCGCGATCTCAGCATTGCTTCGCTCGTTCATTTTTTTCCTTTTCCCTGATTTTCTTCGGTTTTTATTAGTTTCTTTGCTAGTTTTTACTGGTTTTCTTCGAATTTCCTTTTTATTTTTATTTTCCTTTTCTTTAGTTTTCTATGTTTCTTTCTCGTCTCTTATCGCTTTTTTATTTTTTGTTTTTCTTTGGATTTTACTATTTCCTTTGTTTTGCAGCGATTTTACTTTGGTTTTTCTTTTTCTCGTCGTTCCTTTCGTTTTTCTCCGGTTCTCTTTGTTAATTTCTCAGTTTTTTATTTTCCTTTTGTTTCTTGGTTTCAACGATTTCTATGGTTGCTTTGTTTATTTCTCAGTTTTCACAGTCTTTGTTGTTTCTTTCTTCATTTCTCTTACGTTTTTTGTTTCTTTTTTGGGTTTCTTCATTTTTCTTTATTTCTTTCTCAGTTCTCACCATTTTCATTCTTTTTAATTTGCTTTAACCGGTTTTCTTTTTCTTTATTGGGTTTACTTGTTTCTTTTTTGCTTTTCATTAGTTTTTTTTGCTTCTCTTTGTTTCTTTGTCAGTTTTCATCGGTAATTTTTTGTTCAACACATGTCTATTTTTGTACAATTGACAATGAACATTCTTAGTGTACACGGGAAAATTTTGTTGATACACGTTGAACATTTTTTAGATATATGATGTACATTTTTCTTAAATACATGTTTTGAACATCTTTTTCAATACATGGTCAACATTTATTTTTCAAATACACCGTGAACATTTTTGTAGTGGCAATAAACACCTTTTCACACAAAATGTACATTTTCCGTATACATTAGGAACACTTCATATACACTTTTAATAAAGTTTACATATATAATTAAACTTTTTCTAAGCATATGTTTTTGATGTCTACTATTATTTAATTTATGTTGTATATTTCCGTATACATCAGGAACATTTTTAAAAACCAGTTTATCATTTTTAAAATACACGATCAACATTAAAAAAGCATCTTTTGATGTCTACCTTTTTTCTTCTTACAAATAGTACTTTTTGTGTACAGTAGAACATAGTTTTATACTCATTAAGCATCTTTCAAATACACGATTAACATTATTTCAGATATATGTTTTGATGTCAAGTTTTTATACAGACTGTACATTTTTTATACATAAGAAACATTTTTCTTATACACGTTATTTTTTTAAAATACATGATTAACATTTTTTTCGTCACACACACACACACACACATATATATATAGGACGGCCGTTTGGTAGGTATAAAATCTACGATATGTGCATTTTTTCACTAGGTATAACACCATGGGTTTGTGTATATTCATTAGATATAATACTCTAGGTATATGTATATTTTCGTTACGTATAATATCTTTGGTATATGTGTGTCTTTATTAGGTATAATACTTCATGCGTATGTATATTTTTTTAGTCATATCATTACCACTATATATTTTTATTAGGTATAATACCCAACAACTAGTGTCATGGTCTAATATCATGTACAACTGTGTATTATAATAACTAGTATCGCGGTCTAATTATATGTACGTGTGTGTATGATGAATTTGGATTTTGCATGCGTGGGAGTTGCCTCCAAATAGAGCAGACAAGTAAATTTTGAAATAAATTATAAATGCTTCAAGCATGCAAATGTAACAGGAAACAAATCAACACTAATGCACGTTGTTTCCTATTTAATACATTAACGGGTTGGACCCGAACAAGGTCGCGCTATTCGTCACCCTGGGTGAGGAATTCTTATTCCTCACCCCAGCCAACTTGTGCTCCCACGTCCAAAACCATAGACAGTAAGAAACAGAACTTTTTTTTTGAGGGGAAAGAAACAGAACTTTTGTGAGGTAATATTATAGCTTTGAATCAGAAACGGGTCTCCGCACTAAAACAGCTGTAAAGAAAAGAGTGCAAGGTAATCTTATGGTTTGCATGTGAGTCAATTACTTCCTGTAGGCGAGCAACCCACAGAGCGCCTCTTGCTGTAATTTTACGGCTAATCAGATAATCTTACAGTAGTGAGGCGTTCTTAATTTTTTCCAGATATAAGTCTGCCTTTCTATAGTTCAGGTATTTTGCCTCAGATATATTGATGTTTACATTGGACTGAGTACACCGGTTTTCTACTAAAAATGAAATATGGTACGTGATTGATTTAAGTAACATAGGCCACTATCACAATTCCGTAGGAGGCATTTTTAGTAACCGTAAGAAACATAGGTCACTGGTTGATTTTGTACACAAGGAATTTTTGGTAACCATGGAATAACAAAGCGGTCTAGTAAATACTAGATTCCGTGTAGTGGTTCCAAGAAATACTCACGTAACAAAAGCCATCTTAAGATTACAAATAAAATTCGTTTGGACGTAACTGAATGCCACTGAGCACTAAGTAACCAGCAGCATGATTATTATTTTTCAGAAATCACTATTACAAAATTGAATGCTATCGAACTTGCAAACTGACTACTGTCAAACTTGATCTTGAACCAATAGGTGACCATAGATTTTACGCCAACTTCATCTGTTCAGCTATCTCTGCAACGACTGAAACATTCTTATCCATGGGCTGGAAGAAACACAGTATCCTATTAATAGTACTATCGCCTTTGGTTCACTTTTCTTCTCACAAAACCTAAACCTTGCTATTGGTTATTAGTAACGAAGGTTTGAATTTCAATTGCACATTACTCTTATCGACCATAAATATGAAGACATGACTCTCTATCCCTTGTACATTAACCGTCATCCACTTGAACAGATACTGAAAAAATAGAATATTTCAATTCTTGAAAGTATACCAACATCACAGAAGCACATGTACACTTTATGACTAATAGGCTTCACTTCCCTGAACTAGAAATAATATAATGTCAAAATCAAAGATATCACAGTGGGATTTTTGATGTACCAAATTCATCAGAATCACATGAACCCATAACATGCTAGCTGCAGGTGAATCAAAAGTATAGTGAGAAACAAGACAAAAAGCCAAATTCTGTAACTATTGTTTAAATGCTCACTAACCATGTCTTTTATCAAACTGTGCCAGCTTCAATGGTAGGAGTCGTTGTATTGAACTAGTCTGTGTCTAGCAACTATTTACAACAATGTCTAAGTCTAACTAGTCTGACACCTGAGTGTCATCAAAATAAAACATAGAAGTATCTTAAGTCCCTTCAATATGGATTTTCTTAATACTACTAGAAGTTATGCTACTCCCTCCGTTCATTTTTATAAGACGTTTCAGACAGCTAAGATTGAACTGTTTTAGGCACTGTCTGAAATGTCTACAGCGTCTTATAAAAGTGAACAGAGGGAGTACTAAACTTCATTGCTTTGTGATGAAACAAGAGGAGCAAAAAATTGGAGGTAGATCATGTTGAAAGTAAAGACCTGAAGTAATTGAATTTCATGATTAGTTTGCAATGAACATTAGTGTGAAAGAGGCACTCCCCATAATTCGTCAGACACACGATTGTAAGGGGAAAATGCCAAAGCCACCCATAATATAGCTGAATCAATATTAAATGGAACTAAATAAAAACATATCAAATATAGTGGTACTGTGGTAGTAAACACGGGGAATTAAGAAGAAATTAAGCATATTTCAGTGGATAACTCAGCAAAATAGGAACATAGGTTAATGTGAACAAACTCAACATCATACAGTATACGAATCTCAAGCAAAAAAAGCCATAAGATTGAAATACACCTACACAATAGCTACTGAACTACAAAGTTCAGATTTTCAACAAAATAGGTTTGTCAGCTTAAAAAAATGTATGCCATTTGTTGACCCAATTACAATCTCTTTCAGTTAGTTGGAATGACAAAACAGGGGACGACCTATGAACAAAACCAAACATTACTTCTGATCGATTTTAGAATTTCAGTAGTATTAAGCTTGTACGTTCAGCTATGCCCAAAACAAGTAATGCTAATTTATGTCGATCTTTATAGCCAAGCAATCTATATATGTGTTTAATAGATATTTATTGCTCGTTCTTCTATCAACTTCATTTGTTCCTCAATTTCTCCAGTGATTAAAACATTCTTCTTGATAGTGCTGTAGCCATTAGGTTCACCTTTCTTCTCACCAAAACCTAAATTTTGCCACTGGTTGTAATGAAAAGAGGGCCTCAAATTTCAATTTAATATTACTTGTACCCACCACAAATATGAAGACATTCCTATCCCACATAAATTAGCAGTCATCCACCTGAACAGATACCTGAAAACAAAATATTTTCAGTTCTCAGAAGTATACCAACACACAAGCGCACATATAACACTTGAGGATTAACAGGCTTCATTACCATGCATTGGAAAAAGAAAACACGACCCTGCATCTTGCATTTTTTGCTAGCTGCAAGCGTGTACTGCTAGTATTCAGGTCTGCGCCTAGAGAAAGTTCTGAAACCCTCCACACAGAGACCGTCAAATACTGCAGGTCGAAAGTGAAAATCCATATTTTTACACCTGAATGATCCATGGAGAGGTATATAAACTGATGTGAGAGAAAAAAACAAATATGATTGAATGCTTCCATTGAAAATAGAAGAACATACAAGAATAGTGCAGCGGCCACTCATGACTTGTAGTCACAAGGGGACTTGAGTTGCTTAGTTGCTTAAACAGTCTAATGTAGTCACCATTACCAATTGAGAATTTGATCATAAGGCAAAGCAACCATCACATTAAGGACGCGAGCACAAGTAATTCAGAATTTAATAAATATATAGACTTCTAAGGCTACACACAAATTGCTAATTTATGTCGATCTTTATTGCCAAGCAATCTATGGTGTCCTTCTTTTTCTTGCAGATTGCTAAGTAAAACGACAGGCAAGCAAATTTAAGCGGCTCCAAATTTGCATCTATAATGAAAAATCTATATATGTGCGAGAGTAGCGAGCATTCAAATATAAAAGCCTGTATCAGCAAGGAGCAACCATGGCAAGGATACAGATCACAACCTTCAGCTCTACTTTTTCATTTGACATTCAGGTGCAAGGCACTTCCCTTATTATTCTGAACATCACCAGCTGTCTTACAAATGGACAGAGAATTAGCATAAGGATCAAGAAACTGAACATAACTTCCAACTGAGCCATCTCCTCTGGCAAATTATGAATCAACGTGAGATGGCCTTTAGAAGAGCAAAAGCAAAATTAGTTTCACACTATGATCAGTACAGTTCAGCAGATTTAGAAGCTAGTCAGGTCCTATTTGCCCAAAATCATATTCAAGATAAGCAATCAACACGGTTCTTCATTTCTGCAATAGATAGTGGAGGCTTGTCGGCACTGATTGTTGATGTCTTAGCGCGACCTGAATCTCGTTGAGCATCACACTTTCTGATTTACAAATCCAATCTGAATAAAAGAGAAAATAGGAACAACCTGACCCGTCCAAGAAAGAAACAGACCCTTCAATGAGAAGTAATTGCTTCACTTGAGCACCCGGAATAAAGCTCAAGAAATCTTAAAGAGCAACTGTTCTCAAGTATGTAATTACCTATCTCGACAACAATTTCTCAGATCAATTTCCACGCAATTACCTATAGCATTTGTAAAAGCTACTTCATGTCCAGTAATAACGGGTCGATGTTTCTACCAGCAAATTACAATTAAAGAGGTGCTTCTCGTATGTATGTATAGAGACCTCACTTTGGTATTTTTATACTAGGGGATAAACAAATGGTTATGATGGCACAGGCAATATTATGTAATATTCCAGAAATTTTACCAAGGAAATCTCAAGAATTGTTTTGCAACTACGGATATATGGAGCCTAGCTAAACTATGACCGTATAAAACTGAATGAACAGGACAGATTGGGAAGAGATCAGAAATCAAACATGCATGCAAATTAGCTATCCTGGGTGGAATTGTAGGCGGCCGTGGCATAGCTTCTGGAATCTGAACATAGGGCGCACTTTCATTCCTGCAAGGCAATCATTCAGATCTAGCAGGGCGAGCTGGGGTTGGAAGGGAAGCAGAGAGAAGAAGAGGGAGCGTGAGAAACGTGGAGAACCTGTGCCGGAGCCGCCTGTCGAGGAAATGGAAAATCTGGTTCGGTGAATGTTGGTTGTCGCAAGCGCCTTATCCGACTGAGCAGTGGGATGGATTTGGGATTGGTCGCCGCCGCAAAATCGTTGTACGCTCCATCACCGCTGCCGTTGTCGGTCTCCGAGTCGCACGAGAGGACGGGGGAGAGATGGACAGGGGAGCGAGGGAATCATCCGATGAGAATTCTCCGCCGAGCACGTCGCCGTCCAGCACGCCGCCAATCACCGCTCGCTAGTCGGCGTTCAGACGAAACCGCTCGCATCTATTGATGTATGGGGTGGGCTAGCTCCTAATCCCCACGACCTTCCTGCGTCAACGTAAAATTACAGCGGCATGATAAAAAAAATTGCTATAAATTTACATCGGTTTGTGCTGGGTTGAACCAGACCGTCACACGGCGGACTGACCAGGGTGAAGAATTACTTATTCCTCACCCTGGGTCTTAAATAGACTTTCTATATATATGATGTGTGTATATATAAGCATTTTTCGTGTATATATCGTGTGGTGTCTATTTTTTTCATATAGATTTTATGTCTTCATATACATAAGAAATTTGCATGTTTAACATTTTTTGTATATGTTTTGATGTCTACATTTTGTATACATATGAATATTTTTTATACACGTTTAACATTTTCAAATACATGATGAATGTCTTCCTATACGTTGTACACTTTTCATACGAACAGAAACAGTTTGTTATACACATTAAACACTTTTAAATATATGATTACCATTTTTTTGAATGGTAGGAATATTTTTCAAATACATGAGGTATATGCATCGAGTTTTCAAATAAAATTTACCGTCTAATACATGATGAAAAAAATATATACTTTTTTAGTTTAAGGTGAACAATTTCTGAAACACGGTGACCTAGTTTTGCAACTGATAATGTGCAATTACGTGATGAACATTTCTTAATACTGGATGAACACTCTTGTGTTTTGTGAACACTCTTTTGAATTACATCAACAATTTTGACATATACGGTGAACAGTTTTCTAACATACAATAATTTTTTTGTAAAATACCAGTTGAACATTTGTAGGGTATAAAATACAGAGCACTTTTTTAAGGATGTGTGTTTTTCTATATATATTTTTTAACGTGTGGGCAGTTTTTAAATATATACATGAACATTAAAGATAAATTAGGTTTTGATGTATTTCTAAAATATACATGAATATATTGTTTATGAGAAAAAAAAGTTCTTGCGAGAAGTAAAAGACCAAAACCTAAGTGAATGAAGCGAACGGAAAGAAGGAAAGAAGAAAAGGCGAACCGAGGCTAAGCCTTCCCAAACAGAACGATGCTGTCGTACACGAACGAAAAGAAGCTAAGCTATAGAAGTGCCTCCAAAAAAGCTAGTCCCTACAATCCAAATTATTTCCAGCTTTAGTACTTTATCCCATGAAATCCGAGAGCAACTAATCGAGGGTTACCCTTTGCGGGAGCCCCTAAAGGGTCGCTTTTGGTGGGCTGAGAGCACTCCCCCACGTGTCGCGTGTTGGGCGCTCCTTCATGATTTTGTTTTTTTAATTTTCTCTGTGCGTTTTAGATGGCTTTTTATCTTTTTTGGCTTTGCAGTTTTTGACCGGTTTTACCTAGGATTTGGACACAATTTTTTTTTTGCGTGAAAGAACACATTTTTTTCTTTCGCGAGAGACATAGATTTGCTTCTTATGGAGGCAAAGCTTTGCTTCCGCGAGCCGTGCTCTTGAAAAAAAAAACAACACGTTTCATTTTTTCCTTTTGCGAGAGGCGTAAATTTGCCTCTCATGAAGGTACAGATTGCTTCCCACAAGAGGCACAATCGTGCCTTTCAGAAAGAGAACAATATGCATTTTTTTATTTCGCGAGAGGCACAGATTTGCTTTTCATTGAGACACACTTTTGCTTCCGTGAGAGGCGCATTGTGCCTCTCGGAACCTCTTGGAAAGGGGAAAAACGTGTTTGTTTTCTTTTGTGAGAGACACAGATTTGCTTTCGCGAGAGGCACAGCTGTGCTTCATGGAAAGGAAATTTTTTCACGTGAGGCACAAATTTTCTTCGCATGGAGATATGGATTTGCTTATGCGAGAAGCACGGTTGTGCCTCTCGAAAATGGGAAAAAGTCGATAAAAAATCATGCTTCCGGTTCGGTTTTCTTCTTCCGTTTTTTATGAAAAAAGTTCGTTGAAACCTATTAACATGGAATATACTTTCGAAGATCTAGACGCGAGAATCCAACAGTGAAAACAACTCATGATTTGAAGGCACATTTTAAGAGATACAACATTTTAAATAAACAAATCTACGAGAAAAGGAAAAGCTCTAGGTTGCGACAATTGTCACACATTGTTTATAAGGGGTATCTCTTAATTAGTGATTTCGGCGAAATCCTGAAAGACGTGTCTCATCTTGCGTATACCTAGACCTAACATCCATCTTCTGCACGCTGATCAATTGATCGGTTACATCGCCTCAGCCGCCGCTTGCCACTACGCCAGCTGCAAGCATACCAGGATATTGCCGCCGCGCTAATCCCGGGCCGCTATGCGCCTATGCCTATATGGATAGTGCCGTCTGCCGCTGACCGCGGTGCCTCCGTGCTGGCAAGTGCTATTGTCTTGTTAATCTTGCCGATCCACCATGCATTTGAGCCCACCGTTCATCGCGTTTATTCATCAAACACTCTCAACAGCGTTTGGTTCTGAAGCACTTGAATCTAAAGGTAACTGATGTACATACAAGTCTAATTTCATCTAGATAAGAATGTACTAACAATCTTGATTAATTGGTGCATTACATACGAGGTCTAATTAATCAATGTACGGCAATGTATTAATTTTCAAACTACTTATATGTTGTTCTTATAATTCTATTTGATCTGGTTGGTACCATCGAGCCAAAATTAGCTAGTGAAAATATAGATATGTTTTCATTTGACGTCCCTGAATGCTTTGATACCAGTGCTAAATTGAGTTTTTTTACCATTCTACGGTGCGATGGGACAAATGCTTGAGGTACATTTTTGCGATTATTGTATTCTTCGCCCCCTCATGCTCAAATCGTGCCTCTGCCCCTGCCAACACCTCAACATCAGAATCATGCTCGCCATCCCATACATCTCCAAGAGAAGGCATGTGTTCACGGGTGATCATGAATATCGGAACTACGATGTAACTCCCAGATTGTTCGGACATGGGTTAAAACACTCTACTCCTGCAACACGACAAAGCAATTTATCCCGGATCGGGCCAACGTCGAGGTATAACTGAAGGAAATATGCCCTAGAGGTAATAATAAAGTTGTTATTTTATATTTTCTTATTTCATGATAAATGTTTATTATTCATGATAGAATTGTATTAACCGGAAACTTGGTACATGTGTGGATACATAGACAAAACACCGTGTCCCTGATACGTCTCCAACGTATCTATAATTTTTGATTGTTCCATGCCGTTTTATTATCAATCTTGGATGTTTTATAATCATTTTATATCATTTTTTGGTACTAACCTATTGACATAGTGCCAAGTGCCAGTTGCTGTTTTCCCCATGTTTTTTACATCGCAGGAAATCAATATCAAACGGAGTCCAAATGCCACGAAACTCCATGATGATTTTTTATGGGCCAGAAGAAAGGCAATGGGCCCTGGTTGCACCTGGTGGGTTGTGCCCACCTCGGGTGCCCCCGGACCGCTTCTTTCCTCTATAAATACCCCAATATTCCCAAAACCCTAGGGGAGTCAAGAAATGTTTATCCAGCCGCCGCAGAGTCCAGAACCACCAGATCCAATCTAGACACCATCTCGGATGGGTGCACCACCTCCATTGGTACCTCTCCGATGATGCGTGAGTAGTTCTTTGTAGACCTTCGGGTCCGTAGTTAGTAGCTAGATGGCTTTCTCTCTCTCGCTGAATTTTCAATACAATATTCTCTTGGAGGTCCATATGATGTAACTCTTTTGCGGTGTGTTTGTTGGGATCTGATGAACTTCGAGTTTATGATCACTTATATCTTTTTATATCCATAAAAGTTATTTGAGTTTCTTTGATCTCTTATATGCATGATCTCTTATAGCCTCGTATTTCTTCTCCGATATTTGGGTTTGGTTTGGCCAACTTGATCTATTTATCTTGCAATGGGAAGAGGTGCCCAGTAGTGGGTTCGATCTTACGGTGCTTGATCCCAGTGACAGAAAGGGAACCAACACGTATGTATCGTCGCTACTAAGGATAAAAAGATGGGATCTATATCTACCGCCATAGATAAACAGATCTTGTCTACATCATGTCATCGTTATTATTGCATTACTACGTTTTCCATGAACTTAATACACTAGATGCATGCTGGATAGCGGTCGATGTGTAGAGTAATAGTAATAGATGCAGGCAGGAGTCGGTCTACTAATCTTGGACGTGATGCCTATGTAATGATCACTGCCTGGATATCGTCATAATTATTTGAAGTTCTTCAATTACTCAACACTAATTTGTTTACCCACCGTTAGCTATTTTTTCTCGAGAGAAGCCACTAGTGAAACCTACGGCCCCCGGGTCTTCTTTCTCATATATTTGCTTGCGATCTACTTTTCCTTTGCACTTTTATTCAGATATATTAAACCAAAAATACAAAAACACTTTGCTGCATTTTGTTTTATTTGCGATCTATTATTTCAGTCTATTGCAATTTTCTCTCGTCAACACGCAATTTCTGGCACCGTACCCCGAAAGGGATTGACAACCCCTTTAACACGTCGGGTTGCGAGGTGTTGTTGTTTGTGTGCAGGGGTTGTTTATGTTGTGTTGCTTGGTTCTCCTACTGGTTCGATAACCTTGGTTTCATTTCTGAGGGAAATACCTACCGCCGCTGTGCTGCATCATCCCTTCCTCTTTGGGGAAATACCAACGTAGCTTCAAGCGACATCAAAAGGAATTTCTGGCGCCGTTGCCGGGGAGGATCTTCAACATATACCAGGTTCCTAATCACAAATCTCATCTCCTCGCAATTTACATTACTTTCCATTTTCCTCTCGTTTTCCTCTCCCCCACTTCACAAAAATTTGTCGTTTTATTCGCCTCTCTTTTTTCGTTCGCCATTTTCTTGCCGGATCTGTTTTTGAGTGCAATCTTGCTGTGTGTTATCATGACTCAAGAGAACACCAAGTTATGTGATTTCTCAAATACCAACAACAATGATTTTATTGGCACTCCGCTTGCTCCTCCCTCCACTAGTGTGGAGACTTGTGATATTAATACTGCTTTGCTGAATCTTGTTATGAAAGACCAATTTTCCGGTACTCCTAATGAGGATGCCGCGTCCCATCTTAATACCTTCGTGGAATTATGCGATATGCAAAATAAAAAAGATGTGGACAATGATGTGGTCAAGATGAAATTATTTCCACTCTCTTTGCGTGATTCTGCAAAAAATTGGTTCTCTTCTTTGCCTCGCAATAGTATCGATTCTTGGAATAAGTGCAAAGATGCTTTTACCACTAAGTATTTTCCTCCCGCAAAAAATATTTCCCTTAGAACCCAGATCATGAATTTCAAGAAACTTGAACATGAGCATGTTACACAATCTTGGGAATGGATGAAAATGATGCTAAGGAATTGCCCAACTCATGGGTTAAATCTTTGGATGATCATACAAAATTTTTATGCGGGGTTGAATTTTGTTTCTCGTAATCTTTTAGATTCCGCCGCGGGTGGTACTTTTATGGAAATTACTTTGGGTGAAGCCACCAAATTGCTTGATAATATCATGGTAAATTATTCACAATGGCATACCAAAAGAGCTCCTAAGTAAAAAAGTTAATTCGGTTGAAGAAATTTCTTCTTTGAGTGATAAAGTTGATGCTCTTATGAAATTGGTTGCTAGTAAAAGTGCTCCTATTAATTTCAATGATATGCCTTTGTTTACGTTGATTGAGCAAAATAGTGATGCCATTGATGTGAATTTATCTCTAGAAATAATTTCAACAACAATGCTTATAGAGGAAATTTTAATCCTAGGCCTTTTCCTAGTAATTCCTCTAATAATTATGGTAATTCCTATGGAAATCAATCTTACAATAATAATAGGAACACCTCTGATCTTGAGAATAATATTAAGGAATTTATCAACACACAAAAAGTTTTCAACTCCATAGAAGAAAAGTTGAATAAGATTGATGATTTGTCTAGAAGTGTTGATAGAATTGCTCATGATGTGGAAAATCTCAAGATGAATTTTTTTGTGCCTAAAGTAGATGAATCAATTAAAGCTCTTTATGTTTCTATGGATGAAAGTAAGAAAAGAACTTCTATGCTTAGAGCTAAAAGAGAATTTTTAGAAAAAGCTTTTTCTAGTGATTATTCTTGCAAAAGTGATGAAGATCTTAAAATGATTGGTGTTTCTTCATTTGATTCTTTGTTTGGTAAAGCTAAGAATGATGAAAAGGGACTGGAGAAGAGTCAACTTTAGGTAGAAGGCGTCCCAATATTTCAGAGGGTGAAAATCTTGTTGAGAAAATTGATGAAAGTGGGTTTGGAGAGGTCAAAACTTTAGCTAGTGATGCACCCACTATTTTGGATTACAAAGACTTTAATTATGATAGTTTCTCTTTGATTGATTCTATTTCTTTGTTGAAATCCATGCTAAATTCACCCCACGCTTATGAACAAAACAAAGCTTTTACTAAACATATTGTTGATGCTATGATGAAAGCTTTGGAAGAAAAATTGGCATTAGAAGTTTCAATTCCTAGAAAATTGCATGATGAATGGGAACCTACTATTAAAGTCAAGATTAAAAATTATGAGTGTTTTCCTTTGTGTGACTTGGGTGCTAGTGTTTCTACAATTCTGAAATCTTTATGTGATGTGCTTGGCCTTACTAATCTTGAAGAATGTTCTCTGAATTTGCACTTGGCGGGTTCTACTATTAAAAAGCCTATGGGAAGAATTAATTATGTTCTTATTCTTGCAAATAGGAATTATGTGCCCATAGATTTTATTGTTCTTGATATTGATTGCAATCCGTCTTGTCCAATTATTCTTGGTAGACCATTTTTACGCACTATCGGTACCGTGATTGATATGAAAGAAGGCAATATTAAGTTCCAATTTCCTTTGAGGAAAGGTATGGAACACTTTCCTAGAACAAAAATTAGGCCACCTTATGAATCAATCATGAGGGAATCTTATGGATCTCAAACCAAAGATGACAAAACTTAGATCCTTGCTTTATGCCTAGCTAAGGGCGTAAAACTATAGCACTTGTTGGGAGGCAACCCAATGAATAAAATTTATTTTTTCTTTTTTGCTTTCTGTTCTTGAGTGTTTGCACAATTATGCTACTGTTATGATTGTGTTTTTTGTGTTTTAGTTAGTGTTTGTGCCAAGTAGAACCGATAGGATCTTCTCGGGTGATAGTTGTTTGATCTTGCTAAAAAAGACAAAAACTTTATGCACACGAAAATAACTCTTAAAAATCACCAGAATGTGATACAATGCCAATTCTTTTTGCAGAATATTAACATACAAATTACCCAGGTCGTCCTAGTTTTCAGAATTTTCGAGTTCCAGAAGTATTCGAACAAATCAGATTACTAAAGACTATTCTGTTTTGACAGATTCTGTTTTCTTTGTGTTGTGTGCTTATTTTGATGGCTCTACGGTTTTCTTTGATGAGTTTTTTCCATAGAAAAGTTGGAATACAGTAGATATATAATACAAAAACAAAATATGAACTGGTTTGATACAACACTTATAGTAGTGATTTATTTTTCTTACACTAACGGATCTCACGAAGGTTTTGTTGAGTTTTGTGTGATTGAAGTTTTCAAGTTTTGGGTTATCTTACGATGGATGAAGGAAGGATGCAAGAGCCTAAGCTTGGAGATGCCCCGGCATCCCAAGCTATTATCCAAGAATGAGCAACCAACTAAGCTTGGGGATGCCCCCGAGTGGCATCCCCGCTTTCTTCCAACCACTATCGGTATTTTACTCGAGGCTATATTTTTATTCATCACATGATATGTGTTTTGCTTGGAGCGTCTTGTACGATATGTGTCTTTGCTTGTTTTATTTTGTGTTTTAAGTCATCAATCCTTGCTGGACACACCTATTTGAGAGAGCCAAAATTATGTCATGACTTGTTAGAATTGCTCTCTGTGCTTCACTTAAATCTTCTATGAGCTAGGACTTGCTCTAGTGCTTCACTTATATCTTTTTGAGCACGATGTGCTTTGTTATTTTTGAAGAAATGCTCTCTTGCTTCACTTAGATTTATTTGAGAGTTAGTAAAATTTTGAAGAAATTCTCTCTTGCTTCACTTAAATTATTTTGAGAGAAACAAAATTAGTTATGCTCATGATCTTCACTTATATTTGTTTGAGCTTATGAAAAGAAACACATGAAAATTAGTCCCAAAGTGATAGATGTCCAAAAAGGATAACGAAAAATAAAATGTCATGAAGATCATTGGACAAAATAAACTTGATTCTTAGTAATAGTTTCGAGATATGATGATGTGATATGTGAGTTATGCTGATGAGTAATTGTGCTCTAGTAAGAATATTGGTGTTAAGGTTTGTGATTCCCTATGCATGCACGAAAGTCAATAATCATGCAATGAAAATTATATCCTACTTGTGGTGCATTATTCGGTGTTAATTATGCTTAACGCTTGCTTATGAGATTATTCGTTTCTTGGTTGGTCGCTTCTCAATCTTTTTGCTAGCCTTCATTTTGCACTAAGTATGACCTCTCTACTTGTGCATCCAAAATCCTTTAAACCAGTTTTGCCACATGCGTCCACTATATCTACCTATATGCGGTATTCTTTTGCCGTTCTAAGCAAATTTGCATGTGCCATCTCTAATTTTCAAAATAAACTTCTCTTTTGTGTGTTTGTTTCGCTCGCAGAACGGTAACGAGTGGCTAATATTTTCCATGCTAGATGTGTTATTCTCAAGATGAGTGTTTATTCACTTGTCATTGCACGAGAGTAAGGCAAAAGTTTTAGGGATGCCCAGCCCCGAAATGCAAAAAAATGATTTTACTTTATGTTGTCAAATAATAAATTCATTCGAAAGTGTTGGTATGGAGGGCACCCGTGGATACGGCTAGCCATGGAAAGTGAAAGTAATGGTGGATAAAGGAATAAACTTTATTTTCTGTTTGGGAACCGCCTATGGCATATCTAGCATGGAAAGTGTTGGGAACTCTAAGTCGTTTTCGTTGGTGGGATGGATACACCTCCCAAAATGTTTTTATCTCTAATTTTTTCGCTTTGAGCTCTGGCACCTCTACAAATCCCTACTTCCCTCTGCGAAGGGCCTTTCTTTTACTTCATGCATTTTTTATTTTTATTTGAGTCTCCATCTTCTCTCATAATAAGCACCAACTAGGAGGCAATATGATCGTGCTTAAGTATTGGGTGTAGCTAATATTCGAGTGTGTTTCATGAATGGATCAATGTTTGAGCATGATGGCTAGGGATAACTTATTTTAGCGTTGATATTCTGAAAGACAAGGTTGCTTGTTGATATGCTTGAGTATCTAAATTATTATGTCAAAACTACACTATTGCTTTGAATCACATAAAAGTCCAAATGTCCATGCTATATAGAAAATAATATGATATGACTTGATGAACATCACTCCACATCAAAAATTCTGTTTTATCACTTACCTACTCGAGGACGAGTAGGAGTTAAGCTTGGGGATGCTGATACGTCTCCAACGCATCTATAATTTTTGATTGTTCCATGTTGTTTTATTATCAATCCTGGATGTTTTATAATCATTTTATATCATTTCTTGGTACTAACCTATTGACATAGTGCCAAGTGCCAGTTGTTGTTTTTTTCCATTTTTTTAATCGCAGGAGATCAATATCAAACGGAGTCCAAATGCCACGAAACTCCATGATGATTTTTTATGGGCCAGAAGGAAGGCAATGGGCCCTGGTTGCACCTGGTGGGTTGTGTGCACCTCGGGTGCCCCCCGGACCGCCTCTTTGCTCTATAAATACCCCAATATTCCCAAAACCCTAGGGGAGTCAACGAAATATTCATCCAGCCGCCGTAGAGTCCAGAACCACCAGATCCAATCTAGACACCATCTCGGATGGGGTTCACCACCTCCATTGGTGCCTCTCCGATGATGCGTGAGTAGTTCTTTGTAGACCTTTGGGTCCGTAGTTAGTAGCTAGATGGCTTTCTCTCTCTTGCCGAATTCTCAATACAACGGTCTCTTGGAGATCCATATGATGTAACTCTTTTGCGGTGTGTTTGTTGGGATCTGATGAACTTCGAGTTTATGATCAGTTATATCTTTTTATATCCATGAAAGTTATTTGAGTTTCTTTGATCTCTTATATGCATGATCTCTTAAAGCCTCGTATTTCTTCTCCAATATTTGGATTTCGTTTGGCCAACTTGATCTATTTATCTTGCAATGGGAAGAGGTGCCCGGTAGTGGGTTCGATCTTACGGTGCTTGATCCCAGTGACAGAAAGGGAACCAACACGTATGTATCGTTGCTACTAAGGATAAAAAGATGGGATCTATATCTACCTCCATAGATAAACGGATCTTGTCTACATCATGTCATCGTTCTTATTGCATTACTCCATTTTTCCATGAACTTAATACACTAGATGCATGCTGGATAGCGGTCGATGTGTGGAGTAATAGTAGTAGATGCAGGTAGGAGTCGGTCTACTAATCTTGGACGTGATGCCTATGTAATGATCATTGCCTGGATATCGTCATAATTATTTGAAGTTCTATCAATTGCCCAACAGTAATTTGTTTACCCACCGTTTGCTATTTTTTCTCGAGAGAAGCCACTAGTGAAATCTACGGCCCCTGGGTCTTCTTTCTCATATATTTGCTTGCGATAAACTTTTCCTTTGCATTTTTATTCAGATCTACAACCAAAAATACAAAAATACTTTGCTAAATTTTATTTTATTTGCGATCTATTATTTCAATCTATTACAACTTTGTCCCATCAACAGGCAATTTCTAGCGCCGTACCCCGAAAGGGATTGGCAACCCCTTTAACGTGTCGGGTTGCGAGGTGTTGTTATTTGTGTGCAGGGGATGTTTACGTTGTGTTGGTTGGTTCCCCTACTGGTTCGATAACCTTCGTTTCATTTCTGAGGGAAATACCTACCGCCGCTGTGCTGCATCATCCCTTCCTCTTTGGGGAAATACCGATGTAGCTTCAAGAGACATCAGTCCCTAGTAAGCCTCTACTAGACTAGCTCGTTAATCAAAGATGGTTAAGTTTCCTAACCATAGATATGTGTTGTCATTTGATGAATGGGGTCACATCATTAGGGAATGATGTGATGGACAAGACCCACCCGTTAGCTTAGCATGTTGATCGTTCAGTTTTATTGTTATTGCTTTCATGTATGTCAAATACATATTCCTTTGACTATGAGATCATGCAACTCCCGGATTCCGGAGGAATGCCTTGTGTGCTATCAAACATCACAACAAAACTGGGTGATTATAAAGATGCTCTACACGTATCTCCGAAGGTGTCTTGTTGGGTTGGCGTGAATCGAGATTAGGATTTGTCACCCCGAGTATCGGAGAGGTATCTCTGGGCCCTCTCGTTAATGCACATCATAAGAAGCCTTGCAAGCAATGTGACTAATGAGTTAGTTGCGGGATGATGTATTACGGAACGAGTAAAGAGACTTGCCAGTAACGAGATTGAACTAGGTATGAAGATACCGACGATCGAATCTCGGGCAAGTAACATACCGATGACAAAGGGAATTACATATGTTGTCATAAGGTTCGACCGATAAAGATCTTCGTAGAATATGTAGGAGCCAATATGGGCATCCAGGTTCCGCTATTGGTTATTAACCAGAGAGGTGTCTCGGTCATGTCTACATAGTTCTCAAACCCGTAGGGTCCGCACGCTTAACGTTCGTTGACGATATAGTACTATATGAGTTATGTATGTTGGTGGCCGAATGTTGTTCGGAGTCCCGGATGAGCGGACATGACGAGGAGCTTCGGAATGGCCCGGAGGTAAAGATTGATATACAGGATGATATGGTTCGGCCAAGGGGTGAAGCCCACGGGGCTTTAGGTCGGTGCAAAAGGAGTTTTACGGAGGCCAGGGGGCCAAACGCCGGAGACCCTAGCGTCTGGTCCTGGGCCAGACGCCGAGGCCCATGGCGTCTGGGCCAGATGCCAAGGACCATGGCTTCTGGTCCTGGAAGTCCGAGAAGGACTCTTCCTTGCGGTCAAAACCGACTTTGAGGAGGCTTTTACTCCAAGTTTCGACCCTAGGGCTCAACATATAAATAGAGTGGTAGGGCTAGCACCTGGAACAGGTCAAGAATCACCAAGCCGTGTGCTGGCAACCCCGTCCCCTCTAGTTTATCCTCCTTCATAGTTTTCGTAGTGCTTGGCGAAGCCCTGCAGAGATTGTTCTTCACCAACACCGTCACCACGCCATCGTGCTGCCGGAACTCATCTACTACTTCGCCATCTTGCTGGATCAAGAAGGCGAGGACGTCATCGAGCTGAACGTGTGCTGAACGCGGAGGTGCCGTACGTTGGGTACTTGATTGGGACGGATCGTGAAGGTGTACGACTACATCAACCGCGTTGATAAATGCTTCTTCTTTGCGATCTTCAAGGGTATGAAGATGCTCTTCCCCTCTCGTTGCTATGCATCTCCTAGATAGATCTTGCGTGATCGTAGGAATTTTTTTGAAATACTACATTCCCCAACAGTGGCATCCGAGCCAGGTCTATGCGTAGATGTTATATGCACAAGTAGAACACAATGAGTTGTGGGCGATAATTGTCGAGGGAAACGACACCTATGGGATCACTGGGATCCCTTTTGCTACGGTTGACGGGCGCGAGGTTGTGCAAAGAGCGGGTCTAGAAGCCACGAGGGTTGTTTACCCAGGTTCGGGCCGCGAGGATGCGTAATACCCTAGTCCTGCTTTGATGTATATTTGAGTGTTCTTGAGTTCTTGAGCTAGCTACGATGCCTGTGTCATTCAAAAGATCCGAATCCTTCCTTAGTACGCCTCGGGCCTCCTTTTATAGTCAAAAGGGGCTGCCACAGTGGCATACAGGAGGTGGAAAGGTATACAGTGTACGAACTTATCGCCTTTCATTACAGGACAAAGTGCATTAAATGCTCTACTTAGGTGTCCACTTGCTTTATTGGGGGCGGTAACGAGGCCCGTCCCGTCCGTCGCCGCTCCTCCTTGCTCCGACACGCGTCCAGGCCAACGAGGCATGTAGCGCCACATAGGCTGGCAGGCTGCTGAGTTGGCGTTGTGGTAGAGTCTTGAAGAAGATCTGTATGCCACCACACAAGTGTTTGGCTAGTTGGATTAGTACCCACGTACTGCCACGTGGGTACTTGCTTCAGTTGGTGGGTTGGCCGCTGAGCTGGGGCGGCAAGGCCTTGCCGCGGTCTTGCGTATATCCCGGCAAGGTTCTTGCCAGGGCCTTGTGAGCGCCCCCGGCAAGAGCCTTGCCGGGGCCTGACGGGTGTCTTCAGCAAGGTGCCTTGCCGGGGCCTCGTGGGCATCCTCAGCAAGGAGCCTTGCGGTTGTCTTGTCTTCTGGTCCTCATCTAGGATTTGTAGGCTCTCTGTCTTCACAAAGATCTACATGCCACCATGCAGGCACTTCCCGAGCCTTGGTTCCAATGCTGTCGATGGTGTCGGAACTCTCAGGCTCAAGGGTGGCTGCGATGTTGGTGTTGGGCGAGCTGCCCCGGCAAGGTTCTTTCCGGGGCTGTGTAGGCCGCCCCGGCAAGGGTCTTGCCGGGAGAAAGCCTATCTGATCGCTCCGTCTTCTGTGTTGCACTTCTGTTTTCCTCCTCTGCCCTGCTAAGTGTGGTCGCGGGTGCGGCTCTGACTGCCCGTGCACAGGTAAAGGGGCACAAAAGAGAGCCCCTACTTTTGTGCACCGACAGGAGCCCCCGAGCCTGGGCCACACATAAGCGCGATGCGTTGTTGGGCTAGGCCCAAAACGGTGCGCGGGCACGCGGGGTGGAGTTTTACTGCGGTAACCTCTCTGCTGGTTGCGCTTCCCACGACCCGCGTTGAATGCGCGACGTGGGGGTCGTGCGTGGGGCGGTTGCTGCCCTCATGTGTCACATCGTGGTAAATGGTAAAGAGGCGGTCCGCGCCTTCCCCATAAAAAGGGGAAATCGCGGGTGTGCTGCTCATTTACCCTCCGCGTCTCTCCAATTTCAGAATCCCCGCCCTCCCTTCTTCCTCAAGAAAAAAGCCGAAACTCCCGCCTCCATCCGCCGCCTCCGCACCCCCATTGCCCTCAATCTCCCATTGCTCCAGATCCCTCACCTCTTTCCCGGCCGCCATGGCACCCAAAACCAGTAAGGGCAAGGGAGTGGCCAAGGACGCCGGGGAGAAGGAGGTGCCGGAGAGCGAGTTGGCGGCGCTTCGGATGCAGCTTGCCCTTTTCCCCTCGACGGTCGATGCGGTCCACCTCAGGGACTACTTCAGGCCTCTGTGGGGGGTGAAGACGACGGGGCATCCGGCCATGCACATCACCCCGCCAATTTTGCTGAGGCCGGCCTGAATTGGTATCCTTTCTTCGTTGACTACTTCTCCTGCGGGCTCTGCCCCCCTTTCTCCGATTTTTTCAATGATGTCATGCACACCTACGGCTTCCATCTTCTTGATTTCACGCCGAATGCCGTGGCGTGCATGGCCTTCTTTGCCCACCTCTGTGAGGGCTTCGCCGGAATGCTTCCCAGCACGACGCTCTTCCGCAACTACTTCTATCCCCGTATCCAGCCGAGGGGTGCCATCTCCGGCTGCGTCACCTGGATCCCACAGACCTAGGAGAAGGGCACGTATCCGGAGGGCGCCCAGAAGGAGAGGTGGGAGGAGTGGCGGGGCCGGTGGCTATGGATCGAGGAGGAGGATCCGCAGGAGTTCTGCCGAGTTCGTCAGAGCCCGCCAGTCCGTCGCAAGGACTAGAGCGACCCTGACGCAGACGACACGAAGCTCGCGATCGCTACTACCAAAATCCATCGCCTCACCATGGCCGGGCTCACCCTTGAGATGATTGGGGCCGATTTCATCCGCCGCCGAATTGCCCCACTGCATAACAAGGGGAGGCCGGTCTGGTTCTTCAGGAACGCGGCCGACATCATGAGGCTTCGCCCTGGGTTGAAGCACAACTTCACGGTGATGGGGCACGCCAATTTTTGTCAGAGGCTTTTTCAGCTCAATGTGGGTGACGACGGCAGGGCTGAGAGAGCCGGCAAGGCCGCGAAGGCCGGCAAGGCCGTCAAGTGGCCTCTGTTCGGGTTGCCGGCGGGAGTGGTCCTGCCGAGCAACAACTCTCGCCAAACCGACATCATCGCCATGATGCCGGACTTCAACGTGCACGGCCTTGACCCAAATTGGGCCGAGCCGGAGGCGGAGCAGGTGCAGGAGTTCTTCGACAACTTGTCAGAGAGGTACGTCCGCGATGAGCCACTGCTTATCCAGGAGACCACCAAGGAGGAGCTAGACTACATCGCCGCCAGGGCGACGGAGGCGGCGCTTGCCAGGGAGGCTGGCACCGCCGGCCACGTGGAGGACGAGGCCGAGGCAGCCGCGGAGGAGAAGGAGCTTGCCGGATGGGCAGAGTCTGCTGGGGAGGCCAGCAGCGCCGGCACCGGGGCCCCTCTCATCGAAGATGTGGTCGAGGAGTCGACCAAGGAAGAGGCCGAGGCTGACGACCCTTTGGCCACAGGGAAAAGGCGTTTCCTGCTGCGGGCCAGCTCTGGCAAGCCGGTCTGGCCCGGCAGGACCGAGCAGCTGCAAGTGGTCCAGGGGGAGTCCGTGTGCCTGACGAGGGCCGCGGCACCGAAGAAGGTGGTGAAGGCCGCGGTGGCGAAGAAGAAAGCGGCCGCCTCTTCTTTGTCCAAGCGTTGCTGGACTCCATCCCCTTCCCCTCCTCCCGCAGATGTCGACACGGAGGTTGTCTTCGATGTTGGGTCTCTCAGCCCAAGGAGGAAGAGGAAGGCAGTGGAAGAGGAGGTGGAGGATGAGTAAGCATCTTGCCCTTCATCATCCCCGTCCCTTCAGACCGTGCCGCTTTTCTTGACTTGTTTTCATCCTTGCAGGGATGTGGAGACGCTGGCCCAGAGGGCGGCGAAGAAGGCCAAGGCCTCGACGGGCGACAAGCCCCCGGCGGGTACTTCGCGTACGCCGTTGTTGGTGGAGAGCAGCCCAGACAGCAGCCCCCGGTGCAGCCCCCGCTCCAGCCCCCAGCGTAAGCTCACCACTCACTCCTCCACTGATGAATATTGGGGTGTGAATCCTTGATGCTGACCTAGCCGGGTTCGTAGGAGAAGAACGGCGGCAGGAGGAGCCGCTGAGGGCCACCCCCAACACGCCGCCCCTCTCGACTACGCCGCCCCGAGGGGCGTCCCCGGCAAGGGCATCCACCACCGAGCCCACGCATATGGAGGAGGAGGCGAACTTGGGTGCCGGGGGTTCTGCCTCGGCAACAAATGCTGGTGGGGAGGGTGCCACTTTTTCTCAGCTTGAAGCGGGTAAGTCCTTTGCTTCCCGTCCTTGCTCTTTCTTTTTCTTATTGAACCTTGACCTTGGGCCCGTCTCATCCTCTCTTCTTGGTATCCAGATCCTTCCTCGGCGGACCGGGAGGATATCGACACTATTATTGAGGAGGTCGCCAGGGACGCCGAGGCCGAGACCAACAAAATCGCCGCCGAGGAGGCCGCCAAGACCGCCGCTGAAGAGGCCTCCAAGGAGCCTGCCGGGGAGGCCGACAAGGGGCCTGCCGGAGAGGCCGGCAAGGCCGCAGCCGAGGAGGGGATGGTTGACGACCAACCTTCCTCCTGTGCCGCCTCCGGCTCGAGCAAGTACTTGAAGGTGGGCGACGACCTGTTCGTCCACCTCCCAGGAACAGCAAGCACCAGGGCGCCAACTGAACGGGAGGCGTTCGACGACGAGGCGCTCGCCTCCGCCGAGCTCCAGTTCGTTGACGAACCGAGCGCCGGCGGCGGCGATTCCCAAGAGGAGCAGCTGCTTCAGGCCATGAGCACCAACCTCCAGAAGCTCCAGGCGCTTCACCATGCCCGCCTGGACAAGGCAAAATCCAAGATGGCGGCGGTGGACAAGGCGGAGGCAGATCTCGAGGGACGCGTCATCGAGACGCAGGCCTGGTTTCGCCAAGCCCACGAGGAACTGAAAGTCGCCCAGGATTTGCTGGCTGAGCGCAAACAGGAGCTCGTCCTGAAGCAGGCCGATGTCGAGAACGCCCAAGAGGCGGCGAGGGAACAGACCCAAGGACGAGGCCGCTCGACATCAGCACCAGGCCGAGCTGAACTCCCAAGAGAAGGACCTTGCCGCTCGTGAGGAGGCACTCGCCGCCACACTCCGCGGCAAGGATGAGGAGGTCGAGAAGCTCGTCGCGCTGCGGACCCAGGAGCTGGAGCAGAGGCACAGGGAGGCGCTCAATTCCCAAGCCCTGGTCCATGCCGGCAGTGTGAAGGAGCTGGAGGTGGAGCGGGATGGCCTGAGGAAACAGGTCCTGGAGCTAGCGTAGGAGAAAGACACGCTCAACGACGCCTTGGTGGAGGCGCAGTCCGCAGTCCTTGGCAAGGCCGAGTTGCTCTCCAAGGCCAATGACTCCATCAAAGACCTGAAGCTGAAACTGGAGGGTCTTGAGGGGATGCTTTCCGAGGCCAGGGCCCGGGAAGAGACCCTTACGAAAGCCCTGGAGGACGAGAAGCAGCTGCGGAGGAACGACGCCGCCAACCACGAGGATTACGTGAAGGGCGAAAACCTCTGGATCAGCCGCCTTGTTGGCGTCGCAGAGAGGCTCACCACGCAGCTGGCCGCCATGGGCATGTTGAGATTCAGGTATTCCCCTGAGGCGGGTGCGAGCCCCAATGCCAAGCCGACCCTATTCTTTGAGGGCGTTCTTGAGGCCCTGGAGCAGCTCCGTTCCAACAGAGCGACCTCTCTGGCCAACGAGGCCTGGAGGCTTTGCCGGGGTGCCCTTACCAAGGTCCTCACCAAGGTGGCGTACTGGAACCCCAACATCGATTTTGACGCCGCGCTGGAGAGCTTGCCGGAGGGTGTGGACCTCGTGGCGCTCGAAGAGCGTATCGACCCCATCATCAGCCGCGTCGACGGAGTTCGGAGGATAGAGGGCCAGCGCCGGGACTAGGCACCCCGTTTCTCATCACCGCTGCAGGTTCATGACCAAGACAATTTTTATCTCTAGTTAGAACCGCAGCAACAATTGGTGTAATATACCTCCGCGGTACTTTGAAACGATGCATGTTATTTTCCTGTTCGATCTTTCTTTGTATGTACACCCTACGCTCAACTGGATAGGCTTGCCGGCGTGTAAATCCAGGCTGCGGCGTTTCGAGGACGGATCCTCAACAACCGGCCGGGTGTGCTTGCGGCCAAGCAAACCACCTTGTCCGTTCTCAGTGCGGCCGCTTGAACTGTTGAGCGGACTCGAAACAGAACAAGTGCGTTGCCAATAGAGGGAAGGCCACCCTGCCGTTCTCGACGCGGCTGCTCGAACTGTTGAGCGGACTCAAAACAGAACAAGGGCGTTGCCAATAGCGGAAGGCCCCCATCGCCTGCAGGTTTCTCATACCAAGAGCAGGATCTCCGAGGAAAACAACCTTATACATAAAGAAATTACTCAAAGTTTCGCATGACTTAGCTTTTCTGTCGCTGCGCGGGCGTTTACTGCATTCGCAAATGATGCCGCTCGTTCGATCGTCTTCTTCCTTGGAGTGACGACCACGATGAAGCCGCTGCGCCAACTAGACCAGATTTTCACAACCGCACCCCTTACCTAGCGCGCCAAAGATGTCGGGGGAAACGACACCTATGGGATCACTGGGATCCCTTTTGCTACGGTTGGCGGGCGCGAGGTTGTGCAAAGAGCGGGTCTAGAAGCCAGCACGAGGGTCATTTACACAGGTTCGGGCCGCGAGGATGCGTAATACCCTAGTCCTGCTTTGATGTATATTTGAGTGTTCTTGAGTTCTTGAGCTAGCTATGATGCCTGTGTCGTTCAAAAGATCTGAATCCTTCCTCAGTACGCCTCAGGCCTCCTTTTATAGTCAAAAGGGGCTGCCACAGTGGCATACAGGAGGTGGAAAGGTATACAGTGTACGAGCTTATCGCCTGTCATAACAGGACAAAGTGCATTAAATGCGCTACTTAGGTGTGCTTTATCGGGGACGGTAACGAGGCCCGTCCCGTCCGTCGCCGCTCCGCCTTGCTCCGACACGCGTCCAGGCCAACAAGGCATGCAGCGCCATGTAGGCTGGCTGGCTACTGAGTTGGCGTGGTGGTAGGGTCTTCACGAAGATCTGTATGCCACCACGCAGGTGTTTGGCTAGTTGGATTAGTACCCACGTACTGCCACGTGGGTACTTGCTTCAGTTGGTTGGTTGGCCGCTGAGCTGGGGCGGCAAGGCCTTGCCGCGGTCTTGCGTATATCCCGGCAAGGGTCTTGCCGAGGCCTTGTGAGCACCCCTGGCAAGAGCCTTGCCGGGGCCTGACGGGTGTCTTCAGCAAGGTGCCTTGCCGGGGCCTCGTGGGCATCCTCGGCAAGGAGCCTTGTGGTTGTCTTGTCTTCTGGTCCTCATCTAGGATTTGTAGGCTCTCTGTCTTCACAAAGATCTGCATGCCACCATGCAGGCACTTCCCGAGCCTTGGTTCCAATTCTGTCGATGGTGTCGGAACTCTCAGGCTCAAGGGTGGCTGCGATGTTGGTGTTGGGCGAGCTGCCCCGGCAAGGTTCTTGCCAGGGCTGTGTAGGCTGCCCCAGCAAAGGTCTTGCCGGGAGGAAGCCTGTCTGATCGCTCCATCTTCTGCGCCCTTGGTTGGAGCGCTGCTCTGGTAGCCTTGCACTTCTGTTTTCCTCCTCTGCCCTGCTAAGTGTGGTCGCGGGTGCGGCTCTGACTGCCCGTGCATAGGTAAAGGGGCACAAAAGAGAGCCCCTACTTTTGTGCACCGACAATAATAGTCATACTGCTTACCAGCAACGTTTTACTTTGATTCGGCGGTATTGTTGGATGAAGCGGCCCAGACCGACATTACATGACCACGTTCATGAGACTGGTTCTACCGACGTGCTTCGCACACAGGTGGCTAGTGGGTGTCTGTTTCTCCAACTTTAGTTGAATCGAGTTTGACTACGCCCGGTCCTTGTTGAAGGTTAAAACAACACACTTGACGAAAAATCGTTGTGGTTTTGATGCGTAGGTAAGAACGGTTCTTGCTAGAAGCCCGTAGCAGCCACGTAAAACTTGCAACAACAAAGTAGAGACGTCTAACTTGTTTTTGCAGGGCTTGTTATGATGTGATATGGTCAAGAGGTGATGATATATAAATTGTTGTATGAGATGATCATGTTTTGTGAAAGTTATCGGCAACTGGCAGGAGCCTTATGGTTGTCGCTTTATTGTATGAAATGCAATCGCCATGTAATTGCTTTACTTTATCACTAAGCGGTAGCGATAGTCGTAGAAGCAATAGTTGGCGAGATGACAACGATGCTACGATGGAGATCAAGGTGTCAAGCTGGTGACGATGGTGATCATGATGGTGCTTTGGAGATGGAGATCAAACGCACAAGATGATGATGGCCATATCATATCACTTATTTTGATTGCATGTGATGTTTATCCTTTATGCATCTTATTTTGCTTAGTACGACGGTAGCATTATAAGATGATCTCTCACTAAATTTCAAGGTATAAGTGTTCTCCCTGAGTATGCACCGTTGTGATAGTTCGTCGTGCCGAGACACCACGTGATAATCGGGTGTGATAAGCTCTATGTTCATATACAATGGGTGCAAGCCAGTTTTGCACACATAGAATACTCGGGTTAAACTTAACGAGCCTAGCATATGCAGATATGGCCTCGGAACACTGAGACCGAAAGGTCGAGCGTGAATCATATAGTAGATATGATCAACATAGTGATGTTCACCATTGAAAACTACTCCATCTCACGTGATGATCGGACATGGTTTAGTTGATATGGATCATGTGATCATTTAGATGACTAGAGGGATGTCTATCTAAGTGGGAGTTCTTAAGTAATATGATTAATTGAACTTTAATTTATCATGAACTTAGTCCTGATAGTATTTGCATATCTATGTTAGATCAATAGCTCACGTTATAGCTCCCCGTTTTATTTTGATATGTTCCCATAGAAAACTAAGTTGAAAGATGATAGTAGCAATGATGCGGACTAGGTCCGTGATCTGAGGATTATCCTCATTGCTACACAGAAGAATTATGTTCTTGATGCACCGCTAGGTGATAGAACTATTGCAGGAGCAGATGCAGACGTTATGAATGTTTGACAAGCTTGGTATGATGACTACTTGATAGTTTAGTGCACCATACTTTACGGCTTAGAACCGGGACTTCAAAAATGTTTTGAAATGCCACGGAGCATATGAGATGTTCCAAGAGTTGAAATTAGTATTTCAGACTCATGCCCGAGTCGAGAGGTATGTGACCTTTGACAAGTATTTTGCCTACAAGATGGAGGAGAATAGCTCAACCAGTGAGCATGTGCTCAGAATGTCTGAGTACTACAATCGCTTGAATCAAGTGGGAGTTAATCTTCCACATAAGATAGTGATTGACAGAGATCTCTAGTCACTATCACCAAGTTACTGGAACTTCGTGATGAACTATAATATGCAAGGGATGACGAAAACGATTCCCCGAGCTATTCGCGATACTGAAATCGGCGAAGGTAGAAATCAAGAAAAGCATCAAGTGTTGATGGTTGACAAGACCACTAGTTTCAAGTAAAAGGGCAAGGGAAAGAAAGGGAACTTCAAGAAGAATGGAAAGCAAGTTGCCACTCCCATGAAGAAGCCCAAAGCTAGACCCAAGCCTGAAACTGAGTGCTTCTACTGCAAAGGAAATGGTCACTGGAAGCGGAACTTCCCCAAATACTTGGCGGATAAGAAGGATGGCAAAGTGAACAAAAGTATATATGATATACATGTTATTGATGTGTACTTTACTAGTGTTCATAGTAGCCCCTGGGTATTTGATACTGGTTCATTTGCTATGATTAGTAACTTGAAACAGGAGTTACAAAATGAACAGAGACTAGTTGAGGGCGAGGTGACGATGTGTGTTGGAAGTGATTCCAAGGTTGATAAGATCACCATCGCACACTCCCTTTACCTTCGGGATTAGTGTTGAACCTTAAATAAATGTTATTTGGGGTTTGCGTTGAGCATAATATGATTGGATCATGTTTATTGCAATACAGTTATTCATTTAAGTCAAAGAATAATTGTTATTCTGTTTACATGAATAAAACCTTCTGTGGTCATACACCCAAGGTGAATGGTTTATTGAATCTCGGTCGTAGTGATACACATATTCATAATATTGATGCCAAAAGATGCAAAGCTGATAATCATAGTGCAACATATTTGTGGCACTGGCGTTTAGGTCATATTGTTGTAAAACGCTTGAAGAAACTCCATGCTGATGGGCTTTTGGAATCACTTGATTATGAATCACTTGATGCTTGCGAACCATCCCTCATGGGCAAGAGACTAAGACTCCGTTCTCCAGAACAATGGAGCGAGGCACTGACTTATTGGAAATAATACATACCGATGTATGCGGTCTGATGAGTGTTGAGGCTCGCGCAGGTATCGTTATTTTCTGACCTTCATAGATGATTTGAGCAGATATGTGTGTATCTACTTAATGAAACACAAGTCTGAAACATTTGAAAAGTTAAAAAATTAGAGTGTAGTTGAGAATCATCGTAACAAGAAAATAAAGTTTCTACGATCTGATCGGGGAGGCGAATATTTGAGCTACGAGTTTGGCCTTCATTTAAAACAATGTGGAATGGTTTCACAACTCACGCCACCTGGAACACCACAGCATAATGGTGTGTCCGAACATTGTAACCATACTTTATTAGATATGGTGCGATCTATGATGTCTCTTACCGATTTACCACTATCGTTTTGAGGTTATGCATAAGAGACAGCTACATTCACGTTAAATAGGGCACCATCTAAATCCGTTGAGACGACACCTTATGAACTATGGTTTGGCGAGAAACCAAAGCTGTCGTTTCTTAAAGTTTGGGCTTGCGATGCTTATGTGAAAAAGTTTCAAGCTGATAAGCTCGAACCCAAATCAGAGATGTGCATCTTCATAGGATACCCAAAAGAAACTATTGGGTACACCTTCTATCACAGATCCGAAGGCAAGATATTTGTTGCTAAGAATGGATCCTTTCTAGAGAAGGAGTTTCTCTCGAAAGAAGCGAGTGGGAGGAAAGTAGAACTTGATGAGGTAATTGTACCTACTCCCGAATTGGAAAGTAATTCGTCATAGAAATCAGTTCCAGTGATTCCTACACCAATTAGTGAGGAAGCTAATGATGATGATCATGAAACTTCAGATCGAGTTACTACCGAACCTCGTAGGTTAACTAGAGTAAGATCCACACCAGAGTGGGACGGTAATCCTGTTCTGGAGGTCATGTTATTTGACCATGACGAACCTACGAACTATCAGGAAGCGATGATGAGCCTAGATTCTGCGAAATGGGTTGAGGCCATGAAATCTGAGATGGGATCCATATATGAGAACAAAGTATGGAATTTGGTTGACTTGCCCAATGATTGTCAAGCCGTAGAGAATAAATGGATCTTCAAGAGGAAGATGAACTCTGGTGGTAGTGTTACTATCTACAAAGCTTAACTTGTCGCAAAAGGTTTTTGACAAGTTCAAGGTGTTGACTACGATGAGATTTTCTCACTCTGTAAGTGCATCTAGTGCCCCTTAGTGATTTTAGTGTATTGAAGACTTATAGGTTAAGGGACTAATGTGTTTATGAGTGTACACATGTCTATAAGTCTATGAGGAGTTTGATATTTACAGAGAAAGTCGACCCCTAACAATGAAGTTCTTCAATTGAAGACTTTGGATTTCTGAAGACTTTCTAAAGACTTTGAAAGTGAAGAAATTGGTGTGATCTTGAAGACTAGGTATTCATTCGAGGAACATGAAGTGTGAAGACTTTTGTTTTCGTAGTTTCATTTTCTCTTTCTTGAGTCATAGGAAGCACCGTACTGTTAAAGGGGGTCGAGGAAATACTAAGGAAAAATTTCCAAGTGATGCTCAACTCAAAATCCTACACCTACCAATCCCTTCGAGTGAAGCCATTGGAAATCTCATACAGTTCAGTCAAATTTCTTCATTGACAGAGACAAAGTTCTTCTAGTCTCTGAGGAATTTGTTCTGACTGAGGAGTTAGGAATTTGCCAGTGCGGATTGCCTACACAGTGAGGATCATGATAGCCTTGAGGAATTTGAGCCTCAAATATCCGACCGTTGCTGTGCTATGCGCTAGCTGTCCCAAAATATCTACCCACCTAACGGTCATATCATTGAAGGGCATTTATGTCTTATCATGTCGGGCTGCTCCCTAGGCTATAAATAGCCGCCCCCTACACTAGCTGGTTGGCTGCTCCGAGAGAAACCGACACTTGTCATTTGAGAGCATCCCATCCTCCGAGAACTTTGAGAGAAAATCATCAAGTGAGGAAAACCCAAACCCAAAGTGATTGAGCATCACTGAAGAGATTGATCCTGCATGGATCCGACGCTTGTTACCTTTGAAGACTGTGCTTCTTCCAGACGGTTAGGTGTCATGGTCTAGAGCATCCAAGAGGAATTGAGGATCGCCGAGTGACCGAGTTTGTGAAGGTTTGAAAGTCACCTGAAGACTTACC
Source organism: Triticum aestivum (assembly GCF_018294505.1). Classification (NCBI taxonomy): domain Eukaryota; kingdom Viridiplantae; phylum Streptophyta; class Magnoliopsida; order Poales; family Poaceae; genus Triticum; species Triticum aestivum. The sequence continues at coordinate 295,708,281 of NC_057805.1, read as the reverse complement.
ACGAGTGATTGGGCGAGGTCTGTGTGACCTTAGCTCAAGGAGAATACGGTGAGGATTGTGTGTCCTCAGGTTTAAATACCTAGCCGCTCCAACCAGACGTACAATTGAGACATCAGTTGGAACTGGTCTACCAAATCATTGTCTTCACCAAGCTTACTGGTTCTATTTCCTCAACTCTTTCATTTCCTCATTACTGTGTTGTGCGCTTGCTCATATCTGTGTTTGAAGACTTTGACTGAAGACTTTCTCAATTTCCTCAGTTCAATTTCTTCAGTCTGTTTGTCTTCATCCTGTGTTATCCTGTGTTTACGCTTTCTGTACTCTGTGCTTGTCTTCATTTCATCATGTTGACCATGCTTGTGTTCTGTTATTTTTACTTTTGAGTACTTATTCCGCTGCAAGTAGTTCTTCGCTAAGGAATTTCCTCACCCGCAAATTCCTCAGTGAAGAATTCATAAAAATCGCCTATTCACCCCCCTCTAGTCGATATAACGCACTTTCAATTGGTATCAGAGCAAGGTACTCCCTTGTTCTGTGTGATTTTGGTTTAACCGCCTGGAGTTTTAGTTATGTCAACCGCAGGTGTGATCAAGGTCTCTGCTGGGTGTCCGACCTTCGATGGGACGGACTACCCCTACTGGAATAATAAGATGCGAATGCATCTTGAGGCAATTGATAACGATCTCTGGTATGTTGTGAAAAATGGTGTTCCCTCAGTCACACCTTCTCTGAATGCTGCTGATGTGAAGAGATTCAAGCAACTCGATTCTCAAGCGAAGAACATCATATGTGGCCATCTGAGTAAAGGGCAGTATGGAAGAGTGAGTGCTTTGGAAACTACTAAGCTTATCTGGGATTGGCTGTCCAAAGTAAATGAAGGAGTCTCAACACAGCCCGACTCTCGAGTTGACGTTCTTTGCAATCTCTTCAACCGCTTCAAAAGACTCGACAATGAAAATGTTCAACAAACCTTCGATCGCCTCACTGACTTCTCAAATGAGCTTCAAGCACTTGGTGCCACTGACATCACCGACCATGAGGTGGTGAAGAAATTGCTGAGATCGCTTGATTCCTCATTTGATACTCTGGCACTGATGATACAAGAGCGTGCTGACTACAAGTCACTTGATCCCGCTGATATCCTCGAGAGGCTAAATACTCATGAGTTCCAGCTTGCTGAAAAGAGATATCTCTATGGTTCGAGCTATGGCAGATCACGTGCCCTGAAGGCCAAGGCAGTTTCTGAGTCTGAAGATGAAGATTCTGGCAGCAGCCTTGGTGATCCTGAAGAACTGAGCCATGAACTAGCACTGCTCATGAAGAAATTCCAGAAGTTCTCACGACGTGGTCGCTTTGGAAAACCCTCAAGGAGCAATGATTCCTCATCCAGTGACTACAAGAAGAGGCTTTGCCACAAATGCAAGAAACCTGGTCACTACATTCAAGATTGTCCTCAGTGGGAAAAGGAATCAAAGAAGAAGAAATACAAGGATTACAGTTCTGATGATGCGAAGAAGAAGAAGAAATCCTCAAAGTCGTCATCATCAAAATCCTCAAAGTCTTCATCTCACAAGAAGAGCAGCTCCAAGAAGGCTCGGGTATTCTTTGGCAAGTAAATGGACTCTAAGGCTGAATCTGAAGAAAATGAGGAAGAGGAGGCATCTGAGGAGTCCGAGTCCGGTGTGGCGAGCCTAGCCCTCGCTACTGCATTCGTCAGCAAGTCTATCTTCAACTCTGAAGAAAATGACTTCACCAACAAGGCTGATGAAGGCAATGATGACTACGCTCCCACCTATTGCTTCATGGCAAAGGGTGCCAAGGTACTCAAATATACCTCCTCTGAATCAAGTGAGAATGAATCTGATGAAAACCTCAAGCCCAGCTACTCTAAACTTGCTAAGATTGCTGTGAAACAACAAAAGGCTTTTGAAAAGGTTCAAAACATGCTAGACAAAAGTGATGATATGTTGGGTGAAGAAATGGATCGCACTAAAACCTTGACTGAAAATCTTCAGAGACTTCAGTCTAGGTTTGACAACCTTCAAGGTCATCATAACACTCTCTTATCTGATCATGAGAAGCTTTCTTATGAATTTCTTCAAAGAAAGCAAGATCTTGAAAAGCTAAGAGTGAGTTATGAAGATCTTCAGAAGGAGCGCGATTCATTACTTGCTCAACAAATCAGCGCTGCCCAGGAAGAATTTGTTCCTCCATGTTTGAAGTGCATTGAACGTGAATCTGCTAATTCTTCACTTGAATGTTCAAATGCTTCTAATGCTACAAATTCTCCACCTGTGTCTGCTATCACTAATTCCTCATCTGAGGACATTGCTAGTATCACTGATGATGCATGGCTGAAGGAATTGTACATAACAGGCATGTACAAAAGCCTCAAAGGGCATCAGACTCTTTGTGATGTGCTTAAAAAGCAGATCCTCAACAGGAACCCTAGGAAAGAGGGTATTGCCTTTGAGAGGAAAATCAATGCTGATGGAACTTATTGGAAGCTTGAGCAGTAACCCCAAACCTCATGGGTTGCTGCAAAGGGACCTCCAGTTGATCCATCTAATTTATCTGGCTTTACATGTGATTCTCCTCATTCTGCTGATGAGTCATTTGACTCCAACTATAAACTGTTCAAAATTCAGAATGGTGAAGTATTTGCTAGATATGGTGGCACTAACTGCAGGAATGGTTCCCCTATGAAGAAAATCTGGGTTTCCAAAAGATGCCTTGAAATTCTTCAGGTGAATGTCCTCATGACACCACTTGTGAAGAATAGGAACCCCAGATCAAATTCTTCATATGGATCCAAGTCCTCATATGGACCAAATTCCTCACGTGGATCAAATTCCTCAAAAGGATCAAAGTCCTCATATGAACATCATCGTGCCAACACCTATGTTTCGCAGGGAAGAGCTAAGGGCTATGAATATGTGCATTATTCTTCAAACCATTATGTTCATAAGTCCTCGAAGAATTTCTCTGCTTATTCATATGCTTATCCTAACTCCTCTTATGTGAAACGAAATGGACTGGATTCTATGCCACCTTTCTCGTATGGAGCTCGCAGAGTGATGAACTCTTTGCCACCCCTTCAGATGTGGGTGGTGAAGAAAAGGAACTAATCTCTTCTGCAGGGTCAGGTCTCCAAACGCGCGTAAACGTCTGAAGAATTTGCTGGAGACCTGAAATTGCCTGAAAGGACGCAGGCTAATCATGAAGAAATGAACTTTCATTTCTCACGTCCTCATATTGGTTTACCTATTCTATTACCTGATGAAATTGATCTGATGAATTGATGTCATATTCTTCATTGATGAAGTATATGAGTTCGTAAGTTGCACTAATTCATCTGCAGGATGATCAACCCAAAGCAAATGAGTGGGTCCTCGATAGTGGATGTAAAAATCACATGACTGGTGACAAGAATCTATTGATGGATGATCCCTTATCTCCATCGCATCTGAAGCATATCATCTTCGCTGACAAAGGCAAAAGTCAGGTATTGGGTCTAGGTAAGGTTGCGATCTCAAAGGATCGACACATGGACAAAGTCATGCTTGTCGAGTCCTTAGGATACAACCTCATGTCTGTCTCAATGCTTTGCGATCTTGATATGGTTGTTGTCTTTGGCAAGTATCATTGTGCTGTGATCATGGAAGCTGACAATTCCAAAGTCTTCGAAGGCTTTAGGAGAGGAGACTTGTATATTGTTGATTTCTCTACAGGTCCACAACCAGCCGTATGCCTACTTGCAAAAGCTTCAGAAGGCTGGCTATGGCATCGACGACTTGGTCATGCAGGCATGAGGAATTTGCACATGCTTGCAAAGAAGAAGCATGTCATTGGCATTGAGAATGTCAAATTCCTCAAGGATCACTTATGCGGAGCCTGTGAAGCTGGAAAGATGACCAAGGCCAAACATCCAGCGAAGACAATCATGACTACCACTCGACCATTTGAATTGCTTCATATGGATCTCTTTGGTCCTAACCATTATTCTGTAGTTACAAATGATGCATCTCTATATGGCTTTGTTATTGTTGATGATTACTCTCGTTACACATGGGTACATATTGTCACTTACAAACATGAGGTGCAGGAAGTCTTCAAACGATTTTCCTTGAGGGCTTCAACCAACTTTGGTGTGAAGATCAAGCACATCAGAAGTGACAATGGAACTGAGTTCAAGAATTCTGGTCTTGATGACTATCTTGATGAACTTGGTATTACTCATGAGTTATCTGCTCCTTATACTCCTCAACAGAATGGCGTCGTGGAGCGCAAGAACAGGACTCTTGTTGAGATGGCTCGCACTATGCTTGATGAATACAAGACACCTCGTTGTTTCTGGATTGAGGCAATTGACACTGCTTGCCACATCATCAACAGGGTATATCTTCACAAATTCTTCAAGAAGACTGCTTATGAACTCCACACAGACAAGAAACCCAATGTGAGTTTTTTCAAAGTCTTCGGTGCTAAATGTTGGATTAGAGATCCTCATCACAACTCTAAATTTGCACCGAAAGCACATGAAGGTTTTATGCTTGGTTACGGAAAGGACTCGCACACCTACAGAGTCTTCAACAACGTTCACCACAAAGTTGTTGAAACTGTAGATGTGCGGTTTGATGAAACTAATGGCTCACAAAGAGAGCACCTACCTTCTGTGATAGATGAACCAGCACCTGAGGAAACTATAAAGTTCAAGGCTACTGAGGATGTCATTCCTACCGAAGAAACTGCTGAAGAATTCATTCCAGAACGTGAAGAACGTCGAGCTAATGCACCTGAAGAAAATGGTGCTGAAGAAAATGCCGATCAAATTCCTCGACGACAACCCGCTCATCCTCGCGTGGCAAATGAAGTGCAGATTGAGAAAATCATCGATGACATTGAAGCACCAGGTCCTCTCACACGCTCAAGAGCTTCACATTTATCTAACTTTTGTGGGCACTTTGCTTTTGTCTCTATCACAGAGCCTGCTAAGGTAGATGAAGCATTTCTGGAGCCCGAGTGGATTCAAGCTATGCAAGAAGAATTACATCAGTTCGATCTCAACAACGTCTGGGAACTGGTCAAACATCCAGATCCTCGCAAGCACAATATCATTGTCACAAAGTGGATCTACCGCAACAAGCAAGATGAAAATGGCCTTGTGGTGAGGAATAAGGCACGACTTGTAGCTCAAGGCTACACACAGGTTGAAGGAATTGATTTCGATGAAACCTTTGCACCTGTTGCTAGACTTGAGGCTATTCGCATATTACTTGCTTATGCTAACCATCATGATATCACTTTATATCAAATGGATGTGAAAAGTGAATTCCTCAATGGTTAGCTTGAGGAAGAAGTATATGTTGCTCAACCCCCAGGTTTTGAAGATCCAAAGCATCCTGACAAAGTCTTCAGACTCAATAAGGCCCTCTATGGCCTCAAGCAGGCCCCTCGGGCGTGGTATGATACTTTGAAGGAATTCCTCATGAAGAAAGGCTTCAAACCCGGTTCACTCGACCCTACCCTTTTCACTAAATCCTATGATGGTGAATTGTTTGTGTGCCAAATATATGTTGATGATATTATCTTTGGCTGTACTGACCAATGTTACACTGACGAATTTGGTTATATGATGAGAGAGGAATATGAAATGTCTATGATGGGAGAATTGAAATTCTTCTTAGGTCTTGAAATTCGTCAACAACACAATGGCATATTCATATCTCAGGAGAAATACCTCAAGGACGTATTGAGGAAATTCGGCATGCAAGATTGCAAAGGCGGCAAAATTCCAATGCCCACAAATGGCCATCTATGCACTGATGAAAATGGTATTGACTTCGATCAAAAGGTATACCGTTCCATGATTGGTTCTTTATTGTACCTATGTGCATCTAGGCCAGACATTATGCTTAGTGTTTGCATGTGTGCCTGATTTCAAGCTACACAGAAGGAATCACACCATAAGGCTGTGAAGCATACTGTTCGATATCTAGCTCACACACCAACACTTGGATTATGGTACCCCAAGGGCTCGGCTTTTGATCTCATTGGATATTCAGACTCTGACTATGCTGGTGATCGTGTGGACCGCAAGTCAACATCTGGCACATGTCATTTCCTCGGAAGATCTTTGGTCTGTTGGTCCTCGAAGAAACAGAACTGCGTATCACTGTCTACTGTTGAAGCTGAGTACATTGCTGCTGGTTCTTGTTGTGCTCAATTGCTATGGATGAAGCAAACTCTCAAGGACTACGGCGTCAACGTGAAGAATGTGCCTCTCTTCTGTGACAATGAGAGTGCCATCAAGATTGCTCACAACCCAGTTCAGCACTCGAAGACAAAGCACATTCAGATTCGTCATCATTTTCTTCGTGATCATGTGTTGAAGGGCGACATTTCTATTGAGCATGTGAAGACTGAAGAACAACTAGCCGATATCTTCACAAAGCCCTTGGATGAGAAGAGATTTAGCAAGTTACGGTGTGAGCTAAATATCTTAGAATCTTTGAATGTTCTTTGAAAAGGACACTCATCCTAACACTTATGCAAAATTGATGACTTAGATGTGCAACACGTAAAGAAACATTTTTCTTCAATCAATGAAGACTAACACTCTAAGTGTGAAGAAATTAATGAATAATTTGATTCTCAGAGCCCTACGGCAATTGTACGCGGTGTCTGAAATCATCATTCTTATACGGTGGGTCACGCCACCACCAAAAGTTGAAAATCTTCAATTTGAGTTTTTCCTCAGTTTTTTGAAATTCCCTAGTTGTTCATTTTCTTCAACTTTGCAATGTCTTCACTGTTTCCGTCATTTTTCTTCATTGGCTATATATATATATATATATGAGTTTATGTCCTCTACAACATTCACTTATTGCTATTTCTTCAAGTTGCTTTTTCTGCTAAGTGAATGTGATCGGACCCTTCCCCCTCTATGCTAAACTCAACCCAATCTATTCACAAATTCTTCATGTGCGTTCTATTTGAAACTCGTTCAAAATCTTCACTGTGTCCTTGTCAGCTAAAGAATTTGCGAACGGAACTTTTAACTTATCTTATCTAAATTTTTGGCTTTGCCGCTCAAACCGTTCCGCATTCTATGTAATCTTTATCTATTCACCCACGATCTTACACGATCTCCACCTCTCAGTACGTGGGTGACACATGTCAAGCGAATGAGAAAGGTCAGGGGCACGTTCGTCCAATTTCTTTGGGCGAACAGTTTTTCACCGTGGCTATAAATACCCCTCCCCTTCCTCACTTCTCTTTTACTCCGCTCGACCTCACTCCAGCTCGAGCTTCTCAAACCCTAGCGCCGCCGCTACTCCATCGTCGCCGGTGAGGAAGAGCTTCACTGCCTCGACCTCGTCGCCGTCGTACTCGCGCCGGCTGTGGATTTCTTCACTCCGCCGCCGCCGTAGCTGTCTTCCTCTGCCGAGTTAGGGCGTGGAAGATCTGAACTGACGAACTTCACATCTTCACTTCCCAGTTCGTCGTGTTCTTCGTCTAGGGTAATTAAAAGTTACTTTTACTGCCTTCGTTGGTTCAAATGATTTCTACAAAATCTTCAAAGGTGTTTTTCTTCAAATCCTCACACACTAAAGCACCTCTCAAATCATCTAATCTTGATTCGTTTCTCTAAGCAATATTTTTCTTCATGATTCTCAATTGTGTGGATCTCTGATCTATACAACTCTGGAACCTAAGACAAAGAACACTTAGTGAAATTCTTCAAGACTCATCTGGTCAAATTCCTCAAACTTGTTCTTTTTGAAAAACCTTCTGAGAACGCATATGACCTCTCCAAATTCCTCGCAACTATACTCTGTTCACAGGTACACATGTCCGCTGCTGAATCACTAGGTTCTCATCAACTTAACTCACTTGCAACGTTCCTCGAAGAAAAGTTGCACACCTCTTCAGAAAATTCAGTTGTTCATATTCCTCAGCTGAAGAAAATGGCTGATGGAAAGAAGCCACAGAAAGGAGGAAAGAGGCCTGAAATCAATACTGCCTTTGAGATCCCTAATGACATATACAAGGATTATTGCACTCCTGATGAGGCCATGTTTGGCAAAGAGGACAAAAATCAGCGCAAGGTGCGCATTCAAAGAATAGAGAGGAGATGGGCAAGGGAGTGGAGGGAGTACATGTATGTCACTCCCAAGTACATGAAGAAATTCGCTCTAAATCCTCCATGCCCAAGACCTCTGTTGGCACCTGGCCAAGTGGCAGATCCCACCAGCCTCAAGCGCGGTGAGGACTATCCTGACGAATGGGCCAAGCGCCAGGCTAAGTTAGCAAAACAGGCAAGAGAAGCAGTGAGGAAATTTAATGAAGACTCTGCTGCTGCTGCCACTGCTGAGGCCTCTGCAAGCAAGCCAAAGAAGTCCATGGCAAAGAAGCCTGCTCATAAGCCAAGTGCTTCATCCCCAATGCCCTCATGGCCAGATTCTTAAAAGCGCTCACGGCCAACTCCTCAAACTGCTCCAGCTCCTCGAAAGCCCTCAGCTCCTCCGCCAAAGTCCTCAGCTGCTCTGTCCAGATCCTCAGCACCTATGCATCTCGCCACGTGCCAAAGGACAACAGGCATCTCTATTGCCTCAGGAGCTTCTGCTAGTTCCTCAGCCGCACCAAATTCTTCAACTGGACCCTCTCTGTTGAAGACAAAGGCCACTGCTGGACGAGGCTCTCGCCCAAGTCCTCACAAGAAGCAGGTCGCCTTCCAAGTGCCGTTTGATGAAGACGAAGCTGATGATGAGGAACTTGCCGAAATCATCAGAGACACGCAACTCAAGGCCGCTAGAGCCAAAGGCACAAATGTGCCTCTTCTTTTGGATCCCAAGTTGATCCTCGATCACATTGATCTCTGGCACAAGGACCCCAACACTCCTATGCCTTATTTCAAGCTAACTCCTGGCCAAAGTCATATGCTGACTGCCTTCATCCAAGAAGAAAAATGGAAATTAGAGAAGGCCAGGCAGATCAAGAAAGCGCAGTACAAGAAGGAGCGCTTCCTGAAGAAAAACGTTGTCTCTATGACAACTGAAGAACTTGTCACTATTCAATCTAAGATCAATAAACTCAGTGATGAATTTGACGTATACCGTGCTGACTGGTTTGTAGCCAAAGTCAGATTTGTGAAATTGACTGATAAGTTCACTTCCAATGTTGCAGTGCCAACGCAACAAGAAAATCCTCAGGCTGAAGCATCTGCTCGGCCGACTGAAGAAAATGCTAGCACCGCTGATGACATTCATCCTGCTGAAGAAACTCAAAGTACCAGGGCTGATGACTGCATTCCAGCCGCTGAAGAAATTGCCAGGACAGCTGAAGCTTCAACCGCTGTGCCTGAAGAAAATGAAGAAATCAGGGCAACTACATCAGTTGTGCCTGAAGAAATTCAACCAATTTCCTCTGCTCCTCCTGCTCCTACTACAACTCCAATCCTTCCGTCTGCATCAGATGTGAAGAAAACCAAGGCTGCAGAGCGTGCATCTATGAAGAAAAGGAAGGCATCAACTTCATCAGATTCTTCAGCTCCGAAGAAGATGAAGCCTTTGACCAGCTCTTTTGCAAATCCAATTGATGCCATTCCAGTCTCATCCATGCCATCAAGGGACCCTGTTACTTTTGATGAAGAATATGTAATTCCAAGTGAATCAGATGAAGAGATTCCTGCTGCTGCTTCGTCAGAGCAGTTGGATGAATAAATTGAAGCGGATGCAATCCCTTCAACCCCAATAGTTTCATTGCCTATGCCTCAGTTCACTGCTGAAGAGGCCGGCGTTGAAGAAAAGAGTGAAGATGAAGATGTGGACATTGGGTGTACAACACCAGTGATGAATGATGACTTTTGGGAAAGTCAGCACCCCAACTCTCCTCTGTTCACACCACTTCAACAAATTCCTCAGTCCCCCGTCAACACTGAAGTACAAATGGGATCTGATGAACCTCGTGCAACCCTGTCTGTCCATGAAGATATTCCAGCCACTAGTGCTGAAGAAAATGTCAATGAAGAATTGAATACCCAGGCTACCACTGAAGAAGAAGCTGAAATTTCTCAGCCTGTGGAACCCGAGATTGCGATTCCTGAGGTGGTGATGCAATTGACTGATACTCCTCAGCCCAAGCCAAAGGATCCATTCTCGAAGAAACAGAAATTCAAGGCTGAAGACTTCTTCGGCGAGCATGTGTTCTTCACTGATTATAATCCTTATGACTCTGCTCGTCTTAGAAGGAAGCGCTTCTGGACTGCCAGCCAAGCAAACTTTTATTCTTCACTGCTCTTCAACAAGGACAAAGTCTTCGACCACGAGCACCTCACGTCGACATGGAGTCTATGCCTTGTTTTACTCCAGTTCTCAGTGTGCTTCATGACGCAGGCCTCCTCAACTTTTGCACGGATATTTGCGATTGGAATGAAGAACTCATTCTTCAATTCTATGCAACCTTGCACATCACAGGCGATGCTGATGATATCAACTGTTGGGTGTTGGACTGGATGACTGAAAACACTCACTATAAGGCACCGGCCTCTGAATTACTTCACGCCCTGCCCCTCAGTCCACCCATTGAAGGAGCTCGCTGCCTGTACCAGGAACCAGAACTCACTGCTCATTACATGCAAGTGCTTATGAAGCCTCTGAAGCCAGGACAAGCCCCAAGGACCAAATTCCTCGTGAAGGAATTGTTGTATGTACCAAGAACCGTCTATCGCATTCTGACGAAGACTATGAGTCCAATCAAAGGCCACAACTCGATTGATGAAGAAGTTGTCGGCATCATGAAGAATCTGCTGTTCAATATCATGCATGGCATTCCTGTCAACTATCATGATTTCTTCATGAGGACTCTGGCTAATGTTGCACTCTCTCCATTTGAGTTGAAGCCTTACGCACCTTGGATTATGAGATTCATCAGAACAAGGTCTTCACTCAACTACAAGGCTGACACTCTCAACCATTGCAGCTACTTGCCCCCATTGAAGTCCTCAAAAGGACATTCTCCTCAGCTGATGAAAAGGGCAAGGCCGCCGCTGTTATAGATGAAGGCATTCGTCCATTGGATGGTCAGTTTCGCAAAGCTGCATCTTATTCCACCAATGATGACTCTGCCACTCATGATTCTGCTGCTAATGCATCCAAGCCAAATCCTCAAGCCACTGCTCCTCGAGTGATGACTGACCGTGGGCTGCTTCTTAGTCTTCACCAGAAGGTGGATCGAAACCATAAATGGGTTAAGCGTCAGTTTGGTTCTATTCTTCACAACATGACTGCTACACATAATGCAGTGAAGAAAAACCATTACTACCTCCATGAAATCTTCGGTCGCACCTGGGCTATTCTGTCACATGTTTATGGTGAAGAAGATCTGAAGAAAATGGGTCTCAAGGAGGATTTTGACTGGTCTGCACCCCCACCAAAGAAATACAAGAAGGTCAAGGTTCCTTCCTTGGTGGCAAGCTCCTATTCCTCATCACGCGACACCGACGAGTATGAAGACTTGGACGACACTGCAGCAGGCCCTACAACAACAAACGACCCCAACAACGCTGGCGCTCCTTCATCAACTTGATATTCTTCAGGGGCGTTAGTCCTCATTTTCAATCCTTTTGGTCATTCAATGATAAAGGGGGAGAAATTTGAGTTAGTCTTCAAGCGGGTCTACCTATATGGGCATTTTTTTTGCTAAGTTACAACTCTCGTTCTTCTGAAACTTTGCTGGATCGAGTTGTAAACTTAAACTCTATGGTGGCCTGATACTTTTGCTGAGATTTTCTGCATGCTTATTCCTCGTTAATGTTTATGCGCGCATGCTGAATTTCATCTGTCACCATATTTCATCATGCATTTCAAATTCTTCATATTATATGTCAAATGCGTGTATGAATTACAAGATATAGGGGGAGATCTCCATGATTCTACTCTTCAAGTGTGCATTGCTTCAAAAGCAAATTCCTCACTATGCACATCTTTAGGTGGAGTTCTTCTATATCTTGCAATCAAATTCCTCAGTATCAGTATTTACACTTCATATGTTTATCCCCGTTGAAAACTTAACCTATATTGTCATCAGTCACCAAAAAGGGGGAGATTGTAAGTGCATCTAGTGCCCCTTAGTGATTTTGGTGTATTGAAGACTTGTAGGTTAAGGGACTAATGTGTTTATGAGTGTACACAGGTCTATAAGTCTATGAGGAGTTTGATATTTACAAAGAAAGTCGACCCCTAAAAATGAAGTTCTTCGATTGAAGACTTTGGATTTCTGAAGACTTTCTGGAGACTTTGAAAGTGAAGAAATTGGTGTGACCTTGAAGACTAGGTATTCATTCGAGGAACATGAAGCGTGAAGACTTTTGTTTTCGTAGTTTCATTTTCTCTTTCTTGAGTCATAGGAAACACCGTACTGTTAAAGGGGGCCGAGGAAATACTAAGGAAACGTTTCCAAGTGATGCTCAACTCAAAATCCTACACCTACCAATCCCTTCGAGTGAAGCCATTGGAAATCTCATACAGTTCAGTCAAATTTCTTCAGTGACAGAGACGAAGTTCTTCTGGTCTCTGAGGAATTTGTTCTGACTGAGGAGTTAGGAATTCGCCAGTGCGGATTGCCTACACAATGAGGATCATGATAGCCCTGAGGAATTTGAGCCTCAAATATCCGACCGTTGCTGTGCTATGCGCCAGCTGTCCCAAAATATCTACCCACCTAACGGTCATATCATTGAAGGGCAATTATGTCTTATCATGTCGGGCTGCTCCCTAGGCTATAAATAGCCGCCCCCTACAACCACTAGCTGGTTGGCTACTCCGAGAGAAACTGACACTTGTCATTTGAGAGCATCCCATCCTCCGAGGACTTTGAGCGAAAATCATCAAGTGAGGAAAACCCAAACCCAAACACCTACAAACCCAAAGTGATTGAGCATCACTGAAGAGATTGATCCTGCGTGGATCCGACGCTTGTTACCTTTGAAGACTGTGCTTCTTCCAGACGGTTAGGCGTCATGGTCTAGAGCATCCAAGAGGAATTGTGGATCGCCGAGCGACCGAGTTTGTGAAGGTTTGGAAGTCACCTGAAGACTTACCACGAGTGATTGGGCGAGGTCTGTGTGACCTTAGCTCAAGGAGAATACGGTGAGGACTGTGTGTCCTCAGGTTTAAATACCTAGCCGCTCCAACCAGACATACAACTGAGACAGTAGTTGGAACAGGTCTACCAAATCATTGTCTTCACCAAGCTTACTGTTTCTATTTCCTCAACTCTTTCATTTCCTCATTACTATGTTGTGCGCTTGCTCATATCTGTGTTTGAAGACTTTGACTGAAGACTTTCTCAATTTCCTCAGTCCAATTTCTTGAGTCTGTTTGTCTTCATCTTGTGTTATCCTGTGTTTACGCTTTCTGTACTCCGTGCTTGTCTTCATTTCATCATGATGACCATGCTTGTGTTCTGTTATGTTTACTTTTGAGTACTTATTCCGCTGCAAGTAGTTCTTCGCTAAGGAATTTCCTCACCCGCAAATTCCTCAGTGAAGAATTCATAAAAATCGCCTATTCACCCCCCTCTAGTCGATATAACGCACTTTCACACTCATAGCGATGCTTAAGTCTATTCGAATCATGTTAGCAATTGCCACATTTTATGAAATCTGGCAAATGGATGTCAAAACTGCATTCCTTAATGGATTTCTTAAATAAGAGTTGTATATGATACAACCAGAAGGTTTTGTCAATCCTAAAGGTGCTAACAAAATGTGCAAGCTCAAGCGATCCATCTATGGACTGGTGCAAGCATCTCGGAGTTGGAATATATGCTTTGATGAGTTGATCAAAGCATACAGTTTTATACGAACTTTTGGAGAAGCCTGTATTTACAAGAAAGTGAGTGGGAGCACTACAACCTTTTTGATAAGTACATGTGAATGACATATTGTTGATCGGAAATGATGTAGAATTTTCTGGAAAGCATAAAGGAGTGTTTGAAAGGAGTTTTTTCAAAGAAAGACCTCGGTGAAGCTGCTTACATATTGAGCATCAAGATCTATAGAGATAGATCAAGACGCTTGATAAGATTTTTTCAATGAGTACATACCTTGACAAGATTTTGAAGTAGTTCAAAATGGAACAGTCAAAGAAGGAGTTCTTGCCTGTATTGCAAGGTGTGAAGTTGAGTAAAGACTCAAAACCTGACCACGGAAGAAAATAGAAAGAGAATGAAAGTCATTCCCTATGCCTCAGTCACAGGTTCTATAAAAGTATGCCATGCTGTGTACCAGACCTATTGCGCACCTTGCCATGAGTTTGGCAAGGGGGTACGATAGTGATCCAGGAGTAGATCACTGGACAACGGTCAAAATTATCCTTAGTTACCTTAGAGGACTAAGGATATGTTCCTCGGTTATGGAGTTGATAAAGAGTTCATCGTAAAGAGTTACATCGATGCAAGCTTTAACACTAATCCAGATGACTCAAAATTTCAATCTGGATACATATTGAAAGTGGGAGCAATTAGCTAGAGTAGCTCCGTTCAGAGCATTGTAGACATAGAAATTTGCGAAATACATACGGATCTGAATGTGGCCGACCCGTTGACTAAGCTTCTCTCACGAGCAAAACATGATCACACCTTAGTACTCTTTGGGTGTTAATCACATGGTGATGTGAACTAGATTATTGACTCTAGTAAACCTTTTGGGTGTTGGTCACATGGTGATGTGAACTATTGGTGTTAAATCACATGGCAATGTGAACTAGATTATTCACTCTAGTGCAAGTGGGATACTGAAGGAAATATGCCCTAGAGGCAATAATAAAATTGTTATTTTATATTTTCTTATTTCATGATAAATGTTTATTATTCATGCTAGAATTGTATTAACCGGAAACTTGATACATGTGTGGATACATAGACAAAACACCGTGTCCCTAGTAAGCCTCTACTAGACTAGCTCGTTAATCAAAGATGGTTAAGTTTCCTAACCATAGACATGTGTTGTCATTTGATGAACGGGGTCACATCATTAGGGAATGATGTAATGGACAAGACCCATCCGTTAGCTTAGCATATTGATCGTTCAGTTTTATTGCTATTGCTTTGATGTATGTCAAATACATATTCCTTTGACTATGAGATCATGCAACTCCCGGATACCGGAGGAATGCCTTGTGTGGTATCAAACGTCACAATGTAACTGGGTGATTATAAAGATGCTCTACAGGTATCTCCGAAGGTGTCTTGTTGGGTTGGCGTGAATCGAGATTAGGATTTGTCACTCCGAGTATCGGAGAGGTATCTCTGGGCCCTCTCGGTAATGCACATCATAAGAAGACTTGCAAGCAATGTCACTAATGAGTTAGTTGCGGGATGATGTATTATGGAACGAGTAAAGAGACTTGCCGGTAACGAGATTGAACTAGGTATGAAGATACCGACGATCGAATCTCGGGCAAGTAACATACCGATGACAAAGGGAATTACGTATGTTGTCATAAGGTTCGACCGATAAAGATCTTCGTAGAATATGTAGGAGCCAATATTGGCATCCAGGTTCCGCTATTGGTTATTGACCAGAGAGGTGTCTCGGTCATGTCTACATAGTTCTCGAACCCGTAGGGTCCGCACGCATAACGTTTGTTGATGATATAGTACTATATGAGTTATGTATGTTGGTGAACGAATGTTGTTCGAAGTCCCGGATGAGATCACGGACATGACGAGGAGCTTCAGAATGGTCCGGAGGTAAAGATTGATATATAGGATGATATGGTTCGGCCAAGGGGTGAAGCCCACGGGGCTTTAGGTCGGTGCAAAAGGAGTTTTGCAGAGGCCTAGGGGCCAAACGCCGGAGACACTGGCGTCTGGTCCTGGGCCAGACCCCGAGGCCCATGGCGTCTGGGCGAGACGCCAAGGACCGTGGCATCTGGCCCTGGAAGTTTGAGAAGGACTCTTCCTTGCGGGCAAAACTGACTTTGAGGAGGCTTTTACTCCAAGTTTCGACCCCAGGGCTCAACATATAAATAGAGGGGCAGGGCTAGCACCTGGAACACATCAAGAATCACCAAGCCGTGTGCCGGCAACCCCGTCCCCTCTAGTTTATCCTCCGTCATAGTTTTTGTAGTGCTTGGCGAAGCCCTGCGGATATTGTTCTTCACCAACACCGTCACCACGCCGTCGTGCTGCCGGAACTCATCTACTACTTCGCCCATCTTGCTGGATCAAGAAGGCGAGGACACGTCATCGAGCTGAACGTGTGTTGAATGCGGAGGTGCCGTATGTTGGGTACTTGATCGGGACGGATCGTGAAGGTGTACGACTACATCAACCGCGTTGATCAATGCTTCCGCTTTGCGATCTTCAAGGGTATGAAGATGCTCTTCCCCTCTCGTTGCTATGCATCTGCTAGATAGATCTTGCGTGATCATAGGATTTTTTCCGAAATACTATGTTCCTCAACAATAACACCCTGCTCCTGCTCTTGTGTTCTCTTGGTGTCTATTTATCTGGTTCAATTTTAGCTAGTCTATTACAGCCTCCCCTCGTACAACTGACCTCTGCCTCCTTTTATACCCAGATGACCCAACGACCCAAAGTCAGGACAGTCAGAAAAGAGGTCATACCGTGACGTGCACCACTACAGGCTCACCTGCCATGTGAGACCTTCCATCTCGTGTCTCTTCACAAAGGCCAGGACACACATATACGTTTCCCACTCTGACATGCATCCCGACGTCGCTCCTGCCATGACATGGCGTTCTTTTGTCAGGTACTTCCTTTGTCCTCGGGGACGATTGGAGGCGAACCGGCGATCCTTGCCCCCGGGGAGGG
Source organism: Triticum aestivum (assembly GCF_018294505.1). Classification (NCBI taxonomy): domain Eukaryota; kingdom Viridiplantae; phylum Streptophyta; class Magnoliopsida; order Poales; family Poaceae; genus Triticum; species Triticum aestivum. Next base: position 295,691,439 of record NC_057805.1, on the reverse strand, counting down.
GAGAGTGCCCGAAGACGTATCCCCTAAGCAACACTTCAAACTCCATTGGGCCGGATCTTGGTTTTGGTGGAACCATGGTTGGGGAGGACCCGGGGGAACCTTGTCTTTGACCCCACTGATAGTAGCCCTTGGCCCAACCACCCAGACATGATTGTGTGGATAGTGGTTGCTGTGAAATGGAAGATGTTGGAGAACGTAGTAGAAAACAAAAAAAACCGCCCTACGAACACCCAGGAACAATATGAAGATGCATATAGGGTTTGGATGAACGATTGTTACCGACTCCGAAGTTGCAGCGGAAGAAGACAAGTCGGTGTAGATCATACTTGGAGTCCCTCGAGCCGTTGATGACGATCCCGCAAACCGCCCTCGAACGATCCCTCGAAGGAACACCGAAAGCACGACCTCTCTACTTGGTTGCAAGCGTATGGTCTTCACGATCCGGTAGCGCTTCGCTGTCCAGAGCTAATCGTCGCCCGAGAATTAGAAGGAGGAGATTAGAACCACACCGGGCTTCTAATTATGAGGATTAAAGTAACTAGGTCTAGCTCTAATTAGTCAACTAGGACCAACAAGAACTAGAACTAGATGAACTAGAGAAGGCTCCAAAACTTGTGTGTAGAAAAGGGCCAATACCTCAAGTATATATATGTTAGAAGGAGAGGTGGGGGCGACACAAGGGGGAGGGAAATTCCCCTCCCTTGGCCAACCAAGGTGGAGGGGAACTCCCCCTCCAATTCTCCTCCCTCTTCCCTTTCCATGGGGAGAAGGGGGCACCACCCCAATTGGGCCCAAGTGGTCTTCCACCACTTGGCATTTTAAGGCCTGTTGATATTAAATTAATTATAAAAGCCCTCTAACAATTACTAGAGCCTTTTTATATATAATTTAAAATCACCAGAAACATTTTCCACCTATATATTAATTATTGGGAATACTCGGTATTGCCTGATAAACTCCAAAACCCTTTCGATGACCCCGAAACGCTTCTGGTTCCTCTCGGAACTATTCTGACTATTAACAAAACAATTCCACAAATAAATCCTCGATACTCTCATCCTATTAACACTCAATAGATCGTGATTACCTTAAGCTTGTGACCCCGTAGGTTTGGTAAATCATATACATGAACGAAACCCCTTCGTTCAATGACCGACAGCGGAACCGTGGACGTCCATATTGATCCCTATGATTGCGAAAATGAAATTCGAGTGAACCTTTGGTTATCATGTGATGTTACCTTTGCTTTGCAATACTTTACAAAACCCGGGGTGCATCAGTATCCTCCTAAGTCATGCACATGCTCACTATATCGTTGATCCTGTTGCCGGCTTTGTTCTTCTTTCTCATTGAAGTGTTCTGGCATCCCCTTGACATAGTCACCTGTGTCTGACCAGATGATGATGGATGCCATCGCACCGAGAGGGCCCTAAGAATATCTCTCCATCGTCAGAGGAGCAAATCCCACTCTCGAGCTATCTAGTCACATGTCAAATTTTTCGATGAACCAGTAAGTTATCGTTATGATCACCTTGTTACAGACGATGTTTGAGCAACCCCATAGTCCAGAGTATAGTAGGAAGTGACTACAATACTCTCATGGTCCAAGGAGCTAAAACATAAGCTAACACTCCGTCTTATAACAATTTATTTTAGACGATATTGTCTCAAAGTATAACAAACAAGTTTGGGTCGATTCAATATGATCGTTTTTCTAACATCATACTCTCAATGTTGTTTAGGACTATAGTTACACTTAACGACATCCTAAGATCCAGAAAACATGATCAACAACAACACTTGGACCAGTCTTAGAGGCAAGACTAGGAACCTATTCTTTACCGTTTATCATTCCACACATGCATATGGGTTTTCCACTGAATCGCATAATCCAGGATCATAGCAGTTATAGCGTGAAATTTAAACTCTTAATTATGAAGATGGAAATATTATAATACAATAGCATATTTCCAACAGTCTCCCACTTGGACTAGAGTCAATAATCTAGCTAACATATTTTCTTTTACACCAATGGCAATCTGGTGTTTGTTCATGCTTTGCTTGTGGTATAGCCTTCGTCCTATCAAATCTTCACAATTTCAGATCTGTGTGTATCATTTGCATATCTATGCATCTATCATGCTTTCACAAGAATTCATAATTTATGTGAAACAAACTTTGTATGTATTGAATCATTGGCTGGATCTTTGATTCTTTAGACTGAACTTATGGAACCACTATTGGCAGTAGTGTTCCATTGGCACAATCATCTAGAAACCATACCAAGTTCATAAATGAACCTTTGATTCATCACCCTCTATTGTTGCTTCTAAAGCGACAATATACCTAGCCTTCTGTTATAGAATTCACCACAGTAAATTTCTTGGACCATTTCCAACTTTAATGTGCCACCATAAATCATTTAATTAAAACCGAAAAATCGCTTGGAGCATTGATGAAGATTTTATCGATTTACTACTTATAATGAGCCCGTATTGATGTAACTCGTTACAACAATCTCTTCATCTCCTCCCTATGCAAGAAAAATGTTGTTAGTAGTCAACGACATTTTCCCTGTTGTCCCATGATCAACAATTTGACCATCCTGGTAACTTTTACTCACAACTTATTTGGAGTACTGGACATATCTGGTTGTTTACATAGCATGGAACATATTTAATACAAGTGTGATTGAAATTATGTACTTTTCTCATTAGTGTTTCAGGATACCGATTCTTGCTTAAAACTCCTTCCATGTGACTTTAACAAGAAACTCTTCTTGCATATTTCATACTAAACGGATTTAGTATTGTGTTAATATGTATTTTGGCTAAGCCCGATTAGACACTATATCTTCATAGAGCATTATGCCTAATACCAGGACTATATATTGCCTAAGTACTTTACTGAAAAACTAGTTTCAGTAAAGTATCAATCCGTGTCAAGAAATTTATATAATTTCCAGTCAACAATGTGTCATGCACACACAGTGTTTAGAAATATTATCATGCTCTCACTTGCTTTCTTGTAAACACAAGCATCTTTGCTTCTATTGATGAAATCATATTATTTGATCAATTCATCAAAACAAAGATTCCAACTCCACTATGCTTGCTTCAGATCATTATAGGATCTCTTGAAGTTTGCACACTTACTAGCATCCTCTGGATTGATAAAAGTACCTTGGACCGTATCAAATATACAACCTCGGTTCTTTTTCCATCTCATGGGAATCATTTTGACATCCATCTATTGTATTTCATAATTGAATATTTAGTAATTGCTAGGTTAACCCGAACTAACTTTAAGTATTGCTAGTATGAGACAGTCTTGTCATAGTCAACTTATTGATCCTGTCATAAACTATTTGTAACAAGTCAAGCATTATAAAACCTTTTTATCTTTATCAGTTTATAGATCCATTACTATTCTATGGACTCTAAGTCTTTCAAAAGGTTCTTCAAGTTGTAAACTTGCATTATGTGTATGGATACTATCTCGGCTTGTTTTGACATACAGTCAATTTCCTGATCAGGTACCATCAATGCTTCTATGTGAATTATTGGTTCATTGTTTGTTCAATAATATTACGTCTGCGCACCCTGAAGGTATGTACAATTTTTTTTCTACCTATATAGTTCAGCTGCACATTCGACCGCAGTCTCCATATCTTATATAGAGGCTTCAGTATCAGTCGCGGTAAGAAATTTTAGAACCACTTATAGCGTTTCTTTTCTTCGACCTCATCACGAAGATTTTGCAATCTCGTCGATTTGCACTGTCCTCCCACTTACTCTTTTGTAGAAAAGTTTTTCTTCAAAATTCCCGCACTCTGTGGCAAGACACTTTGCCTCAGCGTAGTGATAGAGGATCTGTTTGGGATAACTTACAAAGTAGCACTTATCTTTCAGATTTGATGGCACTCTTTTTCCAGTGTAAAGCCATAGTCTCTAAAGCATCACATTAAAAAGTAAATTGGCAAAATTGATTTAATGTCATCTTTGATCTCACCATGTCATACATAGTGCGATTACATCTACTCAAAACATTCTACTCTTAGTAATGTTCTAGGAAGTGCAAGCTATAAAATGCTATAAAATTCTTTTCACAGCTCATTAGACATTTGCTAAACTTGTAACTCAAATATTTCTTTTTGCAACCCAATTTTAGAAACACAATTTTGTTACAGTAAGTTCTACTTCATTCTGAAAGACCTTTTGAAACTTTTACAAGGATCCAGATTTTTATGTCTCGATAAGTAAATATAAATATCTACCTGAGTCATCCTAGAAGATAGATAAATGCAGTGCTTGCAACAACACTTATTGGACTACACACATCAATATGCATATTTCCAATTATTTTGTTGCTCGTTCTTTTATGGCCCGTGAACGGTATTTTAGTTTACTTTACTATTTGGACGAAAGCTGCAAGTGTCAGATGCTTCATAATCAGATGACTTCAAAATCCATCACCATGGAATTTCTCCATGCACGTTTCTCCAATGTGACTAAATGCAGTGCCACCCATATGTGGTATTCTTTTAGTCTTACGACATTCAATGTTAGTGTCATGGATGTTTAATTTTATCATCAATATTCATAACACACATCCTATTCATAATAGGAGTATGGCCTTTTGTTTGTAATATCAAACAACTATTGTTCTCTTATGAACAATCTCCTTGCAACTTCTATGTAATGTGCTTAGAGTGTAAAACTCTAAAATAAATTATGACAATAAGTACAGAGGTAATATGCTGATGAAAAGTATCATAACTTTTATAAAAGTTCTCAACACATATTTTTACCTCATTGGTGATTTAGGTCGTTTGTAATTTCTTGCAATGATTCGTAAATTGAGTCAATATCCTCGTGATCAACTTTTAACCACAATCTCGAAGAACTAGTGATCAACAATTTAATCATAATTCCCAAGAACTACACTTACTTGACCAAAATTCTCTAAATCTTATAACTTGTATGACATTCATACCTGAGCTGGACATTCCAGTCTTCTTTCTTTCTGCCTTTTACTTCTCATAGTGTTACTTCAATATTTCTCCCATTCACAGAAGAAACATCCAGCTTCAGGAGTGGTGTGAGCCTAGAACTTCCCTAGGCATATAAGTATCACCACATCCTCTGGTTTGTTCTTTTATCTTTACATTTTACCATCAACTCATGATGGGTGTTGTTCCGGATCATATGCATTTTAGTCTTAAACATAGTTGAACACTTCAGTAGAACTTGCAAACAAAACACTTCTTCAGATATCACATATCTTATAGCCTTTGTTTGTTTCTGAAAACAATTTCCAGTTCCAAGAATATCACATAACTATCCCAAACATTTCAAAGTTCGGGTTTCATGGAAGCAAACAGTCTGTAATATAATTCTAGCCTTTTGGATGGAAGGACGTGAGTCTCGTCATCGATAGCATCAGGGGGAGAGTATATTTAACCACGCAAATAGAAACAATATTTCTCGGCACTCTAGAGGACAATCCTCTCATTACGTTTACCAATCGTAAAGAATCAACCAGATTAAAATTGCTAATAAATTTCAACAACAAAGGTGTAACTGTGAGCCATAATTCTACAACTATAATGCAAACTACACATAGACATAGTTCATAGTTAATCTGCACTAGTGATTGATACGTCTCCAACGTATCTATAATTTTTGATTGCTCCATGCTATATTATCTACTGTTTTGGACAATATTGGGCTTTATTATTCACTTTTATATTATTTTTGGGACTAACCTATTAACCGGAGGCCCAGCCTAGAATTGTTGTTTTTTGCCTATTTCAGAGTTTCGCAGAAAAAGTATATCAAACGGAGTCCAAACGGAATGAAACCTTCGGGAACATGATTTTTGGAACAAACAAGATCCAGTAGACTTGGACCCTATGTAAGAGAAGCTTCCAGGAGGCCACGAGGTAGGGGGGCGCGCCCACCCCCCAGGGCGTGCCCTCCACCCTCATGGGCCCCACGATGCTCCACCGACGTACTTCTTCCTCCTATATATACCTACGTACCCCCAAACGATCAGATACAGAGCCAAAAACCTAATTCCACCGCCGCAACCTTCTGTACCCACGAGATCCCATCTTGGGGACTGTTCTGGAGCTTCGCCAGAGGGGGCATCCATCACGGAGGGCTTCTACATCAACACCATAGCCTCTCCGATGAAGTGTGAGTAGTTTACCTCAGACCTTCGGGTCCATAGTTAGTAGCTAGATGGCTTCTTCTCTCTTTTTGGATGTCAATACAATGTTCTCCCCCTCTCTCGTGGAGATCTATTCGATGTAATCTTCTCTTTGCGGTGTGTTTGTTGAGACCGATGAATTGTGGGTTTATGATCAAGATTATCTATGAAGAATATTTGAATCTTCTCTGAATTCTTTTATGTATGATTGGTTATCTTTGCAAGTCTCTTCGAATTATCAGTTTGGTTTGGCCTACTAGATTGATCTTTCTTGCAATAGGAGAAGTGCTTAGCTTTGGGTTCAATCTTGCGGTGTCCTTTCCCAGTGACAGTAGGGGCAGCAAGGCACGTATTGTATTGTTGCCATCAAGGATAACAAGATGGTTTTTTTATCATATTGCATGAATTTATCCCTCTACATCATGTCATCTTGCTTAAGGCGTTACTCTGTTTTCATGAACTTAATACTCTAGATGCATGCTGGATAGCGGTCGATGAGTGGAGTAATAGTAGTAGATGCAGGCAGGAGTCGGTCTACTTGTCTCGGACGTGATGCCTATATACATGATCATACCTAGATATTCTCATAGCTATGATCAATTCTGTCAATTTCTCAACAGTAATTCGTTCACCCACCGTAAAATACTTATGCTCTTGAGAGAAGCCACTAGTGAAACCTATGGCCCCCGGGTCTATCTTCATCATATTAATCTTCCAACACTTAGTTATTTCCTTTGCTTTTTACTTTGCATCTTTATCACAAAAATACCAAAAATATTATCCTATCATATCTATCAGATCTCACTCTCGTAAGTGACCGTGAAGGGATTGACAACCCCTTATCGCGTTGGTTGCGAGGAGTTATTTGTTTTGTGTAGGTACGAGGGACTCGCCCGTAGCCTCCTACTGGATTGATACCTTGGTTCTCAAAAACTGAGGGAAATACTTACGCTACTTTGCTGCATCACCCTTTCCTCTTCAAGGAAAAACCAACGCAGTGCTCAAGAGGTAGCAGTGATTAAACTTAATTAATTCATAATTATGCTCCCACTCAAATCAGTATCTCTCATAATTGATATTGAGTGATTCAAGACCCTGACTTTATCCTCAGCCATTGATGTGGACATCACCGATGATGAGAATTTTGACCAGTAGGCAAACTCTTGCCGATCATATCTCCATATGACTCTTGTTCATCTTTCGATGCTCCATGCTCCGAGCTCAGAACAATTTTACTAGAACTTGAAGACAATCGGTTGCTATTTGCATACACTGTCTGACCATCTATGTATTACACCTCTCATCCCGTTTGTACTCATGTGGACATGACGCACTCCAAAGTGCTAGATGTTATAGACAGTTGCAACACTGGGAAGAGCACCTTTTAACTTGATATTTACTGTGATAGATCACCCTAATAATTCACTACTGCGCAATCAAAGGGTGCAAACAATAAAGGGATAAACATCTCAGGAAATTCATAATAGCATCATATGGTATAGACCTAGGTGACGGGGAAGTCTTCATGATCATCCTCAATCTTCAGTTAAAGCGTTGTCGTGACGGCCAATATTTCGTTGGAGTGGCAACCGTTTCAAAATCGCTGCCGTGGCGGAAATTTCAGAAAATGTTTTAACTGGCGCGCCCTTGTGCCTAGTGGGCCCCATGAGCCTCTTTTGGCTCCCTCCTGAAGCTTCCAGGGTCTCTTATCACCAGAAAAAAAATCTCCAAAAAGTTTCGTGGCATTTGGACTTCGTTTGGTATTGATATTCTGCAAAGTAAAAAACAAGCAAAAAACAGCAAATGGCACTAGGCACTATGTCAATAGGTTAGTCCCAAAAGATGATATAAAGTTGCTACTAAATGTATATAAAACATCCAAGATTGATAATATAACAGCATGGAACAATCAAAAATTATAGATACGTTGGAGACGTATCAATAGTAGGGGTAGTGAGGAACATATTGTATTCCTGCTACTAAGGGTAAAACGACGGGGTTTAATCATATTGCTTCGTTTTATTCTGTCTACATTATTTCATCTTGCTTAAAACGTTACCCTGTTTGTCATGAACTTAACATCATGGATGAATGGTGGATAGCGATCTATTGGTCGAGTAATAGTAGTAGATGCAGGCAGGAGTCAGTCTACTTGCGACAGATGTAATGCCTATATACATGATCATCGCCATGAATAACGTCATAACTATGCGCTTTTCTATCAATTGCCCAAGAGTAATTTGTCTACCCATCGCATGCTATTATGAGAGAGAAGCCTCTAGTGAAAACTATGGCCCTCGGGTCTACTTTAATCATATTACAAAAACCAAAAATATGTTGCTACAATTTTCTTTATTTTATTTTATTTTTGAATTTACCTTTCTACCTATACCAGATTTAGTCCTTGCAATTAATGAGTACAAGGGGATTGACAACCCTCTTGCCCGTGTTGGGTGTAAGTATTTGCTATTGTGTGTGCATGTATTGTTTACTAGGTGTTTGCGTGGTTCTCCTATTGGTTCGATAACCTTGGTTCTCACCAAGGGAAATGTTATCCGCTACTGTATTGCTTCACCCTTCCTCTTGGGGAAAATCCCAACGCAGCTTACAAATAGCAAAAGGAATTTCTAGCCCCGTTCCCGGGGAGACATCATCAAATACCTACAGGTTCCTTCAAAAATTATCATTTACTTGTTCTACCTTTTATTTTCTTTTACTTGCCTTCTCTTTTTCATCTCCCTCCACTTCTAAAAAATAATCAAAAACAAAAAAAATATTTTATTTTGCTCGTTTGCTTTCTTGCTTGATTTTCCACTATGTCTCAAGAAAATACGAAGTTGTTTGACTTCTCGAATGCTAATAACAATGATTTTTAGTACTCCGATTGCTCCTCCCGCCACTAGTGCAGAGTCATATGATATTAATGTTGCATTGCTAAATCTTATAATGAAAGAACAATTTGCTGGAAATCCTAATGAGAATGTTGCATCCTCCTACTTCTTGAGCTTGCGTTGGTTTTTCACTTGAAGAGGAAAGGGTGATGCAACAAAGTAGAGATAAGTATTTCCCTCAGTTTGAGAACCAAGGTATCAATCCAGTAGGAGACAATGCACAAATCACCGAATACCTGCACAAACAATCAAACAACTTGCACCCAACATGATAAAGGGGTTGTCAATCCCTTCACGGTTGCTTGCAAAAGTGAGATTTGATAGAGATAGATAAATGGTAAAGTAAATATTTTTGGTATTTTTGGTTTATAGATCAGAAAGTAAAAGATTGCAAAATTGTAGATCGGAAACTAATATGATGGAAAATAGAAACTTGTATGACGAAAAATAGATCCGGGGCCATAGGTTTCACTAGAGGCTTCTCTCAAGATAGAAAATAATACGATCGGTGGAAAAATTACTGTCGAGCAATTGATAGAAAAGCGCAAAGTTATGGCGATATCTAAGGCAATGATCATGAATATAGGCATTGAGGGAGTCCTGGATTAAGGGGTCCTCGGGCGTCCGACCTGTTAGCCATGGGCCGGATTGATGGGCTGTGAAGATACGAAGACCGAAGACTGCACCCGTGTCCGGATGGGACTCTCCTTGGCGTGGAAGGCAAGCTTGGCGACAAGATATGTAGATTCCTTTCTTTGTAACCGACCTTGTGTAATCCTAGATCCTCCCGGTGTCTATATAAACCGGAGGACTTAGTCCGAAAAGGGATATACTCATTACCATAGTCATACAGGCTAGACTTCTAGGGTTTAGCCATTACGATCTCATGGTAGATCAACTCTTGTAATACTCATATTCATCAAGATCAATCAAGCAGGAAGTAGGGTATTACCTCCATAGAGAGGGCCGAACCTGGGTAAACATCGTGTCCCCTGTCTCCTGTTACCATCGACCTTAGACGCACAGTTCGGGACCCCCTACCCGAGATCCGCTGGTTTTGACACCGACATTGGTGCTTTCATTGAGAGTTCCACTGTGCCGTCGACGATAGGGTCGATGACTCGCCTCGTCCTTAAAGACAATATCACCGCCAGAGGAGAATTGGCCCCAGGCCAAACCCTCCAGCTGGGCGGCTTTACCATGACCGGGCGGCTTTACCATGACCGCCTGTTCGGCCGTTAAGCCGACGATGACCTCTCGGGCCATCGAAAATCCCCTTCGTATCGACCCCAAACACTCCAAGCAGATGGATCCGGCGGAGTTTTCGTCTTTAAACGAGCTCCTTGATTGCATCGCCGCCCTGGGAATTGCCACAGATTACGATCGGATCGGGCTTAAACCCGACCAAAGAGAAATCAAATCTCCACCGGTCACCCACCAGATAGCGGTAGTCGAGGAGCAAGACGGCAACTCTTCCCCTATACTAAAGACGGACTATGTTCGGGTCGCTGACCCTGCAGAGCCGGATACCCACCAGCGAAAGGATGTGATCAGCCTTCCGAACATAGAATCGGACGGCGGGCATAAGCAATCCGAAGATACTCCGGAGTCCGAACTGTTAAGTCTAGAAAATCTTCAGACTCCAGATCATCGATCGGGTCAGGGTCCGGATTCAATTCCACCCACCCACCCAAACATAAGCGCTCTTATGAGCATACAACAACAGTCTCAGGAAACGGTCCACCACTTCTGGGCCAGATTCCTCCTTGTCAAGGACAAGGTTAAAGATTGCCGCGACGAGGACGCGATATCTGCGTTCTGCAACAATTGCATGGACGAAGGAATCCTCAACGCCATCAATCGCCGCCGTATAATACACTTCACGGACTTGGCAACTATCGTACAGAAGTACAGCGCAATGGAAAGCGCCTGGAAAGATCAGGCAGCTTGTTGGGAGCCATCGATCCCAACTCAACCGCTCGTCCAGGCGAAAAGGGCGCATCCCCGTGACACGCCCAATCCAATATCCAAGAAATATAAGTCACGGGGCGCGGAACCCGTTCTGGAAGGATGGCTCGATGGGCCATGAAAAATACACGCAACACCGGACAACATACCAACACACAGCCTTAGAGCATGTTGGATACTCCAGCAAGTGGCAAAGACTGGCGAGAATATCCTCACCAAGAATATCCCAGAACAAAACCCCTGGGAAGACGATAACCCCAGAGTACTGACGATCTTCGAGACATTCGCCTCAAACAATAAGCGCAAAAGGGCACTCCGTGACCTCGCCGAAGTCTGTCAAATCGCCACGATAAACCCATGGAACGACACGACTATAACCTTCAATGCCGGTGACGAACCGAAATACAAGACAGTCCGAGCTCCAGCCGCATTAGTCCTTAGTCCCATCGTGGACAACTTTAGACTCACCAAGGTCCTCATGGACGGCGGTAGCGGACTAAACCTCGTCGGCGAGGATACACTCCATAAAATGGAAATAGACAGGAGCCGCATCAAGCAAAGCAGCACGACATTCCGAGGAATCATTCCCAGTCGGGAGGCGCGGTGCGCGGGAAAAATCACACTTGACGTGGTATTCGGCACGCCGGAGAATTATCGGTCCGAAGAAATAACCTTCCAAGTGGCCCCTTTCAGCAGTGGATATCATGCCCTGTTGGGGCGAGATGCTTTTACATGCTTCCAAGCTGTACCTCATTACGGGTACATGAAGCTCAAAATGCCCGGGCCCAACGGCATAATCACTCTCGTGAGTGATCCGGACACAACACCCCGCGCCGAAAACAAAACCGCATCCCTAGCTCTTGAGGCATTATCTGAAGCCCTCGCGGCTGAGGAATTAACCACACTACGCTTCATGGTGGATAGGGACGATGTGATCTTAGACAAATGACCCAAATCTACCTCCTTCAAACCGGCAGAAGAAATAGTCAAATTCCAGGTCCACCCTACCGACCCCAAGAAGACAGCATCTATTGGAGCATAGCTAGACCCAACGGTCGACGCCACACTAAGGGATTTCATTCATGAAAACTGGGATATATTCGCCTGGCACCCTTCTGACATGCCTGGAATCCCACGTGAGCTGGCCGAACACAGCCTTAATATCTTAAAGGGATACAAACCAATCAAACAAGCACTGCAGCGCTTTTCCGAGCCCAAACGCCAAGCTATGGGGGAGGAGCTGGCCAAGCTAATTGAGGCCGGATTCATCAGAGCAATAAAACATCCGGACTGGCTGGCAAAGCTGGTGATTGTACCAAAGAAGGACAAATCCTGGTGGTTGTGCGTCGATTTTAAAGACCTCAATAAGGCTTGCCCTAAGGATCCCTTCCCTCTCCCCCGCATTGATCAAATCATTGATGCTACCGCAGGACACGACTCACTGTGTTTCCTTGATGCATATTCCGGATACCATCAAATCAAAATGAAGGAGTCCGATCAAGCTGCAACAGCATTCATTACCCCATATGGGCCATTCTGCTTCAACACCATGCCCTTCGGGCTCAAGAACGCCAGCGCCACATACCAACGCATGATTCAAACATGCCTGGAGAAACAGATCGGCAAGACAGTTGAAGCTTATGTGGATGACGTCGTCATCAAAACCAAGCGCGTCGAAACACTAATAGACGATTTACGTCTCACATTTGATAACCTCCGCACGTATGAAATTAAGCTCAATCCGGAAAAGTGCGTTTTCATCGTCCCCGCTGGAAAACTGCTGGGCTTCATCGTTTCCAACAGAGGAATTGAAGCAAATCCAGCCAAAATCCAAGTTCTGTCACAATTGGCTACGCCAACAGACCTTAAACAAGTCCAAAAACTCGCGGGTTGCGTGGCAGCTCTAAGCTGCTTTATCTTCAGATTGGGAGAAAAGGCACTACCACTCTATCGCCTTCTACGGCGAACCGATCACTTCGAGTGGACGGATGCGGCAACAGCCAGACTGGAGGAAATAAAAACCCTTCTTATGAGCAACCCAATCCTGGCCGCGCCAAACGTCGGTGAACCGATGTTATTATACATGTCGGCAACACATCAGGTGGTGAGCGCCGTGCTCGTCGTTGAACAAGAACAGAACGGACACAAATTCCCGCTTCAGAAGCCAGTATACTACGTATCCACCGTCCTTACACCATGCAAATCCCGGTACCCCCATTACCAAAAGATAGCATACGCGGTCTTCATGGCATCCCGAAAGCTCCGTCACTACTTCTAAGAGTGTTCGATCACGGTGGTTTCCGAAGTACCACTCAATGACATTATAAACAACCGCGATGCCACGGGCCGGATTGCCAAATGGGCCATTGAGCTCCTTCCATTTGATATTACATACAAACCACGTCGAGCTATTAAATCCCAAGTGCTGGCTGACTTCGTCGCCGAATGGACAGAGGCCGAACTCCCTAAAGAGTATGGCACATATTCCAATTGGGTTATGTATTTCGATGGCTCCAAAATGCTGGCAGGGCTAGGGGCGGGCGTCGTTTTAACGTCACCTACTGGAGACGTTGTTCAGTACGTACTCCAAATACTATACACAGACTCCAACAATGCAGCCGAATACGAGGCCTTATTGCATGGTCTCTGGATGGCTGTCTCCATGGGCATAGAACGCCTAGAAGTGCACGGGGACTCAAACCTTGCAATATCTCAAATAAATAGGGACTTCGACACCAAAGATCCGAAGATGGCAGCTTATCGTAATGCCGTCATAAATATGTCGGCCCGGTTCGAGGGGCTCGAGTTCCATTATGTGGCTCGAGAAAGTAATCAAGCGACAGGCGTTCTTGCTCGTATCGGCGCTAAGCGCAACCCCGTCCCACCTAATATTTTTCTGGAAAGGCTTTTTAATCCATCCGTGGTGTGGTAGGGGGAAACGGCAACACTAGTTCGGATCCGAACATAAACCCAGATTCCGAAAACACCGACATCATCGGAGGCTCAGCCACCGAAACAACACCGTCGACGTATCTCATCATGGCAGTCATTGCCCCATGGACTGAACCCTTCCTAGCCTACCTTAATAGGAAGGAGCTTCCCGAGGACCAGAATGAGGCCCGCCGCATTGTTAGGTGTACGAAGGCCTACAAGGTTCACGACGGAGAGCTCTATAAGAAAAGCGCTACCGGAGTCCTTCAACGATGTATCTCCGAGGAGGAGGGGCGGCAACTCCTGGCTGAGATTCATGCCGGTCTCGGCGGGCACCACACCACAGCTCGGGCCCTTGTTAGCAAGGCCTTCCGTACAGGGTTCTATTGGCTGACGGCCCGAGCGGATGCATAGGACCTTGTCCAACGTTGCGTGGGATGCCAACTCTTCGCCAACCAAAGCCATATGCCCCCACCGCCCTACAAACAATCCCCATCACTTGGCCTTTTGCGGTCTGGGGACTGGATATGGTTGGACCCCTTAAAGGAGGAAGCCATAAGAAAAAATATCTGCTGGTCATGGTGGATAAATTCACCAAGTGGATAGAGGCCAAACCAGTTAAAACGGCTGAGTCCGGGCCAGTAATAGACTTTATATCCGGCGTCGTCCACCGTTATGGTGTTCCGCCCAGCATCATCACTGATAACGGCTCCAATTTCACAGCCGATGAAGTGAAAACCTGGTGTGCTAATCTGGGCATCAAGCTCGATTACGCCTCTGTCTATCATCCACACACAAACGACCAAGTCGAACAAGCCAATGGTCTTATTATGAGCGGCATTAAGCCTAGACTAGTGCGGTCTTTGAAGGAATCAGACAAGCACTGGGTTGAGGAGCTCGACTCCGTACTCTGGGGGCTGCGGACCACTCCCAATCGCACTACCGGATACACACCTTTTTTAATGGTGTACGGCGCAGAGGCAGTATTACCCTGCGACATTATTCATGACTCACCTCGAGTGCGCATGTACGAAGAGAGAGAGGCCGAGCTCGATCGGCAGGACATCCTAGATGCCCTGGAGGAGGAGCGCGACATCGCAAAAGCCCGTTTTGCATTTTACCAACAGCAGGCTCGTAGGTATCAAAGCAGAGAAGTGCGGGCCAAAACTTACAACGTCGGCGAACTCGTTCTACGCCTGCCGGAGAAGAAAAAGGACAAACTCAAGCCCAAGTGGGAGGATCCCTTCATCATCGACGAAGTTCTCACCGGAGGAGCGTACCGCTTGCTTGATGCGTCAGATAATCGACTAGAGCCGAATCCCTGGAACGCGGCCAGACTCCGAAGATTCTATGCCTAGCGCCGAACTCTTTGTTCGTCTCCTTCCTCTTATTGTCTTCATTATTTCTTCGCTCTTTTCGTTTTTTCTTTTTAGCCTTAAAGGCTTTCATGCGGTTAGATCGTGCACCCCCGACACATACATCTTCAAGTATGTACGTCTATCATACCTGGGGGCTTCTTGGACAGAAGCTTGCTATTTCTATTTTCCGAGCATAAAGCTCATCACATATGCATTTTCTCCCATATGTACCTTTTCTTTGCCATTATATGCATCGATATGACTTAAGTTTTGGCCAAGCTGGGTTGCCTGGCTCCTGTGCTTATGCCCTACGTTCCCGTTAGTTCGGCTAGGGCATAAAGGGAGCACCTCTGCGATTGTTACTGCTGGGTCATCCGGATGTGTACCTCAGACTGGGTGAAGCCAAAAGCTAGTGTTCTTAAGGGAATATTCGGTCGGTAAACTAAAGATGTTTTTGCACTCGCTCCATTATGGACCCCCAGAAGTTAAACACACTGTGATTTTTCCATCACAGTCCGGACATGCACATAGATGCATGCACACCCAGGGAAAGGAACCCTTGACGGAACTATTCTCTCTGGAAGATGTTTCTTACAATATTAATGTAATATAACATAACTAGCCGGATACTTGTATGTTCAAGCAACTATGACCCCTACGCCTGGTTTCCATGCATACCCGGTCTACTCGGCCGTTTTGGTATTCGGAAACACTCCACACCTTCGAGTCGAGAGGTTGACGCGAAAAGGTCCGCCATGAAAAGCGTTTTACAATTCAGCTAGAGTTACAGATACAAAGGAAAGTACATGTCACTTGGACTCAAAAACTTCCTCCTCTATGCCGTCCAGCAGGCTGTCTAACTTACAATCCTGCTGGGAATACTTGGCGGCTACTTCTACTTGGCCATATACTAAACTAACGGGAATTTCTTCCCCATTTGACCCTAGCGGTCCGACCCGGGCCATGTGATTCAGATCCAGCTTGGTATATCATGTTTTTACCATGGCCCAGGCCTCTCGCGCACCCTCTCGGCAAGCCGATATCTTCCATAGTCGGATACGCCGCCGCGCTCCCTTGAACAGCTCTACAAGCTTCTCCATACTCCCTGGAGGGGAGTCGGATGGCCATAAGGCCTTGGATACACTCCGCATTGCCTGCCGAGCTTGCTCGTGCAACTGCGATAGCCCTTGCAGAAGATCACTTGATGATCCGGACACCTCCTCTTCGGGACTGCCCATCAGCATACCTGCAATCATAGCTATATCAGCTACTTTTACCTCCAAACTGTTATAAGGTCAATTCGGCCACGTACTGAATATGCCGCCTCGCAGCCTTTTGTTCTCCTTCACAGAGTCGGCTAGCTGGGCTTGTACATCTTTCAGTTCTTCGCCCAGTTTGGTGTTTGAATCTTGGAGTTTGTTTTTCTCCTCCCTGACTTTGGTCAGGACGCGCTCGCCTGTGGCACGTTGTCTCTTCGCCTCTCTTTTGCTCGTCTGCGCGGCCTTCAGTTCCTCTTCCAGTTGGTCCGATGACCCTGTTATGAGACAAGCAGCTGTTTTAATATAGCTGGCGTATCATTTTTTGTTTCTCAATGGAGGGAAACATTACCAGAGGACGCCTTCTTGGATTTCTCCAGTTCGGCGGTCACTGCGTTTAACTCCGTCTGGCACTTTTCTAGCTCTTGGGCTAGCACGTCGTTTTTCTCTGACAGAACCTGGTCATGCAGCGATCCTCAAATCAGTTGTCCGAACTAATTTAAGTCTCGGGGGCTACTAGCATACGGTTATCATACTGAGACACAGTAAACTTACCTGCACATCTTTTAAATGCTGCTTTGTGGCTCTGCTAAACCCATCTCGAGCAGCTCGGATGTATGCATCAGCCGAGCTGAAGGCATTAAACGCCTCTTCTGAAAAGCGGGGGTCTCGTAAAATGGCCCTCCGGCGCTGATGATTCATGGCACTCTCCACTTCCGAGTTGGTAACAGACATATTTTCCGAGCCCTCGGCCGAAGGACAGTCCGGCGTCACTCCCATATCGGCCCCCGTCCCCTCGGCTGAGACTGGATCCTGGCTGTTGGGAGTATTACTGACCGGACCCACAGACACAGTCCGGCGGACTCTTTTCCTGATATAGGACGAGCATGAAAGTCACAGTTGGATGCGACTATTAAGAAAACGTATTTGCAAACCCATACCTCTTTGACGAGGGCCCGACCGTGTCTTCGTTTGCCTTCCTCTTCGAAGGCTTGCCCGGTGCGGGAGCTGCTCTCTTCGAAGTCGCTCCTGGAGTAGCACAGTATGTACAACACCTCCCCTTCGAAGCACGAGACAGTGCGGTGGGTGAGGCGGAACGAGGGAACCCTTTCGGAGGAGATGTCTCCTGACTACTTACGTGCGAAGCGGGGAGAAGACCAGGGTAATCGGCGATGATGGGCACTTCGGTGCCGTCGTAGCTCGCTTGATAAAACACGCCATTCTCGAGCACCACGGATATATCCGAATCCTCTTCGAATCCAGGGTCAAGGTCCCGATTGCGGCCCTCGGGCGGCGGGGCGGGGCTGTGAAGCCCCTCGGAAATCTTTCGCCAATGCTGTTACAAATAGACGGATTAGTATTCCTTAAAGCAAAGCTCGGGGAGTGGGTGAGTAGAGCACAAGAGTTGGGAGCTTACCCAGCTAAGAGGACTGTACATGGAATATCCTTCTCTATGCGTGATGCGCAGGGACTCCTCTTCCTCACCCTTGTAGAGCTCGACCAATATTTTGGCTAGGGCGGCAGGGGTGTCCGGACCTTTCCTGCCGCAGCGGGAGGCGTCATCTTCCCCATTGTAGTTCCACATGGGAAGTCCTCTGTATTGAAGTGGCTGGACCCCCCGCACTATGGAGGTCGCCATCACTTCGACTATTGTGTATCCGGACTGGGCAAGCGTCCTGATCTTGCTCAGGAGTTGGCGGATTTCCGCGCTATCTTCCTCCTCGAGACTCCGAGGGCGCCAGTTGCGGCGTTTCTTCAGAGGAACACTTGCAAACTCAGGGAGACCCCTCCGGACTGGATCTGGAAGTACCACATCCTCGATATAAAACCATGCAGAGGTCCATTCTTCGGAAGCTTTCTTCGGCGTGCCGGATAGGTATCCGGCCTCAGCAATGCGCCATATTTAGGCCCCGCCCACTTCAAATATCAATCCCTCGTGGTTGCGCGGGACCAGGCAAAACAACTTTCTCCACAGATCAAAATGGGCCTCACAACCCAAAAATAGTTCGCATAAAGCGACATAACCCGCAATGTGCAGGATGGAGGATGGGGTAAAATTGTGCAGCTGGAGGCCATAATACTCCAGAAGCCCTTAGAGGAATGGGTGAATTTGGAATCCCAAGCCCCTCAGCAGATAGGGGACGAAACGCACTCGTTCTCCCGCAGACAGATTGGGGAAATCCTCCGCCTGGGTTTTGCCATTGAAAGAGGCCAATCCTGCTCGAACAGGGACCAAATCTGCAGGAGGGAGAAATCCCCGCATTTGCAGCTTCTCCAACTGGCTATGGGATACAAAGCACCTCTCCCACTCGCCTCTCTCTAGGTTGGAACGGGAAGAGGAGCTGGGAATGTTAGCCATGTTGGAATGGTCTTTCCTGGCAGTCTCTGAGGATTTTCCCCGCATGGTGCCGAATGGATCTAAGATCCAATCTCTTTAAATAGACGCTCTTTCTTGCATGGCTAGGGTGTTATTTGCAAAAAATACCCTGACCGTCCGCATTCACCCGACACGTGGAGGCTGAAGTCATGGATGCATAGAAGCCGAGGGGCGCGTCATTGAATTATAAGCCGAATACATTACTTGGAAGTCGTCGGAGGAGGAACCCGCCTTGCAATGCCGAAGACAATCTACGCACCGAACATCTTGTCATTGAAAGCCTGGTTCGGGGGCTACTGCAGGAGTCCTAGATTAAGGGGTCCTCGGGCGTCCGGCCTGTTAGCCATGGGCCGGACTGATGGGCTGTGAAGATACGAAGACCGAAGACTACACCCGTGTCCGGATGGGACTCTCCTTGGCGTGGAAGGCAAGCTTGGCGACCAGATATGTAGATTCCTTTCTTTGTAACCGACCTTGTGTAACCCTAGATCCTCCCGGTGTCTGTATAAACCGGAGGACTTAGTCCGGAAACGGATATACTCATTACCATAGTCATACAGGCTAGACTTCTAGGGTTTAGCCATTACGATCTCGTGGTAGATCAACGCTTGTAATACTCATATTCATCAAGATCAATCAAGCAGGAAGTAGGGTATTACCTCCATAGAGAGGGCCCGAACCTGGGTAAACATCGTGTCCCCTGTCTCCTGTTACCATCGACCTTAGACGCATAGTTCGGGACCCCCTACCCGAGATCCGCCAGTTTTGACACCGACAGGCATCACGTCCGTGTCAAGTAGACCGAAACGATTCTGCATCTACTACTATTACTCCACACATCGACCGCTATCCAGCATGCATCTAGAGTATTAAGTTCATAAAGAACGGAGTAACGCATTAAGCAAGATGACATGATGTAGAGGAATTAACTCAAGCAATATGATGAAAACCCCATCTTTTTATCCTCGATGGAAACAATACAATACATGCCTTGCTGCCCCTACTGTCACTGGGAAAGGACACCGCAAGATTGAACCCAAAGCTAAGCACTTCTCCCATTGCAAGAAAAACCAATCTAGCTGGCCAAACCAAAACGATAGTTCGAAGAGAATTACAATGATATCAAATCATGCATAATAGAATTCAGAGAAGATTCAAATAATATTCATAGATAAGCTAATCATGAATCCACAATTCATCGGATCTCGGCAAACACACCGCACAAAAAGTATTACATCAAATAGATCTCCAAGAACATCGAGGAGAATATGGTATTGAGAATCAAAGAGACAGAAGAAGCCATCTAGCTACTAGCTATGGACCCGTAGGTCTGTGGTAAACTACTCACGCTTCATCGGAAGGGCAATAGAGTTGATGTAGAAGCCCTCCATGATCGAATCCCCCTCTGGCAGGGTGCCAGAAAAGGTCCCTAGATGGGATCTCATGGGTACAGAAGGTTGCGGCGGTGTAAAAGTGTTTTCATGGATGCCTCTGGTGGTTTGGGGATATATGGGAATATATAGGCGAAAGAATTAGGTCAGGAGAGGCACGAGGGGCCCACAAGAGTGGGGGCATGCCCTACTCCCCTGGGCGCACCCTCCGTCCTTGTGGCCACCTCATGGCTCCTCCGACTTCATCTCCAAGTCTCCTGGTCCAAGAAAAATCATCACGAAGGTTTTATTCCGTTTGGACTCCGTTTGGCATTCCTTTTCCGCGAAACTCAAAACAGGGAAAAACAGGAACTAACACTGGGCTCTAGGTTAATAGGTTAGTCCCAAAAATAATATAAAATAGCATATTAATGCATATAAAATATCCAAAACAGATAATATAATAGCATG
This sequence comes from Triticum aestivum, assembly GCF_018294505.1. Taxonomy (NCBI): domain Eukaryota; kingdom Viridiplantae; phylum Streptophyta; class Magnoliopsida; order Poales; family Poaceae; genus Triticum; species Triticum aestivum. The sequence continues at coordinate 295,670,604 of NC_057805.1, read as the reverse complement.
GAACAATAAAAAATTATAGATACGTTGGAGATGTATCACATCCCACCTTAATACCTTCATTGAATTATGTGATATGCAAAAGAAAAGAGATGTGGATAATGATATTGTTAAGTTGAAATTATTTCCTTTCTCGCTAAGAGATCGTGCTAAAACTTGGTTTTCATCCTTAATTTGCAATAGTATTGATTGATGGGATAAATGTAAGGATGCTTTTATTGCCAAGTATTTTCCTCCCACTAAGATTATATCTCTTAGAAATCAAATCATGAACTTTTAGAATTGAGAAATAACATGTTGCACAATCTTGGGAGAGAATGAAATTGATGATTAAAAATTGTCCCACTCATGGACTAAGCTTATGGATGATAATGAAAAAAAAATATCCCAGACTAAACTTCGTGTCGAGAAATCTTCTAAACTCCACTGCAGGTGGTACCTTCCGCGCCTTTTTGGGAATTACTTTGGGAGAGGTCACGAAGCTTTTCAATAACATGATGACAAATTATTCTCAATATGTCACAACCCTAGAATTATTTTAGTGTAAATAATATTTTTGGTGTGAATATTTGCATTAGTGAGCATCATGCATCATTTTTAAATTCAATAAATTTGAATTGAGGAATATTTTGAAGCCTCAAAATTTAAACAAAAGGGCAAAGAACCTTGGAAATCTCATTCAATGTTTCTAAAATGTTTCTTTAAATTGTTTTGAGAATTTTGGCAAGAATTATATTTCAAACCAAAATTCAAGAACATTTTTAAGGAATTATTTTGGACTTTGAATTTAAATCTTATTGTATTTGAATTGAGTTTATATCTCTGTTAAATAAATATAAACTCAAAATTCCTGAAATTTGTATGTTAGCTTGGAAGGGTCCATAGCTATCACATATAAATATTTCAGATGGTTTTGAGCTCATTTGGTGGTTACAATGAATTCAAAACAATGGAAATAAATAAAGAAAAGGAAACAACAGAAAAATAAAAAGAACAGAACTTACCTGCAGTCGAGCTACTGTGCAGCCGAACTGGCCGAGGCTGCTAGTCATTCCCTTCCTCCAGCCAGAAGGATAGGGGCACGCGCCCTCGGCCACCTCCTGCTTGTTGCTTCCCCCTGGACGCCCTGGAGACGCCACTGATACGTCTCCATCATATCAATAATTTTTGATAAATTCATGCCAATATTCTAAAACTTTCTTATACTTTTGGCAACATTTTATATTATTTTTGAGACTAACATATTGATCCAGTGCCTGATGTCGCTTGAAGCTACGTCGGTATTTCCCCAAAGAGGAAGGGATGATGTAGCACAGCGGCAGTAGGTATTTCCCTCAGATATGAAACCAAGGTTATCGAACCAGTAGGAGAACCAAGCAACACAACATAAACAGCCCCTGCACACAGATAACAAATCCTCGCAACCCGACGTGTTAAAGGGGTTGTCAATCCCTTCCGGGTATGGCGCCTCAAGATAGGCAAACAGACATGAGATAAACTGTAGTAGACTGATAGATCAAACGCCAAACAAAATAAATAGAAATAAAATGCAGCATGGTATTTTTGTATTTTTGGTTTAATAGATCTGAAAATAAATGCAAAGGAAAAGTAGATTGCAAAGGCAAATATATGAGAAAGCTACCCGGGGCCGTAGGTTTCACTAGTGGCTTCTCTCGAGAAAAATAGCAAACGGTGGGTGGACAAATTACTGTTGGGCAATTCATAGAACTTCAAATAATCATGACGATATCCAGGAAATGATCATTACATAGGCATCACGTCCAAGATTAGTAGACCGACTCCTGCCTGCATCTACTACTATTACTCCACACATCGACCACTATCCAGCATGCATCTAGTGTATTAAGTTCATGGAGAAACAGAGTAATGCAATAAGAACGGTGACATGATGTAGACAAGATCTATCTATGTAGAGATAGACCCCATCGTTTTATCCTTAGTAGCAATGATACATACGTGTCGGTTCCCTTTCTCTCACTGGGATCAAGCACCGTAGGATCGAACCCAGTACAAAGCACCTCTTCCCATTGCAAGATAAATAGATCAAGTTGGCCAAACAAAACCCAAATATCGGAGAAGAAATATGAGGCTATAAGGGATCATGCATATAAGAGATCAAAGAAACTCAAATAACTTTCATGGATATAAAAAGATAGATCTGATCATAAACTCAAAGTTCATCGATCCCAACAAACACACTGCAAAAGAGTTACATCATATGGATCTCCAAGAGACCATTGTATTGAGAATTCAGCAAGAGAGAGAGGAAGCCATCTAGCTACTAACTACGGACCCGAAGGTCTACAAAGAACTACTCACGCATCATCGGAGAGGCACCAATGGAGGTGGTGAACCCCATCTGAGATGGTGTCTAGATATGATCTGGTGGTTCTGGACTCTTCGGCAGCTAGATCAATATTTCGTCAAATCCCCTAGGGTTTTGGGAATATTGGGGTATTTATAGAGTAAAGAGGTGGTCCGGGGGGCACCCGAGGTGGGCACAACCCACTAGGGCGTGCCTGGGCCTCCTGGCGCGTCCTGGTGGATTGTGCTCTCCTCGGAGCACCCCCCAGGCGCAGCCAGGGCCCATTACGTGTCTTCTGGTCCATAAAAAATCTCCGTGGAGTTTTGTTGCATTCGGACTCCGTCTGATATTGATTTCCTGTGATGTAAAATACATGCAGAAAACAACAACTGGCACTTGGCACTATGTCAATATGTTAGTACCAAAAAATGATATAAAATGCTTATAAAACATCCAAGATTGATAATATAACAACATGGAACAATTATAAATTATTGATACATTGGAGACAGATCAGTATCCCCAAGCATAACTCCTACTCGTCCTCGAGTAGGTAAGTGATAAAAACAGAATTTTTTATGTGGAATGCTGCCTAACATGTCATATCATATTCTTTTCTTTATAGCATGGACATTTGGACTTTTACGTGATTCAAAGCAATAGTCTAGTTTTGACATGATAATTTAAATACTCAAGCATATCAACAAGCAACCATGTCTTTCAAAATATCAATGCTAAAATAAGTTATCCCTAGCCCATCATGCTCAATCATTGATCCATTCATGAAACACACTCGCATATTAACTACACTCAATACTCAATTACGATAATATTGCCTCCTAGTTGGTGCTTTTGTAAGAGAAGATGGAGACTCAAATTCAAAATAAAAATTGCATAAAGTAAAAGAAAGGCCCTTCGCAGAGGGAAGTAGGGATTTGTATAGGTGCCAGAGCTCAAAGCGAAAAATTAGAGATAAAAACATTTTGGGAGGTGTATCCATCCCACCAACAAAAACGACTTAGAGTTCCCAACACTTTCCATGCTAGATATATCATAGGCAGTTCCCAAACAGAAAATAAAGTTTATTCCTTTTTAAAGCATACTTTCACTTTCCATGGCTAGCCGTATCCACGGTTGCCCTCCATACCAACACTTTCCAAGGAATTTATTATTTGAAAACATAAAGTAAATCCATTTTTCATTTCGGGACTTGGCATCCCTAATACCTTTGCCTTACTCTCGTGTAAGGACAAGTGAATAAACACTCATCGTGAGAATAACACATCTAGCATGGAAAATATTAGCCACCCCTCACCGCTCCGTGAGCGAAACGAACACACAAAAGAGAAGTTTATTTTGAAAATTAGAGATGGCACATACAAATTTGCTTAGAATGGCAAAAGAATACCGCATATAGGTAGATATAGTGGACTCTTGTGGCATAACTGGTTTAAAGGTTTTTGGATGCACAAGTAGAGATCATATATACTTAGTGCAAAATGAAGGCTAGCAAAAGATTGAGAAGCGACCAACCAAGAAACGGATAATCTCATAAGCGAGCATTAAGCATAATTAACACCGAATAATGCACCACAAGTAGGATATAATTTCATTGCATGACTATTGACTTTCGTGCTTGCATAGAGAATCACAAACCTTAATACCAATATTCTTACTAAAGCATAATTACTCATCAACATAACTCACATATCACATCATCTTATCTCAAAACTATTACTAAGAATCAAGTTTATTTTGTCCAATGATCTTCATGAAAATTTTTATTATATCCTTCTTGGATATCTATCACTTTGGGACTAATTTTCATGTGTTGCATTTCATAAGCTCAAACAAATATAAGTGAAGATCATGAGCATATTTTTTTTTCTTTCTCTCAAATTAATTTAAGTGAAGCAAGAGAGAATTTCTTGAAAAATACTAAGCACACCATGCTCAAAAAGATATAAGTGAAGCACTAGAGCAAGTCCATAGCTCCTTAAATGAAGTATAGAGAGCAATTCTAACAAGTCATTACATAATTTTGGCTCTCCCAAATAGGTGTGTCCAGCTGTCGGTGTACAAAAGTAGGGGTCCTATTTTATACCCCTTTACCTGTGCACGGGTAGTTGGAGCCACGCCTGCGACCACACTTAGCAGGGCAGAGGAAGGAAGCAAAGACACAAGACAACCAGAGCAACGCCAAGCCAGAGGCACGAAGAGCAGAAGGGCGAGGTGAACTCCCCCGGCAAGGCCCTTGCCGGGGGCGGCCTCCACAGCTCCGGCAAGAACCTTGCTGGGGCAACTTGCCCAGCACCAGCAGGGCCGCCACCCTTGAGCCTAAGAGTTCCGACGCCATCGCCCACATTGGAACCAAGGATCGGGAGGCGCCTTGTCGGTGTGGAATTATACCTATGGGATCACAAGAATCCCTACTACGGTTGCCGGGGCGCGGGGTTGCGAGATCGTTTACCCAGGTTCGGGCCGCGAGGATGCGTAAAACCCTAGTCCTGCTTTGGTGGGTGTATTTCAGAGAATTCTTGAGCTCTCGAACTAGCTGTGGTCAGTGCGTGGTTCGAAAGAGCCGAATCCTTCTCCAGTATGCCATGGGCCTCCTTTTATAGTCGGAAGGGGCTGCCACAGTGGCACACAGGAGGTGGAAAGGCGTACAGTGCTCTGAGCTTATCGCTCGTATTACAAGACAAGACGCATTTAATGTGTAGCTTAGGTGTCCCCTTGCTTTATTGGGGACGGGGGCAAGGCCCGTCCCGTCCGTCGTTGCTCCTCCTCGCTTCGACACGCACCCTGGCCAGCGATGCGCGCGGCGGCATGTAGGCAGGCAGGCAGCTGAGGTGGCGCAGTGGCGGAGCCTTCACAAAGATCTGCATGCCACCACGCAGGCGCTCGATGAATTGGCATGGGAGCTGCATGTTGCCACATAGGTGCCCGCCCAGCTGGTTGGGCTGGCAGCTGCATGTGAACGGTGGTGGAAGCTTGGTTGGCGCGGGCCTGGCGGTGGCCCCGCTGGCGTCCTTGGCGAGGGCCTTGTCGGGTGGCCCGGCAAGGGTCTTGCCGTGTGGCCCGGCAAAGGGGCTTGCCGCGGCGCGTTGTCGTCCCCGGCAAGGACCTTGCCGGGGGTCTGGTGGCCTTCCTCAGCAAGGATCTTGCCGAGGATCGTCGTCTTCTAATCCTTATCTGATCTTGAATATGTCTTCACAAAGATCTGCATGCCACCACAGAGGTGCCTTCCCGAGCCCTGGCACCACGTGGATGATGGCGTTGGGGGTCGTGGGCTCAAGAGTGGCTCGCTCTGTTGGTGTGGGGCGAGCTGCCCCGACAAGGGTCTTGCTGGGGGAACCTGCTCCGTCCCTCTGCTCTTTGTGGTCTTGGCCTTGGCGTTGCTCTGATTATCTTGGGCTTCGGTCTTACGTTGGCTCACCTCCCCTGTTCTGCTTGGTGTGACTGCGGGCGCGGCTCCGACTTCCCGTGCACAGGTAAAGGGGTACAAAAGCGTGCCCCTCTTTTTGTACACCGACAGGAGCCCCCGGGCCTGTGCCACACATAAGCGCGACACGTTGTTGGGCCAGGCCCAAAACGGTGCGCGGGCAGGCGGGGCGGTTTTTACTGTGGTAAGACTTTTTGCGCGCTGCGCTTCCCACGACCCGCGCGCGCGGCGTGGCGTGGTGGGGTGTGCGTGATGTGGGTGGCATGCATGGGGCGGTTTCCACACGCATGCGTCACATCAAAGTAAAGAGGCGGCTCGCGCCTTCCCCGTAAAAAGAGGGAGGCGTGGAGGCGCGGCTCATTTACTGAATGGGGCCGAGTCGCGGTCTTCAAGGCGTCCACTCCCCACGATCACGGAGTGGGGAGAGGTCGCTTCACCCATCCCTTCGGTTCTGCACGCCCACCACGTGTCCCCCATGCACCTGGGGTGGTAAGCGGTGGAGGCGGGAAACCGGGCCATCGCTGGTTGGGGCAGCGGGTCGGTCCCGATTCCCTGCGCCTCTGGTGGCTGGATTGGCCGAGCGGGGCGGCCGAGCCCCGACCCCGCCTCTTTATAAAGGGAGGGAGGGAGGATGGCGCCCCGCACTCTTCTGTCATCTATCTTCTCTTGCTTCCGCTTCTCCCTTTCACTCGCCATGGAGAAGGGGAATCCTGGTCCCTCGACGGTGGCGGCGAGGGTCGCCGCTCGACAGCGCGTCCCTCCTCCTCCTAAGCCCGCGGTGGCGGAACCGGCCGTGAGGGAAAGGGGGAGGGGGCGAGCCATGGGCGAGGCTGGGGCAGAGGCCGTAGTGCTTGGGGAAGAGGAGGACGGGGCGGCGCACCGGCCTTGCCCCCGCCAATGATGCCCTTCCCGATGGAGGGCCACGTTGAAGACCAGCCTTGCGAGTTCTTCATCGGGCTGTGCCGGCCTCCGCGTCGTCGTCTTCGTCTCCCCGCCCCGTTTGCTCGGGTGATGGAGCGTGACCCACCCAGACCCTTAGGTTGCACATGAGGGGCTGTGGGAACGGGGGCACGCGGGTCGACGTCGACTTCCCGGCTCCTCGGGTTATGTACCTCCGCTGTGGATGGAAGATGTTCGCTCGCATCCACAGCCTGATGGCGGGGCTCGTCCTCTACTTCAAATTGATGGAGGACGGCCTGCTCTCCGTCAAGGTCTTCGGAGAGTTCGGGACTCGCCTGAAGTGCTGCGTGGAGAGCTCCTCCGATGGAGATTCCGATGATGGAAGCTCTTCCTCGTGCGAAGGTGATGAGGAGGACAGCGGGGCAAATGACGGGGATGAGTCCGACTAGGCGTCGGACGCCCCGCGGCTGGGCGGGTGCGGCAGCAGCAGCATCTGCACCTGGCCGCTCCTCCGGCAGGGTTTTGCCGGGGGTGGGGCCAGCTCCTTGAACTTCTCGGGGCCGTCTCCTTGGGCGGCTGGCGTCGGGAGGCTGCTGAAGAGGAAGAGGGCGGGCGGCAAGGCCGTCAACTCGGAGTACGCGGGCACCGACGCCTTCGTCGCGTATTGCCGGTCCTGCCGCCTCGTCTTCCAGCTCCTTTCCCGACACCGTCATCACCGGCCTACTCGTGGGCAGCCACCGAGGTGTTCTCTTGGTGCTTTCTGCTGCTCGTAGCTCGCCTAGGCGCCCCTTTTGTCCTCTCGCCTCCTTTACATGCCTCCTGAGGAGAGGGACAAGAAAGGAATCACGGGCACCTTATCTCTTTTTTAATCTGTAAGCCTTCGGGCCTTGTTAAATTTAAAGCTTGTAATCCTCTTGCTCATGTTTTTCATTTCGTACGAACTGTACCTGTATGGGATGTCTTTAATGAAAAAGGGATGCTTGCCGGGTTTTTCGTTCATGGGTAAATCCCGTGACAAGGAGCGAATCCTTGTTATTGTTTAAGATAAACGTTTTTCGCCCGGCAACAGGCCTTGCTGTCCCCCCACTCCACTCGACCGTTCTCGCACTCTTGGCGGAGGCAAGGATGAAGTGGGCTTTAGGCTCCTCGTTCTACCTGCTTGCCGCCGCGGCTACAACCAAATCCGGACCCAGGAAATAATCCTTAGGTATAGGAAAAAGGGGAGCACGGCAGCCTAGAGATAAAAACGAGGTTTCACATGCCCCAGTCCTGTTCCGAAATGCATGACAGAGGATAAAAGACTTATCTGGATCTGCAGCCCTCGGCAACCTTGTCTTGCCGCGGTTGGATCCCCGTGCTTGCAGCCCCCCGGCAACTCTGGTTTGCCGGGGTCGGGATGCCGGTCTGTTTCCCTTCTTCCAAGTAGCTCAGCAAAAGTGCTCATGTGCCCTGTGAACCAAAGCAGGACAGAAAAGAAACAGATAGACGCGCACTCAACCTCTAAGCTAGGGGTTAGTCGCTGCTGAGCACTATCAACCCTAACCAAGGAAGAGACTCGACCTAGCATGCATGCTATGACTTAGGGCGTTAGCGCTTCATTTATTTATGCTCAGCGTCTGCGCCTGGATTTGTACGAAGGGTTACATGCCTTGCCGGCAAAGCTTGTACAAAAGCCCGGCAAGCCGCGCCTTATGGGTAAAACTTGCGAAGATGCTCGATGTTCCAGGAGTTGCTCACTGGGACGGCATCTTCGGTCTCCAGGCGGACTGCGCCGGGCCTGGTGACTCGTATTACCCGATAAGGGCCTTCCCACTTCGGCGTCAACTTGTTGGTATTCTTGGCCGACTGAACACGCCGAAGAACAAGGTCGCCTTCCTCAAAGCTTCGGGCATGAACCTTGCGGCTATGGTAGCAGCGCAAGGCTTGCTGGTAGCGCGCTGCTCTCACAGCCGCCCGAAGACAATCTTCCTCAAGGAGCGTCGCGTCATCTTGGCACAACTGCTCTTGCTCAAGCTCATCATAAGTGAGCACTCGAGGTGACCCGTATATGAGTTCCGCGGGGAGAACTGCTTCTGCCCCGTAGACCAGGGCAAAAGGTGTCTGGCTGGTGGCTCGATTTGGCGTCGTCCTGATCGACCAAAGAACTGCCGGCAATTCATCAATCCAGCGCCTTCCGCTCTTGCGCAGCTTGTCAAAAGTCTTTGTCCTTAGGCCTTGCAACACTTCAGCATTCGCCCTCTCCACTTGGCCGTTGCTCCGTGGGTGTGCCACGGAAGCAAAACAGACCTTGCTGCCGAGGTCTTGAATGTATTGCATGAATGTGTGGCTTGTGAACTGCGTGCCGTTGTTGGTGATGACTCTGTTTGGCACACCAAAATAGCAGACCAGTCCCTTGAAAAACTTGACAGCTGATTGAGCAGTCACCTTTCTCACTGCTTCCACCTCCGGCCACTTCGTGAACTTGTCGATCGCAACGTACAAGTACTCAAAGCCCCCGACAGCGTGGGGGAAAGGGCCTAGTATATCGAGCCCCCAGACCAAGAATGGCGAGGAGAGAGGGATTGTTTGAAGGGCTTGAGCTGGTTGATGAAGCTTCTTTGAATAGAACTGACACGCTTCACACTTGGTTACTAGTGCCGTCGCATCCTGGAGGGCGGTGGGCCAGAAGAAACCTTGCCGGAACGCCTTCCCGGCAAGGGCCCTCGACCCTACGTGGGAGCCACATATGCCTCGATGTATCTCCGCCAACAGCTCCAGTCCTTCCTCACAGGGGATGCACTTCAATTTCACACCGTTTGGCCTTCTCCTGTACAGGATGTCATCGACGAACTAGTACAGGGCGGACCGATGGGCTACTTTTTCCGCTTCTTCCTGCTCCTCAGGAAGCTCCCCTGTTTGGAGGAATTGGACGGTATGCTGCGCCCATGCCGGAGCCTGGGGCTCGATGGCAAGGACCAAAGCCATTTCTTCCGCCATGGGAGCGACTGTCTCTACGGCCAGGGCTTGAGGCCCTGCCGGAGCCAGTTGCTCTTGGGCAGGCTCAGCATCCGTGGCAGCACCCTTGCCGGCAGCCCCAGAGGGTTCGGTAGGAAAGTACTTGTCAGGACCTGATTTCCTCTGCTTGTTCTGCCCCGCTGATGGTTCGACGGATGGTTGAGTTAACCAGAGCAAAAAGGTACCTGGTTCCATAGGTAGCTTGAATGCGGCACGCTTTGACAGGTAATCGGCGATGTCGTTCTCTGCTCAGGGGACGTGCTCCGCTTGGAAACCGTCAAAGCGTTCCTCCAGCTTCCTCACCTCATCTACGTAAGCTTCCATCAATGGGCTCTGATAATCCTTGTTGACCTGTCTGACAACGAGCTGCGAGTCACCCCTGACGATGAGCTTCTTAACCCCGAGGTCTGCCGCGATCCTGAGACCGGCAAGCAATCCCTCGTACTCAGCAGTGTTGTTGGTGGACATCTCCCTAGGGAAGTGCATCTGGATCACGTACTTGAGGTGCTCTCCGGTGGGTGCGACGAGCAGCACACCGGCACCGACGCCTTGCAGCGAGAAAGCCCCATCAAAGTACATGATCCAGTCGCGGTCTGCTTCCTCGCCGGGGAGAGTGGTCTCCTGGATTTCTTCGTCAGGCGTCGAGGTCCATTCTGCAACAAACTCCGCCAAGACTCTGCTCTGAATTGTCGAGGCACTTTCAAACTTTAAACCAAAGCTTGACAACTCCAAGGCCCATTCCACAATCCTTCCAGTCGCATCTGGGTTATGCAGTATCCGTTGTAATGGGAGGCGGGTGACGACAGTGATCTCGTGGGCTTGGAAGTAATGACGCAGCTTCCTCGAGGCCATAAGGAGGCCGAAGAGCAATTTCTGCACACCGGAGTACCTCGATCTAGCTCCCTGCAAGAGGGAGCTGACAAAGTAAACCGGGTGCTGCATCATCTTCTTCTTCTGCACCACCTCACTTGACTGCGCGGGCACTGCCTCGGCGGCATCAGACTCCGCCTGGGCCTGTCCTTGCCGGCAGCAGGCCCTGCCGGGGGAATTTTGGGCTTGCTATCCGCTGGTTCTGCCGCCGTCACTGCCTCCTCGTTGACCTCCCTCTGTGCCACCAGCGCGGCGCTGACCACTTGATTCATCGCCGCCAGATACAGCAGCAACGGCTCTTGTGGTTTAGGTGCAACCAGTATCGGCGTGGAGGAAAGGTATTTCTTCAGATCCTGCAATGCTGCCTCGGCTTCTGGGGTCCACTCTATTGGGCCCGCCTTCTTCAAGATTTTGAAGAAGGGAAGGGCGCGCTCGGTGGACTTGGAGATGAATCGGCTCATGGCGGCAACGCAGCCGGTGAGCCGACGCACATCCTTGATCCGCTTGGGTACCTCAATCTGCTAAATAGCCTTGATCTTGTCTGGGTTTGCCTCGATCCCGCGCTGCGACACAAAGAACCCGAGAAGCTTGCCGGATGGAACGCTGAAGACACACTTCTCAGGGTTCAGCTTGAGGTTGATCTTGCGCAGATTAGCAAATGTCTCTTCCAGATCTTGCACAAGAGTTGGCCCGTCCTTGGTGTTGACCACTATGTCATCCATGTAGGCCTCCATATTACTATGGAGCACATGGGGTGATGAACGCTGTCTTTTCTTCATCCTCTCTCATCATGAAGATCTGGTGGTAGCCCGAGTAGGCGTCGAGGAATGACAACAGATCACACCCGGCCGTGGAGGCAACAATCTGGTCGATGCGCGGCAACGGGAATGGGTCCTTAGGACAAGCCTTATTGATATCTGTGTAATCAATACACAGTCTCCACATCCCATTCGCCTTGCGCACCACTACCGGATTGGCCAACCACGTCGGGTGGAGCACTCCTCTCACCAAACATGCCGCTTCCAATTTCCTGATCTCCTCTGTGATGAACTCCTGCCTCTCCAAAGCCTGCTTTCTGACCTTCTGCTTGACGGGCCGCGCGTGGGGGCAGACAGCTAGGTGGTGCTCAATCACCTCCCTGGGAACACCGGGGATGTCGGATGCTTGCCATGCAAACACGTTGACATTCGCCCGCAGGAAGGTGACGAGCGCGCCTTCCTATTTGCTGTCGAGGGTGGATCCTATGGTGAAGGCCCCTCCCGTGCCATCCTCCCTGGTGGACACCTTCTTGGTTTGTGGTGGCTCGGCTCTGGATCTCTTGCTCTTGTCGGTAGAGCTCTCTGTCACGTCCTCGAAGGAAGCACAACACTCCGAAGAGGTGCGCTTGCCGGAGTGGGTGCGAGAGGTCTTGCCGGGCTTCTTCCTCCCTTCCGGGGCTGCAGCGGCAGGAGCAGGTGCCTTGGAGGCAGCAGCTGCAACTGCCTCCCGGTAGAGCTGGTCGGCACAAATCAGCGTGTCCTTCTTGTCGGAGGGGACGGAGATGATGGTCAACGGCCCGGGCATCTTTATCATGTTGTAGGCGTAGTGTGACGCCGCCATGAACTTGGCTAGCGCCGGGCGGCCGAGGATCCCGTTGTAGGGCAAGGGGATCTCGGCTACATCGAAGATGATCCTCTCCGTCCTGTAGTTCAACTCTCCTCCAAATGTCACGGGCAGTGTGACCTTTCCCTTCGGCTGGCTCCTCCCCGGATTGACCCCTTGAAACGTGCCCATTTCCTCGAGGTCTCCATCAGGGATTTGCAACTTTTTGATCACGGCAGGGGAGATCAGGTTCAGGCCGGCCCCGCCGTCAACCAACATCTTGTTCACCCTGAGGTTGTGTATCGTTGGTGAGACCAACAATGGCAAACACCAGACCGCGGTAATGCGGTCAGGGTGGTCCTCGGCGCCAAAGATGAGGGGCGTGCTGGACCACTTCAGCGGCTTCTGAGCGTCGAACGACGGCTCTGCTGCTGTAATCTCACGCGCCCACTACTTGAGCTGGCGGTGAGAGGTATGCAGCGAGGCGCCGCCATCGACGCACATGGCCTCCGTAGCCTTCTGGAACCCTTGCTCACCAGACTCGTCGTCCTCGTCGTGATCATCGTCTTCTTGTTTCTTGTCGTGGCCCCGGGCGGGCCTTTCTTGCTGGTTGTCCTTGCCGGGGCGGCCTCCTTGGCCGCCACGCTTCTTGCCGGATCCCTCAGCACCGTCCTGGTCCTTCTCCTTGTCCCGCCTCTCGTACTCAGCTTTTTGCTTCTCAGCAAGCAGCTCAACTTGTCGGCAGTTCTGGAGGTCGTGGCCCTTGGTGCGGTGGATCTTGCAGTATTGCTTGCCGGAGCTTCCTGGCTTGTCGGTAGCCGCCAAGGCCCGGCAGGCGGCGCACCCGGCAATCTCCTTGCCGGGGGCGTCTGCCTTGACCTTCTTGCCGGCACCGGTGTCGTCAGATCCCTCAACGGAAAGCACGGCCTTGCCTTTGCGTTTCCTGTTGCGACGCCGGCCCTTCTTCGTCGGGGTAGCGGCGTCTTCATCGGTAGAGTCGGTTTCCGCACCGGCGTCTTCGCCGGGGTACTTCCTTCCTTCTTCAGCCCGGGCGCACCTATTGGCCAGAATGTAGAGCTCGGCCACATCCTTAACTTTGGTCATCGCCAGCTCTTCGCGCATCTGGCGATTGCGCATGTTCTAGTGGAACGCGCTGATCACAGCGGCGGGATGAACGTCGGGGATGTTGTACTGCACCCGGCTGAATCTCTGGATGTACTTGCGCAGGGTCTCCCCTTCCTTCTGGAGAATGATATGCGGATCACTGGCCTGGCCATGAGCTTGGTGGCCTCCTGTGAAGGCGCCAACGAACTCATGGCACAGATCCGACCAAGAAGAAATGGAATCCACCGGCAGGTGCATCAACCAAGACATCACATTGGGCTTGAGCGCCAAACAAGCACCTTGTCGTCGCGAGCCCCAGCAGCCTGCATCGCGATGGTGTAGATGCTGAGGAACTCGGACGGATGGGTCTGGCCAGTGTACTTCTCGCCGACGTCGGGCTTGAACGTGCGGTGGGACGGCCACTGGAACTGCCGCAACTCAAGGGTAAAGGCCGGGCAGCCCACCTCGTAAGGTAGGCCGCCGGAGCCCCCCAGTGCCGGGTGGTCCATAGCGGGTCCCGCCCGCTTGTCCGACTGGCGGTGCGTTTCGCGCCGGCGCTCGATGGTGGTTCGAGCGTCTTCGTGAGCTTGCTCCCGAAGGAGCTGGCGCTGGTCGCGGAGGGTCGGACGACGCTATGGAGATGTTATCAGAAGCGTCGTCAGGACAGGCCGACGCCCGCGGCGGCTGGCGAGGAGGCGGAGAGTGCACCATGGCCGCAACTCCCCCGGTCCTCCCAGCGCCAGCATGCGGTGGCTCAGTGGAGCGCCGACCTGAGGGTCCGGCCGGTCGCGGATCATCTTTGTTGGCGACGGTGACGAGGCTCCGGATGGTGGCCCTCCACTCGTCAAGCTTCTCCGCAGCAGGAGGGAAGTCGAGGAGCAGCTGCGCGCGCGTCAAAGCTTCTGCCGGCGTGGGCGCGGCGACAGCTGCGTGGATCGCGACGTGCTTCGACTTCTAACTACGTTAGAAGGAGCTCCGTTACGACCCAGCAGCTGCGTGCCATTTTCGCCAGCGCTTCGGCGAGCGTGCTGAACCCCTTCATCTTGCGGATGGCGCACAGGGCTCTTCCCACAGCGGTGCCCAGGGTCACCAACATGGTGACGCTGCTCGGCGCGCACACCATGGGAAGAGCACGCAGTGGTCGCCGGTGTGGGCGTCCTGGAGGTCGTTGCGCCGCCCGGAGGTGGCACAACGACACCCCTGGAGGGCCCCGTGCCGCCTGCGGGGGGCCCAGCTCCGTCTTTGGATCCGGCGACGTGTAGGCAGTTGTCTGGCGCGTGAACGACGCCGCTCGCCAGGCTCCGACTGCCTGGGCGATGCTGGTGCTCGCGGACCGCGGCTCGGGTCCTGTCTGCGACCGGTCCACTGCTTGTCCGCACCGGGCACGGCCCGTTCGGCTCCCAACGAGCCGATCGCCATGGCCGTCTTATTCTTAGGAGCCATGGCGACGAAGAACTGCTAGGCTAACTACTAGACCAGATTCTCACAATTGCGCCCCTACCTGGCGTGCCAAAGATGTCGGTGTGGAACGACACCTATGGGATCACAAGAATCCCTACTACGGTTGCCGAGGCGCGGGGTTGCGAGAAGAGCAGGGCTAGTAGACAGCACAAAGATCGTTTACCCAGGTTCGGGCCACGAGGATGCGTAAAACCCTAGTCCTGCATTGGTGGGTGTATTTCAGAGAGTTCTTGAGCTCTCGAACTAGCTGTGGTCAGTGCGTGGTTCGAAAGAGCCGAATCCTTCTCCAGTATGCCACGGGCCTCCTTTTATAGTCAGAAGGGGCTGCCAAAGTGGCACACAGGAGGTGGAAAGGCGTACAGTGCTCTGATCTTATCGCTCGTATTACAGGACAAGACGCATTTAATGCGTAGCTTAGGTGTCCCCTTGCTTTATTGGGGACGGGGGTGAGGCCCGTCCCGTCCGTCGCCGCTCCTCCTCGCTTCGACACGTGCCCTGGCCAGCGATGCGTGCGGCGCCATGTAGGCAGGCAGGCAGCTGAGGTGGCGTAGTGGCGGAGCCTTCACGAAGATCTACATGCCGCCACGCGGGCGCTCGATGAGTTGGCATGGGAGCTGCATGTTGCCACGCAGGTGCCCGCCCAGCTGGTTGGGCTGGCAGCTGCATGTGAACGGCGGTGGAAGCTTGGTTGGCGCGGGCCTGGCGGTGGCCCCGCTGGCGTCCTTGGCGAGGGCCTTGCCGGGTGGCCCGGCAAGGGTCTTGCCGTGTGGCCCGGCAAAGGGGCTTGCCGCGGCGCGTTGTCGTCCCCGGCAAGGACCTTGCCGGGGGTCTGGTGGCCTTCCTCGGCAAGGATCTTGCCGAGGATCATCATCTTCTAATCCTCATCTGATCTTGAATATGTCTTCACAAAGATTTGCATGCCACCACAGAGGTGCCTTCCCGAGCCCTGGCCCCACATGGATGATGGCGTTGGGGGTCGTGGGCTCAAGGGTGGCTCGCTCTGTTGGTGTGGGGTGAGCTGCCCCGGCAAGGGTCTTGCCGGGGCTGCTGAGGCCGCCCCGGCAAGGGTCTTGCCGGGGGAACCTACTTCGTCCCTCTGCTCTTTGTGGTCTTGGACTTGGCGTTGCTCTGATTATCTTGGGCTTCGGTCTTACCTTGGCTCACCTCCCCTGTTCTGCTTGGTCTGACCGCGGGTGCAGCTCCGACTGCCCGTGCACAGGTAAAGGGGTACAAAAGCGTGCCCCTCTTTTTGTACACCGACATGCCTCCATGGTGGCATGCAGATCTTTGTGAAGACCAAGAACATACAAGACTAGATGAGAATCAGAAGACGAAGATCCTCGGCAAGATCCTTGCCGAGGATACCCACGAGACCCCCCGGCAAGGGTCTTGCCGGGGACGCCCACGATGCCGTGGCAAGACCCTTATCGGGGCCCCGGCAAGACCCTTGCCGAAGACATCCGCGGGGCCACAGCCAGGCCCCCACCCACCAAGACTCTACCGCCGTTCCCACATAGTTTCCAGCCCACCAACTAGGCGAGCACCTACGTGGCGACGTGCTGCCTCCAGGCCAACTCAACAAGCACCTGCGTGGTGGCATGCAGATCTTCGTGAAGACTCTGCCACCACACCAACTCAGCAGCCAGCCAGCCAGCGTGGCACTATACGCCTCGTCAGCCCGGACGCGCGTCGAAGCCAAGCGAGGCGGCGACAGCTGGGACAAGCTTCCTCGCCGTCCCCGATAAAGCAAGAAGGGCACGTTGGCAGCGCATTAAATGCGTTTGTCCTACGGTGCCAGGAGATAGAGTCGACTACTGTACAAACTTTCCACCTCCTGTGTGCCATTGTGGCAGCCCCTTTCTTTATAAAAGGAGGCCTGCGGCGTACTGGGAGAGGATTCGGACTTTTTGGACCCTGCACGCTTTGTAGCTAGTCCAGGAACACCAGATAAACATAAACCAGCAGGAGTAGGGTATTACGCATCACTTGCGGCCCGAACCTGGATAATCCCCCTGCGTTGATCTTCTAATCCCGCTCTTTCCACAGCCCCGCGCCCGCCAACCATAGCAAAAGGGATTCTACGTGACCCCGTAGCAAAAGGGAAGGCCAAAAGACTAGCTCTACGCCTCTGAAGAGCCAGCTTAGGTCCGGCTCATTAAGTGGCAACAAGCAAGGCCATCGACCGCCATCCCTGCCCAATCAAAGGCACGTGAGTATCGGCCCCCGCGCACCTTCCCATATACCATGCGTCTGTAACCTACCCCACATCGTGCATGTGGCATACGTGGCACGAGGGGTAGACGTAGTGGGAAACGTGGAACGACGGTTCCAAGGCAGAGAGAGTAAATGGGCAGCGGCCCTGCGGTTTTAAAGGGACACGCAAGCCGCCTCTTTACTATTCACCACGGGATGACGCGAGCATGCTGCGATCATTCCATGCACGACCCCCACGTCACGCATTCAACACGGGTCGTGGGGAAGCGCAACTGGCGAGGGAGTTACTGCAGTAAAACTCAGCCCCGCATGCCCGCGCACCGTTTTGGGCCTAGCCCAACAACGCGCCGCGCTTATGTGTGGCCCAGGCCGGGGGGCTCCTGTCGGTGTACAAAAGTAGGGGTCCTATTTTATACCCCTTTACCTGTGCACGGGCAGTTGGAGCCGCGCCTGCGGCCACACTTAGCAGGGCAGAGGAAGGAAGCAAAGACACAAGACAACCAGAGCAACACCAAGCCAGAGGCACGAAGAGCAGAAGGGCGAGGTGAACTCCCCCGGCAAGGCCCTTGTCGGGGGCGGCCTCCACAGCCCCGACAAGAACCTTGCCGGGGCAACTTGCCAAACACCAGCAGAGCCGCCACCCTTGAGCCTAAGAGTTACGACGCCATCGCCCACATTGGAACCAAGGCTCGGGAGGCGCCTCCATGGTGGCATGCAGATCTTTGTGAAGACCAAGAACATACAAGACTAGATGAGAATCAGAAGACAAAGATCCTCGGCAAGATCCTTGCCGAGGATACCCACGAGACCCCCCGGCAAGACCCTTGCCGGGGACGCCCACGACGCCATGGCAAGACCCTTGCCGGGGCCCCGGCAAGACTCTTGCCGAAGACATCCACGGGGCCACAGCCAGGCCCCCACCCGCCAAGACTCCACCACCGTTCCCGCACAGCTGCTAGCCCACCAACTAGGCGAGCACCTGCGTGGCGACGTGCGGCCTCCAGTCCAACTCAGCAAGCACCTGCGTGGTGGCATGCAGCTTCATGAAGACTCTGCCACCGCACCAACTCAGCAGCCAGCCAGCCAGCGTGGCACTACACGCCTCGTCAGCTCGGACGCGCGTCGAAGCCAAGCGAGGCGGCAACAGCTGGGACGAGCTTCCTCGCCGTCCCTGATAAAGCAAGAAGGGCACGTCGGCAGGGCATTAAATGCGTTTGTCCTACGGTGCCAGGAGATAGACTCGACTACTGTACAAACTTTCCACCTCCTGTGTGCCACTGTGGCAGCCCCTTTATCTATAAAAGGAGGCCCGAGGCGTACTGGGAGAGGATTCAGACTTTTTGGACCCTGCACGCTTTGTAGCTAGTCCAGGAACACCATATAAACATAAACCAGTAGGAGTAGGGTATTACGCATCACTTGTGGCCCGAACCTGGATAACCCCCTGCGTTGATCTTCTAATCCCGCTCTTTCCACAGCCCCGTGCCCGCCAGCCGTAGCAAAAGGGATTCTACATGATCCTATAGGTGTCGTTTCCCCCGATGCCAACAAGGGATCAAGACTTAAAACACAAAATAAAACAAGCAAAGACTCATATCACACAAGACGCTCCAAGCAAAACACATGGTATGTGACGAATAAAAATATAGCTTCGAGTAAAATACCGATGTCGTTAGAAGAAAGAGGGGATGCCACTCGGGGGCATCCCCAAGCTTAGTTGGTTGCTCATTTTTGGATAATAGCTTGGGATGCCGGGGCATCCCCAAGCTTAGGCTCTTCTACTCCTTATTCCTTCATCCATCGTAAGATAACCCAAAATTTCAAAACTTCAATCACACAAAACTCAACAAAACCTTCGTGAGATCCGTTAGTGTAAGAAAAATAAATCACTACTATAAGTAATGTATCAAACCAATTCATATTTTGTTTTTGCATTATATCTACTGTATTCCAACTTTTCTATGGCAAAAACTCATCAAAGAAAACCACAGAGCCATCAAAAATAAGCACACAACGCAAAGAAAACAGAATCTGTCAAAACAAAACAGTCTGTAGCAATCTGATTTGTTAGATTACTTCTGGAACTCCAAAATTTCTGAAAAACTAGGATGACCTGGTAATTTGTATATTAATCTTCTGCAAAAATAATTAGCATTTTATCATGCTCTGGTAAAAAATAAGAATTTTTTTCGTGAGCGCAAAAGTTTCAGTTGTTTTCAGCAAGATCAAACAACTATCACCTGAGAAGATCCTATCGGTTCTACTTGGCACAAACACTAATTAAAACACAAAAAACACAATCATAACAGTAGCATAATTGTGCTAACACTCAAGAACATAAAGCAAAAAGCAAAAATAAATTTTATTCATTGGGTTGCCTCCCAACAAGCGCTATAGTTTTACGCCCTTAGCTAGGCATAAAGCAAGGATCTAAGTTTTGTCATCTTTGTCCAACTCTTCAATCAAACACTTAGAATCCTTCAAAGATTTATCATAAAGATCTTCAATAACAATACTCCTAGCAATAAATTCAAAGATTTCATTCTTGCAAAAAGGAACCCTTATCACTTCAACAAAATTCGGGTGAATACTAATCATCTTAAGATCTTCTTTATTACTATTACTAGAAGTTGGACCCTTGTTCTTGGTAACTTGAGTAACTTTGCTACTCTTTACGGGAGTTTTTTTCCAATAGTTTTAGCGTTAGCAAAAGTCGTGCTTAGATTACTAAAGATTTCTTCTAGTTTATCAATCCGAGACGGGCTTTCTTCTATTTTTTCATGGATTACGGTACCCTTTTCTTTTAGCAACTTAAAATTTTCTCCTGCTCTTGACCCAATCTTGGTGGCAAAATTATGCATCTTTTTATCTATAATTTCCATATGATCTTCGGTGAGCATTTTCTTTTCAATAGCATCTAGTCTTTCCATCACATGCTCAAGAGTCAAAGTTGTTTCATTAATCATGAAAGGTGGTGAGCCCACTAAATTTCCCATAGCATTAAAAGCATCAAGACAAGGACACATCAAGAAATTTCCACCGGTAATCGTATCAAGGACGAATCTATACCAAGTGGTGATGCCAACATAAAAACAACGAAGAAGAACAACGGTATATTGCTTATGGATAGATCTATTATGAGCATTGCAAATTCTATACCAAGCATCCTTTAAATTTTCTCCTCCCCTTTGTTTAAAGTTGAGAACCTCGTTCTCGGGAGTGCAAGCAGTAGAGGAACAACTATCCATAATGATAATAACGGTAAACAAGGTTGCACACAAAAACAGATTCGGCAAGAAAATGGCAAACGGAAAAAGAGGGGCGAATAAAACGGCAAATTTTTGTGAAGTGTGGGAGAGGAAAATGAGAGGCAAATGGAAAATAATGTAAATTTCAAGAAGATGGTATTTGTGATTAGGAACCCGGTATATGTTGAAGATCCTCCCCGGCAAGGGCGCCAGAAATTCCTTTTGATGTCGCTTGAAGCTATGTCGGTATTTCCCAAAAGAGGAAGGGATGATGCAGCACAGCGGCAGTAGGTATTTCCCTTAGATATGAAACCAAGGTTACCGAACTAGTAGGAGAACAAAGCAACACAACGTAAACAGCCCGTGCACATAGATGACAAATGCCCGCAACCCGACGTGTTAAAGGGGTTGTCAATCCCTTCCGGGTATGGCGCCTCAAGATAGGCAAACGGACATGAGATAAACCGTAGTAGATTGATAGATCAAACGCCAAACAAAATAAATAGAAATAAAACGCAGCAAGGTATTTTTGTATTTTTGGTTTAATAGTTCTGAAAATAAATGCAAAGGAAAAGTAGATTGCAAAGGCAAATATATGAGAAAGAGACCCGGGGGCCGTAGGTTTCACTAGTGGCTTCTCTCGAGAAAAATAGCAAACGGTGGGTGAACAAATTACTGTTGGGCAATTGATAGAACTTCTAATAATCATGACGATATCTAGGAAATGATCATTACATAGGCATCACGTCCAAGATTAGTATACCGACTCCCGCCTGCATCTACTACTATTACTCCACACATCGACCGCTATCCAACATGCATGTAGTGTATTAAGTTCATGGAGAAACAGAGTAATGCACTAAGAACGGTGACATGATGTAGACAAGATATATCTATGTAGAGATAGACCCCATCGTTTTATCCTTAGTAGCAATGATACATACGTGTCGGTTCCCTTTCTCTCACTGGGATCAAGCACCGTAGGATCGAACCCACTACAAAGCACCTCTTCCCATTGCAAGATAAAGAGATCAAGTTGGCCAAACAAAACCCAAATATCGGAGAAGAAATACGAGGCTATAAGGGATCGTGCATATAAGGGCCCATTACGTGTCTTCTGGTCCATAAAAAATCTCCGTGGAGTTTCATCCCATTTGGACTCCGTCTGTGTCGGCGTTCTGGGAATGGGGGTCCCCAGACTTGCCTGCCTGCGGCCCACGACGAGGCTAAGCCAGCAGGCCGTATGGCCCATCTTCATCAACAAGGC
The DNA here is from genome assembly GCF_018294505.1 of Triticum aestivum. Classification (NCBI taxonomy): domain Eukaryota; kingdom Viridiplantae; phylum Streptophyta; class Magnoliopsida; order Poales; family Poaceae; genus Triticum; species Triticum aestivum. The sequence goes on along the minus strand of NC_057805.1, from coordinate 295,649,200 downwards.
ATCCAAGACCCTCGCGAGGGGCCAAGCCTCGCGAGGCGGACGATGCAAGACCTCCTCGGGAGTGGCCTAGTCAGGCAGGCTCGTGAGGAGCAGAGATATCAAGGCGGGGCAAACCTCACGATGCTCTCGTGACGTGAGCCATGACGATCGGCACCAGGCGGGCGCCAGCGCGCGCAGCGTCCTTGTTTCCTCTTTGGTGCTAAGGAGGCCAGCGCAGGCGAAGAGTACCGAGGCATAAGGCAAAGGTTGCCATATCAGTGCAACGAGACCAAGACCAGAAGGACGGCAAGACGGAGGTCATCGTGGAGCCCAGGACGGCGTCACCACCAAAGCCTTTTGCAGGCGAAGACCACTTTCGTCAGGATAGCTTGTACTAGCTGTCCCCCTTCAAATTTGCCCGCCGTTGTTGGCTCCCTTCCCGCTCAATATTTGGAAAGAGGACCAGGGCCTATATAAGTAGAGCTAGCCACCACAGTAGAGGGATCGAGCAGTTCATCCAGCTCTCACCCGCTAAGCCACCGAGCACAACAACACCTCAACCTCAGGAGGTTGTTCTTCTCTCTGTACTGTTCATCATCAACCCAAGAGGCAATCCATCCACCACCACACTGGAGTAGGGTATTACACCACAACGGTGGCCCGAACCAGTATAACTCTCGTGTCTCTTTGTGTTGCGAGTACGTCGAGTTCGTCTGCGAGATCTTGGCGAGCTAGGGCATAGATTGGTAGGAGGGAAAGACTTCGCGCGCACCCCAGTGCTCGAACCTTAAGGGTTTGCCGGAACCCCACATCCGACATTTGGCGCGCCAGGTAGGGGTGCGCCGTAGATTCCCTTCCATCAGTTCGTCGCTCTGTCGCTTCGTCGTCTCCATGGCGGACGCTCGCCGTGCTCGAGCTAAGCGTCGGGCTGCCCTCACCGCCCGCGTTGCTCAGACGGCTCCCATCGGCGGGCCACCTCGTCGTTCTCCGTATCCCGCCGCAAACGCTGCCACCGGCCCGACAGGGAACGAGCACCAGGCGTCCTTGCTGCATCCGTCGGTACGGCAGGACGGCCGTACCGCCACTCCATCGCTGACCCCAGCCGATTCTTCGTCTCGCGCACGCCGCGCTCCCATGGAGGCGCGGGCCGCACTCGTCGCCGCAAACGAACTCCTGCGCTACCGCCCAGTCGACGACCTCTACGAGGAATGGCTCGACCGCGTCGCCGAGCTCGTCCGCGCCGCAGGGAGCTCTCCGGCGCCGTCCCTCTCTCTACCTCACCCTCAGCCAGCCACGGGCGATGAGGCTCATGGCGCGCCTCCGCCACCTCTGCCCCAAGACGGTGCCTTGGCACCAAGGCGCATGGCCCCGCGGCGTGATCCACCACGCCCAGTGCCCGTGCGCGAAGAAAGAAGCTACAAAGAAATCCCTTGGCCGCAAGAAGCTGCACCCGCGCTTCCCGCACCGCCTCGTCAAAACCGCGCACCACACACGGCGGCGCCGCTCGGACCTCATCAAGACCAAGCTCCACCTCCGAAGCGGGCCCCAGCAACCACGGACGGCTGCCGCGCCTTCACCCCCGAGCTGCGTAGCGTCGCCTGGCCAGGCAAGTTCAAGCCGGATCTGCCTCCTCGCTACGATGGCACCACCGACCCCGCGGAGTTCCTGCAGCTCTATGAGCTGAGCATCGAAGAGGCCAACGGCGATGAGAAAGTCATGGCGAACTGGTTTCCCATGGCTCTCAAGGATGGAGCCCGTTCCTGGCTCCTGAACCTGCAGCACGGTTCGATCTCCTCCTGGGACGAAATGCGCGACCGCGTCATCGCCAACTTCCAGGGCACTCGCAACCGCCCGCCGGCCGCGGGTGACCTGCGCCGCATCAAGCAACAACCAGGAGAGACCCTTCAGAAGTACATCCAGCGCTTCAACAACACTCGCCTCAAGATCCCCAAGGTCACGGACGAGGCCATCATCTCCGCATTCTCAGACGGCGTCCGTGACGTCAAGATGAAGGAAGAGCTCGCTATCCACGAGGAGCTCTACACCTCTCAGGAGCTGTTCAACCTGGCGACCAAGTGTGCAAGAGCTGAGGAGGGGCGCCTCTCTCTCCTTGAGCAGCCGGCCACGGGCGCAGAGGAGAAGCCAAGGCCAAGGATGTGAAGCGCAAGGAAGCAGTAGTGCTAGCAGCGGAGCCCGACACCAAGCGGGGGAGAGATCAGCCCGAGTCGTCCAAGAACAGCCGACCGTTCTGCGCCTTCCACAACCTGAGCACCCACAACACCAGCGACTGTCAAGAGCTCAGAGCCATACGAGAAGGACGCTTTGGTCGACGCCCCAAGCGCAGCGACCGGGGCTACAGCCGAGGAGGAGGACGTGGAGGCGGACGCTGGGACGACCGTGGCCCATGCCAGGAATGGCGCGACAGGCCTCGTGAGGACCACTGGCAGGACCATCCTCGCGAGGGGTCCTGGAGGGACCAGCCTCGTGAGGATCGCCCCCAAAGCAACGCCGGTCTTCCCCCACTGCCGCCACCAAGAAGAAACAACGACCACCATCAGGACGAGGGGGCTGGGGGCTTCCAGGAGCCGCGTGGAATCGCCTGCATCTTGGGCGGCGCCCAGGCCCCAGCCTCTCAGCGCATCTTCAAACAGTTCACTCGCGAGGTGAACGCGGTGCTCCCCAAGCTCGAGGCCACGCGCCTGCTCAAGTGGTCCCAATGCGCCATCACTTTCAACTCGGCAGATCAGCTCAAGTGCGCGGCCATCGCCGGCGCCCTCCCGATGTTGTGTTCCCCAGTCATCAGCAACGTGCAGGTCACCAAGACCCTCATCGATGGCGGCGCAGGGCTCAACGTCCTGTCCGTCGACACGTTCGACAACCTCCAAGTGCCATATGAGCAGCTCCATCCTACCAAACCTTTCTCAGGAGTGACCGACGGTTCCACCACACCGATAGGGCAGGTCCGCCTGCATGTCACCTTCGGGGAGCGCAAGAACTACCGCACCGAGCTCATCGACTTCGACGTCGCACACATCTGCCTGCCGTACAACGCCATCCTCGGGTATCCGACCCTGGCCAAGTTCATGGCGGTCACCCACCACGGCTACAACGTCCTCAAGATGCCGGGGAGCGGCGGAATCATCACGGTTCCATGTGAAGAGAGAGATGCGGTGTGCTCCCTCGAGCACGCCTTCCAAGCTGCAGCAATCAACGACCCCGATAGCAGAAGCGAGGACCCTTCAGAGACCATCCCCAAGAAGAAGCAGCTGCGCCGCGCAGGACCTCAGGAGGATGGCGTCGCGGCAGGAGCCTCATCAGGATCAGCGTCTGTCCCAGGGGCGCCTCCCTCCATCGCATAGGAAGGCGCGCCTGGGGCCCTCCTCGGGCAGGGCTCGGGGGCTCTCTTCTGGAGGGCCTCAGACCTTGCCAACCTCACGAGGGAGGCGCTTGGGCACCACTTGGAGGCGTGCTTCGCGGCACGTTTGCTCAGGAGAACACAGGGCAAGGAGTGCCCAACGCTCAGGAGTTTATCGCCAAGACCACTCAGGAACTGCAGGACGCAAGAGCCATGCGCGGCGGCAGCCGCTCACGAGGCGCAGCTCCCCATCCTGGCGAGGATGCCGGGCTGCGTGTCTGCATCGACGTCCCACGGCTCAACAGGGCCGCATCTCAGGAGCGCTTCTGGCCTTCGCGTGTGGGCCGCTGCGAGGGCCCGCCACACAGCTACGTTTGCATGCCCTTCGGCTTGCCAAGCGTGGCGTCAGCCTATCAGCGCAACATGCGGCGTGTCCTGGCGGCTCAGGAGGCCAGGTACCATGCCATCCTGGAAGAGATGGAGACAGTCTTCAGGGAACCTCCCGAGCCCCCAGAGCCTCCCGAGGCTCAGGGCTCCGGTGGCTCATGAGGAGTCATTTCTTCGACGCATGCCTTCAGCTGAACCAACTCTACTTCGTCTACAGAACCAGGTGACATCTTCCAAGCTCGTTTAGCTGGGAGCGCCCCTCGGGCTGCATTATTCCCAGGCCGCGTGGGTCCGTCCCTGCGGCATGTATCCCTTTTGCTTATGCCTTTAGCTTACCTTACTGGGGGCGCCCCTTGGGCTGCATCATCCCCAAGCCGCTCAGGCCGGACCCGGTGGCATGTATCTTCCTGCATTTACCCAAGTTGATTTGCTTTCTGTGCTTAACCTGCTTACGGATATCGCCTGCTCGATCATCGCCTCCTACGGGGGCTCCTCATAGGCACGACGCTGGAGCATGGGTCCGTCCCTGCCACGTCAAAAAATCTGAGCGGTCGAGCTCTGGCTCGCGGCACGCCCCGCGCACGTCACCTAACCAGGCCCTCAGTGCCATCACTTCATTCAGACCAACCAGCGGCAGGCTAGCAGCCATAACGGCAAACCGTGTTTCTTCTTGTGCCTGTTCACAGGGATCCCATGGGGAGGATAGCAGGCGGCGCCGCGGGTCTCCTTTACTCTCATGCAATTCGCTTGCGTGTTAAAAGGGGGGCTCCTGAGCATCGCGGCTCAGGAGCTCTTACTAGCTCTCCAGCCCTCACCCCCTGGCCTTGACCACGGCATCGCCACCTAGCATACCAGCGGCAGCTAAGCTCGCTCGAGGGCCGGGACCTGAGGACGCAGAGCACTAAGGAGAGCATGAGAGGAAGGAAACTCGTACGGGCCGGCCTGGCTATGCCGCACAAGTTGGCGTGCAAGCCTAGCGCACCATCAGGAATCGCCACGAAGTCAACAAGATAAGTCCCGCTCTCGGATCAGCTAAATGTTGGGGCCTAATGGTCACCCTCGCCTTGCCGCAACCCCGTTGCGGCCACGTCAACTCCCTTTCTCGCCTTACCATGGCTGCTTGAACGCTAAGGGGGACCTCCTGAGCATCCCGCCTCAGGGGCTCTTACTGGACCTCGGGCCGCGCACCTCCTGGCCTTGACCACGGCACGCGACCTGGCATACCAGCGACGGCTGTAGCCTACCTCAGGACCGGGACTTGTCAGCATAGAGCAACGAGCTATCGCAAGGAAAGAAAGGGGGACCGAGCCTTAACGGGACATGCGTTCACCAAATTTTCATAACGGGGAAGATAAGCACAAAAGACATTAGAGACCCTTACATGCCCCCACGGGGTGATTCATGATTCTTCGTAGGGAACAAAAGCTAAAACTAAGGGGAATCCTATCTACACCCTCCCGTGGCAGATGCCATCATCAACAGTGGGCCATGGGAGGCCGGCGCCAACCTCATCCAGATCAGCGGCGGCGACGGCCGGACGCCGCAGCTCTGCTCTGAGCGCGGCGAGAGCTCGGGGGCACGTAGCTGTCATCGCTCGTCTCCAGAGTCTCATAAAGCTCATGAGAGCTGCTGGAATCCCAAGGGCTGCTGCTGTTGGAGTGGCCGCGAGCGGGGCTCGCGTCAGCTAGGCGCTCCCCTCCGGAGCAGCACTCTAGGCGGCGGCCCTCGGCATCAAAGACCTTGAAGAAGAGTGTGGAGGCGCCGTCGTACTTGAAGTGGATCGCGAGGGCGCCCCTCGCGCGGCAGACCCGCGCAACCTCGCCCCAGCCACGAGTCATGAAGAGCTTGCCAGGGAGGACCGCTTTGATCTTCGCTCCGGTCGCCGGAGCGCTGCAGTCGGCGTGCTGCAGCCAGAGCTCGAGCGGCCCCCTCGGCGGCATCACGTCGGAGAAGAACCATGGAAAGCGGATCCAGGAGCTTGGAGGCATCGGCGCCCACAGCACTAGCTCGCGCGAGGAGTCCGCGGCGTGGATTCCGGGGGCGACAGCGCGTGTCGCTGTGGCGCGGCGACCTCGGGCGCGGCGTGGGCGATGCTGCTCGTCGCTTCGCCTCCTGAGCCCTCGACTCGGACGTACAAGGGTAGCGGATACCCCGGAGGAGGCCGCTCGCACCAAGGCCTCGTCACCACCTGCATCGCCGCCTCGTCACGGCGGTGGACTGACCTTTTCTTCGGCGGAAGAGGCCCCGGATCATCGCGGGGGGCCTTTCCTTTCTCTTCGGTGGAGAACCTTCTGATGGGCGCCATTGTTGTTAGTAGAGGAGCAAGGGGGAAGAAGCAAGCAAGCGGGGAAGAGATGGGCGACGGGGGCTCCACCCCCCTCCCCATTTATAATGGAAGAAGGCCAACCGGCGCCTCCCACGGCCGCAGGTAATGATGGTTCTCCTTGCATGTCGCAGGGACTTGTCAAGTCAAGCAGTTGCCGAGGCAGCATGGGGAAGCGAAGACGCCCACGTCCAATCAACCGCCACGCGTCAACCGAGGCCGTAGGCTTTTGGGGCCCGCGGTGCTCCGTACTTGATCCTTGGCTTCGCCGCGAAGCCAAGCCCGAGCGCACCTTGGGCCCGGGGGCTACTGTCGGCGTTCTGGGAACGGGGGTCCCCAGACTTGCCTGCCTGCGGCCCACGGCGAGACTAAGCCAGCAGGCCGTACGGCCCATCTTCATCAACAAGGCATCCAAGACCCTCGCGAGGGGCCAAGCATCGCGAGGCGGACGACGCAAGACCTCCTCAGGAGTGGCCTAGTCAGGCAGGCTCGCGAGGAGCGGAGATATCAAGGCGGGGCAAACCTCACGAGGCTCTCGTGACGTGAGCCATGACGATCGGCACCAGGCGGGCGCCAGCGCACGCAGCGTCCTTGTTTCCTCTTTGGTGCTAAGGAGGCCAGCGCAGGCGAAGAGTATCGAGGCATCAGGCAAAGGTTGCCATATCAGTGCAACGAGACCAAGACCAGAAGGATGGCAAGACGGAGGTCGTCTTGGAGCCCAGGATGGCGTCACCACCAGAGCCTTTCGCAGGCGAAGACCACTTTTGTCAGGATAGCTTGTACTAGCTGTCCCCCTTCAAATTTGCCCGCCGTTGTTGGCTCCCTTCCCGCTCAATATTTGGGAAGAGGACCAGGGCCTATATAAGTAGAGCTAGCCACCACAGTAGAGGGATCGAGCAGTTCATCCAGCTCTCACCCGCTAAGCCACCGAGCACAAGAACACCTCAACCTCAGGAGGCTGTTCTTCTCTCTATACTGTTCATCATCAGCCCAAGAGGCAATCCATCCACCACCACACTGGAGTAGGGTATTACACCACAACGGTGGCCCAAACCAGTATAACTCTCGTGTCTCTTTGTGTTGCGATTTTGTCGAGTTCGTCCGCGAGATCTTGGCGAGCTAGGGCGTAGATCGGTAGGAGGGAAAGACTTCGCGCGCACCCCAGTGTTCGAACCTTAAGGGTTTGCCGGAACCCCACATCCGACAGTCTGATATTGATTTCCCGCGATATAAAAAACATGCAGAAAACAGCAACTGGCACTTGGCACTATGTCAATAGGTTTGTACCAAAAAATTATATAAAATGACTATAAAATGATTATAAAACATCCAAGATTGATAGTATAACAGCATGGAGCAATCAAAAATTATAGATACGTTGGAGACGTATCAGTGCCCAGTGCCAGTTCCTGTTTGTTGCATGTTTTTTGTTTTGCAGAATATCCATACCAAACGAAGTACAAACGCGATAAAAATTTACGGTGATTTATTTTGTAATATTTGTGATTTTTGGCAAAAAGAATCAATGCGAGACGATGCCCGAGGGGGCCACAAGCTCGAGGGGAACGCCTAGAGGGTTGTGGGACCCCTGTAAGGCGTTTGGTGCCCTTCTTTTGCCGCAAGAAATATAATATCCAGATAAAAATAGTGTTAAAATTTCAGCCCAATCGGAGTGGCGGATCTCCGGGAATTTGAGAAACGGTGAAAGGCCAGAAAATAGGAACACAGAATAGAAGAGAAACAGAGAGATAGATCCAATCTTGGAGGGGCTCCGACCCCTCCGCTGCCATGGAGGCCATGGACCAGAGAGTAAACCCTACCCCCATATAGGGGGGAGGTCAAGGGAGAAGAAGAAGGAGGGGGGCTCTCTCCCCCTCTCTCCCGGTGGCACCGGAGCGCCGCCGGGGCCATCATCGTGACGACGATCTACACCAACGACTTAGCTGCCACCATCAGCAACTCTCTCCCCCTCTACGCAGCGATGTAACACCTCTTCTCCCTGCTTTAATATATACTTAAACATCATGCTCAATGCTATATATTATTATCCAATGATATGTGGCTATCCTATGATGTTTGAGTAGATCCGTTTTGTCCTATGGGTTGATTGATGATCATGATTGGTTTGAGTTGTATGTTATATTATTGGTGTTGTCCTATGGTGCTCTCCATGTCGCGCAAGCATGAGGGATCCCCGCTGTAGGGTTTGCAATATGTTCATGATTCGCTTATGGTGGGTAGTGTGAGTGACAGAAGCACAAACCCGAGTAAGTGGGTTGTTTGCGTATGGGAGTAAAGAGGATTTGATACTCTAATGTTATGGTTGGGTTTTACCTTAATGATATTTAGTAGTTGCGGATGCTTGCTAGAGTTCCAATCATAAGTCCATATTATCAAATTAGAGAAAGTATGCTAGCTTATGCCTCTCCCTCATATAAAATTGCAATAATGATTACCGGTCTAGTTATCGATTGCCTAGGGACAAATAACTTTCTTGTGACAAAAGGCTCTCTACTAAAACTAACTTCACTATTTCTTTATCTAAACAGCCTGATACGTCTCCAACGTATCAATAATTTTTTATTGTTCCATGCTGTTATATTATCAATCTTGGATGTTTTATAATCATTTTATATTCATTTTATATCATTTTTGGCACTAACCTATGGACATAGTGCCAAGTGTCAGTCGCTGTTTTCTGCATGTTTTTTACATAGCAGGAAATCAATATCAGACGGAGTCCAAATGCAACGAAACTCCACAAAGAATTTTTATGGACCAGAAGGAACGTAATGGGCCCTGGCTGCGCTTGGGGGTTGCCCTGAGGGGGGCACAACCCACTAGGGCGCGCCAGGAGGCCCAGGCGCGCCCTGGTGGGTTGTGCCCACCTCGGGTGCCCCCCCCGGACCGCCTCCTTGCTCTATAAATACCCCAATATTCCAGAAACCCTAAGAACGTCGACCAAATATTCATCCATCCGCCGCAGAGTCCAGAACCACGAGATCCAATCCAGACACCATCTTGGATGGGGTTCACCACCTCCATTGGTGCCTCTCTGATGATGCGTGAGTAGTTCTTTGTAGACCTTCGGGTCCGTAGTTAGTAGCTAGATGGCTTCCTCTCTGTAACACCCCCAATGTCATGCTACAGTAACCTCTGTGATTAAGCTAATCATTTTTTCCAAACAGTGCTTAATCACCTTTGTTCAATATCCCATTTGAAATTCCAGTCAATTCAAATTCAAGTGAAGTTTGAAGTTGCTCAAGAGTTGCTGGAAAAATGTTCATCATTTGTCAAAAATTCCATAACAATTATTTGTTAAGGAACACAACATCACTTTTGTGCAAAGATGAGCATTAGCAATTATAACAGCACCAATTCAACATTTTTAAATGCTATCCCATTTATGAAAAATACCAAATGAATTCTTCTGGTTTCCAAAATATTTGCAGTAGGAGCCTCTCCTGCTGTTTCAATGGTCAAAAAATATATTTGTGGCACTGTCTAAGATCACCAGGGAATAAAAGAGGCACTTCCCATATTTTTCCTAAGTAAATAGCATGCCAATATTTTCTTACCCATCTCTGTTTATTAAATATAAAAAAATAGAAAGCAAAGAAGGAGAAAAAGGAGAAGAGAGCGCGCCCCCCTTGCCTCCCCTGGGCCTCGACCCACCCAAGTCGGCCCAGCACTTGCCTCCCCCGGTCGCCTTCTCCCTCTCCTGTACAACAGACCGGGGGCACGGCCAAGCGCGCTCCCGCTGCACCACCTCGCCGTCGACGAGGGGGATAAGGATCCCCTCGACGCCACGGGCTCCCCTCCCACTTGCCCTGCCATCCCACTTGCGCCAGTGCCTATCCCCTCGCACGCTCGCTCTCCCTCTCTTCTCCACCTTACCGAGCGGCGCTGTTGCCATGGCCCCGGCATAGCCGTGGCCACCGTCGGCCCCGTCCCTCTTCGGTGTGTCCTGGAGCTCCGCACGCCGCCTACACGTCGACCCCGCTAGCCGTTCGAGCTGGGCATGTCAGCTTCGACCGAATCGTCCGCCTCCATCTTCTTCAACCCCGACGGCGGGATCTTCACCGCATCAAATTATCTGCCCCAGGCCTCCCCCGAGCCCAGTGATCTGCGCTCCGCCCTCACTGTGAGCCTATCTTCCTTCCCCCTCACCTCTGGTTATCCCGCGATCCTGCTAGCCGCCGTGGCCGCTGTGCTCGTAGATCATTGTAGCCGTTCATGTCGCTGCCGCAGCCACCGCTAGCCCCGCTCGCGCCCACGACGCACACCGCGCTCCTGAGCTTCCTAGGAGGCCAACGAGCCCCTCAGCACCGCTTGCCGTACTCCCTAGAGCCATCACCGTGAAGGCCCAAGCTCCGCCACCGCCTGCTGTAGTCGTAGCGGCCGCCTCCGGCCAACTCAGCTCGAGCCAGTGCCACCGCTCGACGCGGCTTGATAGCCGTGTTCGAACGCGACTAGCCGCGCCTGATTTGGTGCCCCATAGGCTTCTCCCGGCGCGCTCCCGAACACCGCCGCCACCCCTGCTCGTCGCCGGCGCCACTCCGGCCAGCCCTCGAACCCACTGATGCCCTAGCTGGATGCGCGCCGCCCCCTGCACCTGTAGGTGCTCGCGGTGGTCCAAACGGTCCCTGGTGACCATTTTCTAACTGTGGCCAAGCCGCGCCGCCATCCTAGAGGTCGCCGCCGGCACGTCACGCCGCCCGCTGACGTGGCCGGCCTGGGGCCACCCCCTGGGTCACTGACCCGTGGGCCCCAGGGGCCCGACCGGCCTGTTGACCCGGTCCACCATGCTGACTGGACCGGCCTGTGCAACTGACAGATGGGGCCCACCGCCCCCTAATTAACGAAATTAGTTAAGCTAATTTAGTTAACATAATTAGACATTGACAAGTGGGCCTAGTAGTTTAACTAACTATGTTTAGATTAGTTTTTAACTCTGTTTAACCCACTGTCTATGACTGGTGGGACCCAGCCGTTAGGTGTGACCTAGACTGGCTGGGTTGACTGCTGACGTCGTGACGATGTCAGGTTGGCGTCATATTTCTGTTCTTTTTGAGTTAAGTTAAATAATAAATAATTTTAGAATATGTTTTAAACTTGCAAAAATCATAGTAATTAAACCGTAGCTCTGATGAAAATGTTTTCTACATGAAAGTTGCTCAAAAAAATCAAACAAATCCGAATAAGCGGTCCGTTCATCTGTCCCATGCCCCTAGCATGCCGAACATGGAACATTACCCTCTCTTCATCTGTCCAAAAAATGTCAAACGCTGGGAAAACATTCTCGGATGTTTTCCCTCTTCGTCTGTATCACCTAGCACCGCGTCTTACCATGTTATGCTTTATGATGATTTGTTTGCTTTATATTTATTGTTTCTTCCCCCTCTTCTCTCTGGTAGACCCGGAGACCGATGCTGCCCCTGTGATCGACTACGTCGACGACGACCCTTCTTCCCTTTCAGCAGAGCTTCCAGGCAAGCCCCCCCCCCCCCCGTTGACCATCCCGACATCTCCCATTCCATTCTCTCATGCTTGCATTAGGTTTGGCTACTGTTATTGTTTGCTCCTATTCTGATGCATAGCCTGCTTTTGTAACCTGCTCATTGTACCTTACCTGCTTATCCTAAATTGCTTAGTATAGGTTGGTTAGTGATCCATCAGTGACCCCCACCTGGTCCTTGTTGCCCCTGCTTCATCATCGACGACTCGATCAACGTGATCGACGACCAGAGCCCGACACCTCACATCACATCACACCCCTTTTGTTGCTCGACTCTGCAGAGTTACCATCGAGTGCCGAGGGTGGAACCTCATACATCACTCCTGATGAGATCTTTGTAGTCTAGCTATTCGGTCGTGGTCATCGAGGGTGTTTTCCTCCTTAACCACTTCCGATACGACTCTGTCGTGCAACCCCTCAAGTGTGAGCCTCGAGGGTAGTTCCTCTTATGTTCACCTTGATGATTACATTGAGTGGAATCCACCGAGGGTGGTTACTCAGGGTTCCCCTTGGTGTTAGACACACAGTTACTATGGTTACTATGACTTTACACTGAACCATGTTACTAAAGACGGGTCGGCCCTGAGGGGTACCCGCGCGAGCTTAATTGCGAGTGATGTGGAGTCGGGTTGACCTGGAAGGTGCCCGCGAGATAATTACGAGGCATGGCCGGGCATTCTTAGCCCTCGCCGCAAGTCCTCGAGATGGGGCGACGGGGTCACATCGATCGTGAGTCTCTGCTCGTTACCGCGTGCTCCTAATCCACTACGATTTGGATATTTGATCCGAGGGGCCTCTGGCCTGATAGCACTAACCATCACGTGGGCATAGTATGGGCGTTCTACATCGTATGCATCAGCCGAAGCTTAATAGACTTCATGCGACTGAGCGGCGCGCGCCAGGTTGGAATGCGTAAGCACCTGCCTTTTTAAGGAGGTAGCGAGGTCTGCTCACCGGCCGCCCTCGCAACGTGCAGGAGTTCCCGGGGCGATGGCCCAAGACCCCTGGGGACATAGGTTTAGTCCAGCATGCTGACCTCTCTATTAAGCCTAGGTTGGGTTGCGGCATATTGTTTGGCCGAGGCCAGGCATGACCCAGGAAAGTGTGTCTGGCCAGAGTTAATCGAGTGTGGTGGGTAACTTGGTGCACCCCTGTAGGGAAGAAAACATCTATCGATAGCCTGTCCTACGGTAACGGGCACTCGGAGTTGTATCCCGATCGATACAACTAGAACTAGATGTTGAGGCATGATTTGGATATGTTGCTTCGGGAGTCGAGAAAGGATCCCGGAGCGTTGATACAACAACATAAATATGACTTATGTTATACTACTCTACTCCCTCCTGTTGCTGCAATATGGTGGTTTCCAGAAGATGCTAGTCTTTGATAGGACTAGCTTCTCCCCCTCTTATTCTGGCATTCTACAGTTAGTCCATAGATACTACCCCTTTCATTGATACCGATGCATAAGCAGTGTAGATCCTTGCTTGCGAGTACTTTGGATGAGTACTCATGGTTGCTTTGCTACCCCTTTTCCCGCTTCTTTCTTCTTTCTAGTTGTTGCAACCAGATGGTGGAGTCTAGGAGCCAGATGCCACCTTTGACGACTGCTACTAGCCCGAGGGTGCCTACTACTATGTGAAGACCGTCGATGACCAGGAGTAGTTAGGAGGCTCCCAGGCAGGAGGCCTTGCCTTTTCGATCGATGTTGCTTTTGTGCTAGCCTTCTTAAGGGAAACTTGTTCATATTATGTTTGTACTCAGATATTGCTGCTTCCGCTGACTCTTGTGTATTCGAGCTGATGTATTCGAGCCCTCGATGCCCATGGCTTGTAATATAAAGCTTGTATTATTTCAACTTGTGTCTAGAGTTGTGTTGTGATATCTTCCCGTGAGTCCTTGATCTTGATCGTACCCATTTGCGTGTATGATTAGTGTACAATTGAATCGAGGGCGTCACAAGTTGGTATCAGAGCCGACTGCCTGTAGGTAGCCCCCTTGCCAACTCCTTGGCCGAAGTTGAGTCTAGTCAATGAAAAAACTTGGCTGTGTGGCTTACGGGCCCACGTTGCCATTGGGTGGTATTAAGATCTTTTATTCCTCGTCTATACTCTGGGAGTCTCATCTCTCTTCTATTCAGGTTAAATGATTTTACTAACTGTAACCTTAGGTTCTCGTAACTACTTCCTCCCAGAGAGCCCTTATTCCAGATGGTTGATACGTCTCCAACGTATCTATAATTTTTTATTGTTCCATGCTATTATATTATCTGTTTTGGATGTTTAATGGGCTTTATTATGCTCTTTTACATTATTTTTGGGACTAACCTATTAATCAAAGGCCCAGTGCAAATTGTTGTTTTTTCTATTTCAGTGTTTCGCAGAAAAGGAATATAAAATGGAATCCAAACGGAACGAAACCTTCGCGAGGATCTTTTTTGGAACAAACGCAATCCATGAGACTTGGAGTGGACGTCATGGAAGTAACGAGGCGGCCGCGAGGCAGGAGGGCGCGCCCAGGGGGTAGGCGCGCCCCCACCCTCGTGGGCCCCTCGTAGCTCCACCGACCTACTTCTTTCGCCTATATATACTCTTATACACTAAAAACATCCAGGGGAGCCACGAAACCACTTTTCCACCGCCACAACCTTCTATACCCGTGATATCCCATCTTGGGGCCTTTTCCGGCGATCTGCCGGAGGGGGATTCGATCACGGAGGGCTTCTACATCAACACCATAGCCTCTCCGATGATGTATGAGTAGTTTACCACAAACCTTCGGGTCCTTAGTTATTAGCTAGATGGCTTCTTCTCTCTCTTTGGATCTCAATACAAAGTTCTCCTCGATGTTCTTGGAGATCTATTCGATGTAATACTCTTTTGCGGTGTGTTTGCCGAGATTCGATGAATTGTGGGTTTATTAACTTGATTATCTATGAATATTATTTGGTTCTTCTCTGAATTCTTATATGCATTATTTGATATCTTTTCAAGTCTCTTCGAATTATCGGTTTAGTTTGGCCTACTAGATTGATCTTTCTTGCAATGGGAGAAGTGCTTAGCTTTGGGTTCAATCTTGCGGTGCTCGATCCCAGTGACAGAAAGGGAAACAACATGTATTGTATTGTTGCCATCGAGGATAAAAAGATGGGGTTTATATCATATTGCTTGAGTTTATCCCTCCACATCATGTCATCTTACCTAATGCGTTACTCCGTTCTTATGAACTTAATACTCTAGATGCATGCTGGATAGCGGTCGATGTGTGGAGTAATAGTAGTAGATGCAGAATCGTTTCGGTCTACTTGACACGGACGTGATGCCTATAGTCATGATCATTGCATTAGATATCATCATAACTATGCACTTTTCTATCAATTTCTCGGCAGTAATTTGTTCACCCACCGTAATATATGCTATCTTGAGAGAAGCCACTAGTGAAACCTATGGCCCCGGGTCTACTTTACATTATATAAGTTTCCGATCTATAATTCTAGTTTACTATTTATTTTGCAATCTTTAATTTCCAATCTATACAAAAAAATACCAAAAATATTTATCTTATTATCTTTATCAGATCTCACTTTTGCAAGTGGCCATGAAGGGATTGACAACCCCTTTATCGCGTTGGTTGCGAGGTTCTTGATTGTTTGTGCAGGTACTAGGCAATTTGCGTGTAGTCTCCTACTGGATTGATACCTTGGTTCTCAAAAACTAAGGGAAATACTTACGCTACTTTGCTGCATCACCCTTTCCTCTTCAAGGGAAAACCAACGCATGCTCAAGAGGTAGCAATGGTCGCTTGGTACACCAGTAGATTCTGAAGATACTCTTTGATGTTTTCCCGAGACCCTTGTGCCCTTCGTCGTTGCAATTCCCTAACACCGATGAATCCCTATGGATAGCCACATATACTTGCCGTCCAAACCTTCTTTTTCAATTGCTCTTGTTATTACAAGATACCCTGAAATAGTTTCCAAATTCTGAGAATCCGTTGTGCCTGCTACCTTGCGGCTCTTTTTCCGCATGAATACATGTTCTAATAATTCCACACACTTATCGAGTATTTGTTCATTCCTAGTTATTCATGTCTTCCACAAAATACCCTGAAATGTTGTTCGACCTTCCGAGAATCCTTTGCAACCTATTGCTTTGGAAAGTCTTGTGTGCCTGCATTATGGTTAATTCCATATTTGTAGTAATCTCCGTTGACATCCTCTGTCACTATCGCTTCAAGTCCCTTGATCCAATATGTTGCGAATGCTTGCAATCCTCAACTAGATCCTAGCATTCATCCTTTCGGCTCAGACGTCGCTCCGAACATGAGCTTGTTCTTGGCAAATCAAACCTTGATTGATTGTCGATCTACGTCGATTCAACTCAATTATCTTTTTATCAGAGCCTCTGCTTCTGATCCCCCGATTTGGAAATTATAATTCCTTTGTAATTAAGCTTTGAAATTATCCAGATATTTCTATAATCCGATGCCTTTGCACTATTTCTTCTTCTGGTTGAGCATCGATACTCACATCAAATTCTTTGTGGTCCGCCATATCCTTTGGTGGATTATTATCTGACCGTTCCTACCTATTCTCAAATCCTTGAGTTCTTCCCCTGATACATAATGCCTTTGATAAATTGTATCCTCTGCTTATTTTCAACCATGCTCTGCTATTGAGCTGATGTTATATGCTCTGGAACTTAGTGGTATATGTTCCTAAGATACCCCTACGGGTTGAACCTATGCCTTCCCTAATCCGTGTGAACTCGAAAGAGATGTGAGTCATACTCTTTTGGTGCTTCACCAGATAAATCTTTTGCACTACAAATTCTTCGAAATCGAAAAGGGAATGAAAAGTTGTGTATTGGAGAAGTGGGAGTCGACCTTGAACCTTGCGTTCATGCCCATGGACATGATGCCGGTCTTATCATGGAAGCTTCTCATAAAAATAATTACCCCCTTGGTATAAGTTCATCTTATATCTGGGATTTGGTTTTCTGTAATCGTGGTTCTGGCCATACTGATATTCTTTGATTCCTTTTCTTGGACAAGTTAAAGCACTTGTCTTCTGCAGACCAATGCATCTCCGGAACCTCTATTTAGATCTTCCTTCGAGTATTACCCTCTGGTATCTCGAGAATAACAAAGAACTGTGTTGCTTCCTATGAGTCTTCATCTAGTATTGCTTCTAACCGATTTCAGTTTTCCCCGGGTTCCGAGTTATTAGTCACTAGAGGACACCGATAAGTGAATCGATTCCACACCCTGATTCAATAACTCTAAGTAATTCTCGTTGCTTACGAGTTTAATAATCATTCAAGTCATTCCTAGCATTATCGGCTATATCATTATCATGCTAAATTTTAACTGTGCTACCTGGTCCTTCCTCCCGGAGCACAATTTTCGGCGATGAGCTAAACTTATGTCGATCTTCCTCGTCATATCATTTTGCCTTGAACAAAAAGCTTGATTTCGAGTTTGTGTCGTATCCGTGGTTCCAATAGCCTTTCGCTTCATCCTTCCTGTTGCTTGATGTCGTCGCTCCTCGATGGCATCTTCGTAGAGCCTCTCGACAAATGTGTCATGATCAGCATCAACATTTTGACTTCTGTTGAGATGACAATTGAATTCATGGTGAGAAATACCATCCTTGACCTTCGATGATTTGAGTTATCATCGACAACCCCCTTGTCTTCTTTCCAACACATGTTTGATCATGTCTTGGTTATACCTTGGACTCCTTGCTATTCCTTCAATTGTTCCTTGAGTATTTCTTGTGATCTTCAACTCCAACCCCTACTTGGAACACCATGTTAATGCTACCTCGAAGCATGACTAAGGTATTCCGACTATCAACAACAACATTGGAAGCACATTGTCGAATGTTTCTTGATCTATTATCCAAACACTGTTGTATGGGTAATATCATTATTCTTCCCTCGCCCCCTTTATCTAAATGCTTTTGACCTTGTTGTCATATCATGTATATCCTGCTCCGCTTCCCCTTGGGAAGGATATACTCCCAATTCTTGTGTGTAAACACATTTTCCTTTCCATTGGTCTGATTAATCTGATAATTTCATTTTCCTTTCCATTGGGTTGTTTAACCTTCTTGTGATCTATATAATATAAGCAGAAATAATTCCCTGCTTATAAAATACCCCGATGTACAACCTTGTCAGTGAGACCCTGTTACTATTGTTGATGACATTCCAGTAACCACCGATGGACGGGAACCTTGCCGATTGGTCTGCCTCGTTCAACGAGCAGGAAAATGGTTCTCTTCGTTCCTCGCCCTTGGTACCAACGTTGTTGCCGACATAACTGACATGCTATCCTCTGACCTGCCTTGCTATCATGACCGTGCAAAATGTTAGCACCCTTCCTACTTTTAACCCACATGGTGGGCCCATAACCCACAGTTCCACATGATTGAAACCTGACTCTCCTGTACATCCTTGTCTTCCAAAATCGTTCCTCACGCTTGGTTTCCTATGTAATTCACGAGCCACCTTCTTGTGATCTGTTCTGGTATCAGATGCAATACTTATTCTCGATGCTCTGAACCCCTTTGACATTCTGATTAGGCATCAAACGGTTGCATGTCCGTTTGAAACTTCTCATGGTACCTTCTTACTTTGCTCTCGATGGGTATCATTTGTTCAACTCGAGAGATACTCATGTGTTCATTCATGGGTTAATCCCAGATGATTACACCTTATAGCATCCTATCGTTGTCGAGCTGCCCCTTACCTATTCATAAGTATGATGGAATTCCCGAAGAAAGGATGATGACTTCGTCATGATGACCGGGAGCAGAGAAATGAAGACATCAACGTAATGGATTAAATTTTCTTCGAGAAGAGCAACCAAGACTGGGAAGACTCGTTAGAATTTTGTAACCAATTCTTCCCCCCTTACTCCACCTCTTAAATCTCGGGACGAGATTTCTTGTAGTGGAGGAGATTTGTAACACCCCCAGTGTCATGCTACAGTAACCTCTATGATTAAGCTAATCATTTTTTCCAAACAGTGCTAAATCACCTTTGTTCAATATCCCATTTGAAATTCCAGTCAATTCAAATTCAAGTGAAGTGTGAAGTTGCTCAAGAGTTGCTGGAAAAATGTTCATCATTTGTCAAAAATTCCATAACAATTATTTGTTAAGGAACACAACATCACTTTTGTGCAAAGATGAGCATTAGCAATTATAACACCACCAATTCAGCATTTTTCAATGGTATCCCATTTATGAAAATTACCAAATGAATTCTTTTGGTTTCCAAAATATTTGTGGCACTGTCTAAGATCACCAGGGAATAATAGGGGCAATTCCCATATTTCTCCTAAGTAAATAGCATGCCCAATATTTTCTTACCCATCTCTGTTTATTAAATAAAAAAACAGAAAGCAAAGAAGGAGAAAAAGGAGAAGAGAGCGTGCCCCCTTGCCTCCCCTGGGCCTCGGCCCACCCAAGCAGGCCCTGCACTTGCCTCCCCCGGTCGCCTTCTCCCTCTCGTGTACAACCGACCGGGGGCACGGCCAAGCACGCTCCCGCCACACCACCTCGCCGTCGACGAGGGGGATAAGGATCCCCTCGACGCCTCGGGCTCCCCTCCCACTTGCCCTGCCACCCCACTCACGCCAGTCCCTATCCCCTCGCACGCTCGCTCTTCCTCTCTTCTCCACCTTACTGAGCATCGCCGTTGCCATGGCCCCGGCGTAGCCGTGGCCACCGTCGACCCCGTCCCTCTTCCGCGTGTCCTCGAGCTTCGCACGCCGCCTACGCGTCGACACCACTAGCCGTTCGAGATGGGCATGTCAGCTTCGACCGAATCATCCGCCTCCATCTTCTTCAACCTTCGACCGCGGGATCTCCACCGCATCGAATTATCTGCCCCAGGCCTCCCCCGAGCCCATTGATCTGCGTCCGACCTCACCGTGAGCCTATCTTCCTTCCCCCTAACCTCTGATGTGACGCCCGGGTAATTAAGCTACAACAACCCTCTGCTAATGATGCCACGTCCCTTCGATTACTGTTGCTAATCTTGCGTCAGTTCGAAACCGATTCAAATTCAAAATCAAAATCAAGCAAACAATAAAACTTTTGAAATATTAAAACTAAAATGTTCGGCTGAACCAAATATTGCATAGGAAATTATGGTGGAGAAATCAGACCTTTATAAAATGTTTAACCACTCTAAAATGAATAAAATAGTAGCAATAATAATTATTTAAATGCTTTTAAAATGATAAACAATTTTATTTCACTACTGAGTTGTTTGTGGTTGTGGCATAATTTGTAACATCTATTTGCGTGCCACTTTAGTATTTTACTAAAACTAAAAATAAAAGAAAACAAATAAACAGAAACTATAAAAGAATATAAGGATAAAAGAAGGGGTGGCAAGCCCCAGGCCAACTGGGCCATCCGGCCCAGCTCCCCCCTGGCCCAACCGGCCTCCCTTATCCCCCCACCCTGGAAACCCTAACCCCCGAGTCACCCCACTCCCCCCACATGATCCCCTCTCCTCCCTCTGTCCCCCTTGATTCAGATCGGGGGAAATGCCCCTGACGTCGCCCGTCGCCGCCCCATCGCGCCTCCATCCTCCTCCGCGATGCCGCCTCGCCGGCACCGCACCTCCCGGCCTCCTTCCTCTTCCTCGTGCACTGCATCGTCTTCCCCGAGCTCTGAGCGCGCTCCATCCGTGGCCGCCCCGACCCCGTCGCCGGAACCACGTCGCCGTCACCGAAGGCCACCTCGCCGGACAACCAGCGACGTCGTCCCCCCTGTGTTGCCATCGTCCCCGACCTCCTCCCCACGCCCCACTGCCCCCGAACCCTACGAACCCCTGTGAGGCCCCCCTCCTTCTCCTCTTCCCCGCACCACGCTGGTCGTCGCTGCGGACACCGCGCCCCTCGTCCGCTCCCGTGCGCTCGCCCGCATCCGCCTGCGCGCGTGCTCGCCCTGCTGGCCGCGCCCGGTTGCGCCTGCCGTCTGCCCCGCCATGGCTCCCGCTCCGCTCCGGCCACGCGCCCCGCCTCGACTGCTGCTTGCCGCCGCACTCCGCCTCGCAGCCCCCGTGCTGTCCGCGACCCGCGCGCCTAGCTCCTCCTTCGCGCCGTCGCCGTGTGCCCGCACGCCCCGCCGCGGCCTCGTCCCCTACCCGCTCCGCCCTGCACTGCCGCCACGCCTGCGCCCATCGTCGTTGCCTCCCGCTCCCCGCGTCGGTGCCCCGCTAGTCTCGCCGCACCAGGCCGCGTCCACGCCCGACGCCGTCGGTGCCCCCTGCGTCCCGCGGCCCCCTGTCGGGCGGCCGCAACTGCGCCAGTGCCCGTTAGCCCAGCGCCCGCTAGGCCTTCCCTGGGCCAATGACAGTGGCCCCCCTGCCCAAGAACGTTTTTGTAAAAAAAGATTAAAAATAATAATAATAATTTTTGTTAATTAATTAATTAACTTAATTAATCCAGTTTAGTAAACCTAATTAACTATTTTTATTAATTAAA
Source organism: Triticum aestivum (assembly GCF_018294505.1). Lineage (NCBI taxonomy): Eukaryota > Viridiplantae > Streptophyta > Magnoliopsida > Poales > Poaceae > Triticum > Triticum aestivum. Next base: position 295,628,131 of record NC_057805.1, on the reverse strand, counting down.
CAGTAATTAGATTAGTTAAACCCTAATTATAATAAACAGAGTATGACATGCAGGACCCACACGTCAGATTGACCCAGTCAATGCCCTGTTGACTGCTGACATCATGATGATGTCAGCATACACTATTCTGGATAATGTTGATTTAAAATCATTAAGTAAATTCTAAAAATGATTAAATCTTTTCAATTAATATAAAATAAACCATAGCTCGGATGGAAAAACTTTGTACATGAAAGTTGCTCAGAACGACGAGGCGAATCCGGATACGCAGCCCGTTCGTCCGCCACACATCCATAGCATAGCGAACATGCAACTTTCCCTCCTCCGATTCATTTGTCCGAAAACATGAAACACCGGGGATACTTTCCCGGATGTTTTCCCCCTTTGCCGGTATCACCTCCTACCGCGTTAGGGCACTCCTAGCACCGTTACTTGACATGCCATGCATCGTTATGCATCTGTTTGCATTGTGTACATTGTTTCTTCCCCCTCTTCTCTCCGGTAGACTACGAGACTGACGCCGCTGCTGGTGCCTCGATCGACTACGTTGTTGACGACCCCTACTTGCCAGAGCAACCTGGCTAGCCCCCCCCCCCCTTGATCACCAGATATCGCCTATTCCTTCTCTCTACTGCTTGCATTAGAGTAGTGTAGCATGTTACTGCTTTCGGTTAATCCTATTCTGCTGCATAGCCTGTCATTGTTGCTACAGTTGTTACCCTTACCTACAATCCTAAATGCTTAGTATAGGATGCTAGTATTCCATCAGTGGCCCTACATTCTTGTCTGTCTGCCATGCTATGCTACCGGGCCGTGATCACTCGGGAGGTGATCACGGGTTTATACATACATACATATTATATAGATTACATGATGTGACTAAAGTCGGGTCGGCTCGTAGAGTACCCGCAAGTGATTTTGATGTGGGGGCTGAAAGGACAGGTGGCTCCATCCCGGTAGTGGTGGGCCTGGGTTCCTGACGGCCCCCGACTGTTACTTTGTGGCGGAGCGACGGGGCAGGTTGAGACCACCTAGGAGAGAGGTGGGCTTGGCCCTGGTCGGCGTCCGCAGTTACTTCAAAATAACACGCTTAACGAGATCTTGATATTTGATCTGAGTGTGGCCACTGGCCTATACGCATTAACCAACTACGCGAGAACAGTTATGGGCACTCGACGTCGTGGTATCAGCCGAAGCCTTCTTGACATCAGCGACTGAGCAGCGCGCGCCGGGTTGGACTGGAATGCCTGCTCTTGTATAAGGGAGGCTAGGTCTGCTCATCGGCCGCGTACGCAACGTGCTGGTGTGCAATGGGCGATGGGCCCAAACCCCTGCGCGCATAGGATCTAGACCGGCGTGCTGACCTCTCTGTTGTGCCTAGGTGGGGCTGCGACGTGTTGATCTTCTGAGGCCGGGCATGACCAAGGAAAGTGTGTTCGGCCAAAGGGGATCGAGCGTGTTGGGAAATGTGGTGCACCCTTGCAGGGAAGTTTATCTACTCGAATAGCCGTGATCTTCGGTAACAGGACAACCCGGAGTTGTACCTTGACCTTGTGACAACTAGAACCTGATACTTAATAAAACACACCCTTCCAAGTGCTAGATACAACCCGGTGTCCGCTCTCTAACAGGGCGACGAGGAGAGGATCGCCGGGTAGGATTATGCTATGCGATGCTACTTGGTGAACTTACCATCTACTCTCTTCTACATGCTGCAAGACGGAGGCTGCCAGAAGCGTAGTCTTCGACAGGACTAGCTATTCCCCTCTTATTCTGGCATTCTACAGTTCAGTCCACCGATATTGCCCCTTTACACAGATACCCATGCATATGTAGTGTAGATCCTTGCTTGCGAGTAATTTGAATGAGTACTCACGGTTGCTTTCTCCCTCTTCCCCCCTTCCTTTCTTCCTGGTTGTCACAACAAGATGCTAGAGCCTAGGAGCCAGACGCCACCGTCGACGACAACCCCTACTACACTGAGGGTGCCTACTACTACGTGCAGGCCGCCGCCGACGACCAGGAGTAGTTTAGGAGGATCCCAGGTAGGAGGCATGCGCCTCTTTCGATCTGTATCCTAGTTTTTGCTAGACTTCTTAAGGGAAACTTGTTTAACTTATGTCTGTACTCAGATATTGTTGCTTCCGCTGACTCGTCTATGATCGAGCACTTGTATTCGAGCCCTCGAGGCCCCTGGCTTGTATTATGATGCTTGTATGACTTATTTATTTTTAGAGTTGTGTTGTGATATCTTCCCGTGAGTCCCTGATCTTGATCATACACGTTTGCGTGTATGATTAGTGTACGATTGAATCAGGGGCGTCACAAGTTGGTATCAGAGCCGACTGCCTGTAGGAATCCCCCTTCCACACTCCTTGGCCGAAGCCAAGTCTAGATATTGCTAAACTTTTACTAACATGGTTGTGTGCCTTACAGGCCCATGTCGCCATTGGGTGGTATTAGAATCTTTTACTCCTCTTCTATACTGTGGGACTCTCATCTCTCGCATATTCGGGTTAAATGATCTTGCTAACTCTAACTCTAGGTTCTCGTAAATACTTTCTCCCGGAGAGCCCCTTGGTCTGAACGATCGCTTGCTTCACCAAAAGATTCCGAAGACACCGTACGATGTTCTCCCGAGACTATGTGCCATCGCTTTTACAATTCCCTACCACCGATGTATCCTTATGGATAACTACCTACATTTGTCATTCATACATTCATCCCCAGTTGATCTTGTTATTACAAGATACATCGAAATTCTCTCTATTTTTCCGAGAATACTTTGTGCCTACTACCTTGTAGTTCTTTGCCACCTGAATACCGCTACAGATAATTTCTCGCACTTATCGAGTATCCGCTCATCCCTAGATGATTCATGTATTTCACAAAATTCTTCGAAATACCATTCGGTCTTCCGAAAATCCTGAGCAGCCTATTGCTCCTGAAATTATTGCTTGCCTGCATTATGGTTAATACCATAAATCTTGTAATCTTATTGGCATCCCTCGTCATTTTCATTTCGAGTTTGTTGATTCAATATATTGCGAATGCTCGCAATCCTCAACCAGATCCTAGAATTCATCCTTCCGGCTCAGACGTCGTTTTAAACATGAGCTGGATCTCGACCAATCAAATTGTCGCCAATTGTACCCCTAAGCCTACTCAACTTATCCATCCTTAATTAGATCGTTTGCTTATGATTCCTTAATTTGTAAATCATAATTCCTTTACATTGAGCTTTGAATTAGTCAGTTGTTTCTATAATAAGATCTCCTTTCATTCTTTCTCCTTCTAGTTGAGTACCGATGCTCACATCAGATCCCTTGTGGACCGCGAGATCCTTTGTTGGATTTCAACCAACAGCGTCCTTCATATTCAATAACCTTGTGAGTTTTCCCTTGGATATATAATGCCATTGGTAGATCCTATTCTCTGATTTGACCAACCATGCTCTGCTATCGAGCTGGTGATATTTACTCTTGAAGCTTGTGGTGTACGTTTCTAAGATGTCCTAATGGGATGCACCTATGCCTTTTCTAATCTGTGTGAACCCGGAAACTACTACGGGTTATACTCTACTGGCTTTTCGTCAGATAAAATTCCAACACTACAACTTCTTCGAAAGCGGGAAGTGAATGAAAAGTTGTGCATTGGAGAAGTGGGAGTCGACCTTGAACTTTGTGTTCATGCCCATGGACACGATGTAGATCTTATCATTAAAGCTTCTCTTAAATTAATTATTCCTTGGGTATAAGTTCATCTTATATCTGGGGTCTATCCTTTACAACCGTGGTTCCGGCCATGACAGTTCTTCTTTGATCCCATTTCCCGGACAAGTTAAAGCACTTGTCTTTTGCAAGTCAATACACCAGTCCAGCCTCTACTTTGATCTACTGTCGAGTATTACCCTTTGGTATCTCGAGAATATCTAAGAACTGTGTTGCATCTTATGAGTCTTCATCAACTATTATTTCTCACTGATTCCAATTTTTCATGGGTTCTGAGTTGTTAGTCGCTCAAGAACACCGGTAAGTGAAGCGATTCAGCACTCTGGTTCGATAACTCTAAGTAACCTTTGTTGCTTATGAGTTTAATAATCCTTCAAGTCATCCCTAGCCTGATCGGCTACATCATTATGGTGCTAATTTTAACTGTGCTACCTGGTCCTTCTCGGAGCACAATTGTTGACGATGAGCTAACCTTTCGTCGATCTTCCTTGTCTTATCATTTCACCTCAAACAACAAGCTTGATTCCGAGTTGGTGTCATATCCATGGTTCCAATAATCCTATGCTGCATCAGTCCTTTTACTTGATGTAGTCGTTGTTCGATTACTTCTTCGTGGAGCCTCCCGACAAAATTTGTCGTGGTCATCATCAACATTTTGAATCCTTCCAGGATACCAATCGAATTCATGATGATAAGTACCACCCTTGTCCCTTGGTAATTTGAGTTACCATCGACAACATCCTTGCCTTCCCTCCAACACAAACTTGTTCGTGTTTTGTATTATACCTTGGGTTCCTTGCCATCTAGCTTATGATGTGTTCTACCTTGGAGTATTACCATCTGTTATGTCGAGAATGTCATGGGAATGCCCCACCTCTTAAGGATTCTTGTTATAGTATTACTTGTCGCCATCTCCGTTCATTTCTTGGTCCCCGTGTTCATTCTAATCGGAATACCGGCAATTGAACTTTGAGGTGTGAATTCAAAACTTCTAGCAACCCTATTGCTTTGAAGTGAATGATCGATAGTTTCATTCTAATTCTTTTGTTCATTAAGTCACCATTCTAACATTGTTCGTGTGGCCCAACCCATATTTTGGGTGCACCTGTCAACCAATGTTCAATTGTGGATGTTTTCCTCGAACATACATCATTATATCATTTGATCTGACAATTGTTATCTCCTTGTTCACATAATTGTGGAAATCCATCGTTTGTTAATCTCGATAAATTGTCATTGAGTCCATCAGCCACATCCTCTTCCTCTCCTTGGTTTACTGATGAACTCTTGTTTCGAAACTTGCTTCCATAGTTCATTTCCCGAGAATCTTGTGATGTCTTCTCGTCAATTTGTGTCGCACCTTTTTATTTTTAGGCATCCTGAGTCTGAGGTATCTTGATCCCAACCAGATCTGAAACTCGGTCAGATATGATGGTTGGGATATTTTCCAAGAGTCATAACATTGGTCCTTATATGACCCGGTAAAGTGATATCATGCCTAGCACACCTGGCCGGAGGACCTGTTGTTGTAGTTTCCTTTTTAACAAGGTTAACCATTCTTCCATGAGGAAATTGTAAGACTTATTCTATAAGTTGTTCCTGATGAATCCTTTGTGTATCCAAGTCCGGCCTTTGCTTGAAGACCATGTCAATGCCATGTTGAATCATGTCTATGGTACTCTGATTTTCAACAAGAACATTTGAAGCCCAATGCTAAATGTTTCTTACTCAATTATCCAAACACCGTTGTATGGCTAATGTCATGAAATTTCTCTCCCCTACCTAAACAGTTTTCTACATTATATCCTGTCATGGATATCATGCTCTGCTTGTCCTTGGGAAGGATATACCCTTGAAATATGTGTTTAAACACACTTTCCTTTCCATTGTTCTGTTTAATCTGATAATCATATTTTCCTTTCCATTGGTTGGTTTAACGTTTCTAGTGATCTATATGATCTAAGCAGTAATATTCTCCTGCTTATGTAAACACCTCGGTGTACAATTATGTCAGCAAGACCCTGTTACCATTGATGATGACATTCTGGTAGCCACCGATGGACGAGAACTTTGCCTATTGGTCCACCTTGTTCAACGAGCAGGAAAATGGTTCTCTTCGTCCCTCGCCCTTGGTACCGACGTTGTTGCCGACATAATCGCCAGGCTACCCTCTGACCTGCCTTGCTATCATGACCATGCAAGATGTCACTGCTCCTCCTACTTTTTACCCACATGGTGGGCCCATAACCCGCAGTTCCACAGGATCGAAACCTGACTCTCTTGTAAATCCTTGATTCTGAAGTATCCTTTGCAATTAACTTCATATGTAATTCACGAGTCATCGTCCTACAGATGATCTATTCTTGTATCAGACGCAATACTTATTCTCGTTTCTCTGGACCCCTTTCACACTTTGTTTCAGTCAACGAACGGTTGCCTACCTGCTTGAAACTTCCCATGATACCTCCTTACTTTGCTCTCGATATTTTTTTAAGTTTCAATTCGAGAGTTACTTTCTGCCACCTTCCCCCGATGTTATCGACCAGATAGTCAACCTTGCAGAGGTCCGTTCTCCCGGAATACCCACCCTTTATTCTTTCGTAAGTACGATGGAGATCCTGATGGAAGAATGATGACTTCATCAGGATGGCCTGAAGCAGACAAATGAAGACGTCAATGTAAAGGGCCGACCTCATCGAGAAGAGCAACTAGCACCAAGAAAACTAGTTAGACTTTCGTAACCAAATCCCTTCCCCCTTACGCCCGCTCCTAAATCTCGGGACGAGATTTCTTGTAATGGAGGAGAATTGTGACGCCCGGGTAATTAAGCTACATCAACCCTCTGCTAATGATGCCACGCCACTTCGATTACTGTTGCTAATCTCGCATCAGTTCGAAACTGATTGAAATTCAAATTCAAAATCAAGCAAACAATAAAACTTTTCAAATATTAAAACTAAAATGTTCGGGTGAACCAAATATTGCATAGGAAATTATGGTGGAGAAACCACACCTTTATAAAATGTTTAAACACTCTAAAATGAATAAAATAGTAGCAAGAATAATTATTTAAATGCTTTTAAAATGATAAACAATTTCAAAACTATTTTATATCAGTGCTAAGTTGTTTGTGGTTGTGGCATAATTTGTAACATCTATTTGGGTGCCACTTTAGTATTTTACTAAAACTAAAAATAAAAGAAAACTAAAAGAAAACAAATAAACAGAAACTATAAAAGAATATAAGGATAAAAGAAGGGGTGGCAAGCCCCAGGCCAGCTGGGCCATCCGGCCCAGCTCCCCCCGTGGCCCAACCGGCCTCCCTTATCAACCGACCCCAGGAAACCCTAACCCCCGAGTCACCCCACTCCCCCCACACGATCCCCTCTCCTCCCTCTATCCCCCCCATTTAGATCGGGGGAAATGCCCATGACGTCGCTCGTTGCCGGCCCATCGCGCCTCCATCCTCCTCCGCGATGCCACCTCGCCGGCGCCGCACCTCCCGGCCTCCTTCCTCTCCCTCGTGCACCACGTCGTCTTCCCCGAGCTCCGCGCGCGCTCCATCCGTGGCCGCCCCGACCCCGTCGCCAGAACCACGTCGCCGTCGCCGGAGGCCACCTCGCCGGACCGCTAGCGCCGTCGTCCTCCCCTGCGTCGCCGTCGTCCCCGACCTCCTCCCCGCGCCCCACTGCCCCCGAACCCTACGAACCCCCGTGAGGCCCCCCTCCTTATCCTCTTCCCCGCACCACGCTGGTCGCCGTCGCTGCGGACACCGCGCCCCTCGTTCGCTCCCGTGCACTCGCCCACATCCGCCCGCGCGCTCGCTCGCCCCGCTGGCCGCGCCCGGCTGCGCCTGCCGTCTGCCCCATCGTGGCTCCCGCTCCGCTCTAGCCGTGCGCCCCGCCTCCACTGCTGCTTGCCGCCGCACTCCGCCTTGCATCCCCCGTGCTGTCTGCGAACCGCGCGCCCGGCTCCTCCTTCGCGCCCTCGCCGTGTGCCCGCGCGCCCCGCCGGGGCCAAGTCCCCTCCCCACTTCGCCCTGCACTACCGCCATCCCTGCACCCATCGTCGTTGCCTCCCGCTCCCCGCGTCGCTGCCCCGCTAGTGCCGCCGCACCAGGCCGCGCCCACGCCCGATGCCGTCGGTGCCCCCTGCATCCCGCGGCCCCCTGTCGGGCGGCCGCAAGTGCGCCAGTGCCCGTTAGCCCAGCGCCCGCTAGGCCTTCCCTGGGCCTATGACAGTGGGCCCCCTGCCCAAGAACGTTCTTGTAAAAAAAGATTAAAAATAATAATAATAAATTTAGTTAATTAATTAACTTAATTAATCATGTTTAGTTAACCTAATTAACTATTGTTAATTAATTAAACAATAATTAGATTAGTTAAACCCGAATTAGAATAAACAAAGTATGACATGCGGGACCCACACGTCAGATTGACCCAGTCAACGCCCTGTTGACAGCTGACGTCATGATGACGTCGGCATACACTATTCTGGATAATGTTGATTTAAAATAATTAAGTAAATTCTAAAAATGATTAAATCTTTTAAATTAATATAAAATAAACCGTAGCTCGGATGGAAAAACTTTGTACATGAAAGTTGCTCAGAACGACGAGATGAATCCGGATACGCAACCCATTTGTCCGCCACACATCCCTAGCATAGCGAAAATGCAACTTTCCCTCCTCCGATTCATTTGTCCGAAAACGTGAAACACCGGGGATACTTTCCCGGATGTTTTCCCCCTTTGTCGGTATCACCTCCTACCGCGTTAGGGCACTCCTAGCACTGTTACTTGACATGTCATGCATCGTTATGCATCTGTTTGCATTGTGTTCATTGTTTCTTCCCCCTCTTCTCTCCGGTAGACTACGAGACTGACGCCGCTGCTGGTGCCCCGATCGACTACGTTGTTGACGACCCCTACTTGGCAGAGCAACCTGGCAAGCCCCCCCCCCCGCCCCTTGATCACCAGATATCGCCTATTCCTTCTCTCTACTGCTTGCATTAGAGTAGTGTAGCATGTTACTGCTTTCGGTTAATCCTATTCTGCTTCATAGCCTGTCATTGTTGCTACAGTTGTTACCCTTACCTGCAATCCTAAATGCTTAGTATAGGATGCTAGTATTCCATCAGTGGCCCTACATTCTTGTCCGTCTGCCATGTTATGCTACCAGGCCATGATCACTCGGGAGATGATCACGGGTTTATACATACATACATATTATACAGATTACATGATGTGACTAAAGTCGGGTTGGCTCGTAGAGTACCCGCAAGTGATTTTGATGTGGGGGCTGAAAGGACAGGTGGCTCCATCTCGGTAGTGGTGGGCCTGGGTCCCTGACGGCCGCCGACTGTTACTTTGTGGCGGAGCGCAGGGCAGTTTGAGACCACCTAGGAGAGAGGTGGGCCTGGCCCTGGTCGGCGTCCGCGGTTACTTCAAAATAACACGCTTAACGAGATCTTGGTATTTGATCTGAGTCTGGCCACTGGCCTATACGCACTAACCAACTACGCGGGAACAGTTGTGGGCCCTCGACGTCGTGGTATCAGCCGAAGCCTTCTTGACATCAGCGACTGAGCGGCGCGCGCCGGGTTGGACTAGAACGCCTGCTCTTGTATAAGGGAGGCTAGGTGTGCTCACCGGCCGCGTACGCAACATGCAGGTGTGCAAAGGGCGATGGGCCCAGTCCCCTGTGTGCATAGGATTTAGACCGGCGTGCTGACCTCTTTGTTGTGCCTAGGTGGGGCTGCGACATGTTGATCTTCCGAGGCCGGGCATGACCCAGGAAAGTGTGTCCGGCCAAAGGGGATCGAGCGTGTTGGGAAATGTGGTGCACCCCTACAGGGAAGTTTATCTATTCGAATAGCCGTATTCTTCGGTAACAGGACGACCCGGAGTTGTACCTTGACCTTATGACAACTAGAACCGGATACTTAATAAAACACACCCTTCCAAGTGCCAGATACAACACGGTGATCGCTCTCTAACAGGGCGACGAGGAGAGGATCGCCGGGTAGGATTATGCTATGTGATGCTACTTGGTGAACTTACCATCTACTCTCTTCTACATGCTGAAAGATGGAGGCTGCCAGAAGCGTAGTCTTCGACAGGACTAGCTATCCCCCTCTTATTCTAGCATTCTGCAGTTCAGTCCACCGATATTACCCCTTTACACAGATACCCATGCATATGTCGTATAGATCCTTGCTTGCGAGTACTTTGGATGAGTACTCACGGTTGCTTTTCTCCCTCCCCCCTTTCCTTTCTTCCTGGATGTTGCAACTAGATGCTGGAGCCCAGGATCCAGACGCCACCGTCGACGACGACCCCTACTACACTGAGGGTGCCTACTACTACGTGCAGGCCGCAGCCGACGACCAGGAGTAGTTTAGGAGGATCCCAGGCAGGAGGCCTACGCCTCTTTCGATCTGTATCCCAGTTTGTGCTAGCCTTCTTAAGGCAAACTTGTTTAACTTATGTCTGTACTCAGATATTGTTGCTTCCGCTGACTCGTCTATGATCGAGCACTTGTATGCGAGCCCTCAAGGCCCCTGGCTTGTATTATGATGCTTGTATGACTTATTTATTTTTAGAGTTGTGTTGTGATATCTTCCCGTGAGTCCCTGATCTTGATCGTACACGTTTGCGTGTATGATTAGTGTACGACTGAATCGGGGGCGTCACATCTGATTCTCCAGCAATCCTGCTAGCCGCAGTGGCTGCTGTGCCCGTAGATCACTGCCGTCGTTCATGTCGCCACCGCTAGCCCCGCTCGCGCCCGCGATGCACACCGCGCTCCTGAGCTTCCCAGGAGGCCAACGAGCCCCTCGGCACCGCTCGCCGTACTCCCTAGAGCTTTCCCCGTCAAGGCCCAAGCTCCGCCACTGCCTACTATAGTCGTAGCGGCCACCTCCGGCCAACTCAGCTCGAGCCAGTGCACCGCTCGACGCGGCTTGATAGCCGCGTTTGAACGCGACTAGCCGCGCCTGATTTGGCGCCCCGTAGGCTTCTCCCGACGCACTCCCGAACACCGCCGCCGCCCCTGCTTGCCGCCCGCGCCACTCCGGCCAGCCCTCGAACCCATTGATGCCCCAGCTAGATGCGCGCTGCCCCCTGCACCTGTAGGTGCTCGCGGTGGTCCAAATGGTCCCCGGTGACCGTTTTCCGACCGTGGCCGAGCCGCGCCGCCGTCCTGGAGGTCACCGCCGGCGCGTCAACACCGCCCGCCGACGTGGCCGGCCTGGGGCCACCCCCTGGGTCACTGACCCGTGGACCCCAGGGGCCCGACCGGCCTATTGACCCAGTCCACCATGTTGACTGGACCGGCCCGTGCAACTGACAGATGGGGCCCATCGCCCCTTAATTAACAAAAGTTAATTAAACTAATTTAGTTAACATAATTAGACACTGACAGGTGGGCCCAGTAGTTTAACTAATATGTTTAGATTAGTTTTTAACTCTGTTTAACCCACTGTCTATGACTGGTGGGACCCAGCCGTCTAGTTTGACCTGGACTGGCTGGGTTGATTACTGACGTCGTCATGACGTCAGGCTGGCGTCATATTTCTGTTCTTTTTTAGTTAAGTTAAATAATAAATAATTTCAGAATATGTTATAAGCTTGCAAAAATCATAGTAATTAAACCGTAGCTCCGATGAAAATGTTTTCTACATGAAAGTTGCTCAGAAAAATCCAATGAATCAGAATACGCGGTCCGTTCATCTGTCCCATGTCCCTAGCATGCTGAACATGGAACCTTACCCTCTCTTCATCTGTCCAAAAAATGTCAAACGCTTGGAAAACATTCCCGGATGTTTTCCCTCTTCGTCTGTATCACCTAGCTCTGCGTTAGTTCACCCCTAGCACCGCGTCTTACCATGTTATGCTTTGTTTGCTTTATATTTATTGTTTCTTCCCCCTCTTCTCTCTGGTAGACCCCGAGACCGATGTTGCCCCTGTGATCGACTACGTCGACGATGACCCTTCTTCCCTTTCAGCAGAGCTTCCAGGCAAGCCCCCCCTTTGATCATCCCGATATCTCCCATTCAATTCTCTCATGCTTGCATTAGATTTTGCTACTGTTATTGGTTGCTCCTATTCTAACGCATAGCCTGCTTTTGTAACCTGCTCATTGTACCTTACCTGCTTATCCTAAACTTCTTAGCATACGTTGGTTAGTGATCCATCAGTGACCCCCATCTGGTCCTTGTTGCCCCTGCTTCATCATCGACGACTCGGTCAACGTGATCGACGACCATAGCCCGACACCTCACGTCACATCACACCCCTTTTGTTGCTCAACTCTGCAGAGTTACCATCGAGTGAAGAGGGTGGAACCTCATACATCACTCCTGATGAGATCTCTGTAGTGTAGCTATTCGGTCGTGGTCATCGAGGGTGATTTCCTCATTAACCACTTCCGATACGACTCTGTCGTGCAACCCCTCAAGTGTGAATCTCGAGGATGGCTCCTCTTACGTTCACCTTGATGATTACATTGAGTGGAATCCACCGAGGGTGGTTCCTCAGGGTTCCCCTTGGTGTTAGACACACATTTACTATGGTTACTATGACTTTACACTGAGCCATGTTACTAAAGATGGGCCGGCCCTAAGGGGTACCCGCGCGAGCTTAATTGCGAGTGATGTGGAGTCGGGTTGACCTGGAAGGTGCCCGCGAGATAATTACGAGGCATGGCCGGGCATTCTTAGCCCTTGCCGCAAGTCCTCGAGACGGGGCGATGGGGTCACATCGATTGTGAGTCTCTGCTCGTTACCGCGTGCTCCTAATCCACTACGATTTGGATATTTGATCTGAGGGGCCTCTGGCCTGATAGCACTAACCATCACGTGGGCATAGTATGTGCATTCTACGTCGTATGCATCAGCCGAAGCTTAATAGACGTCATGCGACTGAGCAGCGCGCGCTGGGTTGGACTGCGTAAGCATCTGCCTTTTAAGGAGGTAGCTAGGTCTGCTCACCGGCCGCCCTCGCAATGTGCAGGAGTTCCCGAGGCGATGGCCCAAGACCCCTGGGGACATAGGTTTAGTCCGGCATGCTGACCTCTCTATTAAGCCTAGGTCGGGTTGCGGCGTAATGTTTGGCCAAGGCCGGGCATGACCCAGGAAAGTGTGTCCGGCCAGAGTTAATCGAGCGTGGTGGGTAAGTTGACCCCCCTGCAGGGAAGAAAACATCTATCGATAGCCTGTCCTACGGTAATGGACACTCGGAGTTGTATCCCGATCGATACAACTAGAACTGGATGCTGAGGCATGATTTGGATATGTTGCTTCTGGAGTCGAGAAAGGATCCCGGAGCGTTGATACAACAACATAAATATGACTTATGTTATACTACTCTACTCCCTCCTGTTGCTGCAAGATGGCGGTTTCCAGAAGATACTAGTCTTCGATAGGACTAGCTTCTCCCCCTCTTATTCTGGCATTCTGCAGTTAGTCCACAGATACTACCCCTTTCATTGATACCGATGCATAAGTAGTGTAGATCCTTGCTTGCGAGTACTTTGGATCAGTACTCACGGTTGCTTTGCTACCCCTTTCCCCCCTTCTTTCTTCTTTATGGTTGTTGCAACCCGAGGGTGGAGTCCAGGAGCCAGATGCCACCTTTGACGACTGCTACTACCCCGAGGGTGCCTACTACTACGTCAAGACCGCCGACGACCAGGAGTAGTTAGGAGGCTCCCAGGCAGGAGGCCTTGCCTTCTCGATCAATGTTGCTTTTGTGCTAGCCTTCTTAAGGCAAACTTGTTCAATTTATGTCTGTACTCAGATATTGTTGCTTCTGCTGACTCTTGTGTATTCGAGATGATGTATTCGAGCCATTGAAGCCCCTGGCTTGTAATATAAAGCTTGTATTATTTCAATTTATGCCTAGAGTTGTGTTGTGATATCTTCCCGTGAGTCCTTGATCTTGATCGTACACATTTGCGTGTATGATTAGTGTATGATTGAATCAAGGGCGTCACACTCTCTCTCACTGAATTCTCAATACAATTGTCTCTTGGATATCCATATGATGTAACTCTTTTGCGGTGTGTTTGTTGGGATCGATGAACTTTGAGTTTATGATCAGATCTATATTTTTATATACATGAAAGTTATTTGAGTTTCTTTGATCTCTTATATGCATGATTGCTTATAGCCTCGTATTTCTTCTCCGATATTTGGGTTTTGTTTGGCTAGCTTGATCTATTTATCTTGCAATGGTAAGAGGTGCTTTGTAGTGGGTTCGATCTTACGGTGCTTGATCCCTGTGACAAAAAGGGAAACGACACATATGTATCGTTGCTACTAAGGATAAAATAATGGGGTCTATCTCTACATAGATAGATCTTGTCTACATCATGCCATCATTCTTATTGCATTACTTTGTTTTTCCATGAACTTAATACACTAGATGCATGCTGGATAGCAGTCGATGTGTGGAGTAATAGTAGTAGATGCAGGCAGGAGTCGGTCTACTAATCTTGGACGTGATGCCTATATAATGATCATTGCCTGGATATCGTCATGATTATACGAAGTTCTGTCAATTGCCCAACAGTAATTTGTTCACCCACCGTTTGCTATTTTTCTCGAGAGAAGCCACTAGTGAAACCTACGACCCCCGGGTCTTCTTTCTCATATATTTGCCTTTGCGATCTTCTTGGAGATCTATTCGATGTAACTCTTTTTGTGGTGTGTTTGTCGAGATCCGATGAATTGTGGGTTTATGATCAAGATTATCTATGAACAATATTTGAATCTCCTCTGAATTCTTTTATGTATGATTGGTTATCTTTGCAAGTCTCTTCGAATTATCAGTTTGGTTTGGCCTACTAGATTGATCTTTCTTGCAATGGGAGAAGTGCTTAGCTTTGGGTTCAATCTTGCGTTGCTCGATACCAGTGACAGAAGGGGAAACGACACGTATTGTATTGTTGCCATCGAGGATAAAAAGATGGGGCTTATATCATACTGCTTGAGTTTATCCCTCTACATCATGTCATCTTGCCTAATGCATTACTCTGTTCTTATGAACTTAATGCTCTAGATGCATGCTGGATAGCGGTCGATGTGTGGAGTAATAGTAGTAGATGCAGGTAGGAGTCGGTCTACTTGTTGCGTACGTGATGCCTATATACATGATCATGCCTAGATATTCTCATAATTATGCACTTTTCTATCAATTTCTCGACAGTAATTTGTTCACCCATCGTAATACTTATGCTATCTTGAGAGAAGCCACTAGTGAAACCTATGGCCCCGGGGTCTATTTTCCATCATATTAATCTTCCATCAACTAGCTATTTCTGGTGCCGTTTATTTTGCAATCTTTACTTTTAATCTTTATCATAAAAATACCAAAAATATTATCTTATCATCTCTATCAGATCTCACTTTTGCAAGTGGCCGTGAAGGGATTGACAACCCCTTTATCATGTTGGTTGCAAGGTTCTTATTTGTTTGTGTAGGTACAAGGGACTTGCGTGTGGCCTCCTACTGGATTGATACCTTGGTTCTCAAAAACTGAGGGAAATACTTACGCTACTTTGCTGCATCACCCTTTCCTCTTCAAGGGAAAACCAATGCATGCTCAAGAGGTAGCATAGAGCATTGGCAAATCTTTTGTAGAAAGAATTAGACTCTCTTGCTTCACTTATATCTATTCAGAGAGTCAACATGAATTGGTCATTCACATGGTTAGTCATAAAATCCTACATAAAACTTGTAGATCACTGAATATGATACGTTTGATTCTTTCAATAGTTTTGCAATATAGAGATGATAATATGTGGGAGGTACTAGTGAGTGATTGTGGTTTAGTAAGAATATTGGGGTTAAGGTTTGTGATTCCCGAAGCATGCACCCATAGTCTCTCGTTATGCGATGATATTGGAGCATGATTTATTATTGATTGTCTTCCGTATGAGTGGCGGTCGGGTACGAGTGATGGACTTTTCCTACCAATCTATCCCCTAGGGGCATGCGTAGTAGTAATTTGGTTCGAGGGCTAATAAACTTTCGCAATAAGTATGTGAGTTCTTTATGACTAATGTGATTCCATGGATTATTCGCACTGTCACTTTTCCACAATTTGCTAGCCTCTTCGGTACCGTGCATTGCCCTTCCTCACCTCGAGAGTTGGTGCAAACTTCACCGGTGCATCCAAACCCCATGATATAATACGCTCTATCACACATAAGCCTCATTATTGATAACCCACAAGTATAGGGGATAGCAACAGTTTTCGAGGGTAGAGTATTCAACCCAAATTTATAGATTTGACACAAGGGGAGCCAAAGAATATTTGCAAGTATTAGTAGCTGAGTTGTCCATTCAACCACACCTGGAGATTAATTATCTGCAGCAATATGATTAGCAGCACAGTAATATGATAATTTTGATAGTAGTGGTAACAGTAACAGTAACAATGATAGCAATGATTTTGTAGCAGTTGTGACAGCAGTAATAGCAATAGTAACTTAGTAGAAACAATATATAGAAAATTCGTAGGCATTGGATCGGTGAATTCATTGGATGATATTCATCATATAACAGTCATAACCTAGGGCAATACAGCACTAGCTCCAGTTCATAAATATAATGTAGGCATGTATTCCGTAAATACTCATACGTGCTTATCGAAAGAACTTGCATGACATCTTTTGTCCTACCCTCCCATGGCAGCAGGGTCCATAAGGAAACTAAGGGATATTAAGTCCTCCTTTTAATAGAGAACTGGAACAAAGCATTAGCACATAGTGAATACATGGACTCCTCAAACTACGGTCATCATCGGAAAGTATCCCGAATACTGTCACTCCGGGGTTTACGGATCATAACACGTAATAGGTGACTATAACTTGCAAGATCGGATCTAGAACATAGATATAACGGTGATAACATAAATGGTTTAGATCTGAAATCATGGCACCCGGGCCCAAAGTGACAAGCATTAAGCATGGCAAAGTCATAGCAACATCAATCTCAGGACATAATGGATACTAGGGATCAAGCCCTAACAAAACTAACTTGATTACATGATGAATCTCATCCAACTCCCTCACCGACCAGCGAGCCTACGAAGGAATTACTTGTTAGGAAACATTGCATGGAAAACAAAAAAATGTCTACGCAGACGCAAGATATATCCATGGAGATGCATAGCAATGAGGGGGGTAGTGTGTCTACGTACCCTCGTATACCGTAGGCGGAAGAGTTAAACAACGTGGTTGATGTAGTCGAACTTCTTCGCGCTCCAACCGATCAAGTACCGAATGCACGTCACCTCCATGTTCTGCACACGTTCAGCTCGGTGATGTCCTCCGCCTTCTTAATCCAGCAAGATGGCGAGGTACTAGATGATTTCCGACATCACAGCAGTGTGGTGACGGTGATGGTGAAGTGATCTCCGCAGGGCTTCGCCTAAGCACTACGAAAATATGACCGGGGGTGTAAACGGTGGAGGGGGGAGCCGCACACGGTTAAGGGATTGATCTCTTGTGTGCTAGGCGCCCCCTCCCACATATATATAGGTGGGAGGGAGGGAGGAGCAGCCAAAGGAGGTGCCCAAGTAGGAGGAATCCTACTTGGGGTCCCTCCCAAGCTGCGCCCCCTTTCCTTATTTGGAGTGCGGGGAAAGGCAGGGGAGGGTGGCGCCCCCCCCCCCTTCCTTTCTCCCATGAGAGGGAAAGGCATGAGGGGCTAGCCCTCCCCCTTTTCCTTCCCTAGGGCTAGACAAACAAGGGAGGGGGTGCACCAGCCCCCTTGTGGGTTGGTCTTTCCCCTCCTTTGGCCCATAAGGCCCATATCTTGCCCGGGGGTGCCCGGAACCACTTCCGGTGACTCGATTCCTTCCCGGTACGTCCCAAAACACTACCAGTCCAAATACCATCGTCCTATATATACATATTTACCTCTCAGCCATTTCGAGAATCCTCATCATGTCTGTGGTCTCATCCGGGACTCCGAACAACATTCAATCACCAAATCATATAACTCATATAACACTATATCGTCAACGAACGTTAAGCGTGCGGACCCTACGGGTTCGAGAACTATGTAGACATGACCGAGACACCTCTCCGGTCAATAACCAATAGTGGAACCTGGATGCCCATATTGGATCCTACATATTCTACGAAGATCTTTATCGGTCAAACCGTTATGACAACATACGTAATTCCCTTTGTCCATCGGTATGTTACTTGCCCGAGATTCGATCGTCGGTATCTTCATAACTAGTTCAATCTCGTTACCAGCAAGTCTCTTTACTCGTTCCATAACACATCACCTCGTGACTAACTCCTTAGTCATTTGCTTGCAAGCTTACGATGTGTATTACCGAGAGGGCCCGGAGATACCTCTCCGATACCCGGAGTGACAAATCCTAATCTCGATGTATGCCAAATCAACAAACACCTTTAGAGATACCTGTAGAGCATCTTTATGATCACCCAGTTACGTTGTGACGTTTGATAGAACACAAGGTATTCCTCCGGTATCCGGGAATTGCATAATCTCATAGTCGAAGGAATATGTATTTGACATGAAAAAGCAATAGCAATAAACTGAATGATCAATATGCTAAGCTAACGGATGAGTCTTGTCCATCACATCATTCTCCTAATGATGTGATCCCATTATCAAATGACAACACATGTCCATGGTTAGGAAACCTTAACCATCTTTGATCAACGAGCTAGTCTAGTAGAGGCTCACTAGGGACATGGTATTTGTTTATGTATTCACACATGTATTTAGGTTTCCGATCAATACCATTCTAGCATGAATAATAAACCTTTATCATGAATAAGGAAATATAAAAACAACTTTATAATTGCCTCTAGGGCATATTTCCTTCATTACTCACTCTCGATGGGGAGCATCATGGAATTGGCGATGGAGAAGGGTTGGTGATGACGAAGATCAAAGATTCCCCTCTCCGGAGCCGCAAACTGACTCCTGGCCTCCCGATGAAGAACAAGAGGTGGCGGTGGCTCCTTCTCGTGAAATGCGATAATTCTTTCTCCCTGATGTTTCTCCGAAAATAGGATTTTATAGCGTCGGAGATAGGGTCAACGGGGGCCACCAGGTGGGCACAACCCACCTGGGCGCGACAGGAGGGGGTGGGCGCCCTGGTGGGTTGTGCTCACCCAGGGGCCCCTCTCTAGTGGTTCTTGGCTCCAGTATTTTTCTTTTATTCCACAAAAATTCTCCAAAAAGTTTTGTTCCATTCCGAGAACTTTTATTTCTGCACAAAAACAACACCATGGTAGTTCTGCTGAAAACAACATCAGTCCGGGTTAGTTTCATTCAAATCATGCAAATTAGAGTCCAAAACAAGTGTAAAAGCGTTAGGAAAAGTAGATACGGCGGAGACGTATCAACTCCCCCAAGCTTAAACCTTTGCTTGTCCTCAAGCAATTCAGTTGATAAACTGGAAGTGAAAAAAGAAAAACTTCTACAAACTCTTTTGTTCTTGTTTACATAAATAAGCTTAAGTAGCACCCAGGTTTTCAGCAAAGATTATAACTAACCATGTCAACAATAACTCTTAGAAATTATATTAAACATATCAATGGCATAAGCAACTAGCGAGCAATAATAAGATATCTCGAATGACAACACTTTGTCAAAAAATCATGATATAATATGACAACAGTGGTATCTCGCTAGCCCTTTCTGAGACTGCAAAACATAAATGCAGAGCACCTCCAAAGTTCAAGCAGCGACTAAACATTGTAATTCATGGTAGAAAAGATCCAGTCACGATGCATCTAACATTAGCTATACACAATGCATGAGGATGACAATAGTGCTCTCAGGTCTGGCGCTTATTTGAGAAGGTGATGACACAGCATAAAATTAAATAGATAGTCCCTTCACAGAGGGAAGCAGTGATTTGCAGCGATCCCAGAGCTCAGGTATGGCGATTATGCTATTGGTGCTGGTCTAGGACAAAGAGTTCATAAGAAACTAAATGTTATTCATTATGCTAGTAAAACTCTAGACAGTGCACAGTGAAATTATGCTACTACTAAAAAAGAATTTCTAGCATTGGTGTTTGCTTGTGATAAATTCAGATCTTACATTGTTGACTCTAAAGTTATCGTTCACACCGACCATGCTGCTATTAAATATCTTATGGAAAAGAAAGATGCTAAACCTAGACTTATTCGATGGGTTCTCTTGTTACAAGAATTTGATTTACACATCACTGGTAGAAAAGGAGCAGAGAACCCCGTAGCTGATAACTTGTCTAGCCTTGAAAATGTCCTTGATGACCCACTACCTATTGATGATAGTTTTCCTGATGAGCAGTTAGCTGCAATAAATGTTTCTCATAACATTCCTTGGTATGTTGATTATGCTAATTACATTGTTGCTAAATATTTACCACCTAGCTTTACATACCAACAAAATAAAAAAATCTTCTATGATTTAAGACATTACTTCTGGGATGACACACATCTTTATAAAGAAGGAGTAAATGGTATTATTAGACGTTGTGTACCTGAGCATGAACAGGGATAAATCCTACGGAAATGTCACTCCGAAGCTTATGGAGGACATCATGCGAGAGACAGAATTGCTCACAAGGTATTGCAATCTGGGTTTTATTGGCCTACTCTCTTCAAGGACGCTCGTAAGTTTGTCTCATCTTGTGATCAATGTCAAAGAATAGGTAATATCGGTAAGCATCAAGAAATGCCTATGAATTATTCACTTGCTATTGGACCATTTGATGTTTGGGGTTTTGATTACATGGGAACTTTTCCTTCCTCTAATGGATATACACATATTTTGGTTGCTGTTGATTATGTTACTAAGTGGGTAGAAGCTATTCCAACTAGTAGTGCTGATCACAACACCTATATTAAGAGCTTAAGGAAGTTATTTTCCCAAGGTTTGGAGGCCCTAGATATTTAATGACTGATGGTGGTTCTCACTTTATTCATGGTGCTTTCCGTAAAATGCTTGCCAAGTATGATGTTAACCATAGAATTGCATCACCCTATCATCCTCAGTCTAGTGGTCAAGTTGAACTTAGCAATAGAGAAATAAAATTAATTTTGCAAAAGACTGTCAATAGGTCCGGGAAGAATTGGTCTAAGAAATTAAATGATGCACTTTGGGCTTATAGAACAGCATATAAAAATCCTATGGGTATGTCTCCTTATAAAATGGTTTATGGAAAAGCTTGTCATCTGCCTCTTGAGTTAGAACATAAAGCATATTGAGCAATCAAAGAACTCAACTATGATTTCAAACTTGCCGATGAAAATAGGTTATTTGATATTAGTTCACTAGATGAATGGAGAACCCAAGCTTATGAAAATGCCAAGTTATTTAAAGAAAAAGTTAAAAGATGGCATGATAAAAGAATCCAAAAGCGTGAGTTCAAAGTTGGAGAATATGTTCTTTTGTACAACTCTCATTTCAGATTCTTTGCAGGAAAACTCCTCTCCAAATGGGAAGGGCCCTATGTTATCGAGGAGTTTTATCATTCTGGAGCTATCAAAATAAATAATGCTGAAGGTACTAACCAAAAGGTTGTTAATGGGCAACGAATAAATCATTATATCTCAGGTATGCCCATTAATGTTGAAAGTAACATTATCCAAACTATGACACCGGAAGAACACATAAAAGAGTCCTTCCGGAACACTACAGAATCGTGAAAAAGAGGAGGTACATGATACGGTAAGTAAACGGACTCCGAAAAATCTGCAAAAATAATTTTTGTCAGTTTTGGAATATAACAAAAATTAGGAAAATAAGAAACAACTAGGAAGGTCACCCTGGTGGGCACAAGACACCAGGGCGCACCTGGCTTCCCTGGCGCGCCCAGGTGGGTTGTGCCCACCTTGGGTGCCTTCGGACTCCGTTTTTCTACCGTTTGCTTGTTTCCCAAGATAAAAAAACTTTATATACCCCCCGAACCTATTGACCACCGTATCACGGAGAAATCTTATGTTTTATTTTCCTTCCTGTTTTCAGATAGATCCAATCTACCATGGCCACTTCACGCTCCTCCAAGGACAAGTTCTTCGAGAATGTCATCAACCCATATTTGCGGGAGGTGATGCAGCACCCTCAGGCTATCCAAATGCATGAGGGGGTGCTCCACATCCACGATGTGCAAGGTCCCAAGGGGACGGGAACCATGGAGGCCAGACTTGAAGCTATGGATGAGGAGGTCTTTGATAACCACAAGTATAGGGGATCAATTGTAGCCTCTTTCTATAAGTAAGAGTGTCGAACCCAACGAGGAGCTAAATGTAGAACAAATATTCCCTCAAGTTCTATCGACCACCGATACAACTCTATGCATGCTTAATGCTCGCTTTACCTAGAACAAGTATGAAACTAGAAGTACATTGTAGGTGTTGTAGGCTAGGTTTGCAAGACAATAAAGAGCACGTAAATTAAAACTAGGGGTTGTTTAGATAAAGACACAACTAAGTTAGTTTTAGTAGAGAGCTTCTTGTCACGAGAAAGATATTTGTCCCTAGACAATCGATAACTAGACCAGTAATCATTATTGTAATTTTATTTGAGGGAGAGGCATAAGCTAACATACTTTCTCTTCTTGGATCATATGTACTTATGATTGGAACTCTAGCAAGCATCCGCAACTACTAAAGATCATTAAGGTAAAACCCAACCATATCATTATAAGGCATCAAGTCCTCTTTACTCCCATACGCAAACAACCTACTTACTCGGGTCTGTGCTTCTGTCACTCACGCCACCCACCATAAGCAAATCATGAACATATTGCAAACCCTACAGCGGGGATCCCTCACGCTTGCGCGACACGGAGAGCACCATAGGACAGCACCAATAAAACATGCAACTCAAACCAATCACGATCATCAATTAACCCATAGGACAAAACGGATCTACTGAAACATCATAGGATAGCCATACATCATTGGGAAATAATATATAGCGTTGAACACCATGTTTAAGTAGAGATTACAGCGGGTAAAAGAGGGGTTACACAGCTGCATAGAGGGGGGAAGAGTTGGTGATGACGGCGGTGAAGTTGTTGGTGTAGATCATTGTCGCGATGATGGCCCCGACGGCGTTCCGGCGCCACCAGGAGAGAGGGGGGGAGAGCCCCCCTTCTTCTTCTTCTTCCTTGACCTTCCCCCTAGATGGAAGAAGGGTTTCCCCTCCGGTCCATGGCCTCCATGGCGGTGGAGGGCAAGAGCCCCTCTTGCCCCTCCGAGATTGGATCTGTCTCTCTGTTTCCTTCTGTTTCTGCGCTCCCTGATTCTGCCCTTTCACCGTTTCTTAAATTCCCGGAGATCCGTAACTCCGATTGGGCTGAAATTTTAACACGATTTTTATCTGGATATTGGCTTTCTTGCAGCGAAAGAAGGGCACCAACCACCTTACGGAGTGTCCATGAGGGCCCAGGGCGCGCCCCCTGCCTCGTGGACTCCTCGGGCATCGTCTCACGTTGATTATTTTCCCCAAAAATCACATATATTCCAAAAAAAATCTCCGAAAGTTTTTATCGCGTTTGGACTCCGTTTGATATGGATTTTCTACGAAACAAAAAACATGCAACAAACAGGAACTGGCACTGTGCACTGGATCAATATGTTAGTCCCAAAAATAGTATAAGAAGTTGCCAAAAGTATGTAAAACTTGTAGAATATTGGCATGGAACAATCAAAAATTATAGGTACGACGGAGACGTATTAGTATCCCCAAGCTTAATTCCTGCTCGTCCTCGAGTAGGTAAATGATAAAAAAAGATAATTTTTGATGTGGAATGCTACCTAGCATGATCTTGATCATGTAATCTAATCATGGCATGGATATTAAGACACGAGTGATTCAAAGCAATAGTCTATCATTTGA
This sequence comes from Triticum aestivum, assembly GCF_018294505.1. Classification (NCBI taxonomy): domain Eukaryota; kingdom Viridiplantae; phylum Streptophyta; class Magnoliopsida; order Poales; family Poaceae; genus Triticum; species Triticum aestivum. The sequence goes on along the minus strand of NC_057805.1, from coordinate 295,604,507 downwards.
CATTAAGACAATAATACTTCAAGCATACTAATAACGCAATCATGTCTTTTCAAAATAACATGGCCAAAGAAAGTTATCCCTACAAAATCATGTGGTCTGGCTATGCTCCATCTTCACCACACAAAATATTCAAACCATGCACAACCCCGATGACAAGCCAAGCAATTGTTTCATACTTTTGATGTTCTCAAACCTTTTCAACTTTCACGCAATACATGAGCGTGAGCCATGGACATAGCACTATAGGTGGAATAGAATATGGCGGTGGAGGTTGTGTGGAGAAGACAAAAAGGAGAAAGTCTCACATCGACGCGGCTAATCAACGGGCTATGGAGATGCCCATCAATTGATGTCAATGTGAGTGAGTAGGGATTGCCATGCAACGGATGCACTAGAGATATAAGTGTATGAAAGCTCAAATTGAAACTAAGTGGGTGTGCATCCAACTTGCTTGCTCATGGAGACCTATGGCATTTGAGGAAGCCCATCGTTGGAATATACAAGCCAAGTTCTATAATGAAAAATCCCCACTAGTATATGAAAGTGATAACTCAAGAGACTCTCTATATGAAGAACATGGTGCTACTCTGGAGCACAAGTGTGGTAAAAGGATGGTAACATTGTCCCTTCTCTCTTTTCTCTCTTTTTTTCTTTTTTTTTCTTTTTTTGTAGGCTTCTTTGGCCTCTCTCCTTTTTTTAGGGCTTCTTTGGCCACTTTTATTTTGATAACCTCACATGGGACAATGTTCTAATAATGATGATCATCACACTTTTATTTACTTACAACTCAATATTACAACTCGATATCTAGAACAAAGTATGACTCTATATGAATGCCTCCGGCGGTGTACCGGGATGTGCAATGATCTAGCGTAGCAATGACATCAAAAAACTGACAAGTCATGTAAACACCATGCTAGCTATCTTACGATCATGCAAAGAAATATGACAATAAGTGCTCAAGTCATGTATATGATGATGATGGAAGTTGCATGGCAATATATCTCGGAATGGCTCTGGAAACGCCATGATAGGTAGGTATGGTGGCTGTTTTGAGGAAGATATAGGAGGCTTATGTGTGATAGAGCGTATCGTATCACGGGGTTTGGATGCACCGGCGAAGTTTGCACCAACTCTCGAGGTGAGAAAGGGCAATGCACGGTACCCAAGAGGCTAGCAATGATGGAAGGGTGAGAGTGCCTATAATCCATGGACTCAACATTAGTCATAAAGAACTCACATACCTATTGCAAAAGTCAAAAAGCTATCGAAACAAAGCATTAGACGCATTCTAGGGGGATAGATTGGTAGGAAAAGACCATCGCTCGTCCCCGGCCGCCACTCATAAGACAATCAATAAATAAATCATGCTCCGACTTCATTACATAACGGTTCACCATACTTGCATGCTACGGGAATCACAAACTTCAACACAAGTATTTCTACAATCCACAATTACCCACTAGCATGACTCTAATATCACCATCTTTATATCGCAAAACTATTGCAAGGAATCAAACATATCATATTCAGTGATCCACAATTTTTATGTAGGATTTTATGGCTAACCATGTGAATGACCCATTCCTGTCAACTCTCTAAATAGATATAAGTGAAGAAACAGAGTTTAATTCTTTCTACAAAAGATATGCCCATGCTCTAACAAATATAAGTGAAGTAAAAGAGCATTCTACAAATGGTGGTTTTCTATGTGTAGGGAAACAGGCAATCCAAACTCCAAATGATATAAGTGAAGCACATGAAGTGTTCTAATAGCCATACTCAAAAGAATAAGTGAAGTGCATGAAGCGTTCTATAAATCAACCATGGACTATCTCATACCAGCATGGTGGATTATTAAAAGGGAAATAAAAAGCACACGACGCTCCAAGATTTACGCATATCATATGACGAATAAAAATATAGCTCCAAGTAAAATTACCGATGATCGTTAGAAGAAAGAGGGGATGCCTTCCGGGGCATCCCCAAGCTTAGTTGCTTGGGAGTCCTTGAATATTACCTTGGGGTGCCTCGGGCATCCCCAATCTTAGGTTCTTGCCACTCCTTATTCCTTCATCCATCATGATCTCACCCAAAACTTGAAAACTTCAATCACACAAAACTTAACAAAACCCTCGTGAGATCCGTTAGTATAATAAAACAAATCACCATTCTAAGTACTATTGAAAACTAATTCATATTTTATTTTTGCATTGTAGCTACTGTATTATAACTTCTCCGTTGCTTATACTACCGATACAATCGATAGTTTCACCAAAACGAGCAAAACAATGCATCAAAAACAGAATCTGTCTTAAACAGGACAGTCTGTAGTAATCTGAACATCAACCATACTTCTGTAACCCAAAAATTCTGAAAAAAATAGAAAAATAAACAATTTGTATAGAAAGACAGTGAAAAAAGTTTCAGAACCGTTTGACGTTCCAGTAAAAAATGTAAAATCGCGCACTACAGCCAAAGTTTCTGTTTTGCACCGCACAAACCAACAAGCAATGTAAACATCCCAAAGGCAAATCTTGGCACATTATTTTATAATACAATGGAATTGTACAAGGGGATAATTATTTTTGTTGAAAATTTTCTGTAATTAAGATTCACAAAGTTTCCGTGAGCATGAACAAAGTTCAAGGAGCTCCCCCACTTCAACAATGCTTGTCTCTCTCACTTTCACTTTCCTTTTTGAAAAGTTTTGGGTTCCCCTCTATTTTTTTTGTTTTTAAACTTTATAAAAGCACTCAAAAGAAATAAATGACTCTCTAAACTTCCGGGTTGTGTCCCTGGCAGCGCTTTCTTTAAAGCCATTAAGCTAGGCATAAGGTGCTCAAGTAATGAATCCACCCGGATCCCAAGGTATATCAAAGCCAATTTGAATTAGCAATGATTTGACATTTAGTAGTGAGCACAAAGCAACATATATCAAGCAATGACGAAGTCTAACTCTCTTCCTATGCATCGGCATGTCATACAAGAACAATTCATGCACATCAAGTAAAGGCCAATGCATAGCATAAGAAGTTTCTTGCAATTTTATCATGTTGGAAACATAGAGAGGCGGAGATGTAGTTCCTCTCTCATAATAATTGCAAGTAGGAGCAGCAAGCACATGCATATTATATTCATCAAAATTATCATGTGCAACGGTAAAAGGCCACCCATCAATATAATCCTTAATAAGTGCAAACTTCTCCGATATAGTGTAGTTTGGAGAATTCAAAAAGATAATAGGACTATCATGTCTGGGTGCAATAGAAACAATTTCATTCTTAACATAAGGAACTATAGCAAGTTCATCTCCATAAGCATCATTCATATTGGCATCTTGGCCACAAGAATAGCAAGCATCAAGTTCATCAAAAAGGGATATTTCAAACGAATCAACGAGATCATAGCAATTATCATGGCATTCATCCTTTGGTAAGAACGAAGGGACATTAAATAATGTATGAGTTAGAGAGTTACTCTCATTAGAAGGTGGGCACGGGTAGCTAATATGATCTTCCTCCTTTTCGTCTTCGCTCTCCTCATCATCTTTTTCATCCAATGAGCTCATAGTTTCATCAATTTCTTCTTCCATAGACTCCTGCAAAATATTAGTCTCTTCTCGGACAGCGAAGACTTTCTCAATAAATTCATCAATATCATAATTGTATTTATAATTCTCATAGCAATATTTAAGGATAGCTAAATTTTTAGGTCTATAAACTGAATCATCAAAATCTTTAAACTCTTTAAAAAAGATTCAATTTCACATGCACCCTTAAAAGCAACAATTTCTTCTATTCGTTCCACATCATAGTAATCATATATACCTCTAGCATAAGAACCCAAGGTTTTATTATCATTAAATCTGCGTGAAAAGGGAAGGTGTGGAGCCTTCATCCTAGAGCAACAAGTATAATCATATCTCAAGCATAGTTGCCGAGCATACCAATGTAACATATGAATTTGATCCCATAATAGTTTCCCTTTTTGAGTCAAGTGATAATCCCTAAAGTATTCACGTTGATCCAACGTGTCTCCCAATATATAATTGAATGGGGTTTCCTCAGGATTATTAAAGTAGTGCATAATATCTTTCACATAATGAGCATCGAGTGTTTTAGGAGGTTCCCCATCTCCATGAGAAGCAAGTACACCTAATGTTTTTGGTATTTCGTGTTCCATATCCATAACTAAAGATAGATAACAACTTAGAACAGAAAATAAAAACTACTTAGTGATAAAGCAAACAAGCACACACGAGAATATTCACCCCACGCTATTGCTCCCCGGCAACGGCGCCAGAAAAAGGTCTTGATAACCCACAAGTATAGGGGATCAATTGTAGCCTCTTTCGATAAGTGAGAGCGTCGAACCCAACAAGGAGCTAAAGGTAGAACAAATATTCCCTCAAGTTCTATCGACCACCGATACAAATCTACGCACGCTTAACGCTCGCTTTACCTAGAACAAGTATGAAACTAGAAGTACTTTGTAGGTGTTGTAGGCTAGGTTTGCAAGATAATAAAGAGCACGTAAACTAGGGGCTGTTTAGATAAAGACACAGCTAAGTTAGTTTTAGTAGAGAGCTTCTTGTCACGAGAAAGTTATTTGTCCCTAGACAATCGATAACTGGACCGGTAATCATTATTGCAATTTTATTTGAGAGAGAGGCATAAGCTAACATACTTTCTCTTCTTGCATCATATGCACTTATGATTGGAACTCTAGCAAGCATCCGCAACTACTAAAGATCATTAAGGTAAAACCTAACCATAACATGATAAGGCATCAAGTCCTCTTTACTCCCATACGCAAACAACCTACTTACTCGGGTCTGTGCTTCTGTCACTCACGCCACCCACCATAAGCAAATCATGAACATATTGCAGACCCTACAACGGGGATCCCTCATGCTTGCGCGACACGGAGAGCACCATAAGACAGCACCAATAAAATATGCAACTCAAACCAATCATGATCATCAATTAACCCATAGGACAGAACGGATCTACTCAAACATCATAGGATAGCCATACATCATTGGGAAATAATATGTAGCATTGAACATCATGTTTAAGTAGATATTATAGCGGGTAAAAGAGGGGTTACACCGCTGCATAGAGGGGGGAAGAGTTGGTGATGACTGCGGTGAAGTTGCTGGTGTAGATCGTTGTCGCAATGATGGCCCCGGCGGCGTTCCGGCGCCACCGGGAGAGAGGGGGAGAGAGCCCCCCTTCTTCTTCTTCTTCCTTGACCTTCCCCCTAGATGGGAGAAGGGTTTCCCCTCTGGTCCATGGCCTCCATGGCGGCGGAGGGGCGAGAGCCCCTCTGAGATTGGATCTCTCTCTCTGTTTCCTTCTGTTTCTACGCTCCCTGATTCTGCCCTTTCACCGTTTAGTAAATTCGCGGAGATCCGTCACTCCGATTGGGCTGAAATTTTAACACGATTTTTACCTGGATATTGGCTTTCTGGCGGCGAAGAAAGGGCACCAAATGCCTTATGGAGTGTCCACAAGGGCCCAGACCGCGCCCTACCCCCTGGGGCGTGCCCCCTGCCTCGTGGACTCCTCGGGCATCGTCTCGCGTTGATTCTTTTTCCTAAAAATCACATATATTCTAAAAAAAATCTCTGGAAGTTTTTATCGCATTTGGACTCCGTTTGATATGGATTTTCTACGAAACAAAAAACATGCAACAAACAGGAACTGGCACTGGGCACTGGATCAATGTGTTAGTCCCAAAAATAGTATAAGAAGTTGCCAAAAGTATGTAAAACTTGTAGAATATTGGCATGGAACAATAAAAAATTATAGATAAGACGGAGTCATATCAGTCTTCCGGTGCAAGGGGATGGTGGAACGTGGACTCAATGCCAATCACCTCATGATCACGGACTACACTCGTGATCTCAAGGTGGATGGCAAGTCCATGAAGGACATCGTCTTCACCTTCAACGAGAAAATCAACTTCCTCCAAAGCCAGATCTATGATCTCCAAAACCAAGTCTTTGAATATGAGGCGAGGTTTAAAGGTATGAGTTTGGATGCCAGTTGCAGGACCCGTGAGACTCACTCCTCCTCTTATAATGGTGAGCCCCTACCGTGGAAACCCGAGGACAAGATCGCCTCTACTTCATCACCACCTCCTTCTTCATCACCAAAAGAAAACTGAGTATCGGGTATGGGCACTCCCCTTGGCTTTCGTGAAGCTTGGGGGAGGTGCCCCGGTATCGTATCACCCCCACTATCTTTTGCCTTTACTTATTTTAGTTTGATCTTTTGCTTTAGATGAATAAAAGTTTAGTTCGATCCTTTCTTTTTGAGAGCTTGCTTAGTGATCTATCCTTGTAATCGTGTGCGAGATATATAATAAAGTTTAGTTTGAGTTTTTGCTTTCTTTACTTTCATGTTCCAATAAAAAGAAAGGAAATAAATGAAAAGATCATATGCTAATCCTATGGTAGGTGACGACACAACATAAGGAAAAGTATAAGTACAAAATTTTATTAGAGATTGACAAACATAGCATTAGTCAATGATACAACTCATGAAAGAATTAATAAGGGAAGAGAAGATTCACATATAAATACACTATCATGGAAATCTTTTGTGACTGTGAGCCCCCATCAAAATATTATATGCCAAAATTGTTGACGTTGGACAAGGAAGACAACTTAATGATTTATGTTTGTTCATATTCACATAGAAGTCATATTGTCATAGATCCTTCAACATGTGGTGCTTGCCCCCCATCTTTGCTAGCCAAAAATTCCGCACTAAGTAGAGATACTACTTGTGCTCCAAAAACCCTTAAACCCAAATCTTATTTTCAAGAGTCCACCATACCTACCTATGGATTGAGTAAGATCATTCAAGTAAGTTGTCATCGGTGCAATAAGGCAATAGAAATTTCTTCTAAAAGTGTAAGATCATTTAGTGTAAGAGAAAATTGAGCGTTGTACGAACTTGTGATGGTAAAGAAATAAAAGCAACAGACTGCACAATAAAGGTTGCCATCACAAGGGAAATATAACGTGACATTCTCTTGCACTAAGGGGTTGAGCATACAAACAAATAAGCGCATGGCAACCTCTGCTTCCCTCTGCGAAGGGCCTATCTTTTACTTTTATGTATTTACTTTTATGCAAGAGTCAAAGTTTTTCTCTCTATTCCTTTTTATTTTCTCCTTTGGCAAGCATCATGTGGTGAGGAAAGATCTAGGCACATATGTCCAGTTGAATATGGGTAGCATGAGTTACTATTGTTGACATCACCCTTGAGGTGAATACGTTGGGAGGCGAAACTATAAGCCCGTATCTTTCTGTGTGTCCGGTTGGAACGTTTTGCTCATGTGTATGCGGTGAGTGTTAGCAATCATAGAAGTGTGATGCCCCCGATTCAATCGTACACTAATCATGCACGCAAACGTGTACGATCAAGATCAGGGACTCACGGGAAGATATCACAACACAACTCTAAAACATAAATAAGTCATACAAGCATCATAATACAAGCCAGGGGCCTCGAGGGCTCGAATACAAGTGCTCGATCATAGACGAGTCAGCGAAAGCAACAATATCTGAGTACAGACATAAGTTAAACAAGTTTGCCTTAAGAAGGCTAGCACAAACTGGGATACAGATCGAAAGAGGCGCAGGCCTCCTGCCTGGGATCCTCCTAACTGCTCCTAGTCGTCGTCAGCGGGCTGCACGTAGTAGTAGGCTCCTCCGGTGTAGTAGGAGTCGTCGTCGACGGTGGCGTCTGGCTCCTGGGCTCCAGCATCTGTTTTCGACAACCAGGTAGAAAGGAAAGGGGGAAAAGAGGGAGAAAAGCAACCGTGAGTACTCATCCAAAGTACTCGCAAGCAAGGAGCTACACTACATATGCATGGGTATATGTGTAAAGAGCCATATTGGTGGACTGAACTGCAGAATGCCAGAATAAGAGGGGGATAGCTAATCCTGTCGAAGACTACGCTTCTGGCCTCCTCCATCTTGCAGCATGTAGAAGAGAGTAGATGGTAAATTCACCAAGTAGCATCGCATAGCATAAACCTACCCGGCGATCCCCTCCTCATCGCCCTGTTAGAGAGCGATCACCGGGTTATATCTGGCACTTGGAAGGGTGTGTTTTATTAAGTATCCAGTGCTAGTTGTCATAAGGTCAAGGTACAACTCCGGGTCGTCCTTTTACCGAGGGACACGGCTATTCGAATAGATAAACTTCCCTGCAGGGGTGCACCACATAACCCAACATGCTCGATCCCATTTGGCCGGACTCACTTTTTTGGGTCATGCCCGGCCGCGGAAGATCAACACGTCGCAGCCCTACCTAGGCACAACAGAGAGGTCAGCACGCCGGTCTAAACCCTATGCGCGCAGGGGTCTGGGCCCATCGCCCATTGCACACCTGCACGTTGCGTACGCGGCCAGAAGCAGACCTAGCCCCCTTAATACAAGTGCGAGCTTACGGTCCAATGCGGCGCGCGCCGCTCAGTCGCTGACGTCACGAAGGCTTCGGCTGATACCACGTCGTCGAGTGCCCATAACTGTTCCCGCGTAGTTGGTTAGTGCGTATAGACCAAATGGCCAGACTTAGATCAAATACCAAGAACTCGTTAAGCGTGTTATTTTTAAGTATCCGCGGACGCCGACCAGGGCCAGGCCCACCTCTCTCCTAGGTGGTCTCAACCCGCCCTGTTGCTCTGCCACAAAGTAACAGTCAGGGGCCGTCAGGAACCCAGGCCCACCTCTACCGGGATGGAGCCACCTGTCCTTTCAGCCCCCTCATCAGAATCACTTGCGGGTACTCAACGAGCTGACCAGACTTTAGTCACCACATGTGTCATGTATATAAAGTATATAGTATATACCCGTGATCACCTCCCAAGTGATCACAGCCCGATAGTATAGCACAGCAGACAGACAAGAATGTAGGGCCACTGATGGAAAACTAGCATCCTGTACTAAGCATGTAGGATTGCAGGTAAAGGTAACAACAGTAGTGGCAAAGATAGGCTATGCAGCAGAATAGGATTAACGGAAAGCAGTAACATGCTACACTACTCTAATGCAATAGTATAGAGAAGAATAGGCGATATCTGGTGATCAAGGGGGGGGCTTGCCTGGAAGCTTAGCCGAGAAGGAGGGGTCGTCAACACCGTAGTCGTACTGGGTAGCAGCAGCGTCGGTCTTGGGGTCTACCGGAGAAGAAGAGGGGGAAGAACAGTAAATATGGAGCAAACAAAGCATCACAAAACATAACGAGGCAATACGCGGTGCTAGGTATGCCCTAACGCGGTAGGAGGCGATACCGACGAAGGGGGGAAACATCCGGGAAAGTATCCCCGGTGTTTCGCGTTTTCAGACAGATGAACCGGAGGGGGAAAGTTGCATCTTCACTATGCTAGGGACGTGTGGCGGATGAACGGACTGTGTATTCGGATTCGTCTCGTCGTTCTGAGCAACTTTCATGTATAAAATATTTTCATCCGAGTTATGGTTTATTTTATATGAATTTTCAAAGTTTTTAAATGATTTTCTAATTTCTGGATTTAATTTAATTTGAAACTAAATTAGTATTTAAATGCTATGGGTACACAGGAAGTGTACCCAGAAGTGTGCACCACAGGCTGACAGGTGGGGACAGTTGACTAAGTCAACTACCCAGTCAGCACCTAGTCAGCAGAGGCTGACGGGTGGGCTAGGAGGATGCTGACTCAGTGGTCAATAGGTCAACATTGACCTGTCAAATAGGCAGGTGGTGGGCCACCTGTCAGTGACACATGGATTTAACATGTATTTCTCTTAAAGTTCCTCTAATTAGCTGGAGGGGCCCACATGTTATACTCTAGTTTATCAATAGGTTTATTTTCAAAACAGTGTTAGTTTAGTGGGTGGGCCCCCGGCGTCAGTGCGTGTTTATGGGGTATTAGTGGCAAACGACAACCACGTCATCGGATTAGCGCCGGCGACGAGCTACAGAACGACAGCGGCATAGGAGCTCACCAGAAACGGCGTACGGGGAGCCGTACGCGGCGCGGATGGGTCCATTCGAACACCTACGCGACGGCGCATCGCATGGTGGTGGTGGCACAGCCGGGGGTGGTCGGTGTCGACCGATACAACGGCGACCGACGGCAACAGAAGGCAGGCGATATGGGAAGCAGCGAGCCAGGGCACGCGCGCGCGTGAGTGAGGCCCGACGTGGCTGAGTGCGGGCGCACGCGTGGTCCAGGGACGGGTGAGCGCGGCTCGGCCGTGGTGACCGGGCGGAGAAAGGGGGCGGTTCGAGAGGGTTCCTCACCCACGCAGCAGGGGAACGGGAGGCGTGGCTCGGAGAAGCAGTGCGAGGAGGGGACGAGGATGACGCAGTCCGGCGGGGAGGCGACGCCGGCGAGGTAGCGGGCGATCCGATGGCGGCGGCGGCGAGCGGCGACGGGGTGGGGGCGCCGAGCGCTGGGCGCCAGTCGGGAGGAGGTGAGGACGAGGCGGCGCTGGTGTGGCGGTGGAGCGCCGATGTGAGGCGGGGCGGTCCGGCAATGGTGTCGGGGGCGAGCGGCGTGCGCCTCCTGATCCAGATCGGGGGAGGGGAACCGAGCGAGTGGGGGAGAGTGGTGGAGATCGTGCGGGGGAGGGGTAAAGTGGACCGGGTGGTGCTAGGGTTTTGGCCTCGGGGGGGGGGGGGGTTAGTAGGCAAGTGGGGTTGGGCCGGCCGACTGAGCTGAGGCCCACGTGGGCAGGGGGGTTCCTCTATTCCCTTTTTTTGTTTTCTCTTGATTTGCTTTTCCTTTTCTATTTTTCTTTTATTTCTTTACTGTTTTCATTTATAGTTTCTATTATTTTAGTTTTATAAAATACCAAGTTAGCACCTAAATTAGTATTACTAATTAGGCCACTACCATAATTATTTTGTCACACTAGTTATATTATTATAACTTTATAAAAGGCATTAAATTAATTGTTTTGCCCTAAGCTTTGGTTATTTTAGTGAATTTAAATATTATAAGAAATGTTGGTTTCTCCACCATTATTACTCATGAATTATTCGGCAGCACCCCAACATTTTAGTTTTAATATTTGAAAATATTTTATTGTTTGCTTGATTTTGAATTTGAATTCGAACCGGTTTCGAACTAACGCGAGATTAGCAAAAGTAATCGAGGTGACGTGGCATCATTAACGTGGGATTACTGTAGCCTAATTATCCGGGCGTCACAATTCTCCTCCATTACAAGAAACCTCGTCCCGAGATTTAAGAGGTAGTGAAAGGGGGGAAGGTTTAGTTGCGAAATTCTAACGGATCTTCTCGGCCTTGGTTACTCTTCTCGAAGAGGTCGATCCATTAAGTTGATGCCTTCATTCCTCTTCTCCAGGTCATTATGATGAAGTTGTCGTCCTTCCTTCAGGATCTTCACCGTACTTACGGAAGGTTAAGAGAGGAAAACTCTATAAGGACGGATTCTAACAGGATTGAGCATCAGACGGTTAACTCGGGGGAAGAAGCATAAGTATCTCTCGACTTGAAACTTAAGAAGATATCGAGAGCAAAGTAAGAAGGTACCATGAGAAGTTTCAAATGGATAGGTAATGGTTCTATGTCTGAAACCAAGTGCGAAAAGGGTCCAGAGCAACGAGATTAAGTATTGCGTCTGTTACGAAAATAGATCACTAGGAAGGTGGCCCATGAATTACATACGAGGCCACGCGCGAGGAACAACCTTGTGAACAGGGGGTGTACAGGAGAGTCAGGTTTCGATCCTGTGGAACTGTGGGTTATGGGCCCACAATGTGGGTTAAAATTAGAAAGGGGGCTGACATGTTGCACGGTCATGATAGCAAGGCATGTCAGAGGGTAGCCTGCCAGCTATGTTGGCAACAACGTTGGTACCAAGGGCGAGGGACGAAGAGAACCATTTTCCTGCTCGTTGAACGAGGCAGACCAATAGGCAAGGTTCTCGTCCATCGGTGGCTACCGGAATGTCATCAACAATAGTAACAGGGTCTTATTGACAGAGTAGTACACCGAGGTGTTTACATAAGCAGTGAATTATTACTGCTTAGATCATATAGATCACAAGAAAGATTAAATAAAATAATGGAAAGGAAAAGGGTGATCACCATATTAAACAGAACAATGGAAAGGAAAATGTGTTTAAACACATATTTCAAGGGTATATCCTTCCCAAGGTCAAGCTGAGCATGATATCCATGACATGATATAATCTAGAAAACTCTTTAGGTAGGGGAGAGAAATTTCATGACATTACCCATACAACGGTGTTTGGATAATTGAGCAAGAATCATTTAGCATTGGGCTTCAAATGTTCTTGTAAAAAAATGAGTACCACAGACATGCTTCGAGATAGCATTGGCATGGTCTTCAAGAAAGGTCAGACTTTGGATACAAAGGATCCATCAGGAACAACTTGTAGAATAAGTTTTACAATTTCCTCATGGAAGAATGGATAACCTTGCTGAAAGGAAGAACTATAACAATAGGTCCTCCGGTCAAGTGTGCTAGGCATGACATCACCTTACCGGGTCATATAAAGACCAATGTTATAACTCTTGAAAATATGCTCCAACCATCATAGCTGACCGAGATTCAGATCTGATCGGTGTTAGGAAACCTTAGACTCAGGATGCCTGAGAAGAAAAGGTGCCGGACAAATTGACGGGATGACACTGTAAGATTCTCAGGAAATGAACTATGAAGTGATTTCCGTTATCAAGAGTTCACCATTAACCCAAGGAGAGGACAAGGAGGTGGCTGATGGTCTAAGGACAATTCATCGAGATTTCCAAAAGATGGATTTCCACAATTATGTGAACAAGGAGATAACACTTGTCAATTCAAATGATATAATGTTGTATGCTCTAGGAAAACATACACCATCAATCATTAGTCGAAAGGTGTGCCCGGAATATGACCTTAGGCAGGAAGATCAATGTTAGAGTGATGATTCAATAACCAACAGTCTAAGAACGAATTGTCGATCGTTAACTTCAAAGCAATAAGGTTGATAGAAGTACAGAACTCAAACAACATCGTTAGCATATTGGTATCCTAGTTAAAAACAACACGGGGACCAAGGAAGAGTGGTGATGGTGAGAAGTATCATCATACCGAGAATTTCTAAGAGGTGGGGAAATGCTCACGACATTCTTGACATCAAAGATGGTAATACTCCACGGTAGAACATAACATAAGTTGGATAGCAAGGAACTCAAGGTACAACACAAAACAAGAACAAGTTTTTGTGTTGGGGGGAATGCAATAATGTTGTCGATGATAACCCAAACCATCGAGGGCAAAGGATGGTATTTCTCATCAAAATTCGATAGATCTCTTGGAAGAGCTCAGAATGTTGATGATATTCACGACACATTTGTCGCGAGAGTTCATGAAGATGTAATCGATCGGCGACGACATCAAGTCAAAGGAATGATGAAGCGAAAGGTTATTGGAACCAAGGGTACGACACAAACTCGAAACCAAGCTTGTTGTTCAAGGCGAAATGATACGACGTGGAGGATCGACGTAAGGTTAGTTCATCGTCGAAAATTGTGCTCCGGGAAGAAGGACCAGGTAGCACAGTTAAAATTTAGCATGGTAATGATATAGCCGATCAGGCTAGGGATGTCGTGATCGAGTACAAACTCGTAAGCAAAGAAGATTACTAAGAGTTGTTTATTCGCGATGCGGACTCGATTCAGTTATCGATGTCCTTGAGTGTTTAATAACTCGAAGCCCGTGAAAATTTGGAATCAATGAGAATGTAGCACTTGATGGAGAACTCATAAGAAGTTATGCAGTTCCGTGATAATCTCGAGATACCAGGGGGTAATACTCGACGACAAACCAAAGTAGAGGTTCGCAGAAGACAGGTGCTTAAACTTGTACGAGAAATGGTATTTAAAGGAGAACATGGTCCGAACCATGATTGCAAAAGGCCAGATCCCAGATATAAGATGAACTTATACCAAGGGAATAATTAATTTAAGAGAAGCTTTTAATGATAAGATCTACATCGTGTCCATGGGCATGAACACAAAGTTCAAGGTCGACTCCCACTTCTCTAATGCATAACCTTTCATTCACTTCTCATTTTCGAAGAAGTTGTAATGTTGAAATTTTATCTAGCAAAATACCAGAAGAGTATGACTCGTGAAAACTTTCGAGGTCACACATATTAAGGAAGGCCTAGGTTCAACCCATCGGGGCATCATGGAAACATATATCACAAACTTCAGGGATAAATAACTCAAGCTCGATAGTAGAGCATGGGTGACAAAACGAGAGGATACAATTTACTGAAGGCATTGTGTATCAAGGAAAGAACTTCTCGAGGGTTTTGTATACGAAAGACACTGTCGGATGATATTCCAACAAAGGATCCGACGGTCCATAGCGGAGCTAATGTGAGTATCGGCACACATCCAGAGGAAGAAACAATGTGAAGGCATTAGATTATAGAAGCAACTGACTAATTCAAAGCTCACATGTAAAGGAATTATAGTTTCCAAATCAAAGGATCAGAAGCAAATGCTCTGATTAACGATGGATAACTTGAGTAAGCTTAGGGGTACAAACGATGACAATTTGGTTAGTCGAGATCCAACTCATGTTAAAAAATGACGTCTGAGCCGGAAGGATGAATTCTAGGATATGATTGAGGATTGCGAGCATTCGCAACATATTGAATCAATGGACTCAAAATGATATTTGACAAAGGATGCCAATAAGATTACCAGACTTATGGGATTAACCATAATGCAAGCAAGCAAGAATTTCAAGAGCAAGACGATGCTCAGGATTTTTGGAAGATCGAATGGTATTTCGAAAACTTTTGTGAAACACATGAACAACTGGGAAAGAGTGGATACTCGATAAGCGCGAGGAATTATCCGTAAGGGTATTCATGAGGCAAGAACTGTATAGCAGTAAGCTCAAAGGATTCTTGGAACAACGGAGAGCGGTTCGGGGCATCTTGTATTAACAAGATCAACTTGGAATAAAATTAAGAATGACGGGTGTAAGTATTTATCCATAGGGATAGATCAGTGGTAGGGAATTGCAAAAGCAACGAGCACAAAGTCTCGAGAACATCGGAGAGTATCTTCGAAATCCTTCGGTGCACCAAGCAATCATCTGGAGTGAGGGGCTCTCCGGGAGGAAGTAGTTACGAGAACCTAGAGTCAGAGTTAGTAAAATCATTTCACCTGAATAGAAGAGAGGTCAGAGTCCCAGAGTATAGGTCGAGGAATAAAAGATCCTAATACCACCCAATGGCGACGTGGGCCCGTAAGGCACACATCCATGTTAGTAAAAGTTTAGCAATGTCTAGACTCGACTTCGGCCAAGGAATTTGGAACGGGGATTCCTACAGGCAGTTGGCTCTGATACCCACTTGTGACGCCCCCGATTCAATCGTACACTAATCATGCACGCAAACGTGTACGATCAAGATCAGGGACTCACGGGAAGATATCACAACACAACTCTAAAACGTAAATAAGTCATACAAGCATCATAATACAAGCCAGGGGCCTCGAGGGCTCGAATACAAGTGCTCGATCATAGACGAGTCAGCGAAAGCAACAATATCTGAGTACAGACATAAGTTAAACAAGTTTGCCTTAAGAAGGCTAGCACAAACTGGGATACAGATCGAAAGAGGCGCAAGCCTCCTACCTGGGATCCTCCTAACTACTCCTGGTCATCGTCAGCGGGTTGCACGTAGTAGTAGGCTCCTCCGGTGTAGTAGGAGTCGTCGTCGACGGTGGCGTCTGGCTCCTGGGCTCCAGCATTTGTTTGCGACAACCAGGTAGAAAGGAAAGGGGGAAAAGAGGGAGAAAAGCAACCGTGAGTACTCATCCAAAGTACTCGCAAGCAAGGAGCTACACTACATATGCATGGGTATATGTGTAAAGGGCCATATCGGTGGACTGAACTGCAGAATGTCAGAATAAGAGGGGGATAGCTAATCCTGTCGAAGACTATGCTTCTGGCCTCCTGCATCTTGCAGCATATAGAAGAGAGTAGATGGTAAATTCACCAAGTAGCATCGCATAGCATAAACCTACCCGGCGATCCCCTCCTCGTCGCCCTGTTAGAGAGCGATCACCGGGTTATATCTAGCACTTGGAAGGGTGTGTTTTATGAAGTATCTAGTTCTAGTTGTCATAAGGTCAAGGTACAACTCCGGGTCGTCCTTTTACCGAGGGACACGGCTATTCGAATAGATAAACTTCCCTGCAAGGGTGCACCACATAACCCAACACGCTCGATCCCATTTGGCCGGACTCACTTTTCTGGGTCATGCCCTGCCGCGGAAGATCAACACGTCGCAGCCCTACCTAGGCACAACAGAGAGGTCAGCACGCCGGTCTAAAGCCTATGCTAGCAGGGGTCTGGGCCCATCGCCCATTGCACACCTGCACGTTGCGTACGCGGCCGGAAGCAGACCTAGCCCCCTTAATACAAGTGCGAGCTTACGGTCCAATGCGGCGCGCGCCGCTCAGTCGCTGACGTCACGAAGGCTTCGGCCGATACCACGACGTCGAGTGCCCATAACTGTTCCTGCGTAGTTGGTTAGTGCGTATAGACCAAATGGCCAGACTCAGATCAAATACCAAGAACTCGTTAAGCGTGTTATTTTTAAGTATCCGCGGACGCCGACCAGGGCCAGGCCCACCTCTCTCCTAGGTAGTCTCAACCCGCCCTGTCGCTCCGCCACAAAGTAACTGTCGGGGGCCGTCAGGAACCCAAGCCCACCTCTACCGGGATGGAGCCACCTGTCCTTTCAGCCCCCTTATCAGAATCACTTGCGGGTACTCAACAAGCTGACCCGACTTTAGTCACCACATGTGTCATGTATATAAAGTATATAGTATATACCCGTGATCACCTCCCAAGTGATCACATCCCGATAGTATAGCACAGCAGACAAACAAGAATGTAGGGCCACTGATGGAAAACTAGCATCCTATACTAAGCATGTAGGATTGCAGGTAAAGGTAACAACAGTAGTGGCAAAGACAGGCTATGCAGCAGAATAGGATTAACGGAAAGCAGTAACATACTACACTACTCTAATGCAAGAGTATAGAGAAGAATAGGCGATATCTGGTGATCAAGGGGGGGCTTGCCTGGAAGCTCAGCCGAGAAGGAGGGGTCGTCAACACCGTAGTCGTACTGGGTAGCAGCGGCGTCGGTCTTGGGGTCTACCGGAGAAGAAGAGGGGGAAGAACAGTAAATATGGAGCAAACAAAGCATCACAAAACATAACGAGGCAATACGCGGTGCTAGGTATGCCCTAACGCGGTAGGAGGCGATACCGACGAAGGGGGGAAACATCCGGGAAAGTATCCCCGGTGTTTCGCGTTTTCAGACAGATGAACCGGAGGGGGAAGTTGCGTGTTCACTATGCTAGGGACGTGTGGCGGATAAATGGACTGTGTATTCGGATTCGTCTCGTCGTTCTGAGCAACTTTCATGTATAAAATATTTTCATCCGAGTTACGGTTTATTTTATATGAATTTTCAAAGTTTTTAAATGATTTTCTAATTTCTGGATTTAATTTAATACGAAACTAAATTAGTATTTAAATGCTATGGGTACACAGGAAGTGTACCCAGAAGTGTGCACCACAGGCTGACAGGTGGGGACAGTTGACTAAGTCAACTACCCAGTCAGCACCCAGTCAGCAGAGGCTGACGGGTGGGCTAGGAGGATGCTGACTCAGTGGTCAATAGGTCAACATTGACCAGTCAAACAGGCAGGTGGTGGGCCACCTGTCAGTGACACATGTATTTAACAGGTATCGTTCCTCTAATTAGCTGGCGGAGCCCACATGTTATACTCTAGTTTATTAATAAGTTTATTTTCAAAACAGTGTTAGTTTAGTGGGTGGGCCCCCGGCGTCAGTGCGTGTTTATGGGGTATTAGTGGCTAACGACAACCACGTCATCAGATTAGCGCCGGCGACGAGCTACAGAACGACAGCGGCATAGGAGCTCGCCGGAAACGGCGTACGAGGAGCCGTACGCGGCGCGGATGGGTCCATTCGAACACCTACGCGACGGCGCATCGCATGGTGGTGGTGGCACAGCGGGGGGTGGTCGGTGTCGACCGATACAACGGTGACCGACGGCAACAGAAGGCGGGCGATATGGGAAGCAGCGGGCCAGGGCACGCGCACGCGTGAGTGAGGCCCGACGTGGCTGAGTGCAGGCGCACGCGTGGTCCAGGGACGGGTGAGCGCGGCTCGGCCGTGGTGACCAGGCGGAGAAAGGGGGGTGGTTCGAGAGGGTTCCTCACCCACGCAGCAGGGGAACGAGCGGCGTGGCTCGGAGAAGCGGTGCGAGGAGGGGACGAGGACGACGCAGTCCGGCGGGGAGGCGACGCCGGCGAGGTAGCGGGCGATCCGATGGCGGCGGCATCGAGCGGCGACGGGGTGGGGGCGCCGAGCGCTGGGCGCCAGTCAGGAGGAGGTGAGGACGGGGCAGCGCTGGTGTGGCGGTGGAGCGCCGGTGTGAGGCGGGGCGGTCCGGCAATGGTGTCGTGGGCGAGCGGCGTGCGCCTCCTGATCCAGATCGGGGGAGGGGAACCGAGCGAGTGGGGGAGAGTGGTGGAGATCGTGCGGGGGAGGGGTAAAGTGGACCGGGTGGTGCTAGGGTTTCGGCCTCGGGGGGGGGGGGGGGGGGGGGGGGGTTAGTAGGTAAGTGGGGTTGGGCCGGCCGACTGAGCTGAGGCCCAGGTGGGCACGGGGGTTCCTCTATTCCCTTTTTTTGTTTTCTCTTGATTTGCTTTTCCTTTTCTATTTTTCTTTTATTTCTTTACTGTTTTCATTTATAGTTTCTATTATTTTAGTTTTATAAAATACCAAGTTAGCACCTAAATTAGTATTACTAATTAGGCCACTGCCATAATTATTTTGGCACACTAGTTATATTATTATAACTTTATAAAAGGCATTAAATTAATTGTTTTTCCCTGAGCTTTGGTTATTTTTGTGAATTTAAATATTATAAGAAATGTTGGTTTCTCCACCATTATTACTCATGAATTATTCGGCAACACCCCAACATTTTAGTTTTAATATTTGAAAATATTTTATTGTTTGCTTGATTTTGAATTTGAATTCGAACCGGTTTCGAACTAACGCGAGATTAGCAACAGTAATCGAGGTGACGTGTCGTCATTAACATGGGATTACTATAGCCTAATTATCCGGGCGTCACAAGAAGACTATATGATGGTTGAGTATGTGCACTTGCCTAAAGGCTCCGATACGTGACCCTTCCTGAAAAGATGATGAATTGTAGTTGCAAAGTTGACTGAGAACATAGTTTGTTGGTTTCCAATAGAGTTTTTGCTTTATACTTCGATAGTGTGATGAATTGTTACTTATTCATGAGAAGTCTATGATAAAAGTTTTATGTTAAAGTTTGTTGTTGTTATAATAATTCACACGATTCTTCTATGTCCGTATTTTGTTTTTATCGACACCTCTCTCTCTAAGCATGTGGATATGTATTCGATTTTAGTTTTCGCTTGAGGACAAGCGAGGTCTAAGCTTGGGGGAGTTGATACGTCCATTTTGCATCATGTTTATCTACTGTTATTTGTAAAAAAAAATATGCATAATAATGCTTTTTGGAGTAATTCTAATGCCTTTTCTCTCATAATATGCAAGGTACACACAAAGAGGGAGAATTCCGGCAGCTGGAAATCTGGACCTGAAAAAAGCTACGTCAGGCCACCTATTCTGCACTACTCCAAATGAGCTGAATCTTTACGGGGAATTTTTATGGAACATATAAGAAATATTGGAGCCAATAAGTACCAGAGGGGGCCCACCAGGTGGGCACAACCCACCTGGGCGCGCCAGGGAGCCCAGGCGCGCCCTGGTGGGTTGTGCTCCCCTCGGCCCACCTCTAGTGCCCATCTTATGGTATATAAGTTATTTTGACCTAGAAAAAATAAGGAGAGGACTTTCGGGAGTCAGCGCTGCCGTCTCGAGGCGGAACTTGGGCAGGAGCACTTTTGCCCTCCGGCGGAGCGATTCTCCCGGGGGAACTTCCCTCCCGGAGGGGGAAATCATCGTCATCATCATCACCAACAACTCTCCCATCTTGGGGAGGGCAATCTCCATCAACATCTTCAACAGCACCATCTCCTCTCAAACCCGAGTTCATCTCTTGTGTTCAATCTTTGTACCGGAACTATAGATTGGTGCTTGTGGTGACTAGTAGTGTTGATTACATCTCGAGTTGATTACTATATGATTTATTTGGTGGAGGATTATATATTCAGAGCCAATATGCTATTTAATACCCCTCTGATCTTGAGCATGATTATCATTTGTGAGTATAGTTACTTTTGTTCTTGAGGTCACTGGAGAAATCATGTTGCAAGTAATCATGTGAACTTGATATGTGTTCAATATTTTGATAGTATGTATGTTGTGATTCCCTTAGTGGTGTCATGTGAACGTGGACTACATGACACTTCACCATATTTGGGCCTAAGGGAATGCATTGTGGAGTAGTTATTAGATGATGGGTTGCGAGAGTGACAGAAGCTTAAACCCTAGTTTATGCGCTATTCCATAAGGGGCCGATTGGATCCAAAAGTTTAATGCTATGGTTAGAATTTATTCTTAATACTTTTCTCGTAGTTGCGGATGCTTGCGAGGGGGTTAATCATAAGTAGGAGGTTTGTTCAAGTAATAACAACACCTAAGCACCGGTCCACCCACATATCAAATTATCAAAGTAGCGAACATGAATCGAATCAACATGATGAAAGTGACTAGATGAAATTCTCGTGTACCCTCAAGAATGCTTTGCTTATTATTAGAGACCGTTTTGGCCCGTCCTTTGCCTCAAAAGGATTGGACTACCTTGCTGCACTTTTGTTACCGTTACCGTTACTTGCTCGTGACAAACTATATTGCTATCAAACTACTCTGCTACTTATAATTTCAGCACTTGCAGACATTACCTTGCTGAAAACCACTTGTCATTTTCTTCTGCTCCTCGTTGGGTTCGACACTCTTACTTATCAAAAAGGCTATACTTGATCCCATATACTTGTGGGTCATCAATGGTATTGTTCACACTCAGCTGCGATGAAGTCGGTGAGACCAGCATTAGCAGCAAATTGTGCGAACTCTTGATGGATCCCGGCTTCATCCATGAAGGGGTTGTGCGGACACTCGCATGGCCACACCTCCGCCATTCTCCGAGTGCGAAGATCATTATTCGATGACTCCCCAATGACTCCCATGGAGCCCTTCTTGGAAGCAAACTTCCTAAAGAAACTCATCTTATTCCTATGAACAAAATTCTAAAAAAAATTAGTCCAAATTATTCTGTCAACAAAACTTTGCAAGATTGATAGCAACTACTCATAGAGATGTATAAAGGCCATATTGAGCATTCAAACTATGTAGAACTCTAAGAATTCAATATGCAAGCTCATCTACAGCAGCACCAAGAGTAGCTAATTATTTGAAATATAATCCACTAAAGCAAAACCTGATTGGACCAATGGACGAGTCACATACCAAGTAGCAATCGCCCAAAATAGTTTCGGAAATGAAGCTTCGAGGAAAGAGATTGAAATCTGTGGGTTTGAGAGCAAGAACACGAGAGAGAGAGAGAGAGAGAGAGAGAGAGAGAGCACTGGTGAATTTTTTCTGGAGGTAGGTGATGACATGGGCTAAAGAGATAAGTGAGGGGACCCACGTGGGGACCAGAACCCACCAGGGGGCGCCTGGGGCTGCTGGCGCGCCCAGGTGGGTTGTGCCCTCCTGGTGCACCCCCTTTGATGTTATTTGCATCAAAAATTCAAGAAAAAATCGTATTAAATTTTAAGGGCATTCTGAGAACTTTTATTTTTGGGTCATTTTTATTGCATGGGAAATTTAGAAAATAGACAAGACATGGCATTTTATTTTATTTAACTAAGAAAAAAAGTAAACAAACATTGGAAACACAAAGTTGTGCTTACTAAATCCATCAACTTCATACCTCTCAAAAATGATCCATTAATAAGGTTGATCAAGTCTTATTAACAACCACTTTCAATTAGCATGAAACCGAAGAACCTTCATAAAACACTAAGTTACCTCAACGGGGATATGTATGTCCCCCCCCCCCTAATAAGCATTTCATATTTATTTTTGGCAGTAGGTAGAGGTAGTTGAAAACTTCCAATAGCGAGTGTTGGAGATTTTTCAATAACATTAATACCATTCACTTGTAATTGTTTCTTTGGAAAGTGCACCGTATGCTCATTACCATTGATATGAAAAGTGACCTTGCTTTTATTGCAATCTATAACAGCCCCTGCAGTATTCAAGAAGGGTCTACCAAGGATAATCGACATGTCGTCGTCCTCGGGCATCTCAAGTATAACAAAGTCAGTTCAGATAGTAACATTTGAAACAACAACGGGCACATCCTCACAAATACCGATAGGTATGGCAGTTGATTTGTCAGCCATTTACAAAGATATTTCAGTAGGTGTGAGTTTGTTCAAATCAAGTCTTTTATATAAAGAAAATGGCATAACACTAACACGAGCTCCTAAATCACACAAAGCAATTTTGACATAATTTCTTTTTATGGATCAAGGTATAGTTGGTATTCCTGGATCTCCAAAAATTTTAGGCACTCCATCCTTAAAAGAATAATTAGCAAGCATAGTGGAGACTTCAACTTCCAGTATTTTTCTTTTATTAGAGATGTTATCTTTCATATATTTTGCATAAGGGGCCATCTTTAATATATCAGTCAAACGAGTGCGCAAAAAGACTGGCCTAAGCATTTCAACAAAGCGTTCAAATTCTTCATCATCTCTATTCTTAGTTGATTTAGGTGGAAAGGGCATGGGTTTTTGAACCCATGGTTCTCTTTCTGTTCCATGTTTTCTAGCAACGAAGTCTCTTTTATCATATCTTTTATTTTTAGGTTGTGGGTTATCAAGATCAACAGCTGGTTCTATCTCAACATCATTATCTGGTTGAGTGTCTCCATGAACATCATCATTATCTTTTTCATTATCACTAGGTGAATGTTCATTACCAGTTTGAGTTTCAACATCAGAGATAGAAACATAATTATCATTATCAGGAGATTTTCCCATTTCAGGTTCACTAGAGGCATGCAGAGTCCTATCATTTCTCGTTTTCTTCTTATTATTTTTAGAAGGACTAGGTGCATCAATGTTAATTCTTTGAGAGTCTTGTTAAATTCTTTTAGGATGTCCTTCAGGATAAAGTGGTTCCTGACTCATTTTACCTCCTCTAGTTGCTACTCTAACAGCAAAGTCAATTATATTATTATTATTATTCATTTCATCAAGCAATTCTCTTTGAGATTTAGCAACTTGTTCTAGTTGAGTTTGAACCATAGAGGCATGTTTTCCTACACCTCTTACATCATTGGAGATTCTAAATAACAAGTTACTCAAGCGAGCAATCATATCAGAATTATATTTCAATTGTTTCATAACATTTTCATTGAAATGATCTTGCTTTCTCATGTAATTATCAAACACATAAAGGCATTGACTAGGATGCATATTATAAGGATTGTCCCTTTCATTAAATTTCATTAAAGAATTTACCTCTACCACCTTGCGTGGTGGTGTGTCAAGTCCATGTATCTCTTCAATAGGAGGTGAATTTTTAACATCCTCTGCTTTAATACCCTTTTCCTTCATAGATTTCTTTGCCTCTTGCATATCTTCCGGACTGAGAAATAAGATACCCCTCTTCTTTGGAGTGGGTTTATGCGGTGGTTCAGGAAGAGTCCAATCATCATGATTTTTCAATATATTATTCAATAATTCCTCAGCTTGTTCAACAGTTCGTTCCCTGAAAACACAACCAACACAACTATCTAGGGAGTCCCTAGAAGCATCGGTTAGTCCATTATAGAAGATATCAAGTTTTTCATTTTTCTTAAGAGGATGATCAGGCAAAGCATTAAGCAATTGGAGAAGCCCCCCAAGCTTGTGGGAGAGTCTCTTCTTCAATTTGAACAAAGTTAAATATTTCCTGTGAGGTAGCTTGTTTCTTATGGGAAGGAAAATATTTTTTAGAGAAGTAATAAATCATATCCTGGGGACTACACACACAACCAGGAGCAAGAGTATTGTACCATATCTTAGCATCACCCTTTAATGAGAACGGAAATAATTTGAGAATATAGTAATAGCGAATTTTATCCTCATGAGCAAAAAGGGTGGCTATATCATTCAATTTAGTAAGGTGTGCCACAACATTTTTAGTTTCATAACCATGGAAAGGATCAGATTCAACCAAAGTAATCAACTCTGGGTCGACAGAGAATTCATAATCCTTATCATCAACAAAGATAGGTGAAGTAGCAAACTTAGGATCACATTTCATTCTAGCATTCAAAGATTTCTCTTTTAGTTTGCATAATAATTTCTTAAGATCATCTCTGTCATTGCAAGCAAGAAAATCTCTAGTTGTCTCCTCATCCATAACATAACCTTCAGGTACCTTAGGCAATTCATATCTAGGAGAGCTAGCTCTAATAGGTGTTTCAAGATTTCCAGTTTCAGGCATTTCATCAGTTTTAGCATTGTCAATATCTTTAGCTCTAGCAATTTGTTCATCAAGAAAATCACCTAGTGGCACACCATCATCAAGCAAGGTACTAGCATCATCATGAGTAGTACTGGTACGCGTCAGTGCTATACAAACGGTTTTTAACCCCCTTTCCGCGATGGCATTTGGAACCGTCTCCTAGTGAGTGACGGTGATAGGGGGGGCCCTTCCCACACGACCCAGAAACCGTCGGGGATAGGGACCCTACAATACTCCTACTCGTTTCTGCTTGCATTGCCATCACAGTCGGTATTCTATGGTGCTACATTTACGATGCGCGGCCCATCACAAACGGTTCACTATTATAGAACGTGTATGATGCGCGGCCCATCAAAAACGGTTCACTATTAAGAAGATTAGCTAATCGTCGTACGAGTGTCGGACAAGATTACGAAACGTCGGACCGTCGTAACATCGTCGTACACGACAACTATCGCACACGCTATTCTATGGTGCAACGTTTATGATGCATACTTCATCAGAAATAGTTCATGGTTGCGAATCGTGTACGATAAGGCGACTAACACAAACATTTAGTTTGCCCGCATCGTTTGGGATATTGTCTGACATCGCACACGCTTTGCAAACGACAATTGTGTGCATGCTTGCACACGTTTCGTCTTTGTGAACCGTCTCGGATTATGGTGTATATCGCAAACGTTTTTGTTTTACCAACAGTGTGCGCCGTAACAACCTGGAGAGCGTAATTTCACCATAATTTAATTGCTGCTATTTCAAATTGTTCCGGATTTGAATTTGAATGTATGCTACAGCTTTATTCATATCCATCAGGTTCAAACAACCAATGCATTTTTCGATTCATAGGTACATATGTTCAAGAATTGCATAATAACCAAATAAAGAATGATGAACCATAGTTGTATCCTTGTACTATTAAAGACGGTAAAGAAAGAGGCGAAATATATTCTGGTTGCTGAACAAGGTGAAGCGGAATGCCCATATTGTGCCCTCCTCCATGCAGAAGGCACGCACGACTCTAGTCCAACCCCTTGTGATGGCCGACCGCCCATCCTTCACGGTCTTCATGAAAACATCTAGATAATCATCGTGTTCTGGTAGAAATACGTTAACCTTTGCATGCCCACCAATCATGTAGTTTGAGAGGTAATCTTGAGTAAACTGCTTTGGCAACCACTGATACGTCCATTTTGCATCATGCTTTTATATCGATATTTATTGCATTATGGGCTGTTATTACACATTATGTCACAATACTTATGCCTATTCTCTCTTATTTTACAAGGTTTACATGAAGAGGGAGAATGCCGGCAGCTGGAATTCTGGGCTGGAAAAGGAGCAAATATTAGATACCTATTCTGCACAACTCCAAAAGTCCTGAAACTTCACGGAGGCACATTTTGGAATATATAAAAAATACTGGAGAAAGAATCAACCAGAGGGGCCCCACACCCTGGCCACGAGGTTGGGGGCGCGCCCTACCCCCTGGACGCGCCCCGCTGTCTCGTGGGCCCCCTGGCAGGCCTCCGGTGCCCATCTTCTGCTATATGAAGTCTTTCTCCTAGAAAAATTAGGGAGGAAGCTTTCAGGACGAAACACCGCCGCCACGAGGCGAAACCTGGCAAAACCAATCTAGGGCTCCGTCGGAGCTATTCTGCCGGGAAAACATCCCTCCGGGAGGGGGAAATCATCACCATCGATCCTCTCATCGGGAGGGGGTCAATCTCCATCAACATCTTCACCAGCACCATCTCCTCTCAAACCCTAGTTCATCTCTTGTATCCAATCTTTGTCTCAAAACCTCATATTGGTACCCGTGGGTTGCTAGTAGTGTTGATTACTCCTTGTAGTTGATGCTAGTTGGTTTATTTGGTGGAAGATCATATGTTCAGATCCTTTATGCATATTAATACTCCTCTGATTATGAACATGAATAAGATTTGTGAGTAGTTACGTTTGTTCCTGAGGACATGGGAGAAGTCTTGCTATAAGTAGTCATGTGAATTTGGTATTCCACTACAAGAAATATGTCAACTAGTGACCTTCTGTCAGTGACCCTGGAAAAATTGGTCATAGACCTACGACCATTTGAGACCAATTGGTCAAAAGCTGCTCGGGGGGCTCCAAACCCTCAACTTTATCAACCATTTTGGCCATAAAGGTCGTAATTTCCTTACATGAAATGGTCATAAAGCAGACAACACTGATCCGCTGCCTTATTTCTAGCTGATCACGACCAATATAGATGGTCATAACCTTGTAAGTTGTGGTGGATTGCTATGACTAGGCGCCACCTCATCAGTTTTGCCTATGTGTCATGTCCATGTGTCAATTTTTGCCCTAGGTTGTGAAGCAACCTATATTTCTGTCATTCCCAAAATTCCCCAAAAAATTGGGCATTCTTTACTATCCAAATCATTGCCTCATGACAATATTCAACTCCATTTGCCTGGTAAATCTTCCTCGGCAAATTTCCAAAGTGTTTGTTCAACTCGAACTGTTGTGAAGGAAGTACTAGCTAGGCATATCCTAATGGGCTGAATTTTTGCCACATCTTCTATATTCCCAAATCATAGCTCTCCACAAAATTTGAGCCCCATCTAACAATACATGTGAGTGTGGCTTCAACATTCATATTTCTGTCCAGTGTGGTACGTTGGAAAGCAAGTGACACCTAGGCTCCTCCATTTGAGCTGCAAATTTTCCAAGATAGTGTCCTTAGTAGATGATCATCCTCAGCCAAAACTCAGGCCCATTGGCCATGTGCATTTTCCGTACCACTAATCAAACACTTGGGTGCTAATTCATGTTTGAGCATTGTTCGGTCTCCTCATGAGATTCTTCTGTTGTTATTTTCTTCCAAGCATCTACGTGGGGAGTGCCAAACCTACTAGACATGCCTAGGCTTCCCAGAACGCATGGCAACGCCACGGTCACGCGGTGACCATGTGGCGGGCATGCGAGTCTACGCGCTTTGGAGTTGGGGCCCTGGGCCACCGTCCAAACCTCAAAGTATCACCACCAAAACCATGTACTTATTTTTAAATAGATACTTATGTACCTAGAAATGATTTTTTTTAAATAAAGAGCAAACTATAAGGCAGCTGCAGTTCAAGTTTGACCCGCTTCCTACTGAATCGGCGGAAATTTGTCTTTTTCAGCAGAGGTGGATAAAAACTTTTTACACCCAACCATTTTGTCAACTGTGCATTAAACATGGCCTAGTATTTTATAAAATTGATTTGGTCCGTTTTTTCAACAATTATTTGGTAGTTCCTTCACAAAAAAACCTCATTTCGGGCACTCAAAAAATGGAAAATGAATTTTCCGTGCAAAGAAAATGAAAACTCCCTTAGGCAACATTGTTTGGAATTCCAAGATGCACCCTTGTGCACAATATGAGATCATCTGAACAAACTATGCTATGAATGTGGCCATAAGATTTGATCATTTGGCTTGAAAGCCATGAATCTTCACGCACGATAGCTCATTTCTGAGAACACTTTTTTAAAATAATTGCTGTATTACAAGTTTATTATTTTTCCTGGAAACTTGGTCACATATGATGACACAATGCGAAGGTTTTCCAATTTTTTGATTTTTTTTAATTTTTTATGCCCGTTTCAAAATGCGGTCAAAACGGCGGGCTTGACCGTTCCTAGCTAGTTGTTTGAATCTTGGAAACCTTTTGATGTTTCTCTGATTAAATAGATAGTTATGTACCTAGAAATGATTTTTGGAAAAAATAAAGAGCAAACTATGAGGCAGCTACAGTTCAAATTTGACCCGCTTCCTACTGAATCGGCGGAAATTTGTCTTTTTCACCAGAGGTGGATCAAAGCTTTTACACCCAACCATTGTGTCAATTGTGCATTAAACATGGCCTAGTATTTTATAAAATTGATTTGGTCCGTTTTTTCAACAATTATTTGGTAGTTCCT
This sequence comes from Triticum aestivum, assembly GCF_018294505.1. Taxonomy (NCBI): domain Eukaryota; kingdom Viridiplantae; phylum Streptophyta; class Magnoliopsida; order Poales; family Poaceae; genus Triticum; species Triticum aestivum. The sequence continues at coordinate 295,575,929 of NC_057805.1, read as the reverse complement.
TCACAAAAAAACCTCATTTCGGGCACTCAAAAAATGGAAAATGAATTTTCCGTGCAAAGAAAATGAAAACTCCCTTAGGCAACATTGTTTGGAATTCCAAGATGCACCCTTGTGCACAATATGAGATCATCTGAACAAACTATGCTATGAATGTGGCCATAAGATTTGATCATTTGGCTTGAAAGCCATGAATCTTCACGCACGATAGCTCATTTCTGAGAACACTTTTTTAAAATAATTGTCGTATTACAAGTTTATTATTTTTCTGGAAACTTGGTCACATATGATGACACAATGCGAAGGTTTTCCAATTTTTTGATTTTTTTTAATTTTGTATGCCCGTTTCAAAATGCGGTCAAGACGGCGGGCTTGACCGTTCCTAGCTAGTTTTTGAATCTTGGAAACCTTTTGATGTTTCTCTGATTAAATAGATAGTTATGTACCTAGAAATGATTTTTGGAAAAAATAAAGAGCAAACTATGAGGCAGCTACAATTAAAATTTGACCCGCTTCCTACTGAATCGGCGGAAATTTGTCTTTTTCAGCAGAGGTGGATAAAAACTTTTTACACCCAACCATTTTGTCAACTGTGCATTAAACATGGCCTAGTATTTTATAAAATTGATTTGGTCCATTTTTTGAACAATTATTTGGTAGTTCCTTCACAAAAAAACCTCATTTCGGGCACTCGAAAAATGGAAAATGAATTTTCCGTGCAAAGAAAATGAAAACTCCCTTAGGCAACATTGTTTGGAATTCCAAGATACACCCTTGTGCATAATATGAGATCATTTGAACAAACTATGCCATGAATGTGGCCATAAAATTGATCATTTGACTTGAAAGCCATGATCTTCACACATGATAGCTCATTTCTGAGAACACTTTTTTAAAATAATTGTCGTATTACAAGTTTATTATTTTTCCTGGAAACTTGGTCACATATGATGACACAATGCGAAGGTTTTCCAATTTTTTGATTTTTTTGAATTTTTTATGCCCGTTTCAAAATGCGGTCAAAACGGCGGGCATGACCGTTCGTAGATAGTGGTCGAATATTGGAATTTTTTTGGTGTTTCTCTGATTAAATAGATAGTTATGTACCTAGAAAAGATCTTTGGAAAAAAATAAAGAGCAAACTATGAGGCAGCTGCAGTTCAAATTTGACCCGCTTCCAGCTAAATCGGCGGAAATTTGTCTTTTTATCAGAGGTGGATCAAGGCTTTTTACACCCAACCATTTGGTCAATTGTGCATTAAATATGTCCTAGTATTTTAGAAAATTGATTTGGTCCAATTTTGCAACAAATATATGGCAGGTCCTTCACAAAAAACCTCATTTCGGGCACTCGAAAAATGGAAAATAAAATTTCCGTGCAAAGAAAATGAAAACTCCCTTAGGCAACATTGTTTGGAATTCCAAGATGCACCCTTGTGCACAATATGAGATCATTTGAACAAACTATACCATGAATGTGGCCATAAGATTGATCATTTGGCTTGAAAGCCATGAATCTTCACGCATGATAGCTCATTTCTGAGAATACTTTTTTAAAATAATTGCTATATTACAAGTTTATTATTTTTCCTGGTAACTTGGTCACATGTAATGATACAATGCGAAGGTTTTCCAATTTTTTGATTTTTTTGAATTTTTTATGCCCGTTTCAAAATGCGGTCAAAATGGCGGGAATGACCGTTCCTCGCTAGTGGTTAAATCTTGGAAAACTTTTGTTGTTTCTCTAATTAAATATATACTTATGTACCTAGAAATGATTTTTGAAAAAAATAAAGAGCAAACTATGAGGCAGCTGCAGTTCAAATTTGACCCGCTTCCAGCTAAATCGGCGGAAATTTGTCTTTTTCATCAGAGGTGGATCAAGGCTTTTGACACCTAACCATTTGGTCAATTGTGAATTAAATATGTCCTAGTATTTTAGAAAATTGATTTGGTCCAATTTTGCAACAAATATATGGCAGGTCCTTCACAAAAAAACTCATTTTGGGCACTCGAAAAATGGAAAATGAAATTTCCGTTCAAAGAAAATGAAAACTCCCTTAGGAAACATTGTTTGGAATTCCAAGATGCACCCTTGTGCACAATATTAGATAATTTGAACAAACTATAACATGAATGTGGCCATAAGATTGATCATTTGGTTTGAAAGCCATGAATCTTCACGCATCATAGCTCATTTCTGAGAACACTTTTTCAAAATAATTGCCGTATTACAAGTCAATTATTTTTCCTGGTAACTTGGTCACATGTAATGACACAATGCGAAAGGTTTTCCAATTTTTTGATTTTTTTGAATTGTTTATGCCCGTTTCAAAATGCGGTCAAAACAGCGGGACTAACCGTTCCTAGCTAGTGGTTGAATCTTGGAAAACTTTTGATGTTTCTCTGATTAAATAGATACTTATGTACTTAGAAATTATTTTTGGAAAAAATAAAGAGCAAACTACGAGGTAGCTACAGTTCAAATTTGACCCACTTCCAACTAAATCGGCGGAAATTTGTCTTTTTCACCAGAGGTGGATCAAAACTTTTGACACCCAACCATTTGGTCAATTGTGCATTAAATATGTCCTAATGTTTTAGAAAATTGATTTGGTACAATTTTGCAACAAATATATGGTAGGTCCTTCACAAAAAAAACTCATTTTGGGGAATCAAAAAATGAAAAATTGTTTTTTCGTGCAAAGAAAATAAAAACTTCCTTTGTCAATATTGTTTGCCAATCTAAGATGTAAACTTATGCAAAATATGGTATCATTTGAACAAATATTTGGTAGGTCTTTTACAAAAAAACTCATTTTGCTATATCTTTCTTTGGGACATGATTCAGGAATACAGGGAACTTTCAGTGTTTGAGAATAATTGCAGGACCATGCTAAAGGATTTATTATTAACTGTGCTCAATAATCAGAAGATTTACTGGAAACAGAGAGGAAAAATTAAAGGAGTAAAGTTTGGAGATGAGAACACAAAATTCTTCCATACTAAAGCTTCTATTAATCACAGACACAATAAAATTGCTATGCTGTTGAACAAGGATCAAGTTGAAGTAACTGATCATGATGGAAAGGCTGCAATCCTATGGGAGGCTTTTAAAAATAGATTGGGGCAATCCAATGGACAGTCCATGCACTTTGACCTAAATGATCTGTATGAAAACACTATGGACCCCCAAATCTTCATTGATCTGGAAAAACCTTTTTCTCAAGAAGAAAGTGAAGATGTGGTAAAAAACTTGCCTGCAGATAAATCACCAGGGCCAGATGGATCCAATAATGAGTTTATCAAAAGTTGTTGGGGTATTATTAAGACTGATGTCTTTGAGCTTATAATGGCATTCCATGCTGGGAATGTCAATCTAGAGAGCATCAACTCCTCTTTCATCACTCTAGTACCAAAAAAATAAGTGCCACTTTCCCCAAATGACTTCAGGCCAATTTCTTTGCTAAATGGAGTACTGAAAATCATTACAAAATTGCTAGCCAATAGATTACAAAGAGTTATTATGCAAATGGTGCATATTAATCAATATGGTTTCCTCAAAGATAGAGTGATCCAGGATTGCCTAGGATGGGCATATGAGTACATTCACCAGTGCCATAAGTCTAGGGAGGAAATATTAGTAATTAAATTGGATTTTGAGAAGGCCTTTGATACAATTGAGCATGCAACAATCATTGATATTTTTAGAGCCAAAGGTTCTGGAGAGAAATGGATTTCATGGATGAAAGCTCTGTTCACAACTGCATCATCTTCTGTATTACTGAATGGTGTACCTGGGAAAAAAATTTACATAAGAAGAGGAGTAAGACAAGGGGACCCTTACTCTCCTTTAATATTTGTGTTGGCTGCTGATTTGTTGCAATCTATTCTTAACAAAGCCATGAGGTTAAACCTGATCACTGCTCCACTTCAAGTCAACTCTTGTCCTCACTTCCCAATTGTGCAATATGCAGATGACACTCTGGTGGTTATGCAAGCTGATTCTAGGCAGTTGTTCTGTTTAAAGGCACTTCTCAATACTTTTGCTACAACAACTGGGCTCAAAGTGAATTATGGGAAGTCAAACATGGTACCTTTGAACATTGCTGAAGACAGGGTAGAAATATTTACAAACACCTTGCAGTGTGCTAGAGGACACTTCCCCTTTACTTACCTTGGTCTCCCCTTGGGAATATACAAACCAACTGTTGAGCAATGCCCCCCCCCCCTAGTTAACAGGATTGCCAAAAGATTGGCTGGTATTTCTATCTTCATGACCCAAGCTGGAAAATTACTTCTGGTCAAGTCAGTGATGACATCATTATCAGTTTTCTTCATGTGTTGTCTGGACATACCTGTTACAATAAAGAAACATATCATCAAGTATTTGAGACACTGTCTTTGGAGAGGCCCTGATATGGAGGACAGAAGACCTACATTGGTGGCTTGGCACACTGTGTGTAGACCCAAGGACCAGGGAGGATTAGGAGTACTAGATATCGTTACACACAACAAAACCCTACTCATGAAGAACCTCCACAAATTCTTCAACAGACATGACATTCCTTGGGTCAACCTGATTTGGGAAACTTACTATAGTGATGCGAAATTACCAGGGGGCAATTTGGTAGGATCATTCTGGTGGAAGTTCAACTTAGCTCTCATTGATCAGTATAAAGCTATTGGTAGATGTAATGTGGGAGATGGTGTCAGTGCATTATTTTGGGATGATCTATGGAACCAAACAATACTTAAACACCAATTCCCCCACTTATTCTCTTTTGTCAGAAATCCTCAACTGAATATTCAACAAGTGTTGCAGACTGAATACTTGCAGGATCTCTTCTATCTCCCTTTGACAACAGAAGCATATGAGGAATTCTTACAAATGGAAGATATTTGCATTTCCATGAGACAATCAGAATACTTAGACACATTGGACACATGGAGTTACATTTGGGGGACTGAACACTATTCATCCATCAAAGCATATAAAGTTTTAATTGGACACAAGCAGACCCCTCCACATGGAGTTCCTGTCAGCCAAAGCATGAAGTCTTCTTCTCGCAACTTCTCCATGATCGATTCAACACAAGAAATTTACTTAGAAGAAATAATTTTGTGTTGGAGGCTTATAACTGTGTTGTTGGAGGTTGTCAACAAGAAGAAACACTACATCATCTTTTTTGAGGTTGCCAATTTGTTCAACAATGCTGGGACTTCATATGTCCAACAAGAACACCAAACCTGTCTGTGTTAGAAGCGTTTCAAGACCTTAAAGACAAACTAAGGTGCCCATTTTACATGGAGATCATCATTCTTGGAGCATGGGCCATCTGGATAACCAGAAATAATAAGATTTTCGAAAACATTGCCCCTTCATTTCAAGGCTGGAAGTTCATATTTCTGGAGGAACTAAAGCTTTTAAAGTTTAGGATGAGGAAGAAGCATGAGAGACAATTTTCTGTTTGGCTTGAAGGCCTTTTGTAATTTATCTGTTTGTAGGCTAGTAGGCTTTTTGTTTTTTCTTTATTTCCAGGCGCCTGACCAGGCGCTTACGAAGGAAACAAAATAATAGTATTAAATTAGAAAAATCTAAGAGCCTGACCTTCCAACGCCAGATGCTAACCATGGACGCTAATTCTACGCTAATTAAACTGACTATGCGGCGCATGCGAGGAAGAAAAGGAAGGAAGCGTCCGACACAACCTTTTGCGCCCGCTCGCGTCCGATGCCAGGATTTGACAGCTCCAACTGCCCATCGACCGGGATATCAGCAGGAAAAAATCCCTGGCGCCTCTTCCAGCGCCCAGCATTGGAGATGCCCTTAAGGCTTACCTCAAGCCTTTTCAGACTACTTGTTACTCTGCTCTCTTAATTTAAAAAAATTGCAGTGGGGTCTTACCCTACTGTTTATAGTAAAAAAAACTCATTTTGAGCATTGGAAAATGAAAAATGATTTTTTCCGTGAAAACTTATCTTTTAGATGATCATAAAGTCTTTAAATTGTTTGCTGCGTTATGATTGGTCCATACACATTTCACGCGGATCGTTCATCAAACACCGTCCGATTGTCCAGGATCCAATGGCTGCCCTCACCCCCTCACGTCTCACCCACTTAACCCTAACACAACCCGTCTCACCCCTCACCCTCTCTCCTACGCACTCACAGCCGCCGCCCCCAACCATCTCCCTCCCTCAGATCTCGGTCCGCCGCCGCCCCCAACCCACCCCACCGCCACCGTAGACGAGGTCGAGGCTGACCCAAGATCGAGCCCATGCCTATGACGAGGTCGAGGACGAGTGAAGCCCCGCGGAGCTGCCCACAAACTGCTCCTCTTCCCCAACCCCCGATTCCTCTCCAATCTCTGCCGCCACCGTCGATCCCCACCCCCATCGGCGACCTCGTCTCCCCGTCCTCCCCATCCCCATCCCCGCCACCGACCGACCTCCCTCCTCATCTCGTCCATCCACCCATGGAAACCCCCTCTTCCACGGATCCACCCACCCACCCACGCCCACCCATGGATGGATGGATGGATGGGGCTCACCAGTTCTGGCGATGGCGGCGCCGGATCCGCACCCACCTGTGCGATGGAGGTCGGCCACATCAGGATCCACCTGCACGATGGAGGCCGGCCGGATCGGTGTGGCGCGGCACACCACACCACACCGGAGCTTGCTGTTGCGGTGGTTGTCGACAACGACGCATCTCCGGCGGGACCTAGACGGGTTTCGCCCGAGCACACCGAGCGCCAGGACCAGCCGCCAGAGGACCTTTCTCCTCTTCGTTTCCATCGCGAGCCAGTTCTCGTACCCCTTCTCCGGCAGACGTCGCGGTGACCCTGTTCTCCACTTCCTCCGATACCACCCTCCGCATCTCACATGTTACCAACACTAGTTTATTTTCAGAAATTTCGTTAGGTCTGTCCCTGGGTTAACTAGTGAAGACTTGGCAGTTTGAGATAGATGCGCTATTGATTGTGTCGTTATTTGGCACATGAATGCCATTTATTCTTGATTGTGTTCAACGATCCTGCTCTTGTGCAAAATTTCATCTCAGATGGTGCTATTGTAGTGCAGACATGAACACCAATGTTCAGAGATCCTTTCATTGATTTGCTTGTGCACCCAAATTGTTTTGTAAAGCTTGCTTAATACTCATGGCCCCTTTTGAAATCCTGCAAGAGTTGGTTCAGAGTTGATTGGTAGCTGTATAAAGAATAAAAAATTGATGTCATTACTTGCTTTTTTTGTTAATTCCTTTATTTTGTGAATTGCACCGGCTAGTTTATGTGCCATTTTGTGAAGATGTTGAGATTTTGTGAAGGTTCAGATGGGTTTGCTGTTGCTGCTGCTTCTCACTAGCATGTGCATAGGTGGCTTTGGCTTATCGATTGCAAGTTTGAGGGGATTTCAGACTCTGACTAAAACTTGCAGCTAATTAACTAACTGATGCATCTCCTTGGCAATTGGCATGCTGCGCATTAGCTTCTTCAGTTACGATGCCATGCTACTAGAGCTTCTGCTCGTCTTGTTTATCTCGTGCCGCATTCGGGAGTTAAATGTACCTTGCGTGCGTCTCCGTTGGGACTGCTCGTGACCTGACAATTCTGTGTTGGGACTGCTCGTGACCTGACAATTCTGTGTTATGGGCCGTTGAATTTGTTTCCTATCTAGTTCAATGTAGATTCTGATTCTAGCTCCTAGACTTGTGTTCAAGTGTCTTTCATTTAACAGATGAGTGCAAAGAAGGCCACTGGATCCGCTAGAAATCGTTCCAGCTGCAGGGTTTTGCTTGCTTGCCCGCTTGCTTACTTTGCTGCCTGCCTGTAACCTGGTCGATTTTGTTTTCTGCTACCATTCTCAGTGTCGTGAAAATGGAGATGCATGTCTAACTGCTTCACATGCTTAATCTAATTTAATGTGTAAAATGGCAGGCAAATGCTGCTGCAAAGATATTAGTGGTATATGTATGACAATATGATTTCACATGTGTGTTTAAACATTAACCATACAGATTATGGTACTGTTAATTTGGTGCAGTTGAATGAGTGCTTGGTGTTGATATTTTGTTAAATGATCATTATTTTGTCTTATAATAGATTGATTTGCACTATTTTGGTTAATCATAGTCCCACAACCGTATGTGATTTAATTGACTGAGATGTTGCAGTAGACTTTGTTGCTAGCTATTTAAGATCACTTGAGATATTATATAAACATCATGTTGTGATAGTGGTGGTGATCGTGTGCATGCAATTAACCAGGACGACGAGTGCGGCGACAAGTCCGACCCGGGCGCGCTGGCGGCGGCGGAGGCCTAGGAGCTCGCCGCTCTTGATGGCGAGGGCGCGCCCAACTTGGATGGTGGCCGCCAAGGCCAACTACTACAAAAAAAGAAACATCCGTGACATTTTGGGCCGAACGAAATTTTTTTCTATCATACTTATGACACTTCTATGACGATAATTGTGACAAAACCTGGTATCATCAAAGATGTGGTGGGGTTCTACTTCTATGACAAAAAATCATGACAGAAAATGGGCTTTTCGTCTTGGACGGGCCAGAGACGCAGCTGCATGACATTCTTTGGGCCGTCTATGACGGAAAAAACCGTGGTAGAAGCGAGAGCGAGGAAAATATTGGGGTGTTCCCGGTTACGGTGGGTGATCGGGGCCGAGCGATGCACGCTTCTCTCTCGTACACGCACGCGCGTGGGTGCGAGGCGTTGGGCTCTAACTGAACCCGAGCGAGGCGTTGGGCTCTAACTGAACCCTAGCGATTGCACTGCAGGCTACGCGTTACTAAATCCGAGCGATCGATTGATGGCTGTTAACTGAACCCGATCGAACGATTCTTTCGTTACTGCTGCTAACTGAAGCCGATTGATACTGCCTCTGGATGAACAGTGAGTGTTGCTGGGGGGGGGGGGGGGTTGGATGAACAGTTTTCGGTGGGGGTGGATGAACAGGACCCCATGGTGTTGCCTCTGGATTAACAGGACCCCGATCGATCGAGCCGGTTGGGGCTGGATGATCAGGACCCGTGGAGGGCTGGATGAATAGGACCACCCCGGTGGAGGGCTGGATGAACAGTAGACGGTGGAAGGCTGGATGAACAGTAGCCCGTGGAGGGGTGGTTGAACAGGAGCCTGTGGAGAGGGCTAGTTGAACAGTAGCCGGTGGAGTAGCGCGCGGTGGAGGCTGGATGAACAGGTGCCCGTGGAGGAATAGTCGCAGGTGGAGGCTGGAGGAGGTCGACGGTGGATGAACAGTAGCCCGTGGAGGCTGGAGGGGGTTGACGGTGAAGATGAATAGTATCCCATGGAGTCCCGTTTTACGGTACGCCACACCCCTTCCGAGGAACAGGACCCCCGTTTCGATCGTAGCGCTTCAACATAAGTCCGTTTCCTCTGTTTTGCGGTACGCCACACCCCTCCCGATCAACAGGACCCCGTTTCGACCGTAGGAGGTTCGTTTACTCCGTTTTGCGGTACACCAGACCCCTCCCGATGAACAGGATCCCATTTCGAACATGCTCGGTCGAACACAAGGTCGTTTCCTCCGTTCTGCGGCATGTCAGGCCTCGTTTCCATCGGTTGTTCCGTCCAAGCCCTCCCGATGAACACGACGACACATTCCGTTCTGACCCAGCCGGTTGGCTCCCCATGAACACGACGACGACGCTGTTTCTCCGTTTCGACCCAGCCATGTACATGAGCTTTGGCTTTTTGGTGTCCTTAGATTATCTTGGGGTGCCATGGGCATCCCCAAGCTTAGGCTCTTGCCACTCCTTATTCCATAATCCATCAAATCTTTTACCCAAAACTTGAAAACTTCACAACACAAAACTTAACAGAAAATCTCGTGAGCTCCATTAGCGAAAGAAAACAAAACACCACTTTAAGATACTGTAATGAACTCATTCTTTATTTATATTGGTGTTAAACCTACTGTATTCCAACTTCTCTATATTGGTGTTAAACAACTATTCAAAATCATGCTTACAATCAGTCTCCGAGTACTACGCCAATCACCCTAAAATAGCTCTGAACCTTTGGGTCAAAGTTGTGACACCGTGTACAAATAAAGAAAAATAGATTGGTGCTTCTTTCAGAAAAGAGTACACCCCTAGGAAACTGCCAATATAAGCTACTAGTATTTTTTAAGTCTAAGCTACTAGTATTTGGTTAGAGGATTTGCTGCCGAGAAAGATCCGTCCACAGTGAGCGCCACACATCCCACTGATGGTGGTGGATGCCAATGCTTAGATGGAGCAGGGTTGGTGTCGGTAATTTTTACTTGACACCTTGCACTCTGCATATATGTCGGTTCCATCCGTACATTTGTGCAGTTCCACCAAAATGCAGTTGAATAACCCTGTTTGCACAGATAATGAAAATGCGTGATTAGATTATAGTGGCACTAGTTGATGAAACATACACTAATAAACAGAAGAAAATATTACATCATACTGGAATCGACCCAAGTCTCCCCGATACACCTTCTGCTAGTGATGAACATCAGTGTACAGCCGTAGTACAAGGAGGGGACTTGAGACATTCAAATCTCTATTTTTGTGCAGATCAACTAAAATTAAGCACCCCAGTTTGCAGAAACGCTTAAACATTAACAACGGGACTAGTTGATGAAACATACATTAACAAAGAGAAGCACTTTCTTTATCTACATTGCAAATGAAATGATAGAGAGGACACTCGCTCTATTTTAACTGTATTATTACTTCATTTTATCAGTGACACTAGGGTCGAGCAGGTGGCAAACGAGGTGTACCGTGCGTCGCAAGGATGAAGGTCGGGGGTGCTTAGACTGGGATGCTGAAGCTGGCTCTTTCAGTCCCTATCTTCCCCCTGATGTTTCTGTGGTAGCATTTGTGTTGTAATCAGTCTGTTCTAGTAGTAGTTGCATAACTTCCCGTTTACACTGAGATGTCGTCGGATAATGGTTCTCTATGGTTGGGTTTCTTTAATGAAATCGGAGGGAACCCCCTGTTTCAATATATTAAAAAAACAGTGGGACTAGCGGTGCCAAAACATTGCCTCAAATCAATAGTGCCACTAGATTAAGGTGCAAAATAATAACATTACTGTTTTATCATGGCAGTGCCAAAACAGTAGCACAAGAGCAGGATCAACATGCAGGATCTTCGGCAAACGGTCAGACCAAAAAGGAACATACCTCGTGATGGGAACCATATCTGCAGTCAACGCCATCATAGAAGGGATCACACCATTCACCAACATGGATGGTTCAATTCATGGGACCTTTTGGTGCAGTTCACCTAAAATGAAGCAATGTCAGATGAGCTAGCAGCTTCTTCTTCTTCTTTTTTTAAGAAAAGGGCTTCAGCCCCGGTTCCATTTCCATCAGAAAACGAAACCCATAGAGCTTCTTCTTCATTAGTTGCAATAAAATTGAGCAACATCAAGGTTGGTCGTGAAGCTCCTGGAGAGTAGGCGGACCAGGACAGTTGCATCTCTAACGAAAAGAAGCAACATATCTTAATGGGAAATTTAGCAGGACATGAAAAAAAGTGCCATTGATTCATATTACTGGAGGCATTACATTGAAAACAACATTGGTTTAACGTGTCCTTACTTTTAATAGTGCGACTGCTACATTTTACCAGTGGCATTACATAAGAGCGGCTCGGGGCAACAAACATCAGAAGAGGATATCTGGGTTGGTCCCATTTTTGTTCGGTATATAGCCACCTTATACTATGTGAGGCTAGCAAATCTAGTGCTGGACTTACTCTGTTGACTTGTCCCCCAGTCCCCACTTTCTTTCCTTTTTCAACCAATAGATCGAGTTTATATTGAGTTTGTTCCGCGTTCTCTTTATTTCCCTATTAGACCTAGAGACCAGTTGGATAGCCTGTCTCTGCTACTTTTCGCCCCCATTATTTCCTCTTTCAACCAAGTCCTAGATTCAGGTAACAAATCTTCCCCCACCCCACCCCCTTTCTTCCTTGTTTGAACCAAGTACTACTAGATTCGAGTGCATGGACTAGTTTTACCTCTTAACAGTAAAAAATTAGGTGGTTTTCGAACAGCCGATCGATCCTATCTACACGAGGGGGCCTGAGAAATAGTAAAAGATACAAATGCAGCGACATCAGGAGCTCGGGAGGGAGAGCAAGGCCGCTTTCGAAGGAAGTTATACCTGAGGGTCGCCGAGATGTCGCTAGGTGGGCGGCGGGAGGCCGGACCTGCCCACACTACGGCAGCAAGGAAGAAGGGGTGGGAGGCCCTCCCTCGCCAGCGATGCTTGGGAGAGAACGACAAGGCACACTGATCGGGACGCGCCGGTAGTGGGTAAGAGCCGTCGCCGAGGACGACCGCGTGAACGTTGCACCTTCTCACCTTCCTTGGAAGAGAGGATCCGGCTGGATCTGTGACCAGCAGTGAGTAGAGAGAGAGAGTGTGGCCACCGCTGTCGTGTTTAGATCTGGAGAGGACAACACAGTGTGAAGAGAGCAACACTAGCAAGCAAGCGCGGAGGCTCCTGCCTATATAGTGGAGTACTAGTTTTCTTTTATCTACCGGCCGGAGCCGGCTTGACCTCGGCAATGACCGTCGAGAAGTCTTCATGCACGTGCCCCGGAGGCGCAGTTGTCGTCATTTTGATCTGAAGCACCAGATTATAACATATAACACGAAAAAATGCCACATGACAAGAAATCATAACCTCACTGCCCAAAGGAGACAAGATGAATCCCGACGGACAAACTAGACGAGGATCAAAGCTTGAATTAAAGATAAACTCGTAGAAAAGGGGTCCGCCGATAGATGTCCTAATTAACATAGCCGGCTTGACCTAGATGGCAGCCGAGTAGTCTTCGTGCATGTGCCCCCATGACTAGCCCAACTCAGTTGTCGCTGTTTAACCCTCGCAGTGATCCGAAGCACATGACACCTAATTTTGCGAGATGACAAGAAACCTTTTTTAGATTTCTCACCAGAACTACATCCCTGTACAACACAGCCTGCACGATATGTAGATGATAGCCAATCCAGGCGTGTCTGCTGGAGTCTGGTCACATGCATGGACGAACTGATCTTTCGTGTCTTGCAGGGATCGTCCAAGTACCAAGGTGGAGTATGTGCTTCTATTAACTCAGCCGACTTGCGGGGCCGGGGAGTGTGCCTATGGTCGGTTCTCAATTGCGGTCCCACATGTGTGTGCAAACGCAATATGACGCGCGTTCCATTCGGAGAGCGGCGTGCTAGACCGACCGACCGTCTGGGGTGCGACGTGAACGCGACGGACGTGCTGTATACTCCGTACATGTGTACCGCCGTTTTCTTGAGGCTTAGCTCCATGGCGCAATCCATGGATACAAAATTAGTATACTATACTATTTAAAAGTCGAGGGCGGGGCAGTTCCGCCTAGTCGGTTCGACAGAGACGCGAGAAGATGAGGGAGTAGGCTGCTGCAAACGTAGGGCTGTGTGATTTGACAGTGAGTTACAGCTGGACAGGTGGGGCCCGGTGATTTGACTTGCCATTATCATTTTAACTGCGGTGCTACGACCGGCTTGAGTCTCCCGATTCCTGACCACCTCCATACAGGTGCCTCTCCCGATGCTCCACCATGTAGAGGCTGGCTCTTGCTTGAGAGCCCACTCCTCCTCTTTTTCCTTGCCTCTTTCCCCCACATATGCAAAAATGCCATGTAAAGCGGGCTTATAGCCCACTATTGTACTTGATCCTACAGGTGCTAAGCCTGCCACATAGGCATAAAGTCTGATGTGGCAAGTTAATTAAGAAGAGAGAGACTAGTTTGGTGACCCCAAGAAGAAACGGTGCTAAGCGTGTGTACCTAGATGAAGCAAACTTAGCAACAAAAAACTAAGCACCTATGCATTGGGGACTTGAGTTGCTAAGCCATTTAATGCCCATAGCACCTCATCTAAGCACCATTTCATTGGAAGAGGTCACTCCTTGGCAAATGCAATAAATACTACGAAGAAAGAGATAGAGAGAAGTAAACAAAAAATACTCTTATAGCCAACCTTATAGCTAACCTTGTTGTATGAGTGACTAAGTGATGACTATGTATGACATGCCAACATCAGATAGCCTAACGCACCGTGTTAAATCTCCAAGGGCGCGACCACGCGAGCGAGGCGACGGTCGTGGTAGGCGCGACCATGATACGGGCTGCTGACATGGTACTAGTTCTTTTTCTACTGCTGTGTATGTGCAAAAACTGGCACCGTCGGATACATATCTTACGCTTGGCGTTCGACAGGAATAGCCTCGTGGCGAGCTATAGACTAGTCTTTTTTCAGACGCATTACACCTATCTCTTGGGACTTCTCGCACGCACCATCACTACTCCCTAGGTCGATGCCACCCACATACAGTTGTACTATGAGAAGAGGTGCATGCACGCACTTGTCCTCTCTCACACACGCATCTGTAGCTACGAATTGTAGTGTTCTCAACCATCCGATTGGCTCTGTCATAGGTTTCACGTTGCTCCTTGGCCTTGAGATTGAGATGTTTTAAATGCAGAGGCTAAGATGGAGGCGCGAGGTTTTGGTTAATGTGCGGGCCGCACACGGCACCAACACGACACGAGCTTCGTCTGCCTGGTGCGCATGCAGTCGGGTGAGTTGTCCAAGTATAGACACAACCAGGCCCTCGTTGGTATCTGCGCCTCGACTTTGGCTGGTCATAGTGGAGAGTAACATAGACCAGTTACTAGTCTATGTTACTAGTACCTTCATAGTGGGTAGTGTCATATAGTATATGCATTGTTTTGCTCCATGGCGCAATCCATCGATACTACTACTGTACAAATGTATACATTTTTTAAAAGGCTAGAGGGCGGGGCAGTCTAGCTTGGTCCTTTTCACGAGAGGCGAGGGCCTTTGTGATTTGACGGCTCATTACTGCTGGAAGGCGGGGCCTTGTAATTTGACAGCTCGTATAAATGTGCCGACGACCTGAGGAGGAGCAAAGAACCGTGCGGTATACTCAAGTTTTCCACTGGAGTACGACGGAGGAGCACGAAACACGGCAGCCCAGTGCCATATCCTCTACTCTCTACTCTTATTATATATTACTAGCAAGAGGCATTGTTCTATTAGCGATAAAGAATGATCTAATTTGCTAGTCATCTCATTTTTAGCATTGTTCTATTCATGCCTCGCAGAGAAGGTGCGGCGAAACACCCGAAGCAAAATAAGAAACACAGGAGCAAAAGAAGAAGGAGGATTATCACCCCAAAAAAAGAAGGAAGACGCACACACAAGTCTGGGGCGCTGCTCTCACTACATGAAGGGTTGCTGGCCGTGGAGTCGTAACTGCTTCTTCATCGCCTCCACGACCTCCATCTCCTTGCGCGTCTCCTCTGCCATCTTCATCATTGTGTCCATGACGCGGGATTTCTCGACGCGAGCCTTCATCATCTGTTCCACGGCCGCATTATGTACCTTGATAGCAGCCGGGTGCTCGATGCGGAGCTTCGCCAACTCCTCCTTCTGTTCCATGAGGATGGCCTGCAACATCTTCATCGAGGAACTACTATTCTCATGCAGCTTCTTCCAGCCGGCATTCTCCTCCTTCAGCAGGTCGAGCTCGTGGCAGAGCTTTGCCTTGTCCTCCTGAAGTTGCAGGATTTCGCCGGTCACCTTCTTCTCGAAGGCAATGCTCTTCTTCAGCAGCATCAGCAAGCCGGCGGTCAACTCCCCCTGCTCATTGAGCTCAGCGGGCATGTCATCGAGGCTCTCCTTCAGCAGCTCGACCAAGCCGTGGATGAACTCCTTCTGCTTATTGAGGTGCTTATTGAGCTGATCGGGCATGCCGTCGAGGGATAACGACTCCAGCACCGCCAGCTCGGCATGTTCGCCTCCGCGTCTAGGGCGCTCCTGGGAGCCATCGCCTGCCCGTGAGAGATCTTTCGAGGTCTCTGCGTGGCGGCGAGCCCTCTCTTTTTTTCCGCAGCCTTGGTTGCCGCTCCCTTGTTACGAGTAGTTCTCGACCTAGAGCTCTGCACACCGGCCATGGCAAGGACAGACGAAGAAGGAGGACTTATTAGGAGAAAGGTAGAGTAATTTTCGGTTAGGTAGTTCCCTTTTTATAACCTAAGTACTAGCACTAGTACTAAAACCTGCATAGTGGGAACACATTCAGGTTTGGTACGTACTGGTAGGTGTGAGTAGGCTTGCACTTAATTGTAGCACTAGTACTTTCGAATGTGATGGGAACAAGGTAAAGATTAATTGATGGTTTTTGGTTTCGAGGCCCGAAACGGCTCACGATGAGTTTAGTGGAACATAAATTTCAAGTAGACTACACCGCTCAGAGGCATAAATATTATGTTACTGTCAAAAATTGGCACAAAATACGAAGGAGACCAATGGAAGTACTACTAGCAACCCATGATTTAACTACTTGCATGCGCGCAGTGGAGTAGTAATGTCTTTCTTCCGCCCTCACGTCCACTCAATTTGCATGCGCTGTATTAATTGACCATCAATGAAGTGAAGGACTTTACACGCGTTAAATTATCACATGGGGTGGATCTTGGTACAGAATTGCGTCTGCCCGTGTACCCGCGTGTGCGTGCACATCTTCGCTTCGTGCATGTACCACCAGTGCGGCTCAGGGAGGACGAGTACATTCTTCTGGAACCAGCAGCACGTCACTGTGATCAATCCACACAAGGATGTTGCGACAACGCCTCCACATGTGCCACGTGGCTTCATGAACTGTAAGAGAGACACTGTGTAGCGTGCCATTGTGTTTTGCACATACTCGAAGTACTAGTAAGGTACATGTGCATTGCACGCGTCAGATTTTGCAACCAAATTACGAATAAATACCACACTGTAGCATGTAAGCTCTGAGTCATATATGCCTGATGTAGACCTTCGTTTAATTCTTATAGTTCATCTCATTCAAAATCAATTAGTTTTTATAAAAAACCTAGGGCCTCTTTGATTCATAGGATTTCCAAAACGCGGGAATAAGAAGAACATGGGATTAGAGTGGAATGTCGTCTTGAATCCTACAGGATGTGTGACGCCCGGGTATTTAAGCTACAGTAATTCCCTGCTAATGATGCCACATCACCTTGATTACTATTGCTAATCTCGCGTTAGTTTAAAACGATTTAAATTCAAATTGAATTGAAGGCAAACGGTAAAAGTTTTCAAACATTAAAACTAAAATGTTTGGGTTGTGCCAAATAATACATAGGTATTTATGGTGGAGGAGCCACACTTTTATATAATGTTTAAAGGCCCTAAAATAATTAAAACAGTAGCAAAACCAATTAATCAAATGCCTTTTACAATTAATAAATTACTAAACTATTTTATTTACTCATCAAACCTTTTTGTGGCATTGGGGTATTTTGGAACAATAATTTAGGTACTATTTGTATATTTTATAGAACAAAATTATATAGAAAATAAAATAGTAAACTAATAAAACAAAAAAAGAAAATAAAAAAAGAAAAGAAATTACAAAAAAAAGAAGAAAGGAGAAAACCCCCCGGACCGTGGCCCAACTTGGCCAACCCACCAGGCCCAGTCGGCCACCCACCCCTCCTTATCCCCTCACCCCCGTAACCCACTCCACCGACACCCCAAGATCCCCTTCCCCCCGTCTTCTCCCCCACGCCTCGCTCCTCTCCTTCCCCGCCTGGATCGGGATCGGGACAACTGCGCCCCCGACCCCGCCGATGCCGCGTGCCACCTCGCCGCACCTCGTCGGTACCCCGGTGCCCGCTGCCATCCCCGGATCTCCCGCGCCTCTCCCTTGTGCGATCGACCCGGCCACCTCTCCGCCCTGGTCGCCCGGCCACCTCTCCGCCGCCGCGGCTGCCTCGCCGGTGCCTCCTCCCCGATGGTCTGCCTCCTCTCCGCCGGGTCGTCGCCGTCGTCCTCCCCAACCCCCACTGCCTAGACCCCACGACCCCGTGGTGAGGCCCCGACATCTCCTTCTCCCCTGCTCGCAACGGCACCCCGCGCCCGACGCCGCCCCTGTCGGCGTGCTCCTCGACGACGCCCGCTCCTCGTCGCGCCCGGGGCGCGCCCCGCAACCGCCGCCTGCACGTCCCGCGGCCCCACGCCGCTGCAGCTCGTCGCCCGCTCCTGCTCCTCTGTCCGCCGCGGCCCGCTGCTGCTTCGTCGCGTCCGCCGTTCCCCGCACGCACCACAGCCCTTCCTTTTGCACGGTCCCGCGGTCGCAGCAGCCGCTCACCGTGCCTGCCTCCGGCCGCCGACGCCCGTTGCCGCACCGCCCTGCTCCGGCCCGTGGTGGCCGGCGCTCCCCTCCCCTGGTGGGCTCTGGTGTGCGGGCACCACTTCGCCCGCACCCGTTAGCCCACACCCACTAAGGCCCCTAGGGCCAATGACATGTGGGGCCTACCCCCAGAACGTTAAAAAAAGGGATTTAAAAAAATTAATTAATAAAAATAAATAAATAAATAATAAAGATAATTAATTAACTTAATTAATCCTGGTAATATTAACTAATTAAGATTATTAACCTAATTAACTACTGTTAATTAGCTAATAGTCCCTGACAGGTGGGACCCACCTGTCAGGTTGACGTCATGCTGATGCATTAATTAAATTTCGAATTAAATTAATTTATTAAAATCTAGAAAATATTTAAATCTTTATAAATGAATATAAAATAATCCGTAGCTCGGATGAAAATACTTTGTACATGAAAGTTGCTCAGAATGACGAGACGAATCCGAATACGCAGTCCGTTCGTTCACCACACGTCCCTAGCATAGTGAACCTGCAATATTTCACCTCCGGTCCATCTGTCCGAAAACGCGAAACATCGGGAATACTTTCCCGGATGTTTCCCCCCTTCGCCGGTATCACCTCCCACCGCGTTAGAGCATACCTAGCACCGCGTATTGCCATGTTATGTTTTGTGATGCTTTGTTTGCTCCGTATTTACTGTTTCTTCCCCCTCTTCTCTCCGGTAGACTACGAGACCGACGCTGCTGCTGCCCAGTTCGACTACGGAGTTGACGACCCCTCCTACTTGCCAGAGCAACCAGGCAAGCCCCCCCTTGATCACCAGATATCGCCTATTCTTCTCTATACTGCTTGCATTAGAGTAGTGTAGCATGTTACTGCTTTCGGTTAATCCTATACTGATGCATAGCCTGTCATTGTTGCTACAGTTGTTACCCTTACCTGCTATCCTACTGCTTAGTATAGGATGCTAGTGTTCCATCAGTGGCCCTACACTCTTGTCCGTCTGCCATGCTATACTACTGGGCCGTGATCACTTCGGGAGGTGATCACGGGTATATATTATATACTCTATACATGACACATGTGGTGACTAAAGTCGGGTCGGCTCGTTGAGTACCCGCAAGTGATTTGATGAGGGGGCTGAAAGGACAGGTGGCTCCATCCCGGTAGAGGTGGGCCTGGGTTCCTGACGGCCCCCGACTGTTACTTTGTGGCGGAGCGACAAGGCAGGTTGAGACCACCCAGGAGAGAGGTGGGCCTGGCCCTGGACGGCGTTCGCGGTTACTTCGAATAACACGCTTAACGAGTTTTGGGTATTTGATCTGAGTCTGGCCATTTGGTCTATACGCACTAACCATCTACGCGGGAGTAGTTATGGGTATCCCGACGTCGTGGTATCAGCCGAAGCTCTTCTTGACGTCAGCGACGGAGCGGCGCACGCCGGATTGGACTGGGACGCCTACTAGGCTAGGTCTGCTTCCGGCCGCGTACGCAACGTGCAGGTGTGCAATGGGCGATGGGCCCAGACCCCTGCGCGCATAGGATTTAGACCGGTGTGTTGACCTCTCTATTGAGCCTAGGTGGGGCTGCGACGTGTTGATCTTCCGCGGCCGGGCATGACCCAGAAAAGTGTGTCCGGCCAAATGGGATCGAGCGTGTTGGGTTATGTGGTGCACCCCTGCAGGGAAGTTTATCTATTCGAATAGCCGTGTCCCTCGGTAAAAGGACGACCCGGAGTTGTACCTTGACCTTATGACAACTAGAACTGGATACTTAATAAAACACACCCTTCCAAGTGCCAGATATAACCCGGTGATCGCTCTCTAACAGGGCGACGAGGAGGGGATCGCCGGGTAGGATTATGCTATGCGATGCTACTTGGAGGACTTCAATCTACTCTCTTCTACATGCTGCAAGATGAAGGCTGCCAGAAGCGTAGTCTTCGACAGGATTAGCTATCCCCCTCTTATTCTGGCATTCTGCAGTTCAGTCCACCGATATGGCCCTTTACACATATACCCATGCATATGTAGTGTAGCTCCTTGCTTGCGAGTACTTTGGATGAGTACTCACGGTTGCTTTTCTCCCTCTTTTCCCCTTTCTATACCTGATTGTCGCAACCAGATGCTGGAGTCCAGGAGCTAGAGATCCCGAGGATGATTCTACGTGGAGTTCGGCTTCGAGGAGTAGTTAGGAGGTCCCAGGCAGGAGGCCTTGCCTTTTCGATCGTTGCTACTTTTGTGCTAGCCTTCTTAAGGCAAACTTGTTTAACTTATGTCTGTACCCAGATATTGTTGCTTCCGCTGACTCGTCTATGATCGAGCACTTGTATTCGAGCCCTCGAGGCCCCTGGCTTGTATTATGATGCTTTTATGACTTATTTTATTTTTAGAGTTGTGTTGTGATATCTTCCCGTGAGTCCCTGATCTTGATCGTACACGTTTGCGTGTATGATTAGTGTACGGTCAAATCGGGGGCGTCACAAGTTGGTATGAGAGCCGACTGCCTGTAGGAATCCCCCTTCCAAACTCCTTGGCCGAAGTCGAGTCTAGCCTTTACAAAACTTTTACTAACATGACTGTGTGGCTTACGGGCCCACGTCGCCATTGGGTGGTATTAGGATCTTTTACTCCTTGTCTATACTCTGGGACTCTGAACTCTCTCCTATTCGGGTTAAATGATTTTGCTAAAAGGACTAACTGTAGGTTCTCGTAAATACTTTCTCCCGGAGAGCCCTTTATCACAGATGGTCGCCGAGTGCACCAGAAGATGTTGAAGATACTCTTCGATCATTCCCGAGACCCTTGTGCCCTCTGCCTTTTCAATTCCCTACTACCGATATATCCATATGGATAACAACATACACTTGTTGTTCATACAATTACTCTGAGTTTCTCGTGTTATTACCAGATACATCGAATTGCTCTCCGGCTTTTTAAGAATCCCTTGTACCATCGCCTTGCAGTTCTTTTCCACCTGAATACCCCTACGAATAATTTCTCGCACTTATCGAGTATCCGCTCATCCCCAAATGATTCATGTATTTCAAAAAGTCCTCGAAATACCATTCGATCTTCCGAAAATCCTCAGCAACCTATTGCTCTGGAATTTCTTGCTTGCTTTAATTATGATTAATCCCATAAGTCTAGTAATCTTATTAGCATCCTTTGCCATTATCATTTGAGTCTGTTGATTCAATATGTTGCGATGCTCACATTCCTCAGTCGAATCCTAGAATTCATCCTTCCGGCTCAGATGTCATTTGAACAGGAGCTGGTTCTCGACTAATCAAATTACTGTCGATTGTATCCCTATGGCTATTCAACTTATCCATCCCTAATCAGAGCATTGCTTCGGATCCCTTGATTTGGAAATCATAATTCCTTTGCATTTGAGCTTTGAGTTAGTCAGTTGCTTCTATAATCCGATGCACTTGCATTCCTTCTTCCTTTGATAGAGTACCGATACTCACATCAGCTCCGCTGTAGACCACCAGACCTCTTGTTGGATTATTATCTGGCAGTGTCCTCCATATTCAAATAACCTTGTGAGCCTTTCCACGGATATATAAGGCCTTTGGTAAATTGTATCCTCTACTTTCTCAACCATGCTCTGTTTTTGAGCTGGTGGTATTTACTATTGAAGCTTGTGGTATATCTTTCCACGATACCCTGACGGGTTGAACCTATGCCTTCCTTAAAATGTGTGCACTCGAAAGTTTTCAGGAGTCATACTCTTCTGGTATTTTGCCAGATAAAATTTCAACACTACAACTTCTTTGAAAAATGAGAAGTGAATGAAAGGTTATGCATTGGAGAAGTGGGAGTCGACCTTGAACCTTTGTGTTCATGCCCATGGACACAATGTAGATCCTATCATGGAAGCTTATAATAATAGCTATTTCCCTGGTATAATATCATCTGGTATCGGCGAATTGATCCTTTGCAATCGTGGTTCCGACCATGTTTCTCCTTGATTCCGTTTCTCGTGCAAGTTTGAGCACTTGTCTTTTGCATAGCCATACCCTAGTCCAACCTCTACCTTGATCTTTTGTCGAGTATTACCCCCTGGTATCTCGAGATTATCATGGAACTGTATAACTTCTTATGAGTTCTTCATCAAGTGCTACATTCTCACTGATTCCAATTTTCCACGGGCTCTGAGTTATTAATCACGCAAAGACACCGATAACTGAACCGAGTCCGCACTACGGTTCAACAACTCTTAGTAATCTTCTTTAAGTACGAGTTTGTACCCGATCACGCCATTCCTAGCCTGTTTGGCTATATCATTATCTTGATGATTTTAACTGTGCTACCTGGTCCTTATTCCCGGAGCACCACTTTCGACGATGAGCTAAGCTTACGTCGATTTTCCTCGTCATATCGTTTCACCTCGAACAACAAACTTGACCCCGAGTTTGTGTAGTATCTGTGGCTCCAATAATCTTTTGTTGCATCAGTCCTTTTGCTTGATGCAGTCGCTGATCAATTGCTTCTTCGTGGATCCCCTCGACAACAAAATGTCGTGATTTTCATCAACATTTTGACTCCTTCCAGGATATCAATGGAATTCTTGATGATAAGTGCCATCCTCGTTCCTTGGTAATTTGAGTTACCATCGACAACATCCTTACATTCCTTTCATCACAAACTTGATCATGTTATGGAGCTCCTTGCTAACCAGCTTATGTTATGTTCTACCTTGGAGTATTACCATCCTTTATGTCAAGGATATTGTGAGAATTTCTCCACCTCTTGAGAATTCTTGATATAGTAATACTTCTCGCCATCTCCATTTGTTTTCTGATCCCCGTGTTGTTTCTAACCTAAATACCGACAATTGAACTATGATGCGTGAATTCAAAACTTCTAGCAATCCTATTGCTTTGGAGTTAATGGTCGATAGTTCATGCTTAGACTATTGGTTATCGAATCACCGTTCCAACATTGATCATGCTACCTAAGCCCATATTTTGTGTGCAGCTTTCCACCAATGTTTAATTGGGTATGTTTTCCTCGAGCATACCTCATTATATCATTCGATCTAGCTAATGTTATCTCCTTGGTCACATAGTTGTGGAAATCCATCTTTTGGAAATCTCAATGGATTGTCGCTGAGTCAATCAGTCACCTCCTCACCTCCCCTTGATTTAATGATGAACCCTTGTTTGGAACTCGCTTCCATAGTTCATTTCCCGAGAATCTTACAATGTTGTCTCGTCAATTTGTTTTGCACCTTTTCTTCTCAGGCACCCTGAGTCTGAGTTATCCTAACACCAATCAGATCTGAATCTCGGTCAGGTATGATGGTTGGAACATATTCCCAAGAGTTATAACATTGGTCTATTTATGACCCGGTAAGATGATATCATGGCTCGCACACCTGGCTGGAGGATCCATTCTTCCATGAGGAAATTGTAAGACTTATTCTATAAGTTGGTCCTGATGGATCCTTTTTGTTTCCTAATTCTGATCTTCACCTGTTGACCATGTTAATGCTATCTCGAAGCATGTCTATGGTACTCCAATTTTCAACAGGAACATTTAAAGCACAATGCTAAATTTTCCTTATAAATTATCCAAACACCGCTGTATGGGTAATGTCATGAAAATTCTCTCCCGTACCTAAAAGAGTTTTCTACATTATATCCTGTCATGGATATCATGCCCTGCTTGTCCTTGTGAAGGATATACCCTTGGAATATGTGTTTAAACACATTTTCCTTTCCATTGTTCTGTTTAATCTGATAATCATATTTTCCTTTCCATTGTTTGGTTTAACCTTTCTGGTAATCTAATGATCTAAGCAGTAGTATTCTCCTGCTTATGTAAACACCTCGGTGTACAATTCTGTCAGTAAGACCCTGTTACTATTGTCGATGATATTCCGGTAACCACCGATGGACGAGAATTTTGCCTATTGGTTCGCCTCATTTCGACGAGCAGGAAAATGGTTCTCTTCGTCCCTCGCCCTTGGTACCGATGTTGTTGCCGACATAAAAGACATGCTATCCTCTGACATGCCTTGCTTACATGATCACGCAAGACGTCCCCGCCCTTCCTACTTTTAAACCACATGGTGGGCCCATAACCCACAGTTCCACAGGATCGAAACCTGACTCTCTTGTACACCCTTTTGTCAAAGTTATTCCTCGTGCTTGACCTCGTATATAATTCACGACCACCTTCTGAGGGATCATCAATTCTGGTATCAAACACAATACTTATCCCCGTTGCTTTGAACCCCTTTCATGCCCTATTTCAGACATCGAGCGACTGCGTACCCGCTCGAAACTTTCCATGATACCTCCTTACTTTGCTCGATATTTTCTTAAGTTCAATTCGAGAGTTACTTTCCACCACCTTCCCCGATGTTATTGACCGCATAGTCAACCTTGCAGAGGTCCCATTCTCCCAGAATACCCCCTTATCCTTTCGTAAGTACGATGGAGTTCCCGAAGAAAGGATGCCGAGTTCAGCATGATGACCTGAAGTAGAGAAATGAAGACATCAACATAATGGATCGACCTCTCTGAGAAGAGGAACCAAGACCGAGATGACTCGTTAGAATTTCGTAACCAAATCCCTTCCCCGTCACTTCCCCTCTTAAATCTCGGGACGAGATTTCTTGTAGTGGAGGAGAATTGTGACGCCCGGGTATTTAAGCTACAGTAATTCCCTGCTAATGATGCCACATCACCTTGATTACTATTGCTAATCTCGCGTTAGTTCAAAACGATTTAAATTCAAATTGAATTGAAGGCAAACGGTAAAAGTTTTCAAACATTAAAACTAAAATGTTTGGGTTGTGCCAAATAATACATAGGTATTTATGGTGGAGGAGCCACACTTTCATATAATGTTTAAAGGCCCTAAAATAATTAAAATAGTAGCAAAAACAATTAATCAAATGCCTTTTACAATTAATAAATTACTAAACTATTTTATTTACTCACCAAACCTTTTTGTGGCATTGGGGTATTTTGGAACAATAATTTAGGTACTATTTGTATATTTTATAGAACAAAATTATATAGAAAATAAAATAGTAAACTAATAAAACAAAAAAAGAAAATAAATAAAAGAAATTACAAAAAAAAAGAAGAAAGGAGAAAACCCCCCTGGACCGTGGCCCAACTGGGCCAACCCACCAGGCCCAGCCGGCCACCCACCCCTCCTTATTCCCTCACCCCCGTAACCCACTCCACTGACACCCCACGACCCCCTTCCCCCCGTCTCCTCCCCCACGCATCGCTCCTCTCCTTCCCCGCTTGGATCGGGATCGGGACAACTGCGCCCCCGACCCCGCCGATGCCGCGTGCCACCTCGCCGCACCTCGTCGGTGCCCCGGTGCCCGCTGCCATCCCCGGATCTCCCGCGCCTCTCCCTTGTGGGATCGACCCGGCCACCTCTCCGCCCTGGTCGCCCGGCCACCTCTCCGCCGCCGCGGCTGCCTCGCCGGTGCCTCCTCCCCGATGGTCTGCCTCCTCTCCGCCGGGTCGTCGCCGTCGTCCTCCCCAACCCCCACTGCCTAGACCCCACGACCCCGTGGTGAGGCCCCGGCATCTCCTTCTCCCCTGCTCGCAACGGCACCCCGCGCCCGATGCCGCCCCTGTCGGCGTGCTCCTCGACGACGCCCGCTCCTCGTCGTGCCCGGGGCGCGCCCCGCAACCGCCGCCCGCACGTGCCGCGGCCCCACGACGCTGCAGCTCGTCGCCCGCTCCTGCTCCTCTGTCCGCCGCGGCCCGCTGCTGCTTCGTCGCGTCCGCCGTTCCCCGCACGCACCACAGCCCCCCTTTTGCACGGTCCCGCGGTCGCAGCAGCCGCTCACCGTGCCTACCTCCGGCCGCCGGCGCCCGTTGCCGCACCGCCCTGCTCCGGCCCGTGGTGGCCGGCGCTCCCCTCCCCTGGTGGGCTCTGGTGTGCGGGCACCACTTCGCCCGCACCCGTTAGCCCACACCTACTAAGGCCCCTAGGGCCAATGACATGTGGGGCCTACCCCCAGAACGTTTAAAAAAAAGGATTTAAAAAAACTAATTAATAAAAATAAATAAATAAATAAATAAATAATAAAGATAATTAATTAACTTAATTAATCCTGGTAATATTAACTAATTAAGATTAATTAACCTAATAACTAATTAACCTAATTAACTACTGTTAATTAGCTAGAAGTCCCAGACAGGTGGGACCCACGTGTCAGGTTGACGTCATGCTGACGTCATGCTGATGTAGGAGATATGCCCTAGAGGCAATAATAAATGATATTATTTATCTCCGAGTTCATAATTATGTTTATGTTCCATGCTATAACTGCTATGGTTCTCGAGTCTGCAATAACCACGAGGCTCGGAGGAAGACTCATATGCACGTGTGGAATAATAAACGGTAAAATGTATTCCTAGTCTGGCCTCTAAGACTAGCTCAAGTGTTGCATGATGGTTATGTTTTCCTGATCATGGGCATGTCTATGTCAGCAACCTTGAGGGCACAATGTTAAGAGAACATTTGTGTTGAATCGACCCGGATTGATGTTATGCTATGAGATTCATTCGTCACAAGTTTATTGGTACATAACACAGAGATGGTTAACGTTTACATGATTCCTTAGACCATGAGAGTATCGAGTTTCTTCATGCTTGCTTCATGAACTTTGGGGTTTGTTAAACGTCATCCGTAAATGGGTGGCTATTACGGCGGCTTACGGGTTCATGGAAAAGTGTGTCAAGTAACTTGATAGCTCAAGATTGGGATTTGCTCCTCCGACGATGGAGAGATATCTCTGGGCCCTCTCGGTGTTACGGTATCCATCATCGTCTGGCCAGACACTTTGTGATTTGATCACGGGGATGCCGGAACACGATAACGAGAAAAGAGAACAATACCGGTAACGAGGTAACTAGCATAGTGGACAAGTTGTTGATCCACGGGAATGCCAACATGTCTCACCTCGGGTATTTGTAACATATCGCGAAGCAACAGGAATAGCACACGGCAACTGGAGGTTCACTCGAATATTTATTCGTGTGGGTATAGGGGGTCAATATGGGTGTCCACGGCTCCGATGTTGATCATTGATCGGAAGGGGTTCCGGGTCATGTCTATACTTCACCGAACCTATAGGGTCACACGCTTAAGGTTCATCTATCTGCTGAATACTAGACAGGGAGTCTGAGAGAAAATCACCGAAAAAAGTTTCGGACACCGAAAAGTTTCGGACAGCGGAATCGTACCGCAGAGAGAGGTCATCGGATAAGTTTCGATGATACCGAAAAGTTGTTTCGGGATACACCATTAAGTCAAATTGGTTTCGGCACATGCCTGATAATTCTTGGAGGATGCCAGAATCATTCTGGAAGCTTTTTGGAATTTTCTGAGATAAAAACCGGAAATGTTCCGGAGCTGCCGGAGCCACTTCAGATGCGTTTCGCAGATGAAAATCACTAAAACCGGAATTGTTTCGGAACGCGTTGGAAATCATTTTAGTGGGTACTGGAAATGTTCTTAGCCCACATAAATATTTTCAGTTCGATCAGACGCTGAAAAATGTCGTCGTGAATAGTGAAAATCAGCTTTATGGTTACTTTATGGAAAGCCACCTTTTGGGGCTTTGCTCCAAAAGATCTTGGGGATGACATGGATGGATAGGAGCCATTTTTTGGGCCCCTCATGGGGGTGTGGCCGGCCACATGGGGTATCCCCCCTTGGGGACCCTCTTGTTCCTTGGTTTCACTCCTAGGTCCTTGTGGAAGGACTTCATTCATGTGCATTTTGGGTTTTTTGTGAAACTACCCTACCCCCTTGGGATTTCCTATAAATAGAGGTGGAGGGGCAGCCCTCCACACTCATCCCTTGCTCTCATACACATGCCATGCATTATCTGGCTTCTTCTCTCCCTCCCACGAAAAGAGTTTCGTAGAGCCGTAAGGCTGTCTGGGTTCCGGCAGGAACTAGTTCTGGACGGCGAAGCCCTGCCGGATAGATGACACCGTATGTGTGCAACTCTGTAGAGAGATCGTAGTTTCGGTCTTAGTTCGTGAGGTCCTCCCGAAGGGCTGTCCGTGTGACCGTCCGAGTTTCGAAGGTCCTCCCGAAGGGCTGTCCGAGTGACCGTTCGAGTTTCGAAGGTCCTCCCGAAGGGCTGTCCGCGACACCGTCCAGGGGGCTGTTCGACCGCCTCCCGGAGGGCTGTCTGAGGAGCAGATGAAGGTATACATCCTCGCGGTTGGGAGGTTGTAAATCCTAGCTGCGGGGATCTGCACCGCCGATCGTCATCGACTCTACTTCCCGCTGCGCTACGAGTCGGTAACGAAAAAGATCAAACCATATATGCAGTCTCCATAGTGGTCCTGGGCTGGTGCGTAGGTCGGAAATTTTTTGTTTTCTGCTGCGTTCCCCTACAGCTGATGCATTAATTAAATTTCGAATTAAATTAATTTATTAAAATCTAGAAAATGTTTAAATCTTTATAAATGAATATAAAATAATCCATAGCTCGGATGAAAATACTTTGTACATGAAAGTTGCTCAGAATGACGAGACGAATCCGAATACGCAGTCCGTTCGTTCACCACACGTCCCTAGCATAGTGAACCTGCTACATTTCACCTTCGGTCCATCTGTCCGAAAACGCGAAACATCGGGAATACTTTCCCGGATGTTTCCCCCCTTCGCTGGTATCACCTCCCACCGCGTTAGAGCATACCTAGCACCGCGTATTGCCATGTTATGTTTTGTGATGCTTTGTTTGCTCCGTATTTACTGTTTCTTCCCCCTCTTTTCTCCGGTAGACTACGAGACCGACGCTGCTGCTGCCCAGTTCGACTTCGGAGTTGACGACCCCTCCTACTTGCCAGAGCAACCAGGCAAGCCCCCCCCTTGATCACCAGATATCACCTATTCTTCTCTATACTGCTTGCATTAGAGTAGTGTAGCATGTTACTGCTTTCGGTTAATCCTATACTGATGCATAGCCTGTCATTGTTGCTACAGTTGTTACCCTTACCTGCTATCCTACTGCTTAATATAGGATGCTAGTGTTCCATCAGTGGCCCTACACTCTTGTCCGTTTGCCATGCTATACTACTAGGCCGTGATCACTTCGGGAGGTGATCATGGGTATATATTATATACTCTATACATGACACATGTGGTGACTAAAGTCGGGTCGGCTCGTTGAGTACCCGCAAGTGATTTTGATGAGGGGGCTGAAAGGACAGGTGGCTCCATCCCGGTAGAGGTGAGCCTGGGTTCCTGACGGCCCCCGACTGTTACTTTGTGGCGGAGCGACAGGGCAGGTTGAGACCACCCAGGAGAGAGGTGGGCCTGGCCCTGGACGGCGTTCGCGGTTACTTCAAATAACACGCTTAACGAGTTCTGGGTATTTGATCTGAGTCTGGCCATTTGGTCTATACGCACTAACCATCTACACAGGAGTAGTTATGGGTATCCCGACGTCGTGGTATCAGCCGAAGCTCTTCTTGACGTCAGCGACGGAGCGGCGCGCGCCGGATTGGACTGGAACGCCTACTAGGCTAGGTCTGCTTCCGGCCGTGTACGCAACGTGCAGGTGTGCAATGGGCGATGGGCCCAGACCCCTGCGCGCATTGGATTTAGACCGGCGTGTTGACCTCTCTGTTGAGCCTAGGTGGGGCTGCGACGTGTTGATCTTCCGCGGACGGGCATGACCCAGAAAAGTGTGTCCGGCCAAATGGGATCGAGCGTGTTGGGTTATGTGGTGCACCCCTGCAGGGAAGTTTATCTATTCGAATAGCCGTGTCCCTCGGTAAAAGGACGACCCGGAGTTGTACCTTGACCTTATGACAACTAGAACTGTATACTTAATAAAACACACCCTTCCAAGTGCCAGATATAACCCGGTGATCGCTCTCTAATAGGGCGACAAGGAGGGGATCGCCGGGTAGGATTATGCTATGCGATGCTACTTGGAGGACTTCAATCTACTCTCTTCTACATGCTGCAAGATGAAGGCTGCCAGAAGCGTAGCCTTCGACAGGATTAGCTATCCCCCTCTTATTCTAGCATTCTGCAGTTCAGTCCACCGATATGGCCCTTTACACATAATACCCATGCATATGTAGTGTAGCTCCTTGCTTGCGAGTACTTTGGATGAGTACTCACGGTTGCTTTTCTCCCTCTTTTTCCCCTTTCTATACCTGATTGTCGCAACCGAGGATGATTCTACGTGGAGTTCGGCTTCGAGGAGTAGTTCGGAGGTCCCAGGCAGGAGGCCTTGCCTTTTCGATCGTTGCTACTTTTGTGCTAGCCTTCTTAAGGCAAACTTGTTTAACTTATGTTTGTACCCAGATATTGTTGCTTCCGCTGACTCGTCTATGATCGAGCACTTGTATTCGAGCCCTCGAGGCCCCTGCATTGTATTATGATGCTTGTATGACTTATTTTTATTTTTAGAGTTGTGTTGTGATATCTTCCCGTGAGTCCCTGATCTTGATCGTACACGTTTGCGTGTATGATTAGTGTACGGTCAAATCGGGGGCGTCACAGGCTGGTACGAGTGTTTGATTGTGCATAGAAAAAACGCAGAATTCTTTCAAAGATGTTTGAGTGGATGGGATGTTTCCTATGAAATCTAGTGCAAATGAATCATATGAAAAAATTCCTATGGTTTACAATCCTACGAATCAAACAACCAAGATAGGAAAAATTCCTAAGGATTAGAATCCTCCAAAATTCCTTCGAGAATATTTTGAATCAAAGAAGCCCTTAATCTATTTTATGATTCATGGAATTGTGCATTGTAAAGCATAAAGTAAAAACAAATAATGGCAATTCAACTAGAATTTTTTTTGGGCGGTTATGATACGGAAGATTCTAGAACAAAGGAGAACCACTGTTGTTTTGAGATTTGTGCATAATGCTTTAGTTCAACCATGGAGTCTGCTAGATTGTACATGTGGCAAAATCCGGTGGGGGGCTAGAAGATGGTGCGAGGGGCCGAGTGGAGGGAGACTATGAAGGAGTGCACAACTGCGAGATCGATATTTAGAGAGAGGGGGCGAGAACGTGCGTTGTTGCGCATAGTGGCGGAGCCATGAAAAATTTCCCATGAGCTAGGGGGCCAAGCATTGCTAATCCTTTACGAGGAGGGCCAATTCATCAACTTAAACCATTTTTACCAGCAATTATCTAATGATCACATTCATATTAGCCTCGATATATAGTGATGTTAGGGGGGCAGGGCCCTTGCTGCCCCTGTCTTCGCCATTGTGCACACGTCGAGAGATGAAGCGGAAGGCATGGTTGATGAGAGGGGGGCGTTGGATATATAATTAATGTGGGTGTATTAGCTATATATGTAATCCTATATAGAGAGGTATAGATTGATCGATGTGGACGTGGGAAACAGGGTGAGACCTCACTAGATATATAGATTGATCGGTTTATGTGGAAAACTATGAAAGACCTAGCTATACACACACACACATAGAGGAACATCGATCGTTGCACATGCACGTGAGAGATAAAGAATGCCCGATATGATGGAGAGGGGGATGTGTGTGTGTGAGTGTGCCTTCATGGGAGACCGACCTGAAGAAAAAGATTGCATGTGTGCGATGGATAATGCCGACTGGTAGTGTGTGTGCATGCATGCACGAGAGAAAGTTAGTGGTACAATTATAAAGAGAAGACCAATGTGTGGGTGTAAAAGACTAGGTGAGGTCATAATCAATGTAAAGTTGAATTCAAATATTTGAATAAGAGATCATGATGTTTGAAACCCATGCATGCATGAATATAACGGAGATCTGTGCGGTGTGGTTTGGAAACGAGCATGTTGCAATGTATACACATTGAACAAGGTCAGATTGGTTTGAATTTGAGATACCGATGGCAGACATCGTTTGGCCACATTGCATCCGTGCATGGACACACTATTCTAATTGGAGATGATGGGTGGCTTTCGCATCACATATCTATATCTATACCCCTATATATATTATATTTATATTTTTTATATAGTGTGCGGATAACTTTAACTTTGAAAGATGGTCGTTGGATGAGGCCAATCCGATGGTGCAGAGCTGGCAAATTTGAGCACTACTGGCCGTTGGATATCATCTAGATTCCACCAGATTTTGCCACATGTACAATCTAGAAGACTCTATGGTTGAACTTAAGCATAATGCACAAACCTCAAAACACAAGCACTTCTTCTTTGTTCTAGAATCTTCCATATCAGAATTGCCCAAATGTTTTTCTACATGATTTGTTTTTACTTTATGCCTTACAACGCACAATTCCATGAATCTTAAAATAGACTAGCTTTCTTATAAAAACTAGATGATTTTGAATGAAATGAACTATAAGAATTAAACGAACATCTACATCATGCATATATGGCTCAAAGCTTACATGGTATAATGTGGTATTTATTCATAATTTGGTTGCCAAATCTCATGCGTGCAATGCACGTGTACCTTACTAGTCTAAATGGTGTCTGTGTGTGTTGTGCGTGTTAAACACACTGTACGTAGTATATCATACTAGTCTAAATTGTCTTTTTTTGTACAAGTTAAGCTTGTTCTCCCGAAATTTCAAGCCGCTCCTTGTTATGCCGAAATTTCAAGCTAGCATCTGTGTCTATCATGCTGCGAAACTCCTGCCTCTTCAACCCGCGCCTTGTTAGCCCAAAATATTTAAGATATATCTTTGTCTCGTTGTGCTCCGACAACTCCCTCCATCTCAACCCGCACCATGCTATTCCAAAATTACAACGCGCGCGAAAACTCCCACCTCCTGTGAAATCCCGAAATGCGAAATGCCCGTGATACCCCTGAACCGAAAGAACTGCCTCAAATCGGTGGGGGTACTTTCGTAACTTACCCCACATTTCGGACAAGCGCGTCCCTAAGCCATGGTTCCCCACTCCCATCCCATCCGCCCACCCATTCGTACACCGAGGCCGGCAAAACCCGCGAAGCCCCACACACTCCTTCGTCTGCCACCCAGCCGGAGCCTCTTCCCCGACGACGTCGTCCACAGCAACACCTCGATGTCCCTCATCCACCATACCGGATGAGGATCCATCGTCGATCTGGTCGTCCCGCCGATTCAGCCACCCCGTCCTCCACCTCCGAGGAGCTTCCCCGACGTTCCCCTCGTCTTTCGCACCACCTCCATTCCCACACCACCGTCTTCACCTGCACCACCGGAAGAGCATCATCATCATCATTTCCTCAGATGAAGCTGTGGCCTAATCGGTGCCACCAAAGAGGTTGTACACTAATCGCCGTATTTTCTTCTTGATTCGGTCCCACGGTGCTGCCGGCGCTCGGTCCCGAGCCGACACGCCGCGGCTCCATCCATGGCGGCGTCGCCGGCCACTTCCTCCACGGCGTCGCTCCCTCGGCGGCGACGTCCACATCAGTAGGAGCTGCTGCTGCTTTAGCTCTCGCTCGCGCTGCTGCTCTACTCTTGCTCTCGGTCCCCTGCCTGGTCTGCTCTTGCTCGCGCTGCTGCTCTCGCTCTTGCTCTTGCTTGCGATGCTGATCCGATTTAGCTACACTTCAGTCGACTGAATCGAATTTTGGGTCAGTCGATTTTCAGGGGGTGGGGGGGCTCGCCGGAGTTAAGGAAGAACCAGCCGCAGCGGGGAGGGGGCTCGCCGGAGAGGTACCCCACTATCTATCTTAGGGTTCAGGGTGGGGGCGGTGGTCGCCGGCGGTGGTGGGACGGTGGCGTGGAGATCGCCAGAGAAAAAACTCGGCATTGGGGGGCCTACAGGGATGGCCGGGGCGGCGGCGGACCGGCGGTGGGGAGTGTTTTCGGTGCGGGCGGGGCGGCGCACCGCCGGCCGCAGGCGGTGGGGGGCGGCTGTTTGGCCGGTGGTGGCTGGCGGCTCAGGGGGGTGGAGGTTGAAGATGAACTGCAGGCCCTTGATTTCGTATCCAATGGCTGCAAAATCGACTGACCAGAGATGAAAAAGTCAGTCGACTGACTTGTATCCTCACCTCTAGTTCGTTCAGTTTCGACAGTAAAATCCAGTTTCGACAGCAAAATTCAGTTTCGACAGTTAAGTTCAGTTTTGACAGTTAAATTCAGTTTCGACAGTTAAGTTCAGAGATGAGCGGCTGATGTATACATCTAGCACTTTGTGGTTATGCATTTTACGTCATCTATTGGAGATGCTATTAGAATTCCACTCAGGTTAACGTTGTCTCTTTTGTCCTGCATCAGCCTCGGCGTCGTACAACTCACCGGAGCTGCTCCAACGACGAAACCCTCCATCACAGCGGAGCAGTACCTCAGGCTCCATCTCCAGACGCCTAAGATCTTCTTCCCCTCCTCCGACAGCCAAGTCAGCCGGAGCATCCTCACCGGCCAACCCAATCACGCTGAGATCGACATGGCTTCGCCAAAGAGGTTGTACACTTCTTGTGGTTTGACTTAATCTCACCATGCTTCTTTGCATCCTGTGATCTTCCAATTCTTGTGAACCAAACACCCAGATTGGCAGAAATCCTGTGTTTTTAAATTCTCTGTTTTGCACGTGCATTCCTATCCTATTCCTGTCTATTTCCTATCCCTGCATTGTTAGAATCCTCAAATTCAAACAAGCCCTTACACAATTACTTCTGTTACAGATATGTGTCAAAGAAAACCTTGTGTGGTTTGTCCTGCTCCTGCGGTGCTGTGTTCCACCCCAGCTCAGCTGCTCCAACGACGGAAGGGTTCACCACAGCAGGGATCCGCTCTCCAGACTGTCTTTCGCCGCCTCAGATCTTCTTCCCCGCCGCCGGCAGCCACGACAACTGCATTACCATCATCAACTGAGCAGATGACCTTGAGGACTACACGGGTCCGCAAGAGAGGTCGCACTCTTCCGTGTCTGCTTACGTTATGCATCGCTTAATATGATGACATGCTACTTTATCGTCGTGTTCACCTATTAGACTCCGACTCAGGTCCAAACTTATGCTGAAACTTGAGTTTTTAAATGGTTGTGGGGTACATATTGGGGCAGCAATCAGTACTATCTGTCTACTATCTGGTTAATCTCGGGTGTCTACTATGAGTTTCATGTTGGGTGCAAACAAACATTAAAGGAGCCATTATCTGTATTTTTTAACTAAAGCTATTATCTGCCTGCTATCATTTGTTTTGGGTCTATCCACAGTTTGCTACCATCACTCTGGATTTGTGCATGCACTCCTTACATAATCTCACTATGTTTTATTCCTATGCATGTCAGTTATTGTACACAATGGAACTGAACATGTAGAGCAAAAGAGACGAGCCTTGCGTGGCAATAAAATTTCATGCAGACGTCGCTCCATGGTGGGCGCAAAGGCAGCCCCCCTCCACCCATTTCGGATCGTAATCAAGAGGAAGATAACTGTTCTGAGGGGGATTCAGAAGCAGAAGACCACTCCTATTTACCCCATGAGGTCTTCGCTCTAACTTGGCATGCTGATGTTGGTAATATCATGCATATGGTGCCTTGCATTGCTTACTGTATACATCAAAGATGTCATCTGCTTAGTTTAGACATGCTTTGTGTCAATGCCATCTGTTTAGTTTCTTTATCGTATATGTGAATCATGCAATGCCATCTTGTTTAGCCAGGCATCATATATGTGAATTTTGCAATGCCACCCTGGTTAGCCAGTCATCTTATATGTGAATTATATCATGACATCATTTTTTTATTACGTGTTAAATTTGTCAACAATTTTAGTACATTCAATTACTCTTCCTGTGCATCAGCCATTCGGCACGGTCATGGAAAAATCTGGAGTGGAAACAAGGTCTTCAGAGCAGACAATGCTATCTGACGAAGCGCATGTCTTGCTGGTTACAGATAGCTCCTCAGAGGAGGATTCAGAGACAGATGACCAGTCCTATTCCCCCCCCCGAGGTGCATGCTCTAACTTGGCAGGGTTATGATGCTCATATCGTGCGTATGGTATCTTGCATTGCTATGTCATTTGCTTAGTTTAGACATGCTTTGTGTGAATGCCACCTGTTTAGTGTCTAATTACCATATATGTGAATTATGCAATGCCATCTTGTTGCAAGACATTATATATGTGAATTATGCAATGCTATCTTGTTGCAAGGCATTATATATGTGAATTATGCAATGCCATGCTGTTTAGCCAAGCGTCATATATGTGAATTATATCATGCCGTCCTTTTTTTGTATTTCTCATTGCTTTTGTCGACAATGTTTGTATATTCAACTGCTCTTCCTGTGCATCAGCCATTTGAATTGGTGATGGAGAAATCTGGAGTGAAAACAAGGTCTTCAGAGCAGACAATGCTACCTGGTGAAGCAGATATCTTGCTGGTTACAGATAGCTCTTCAGAGGAGGATTCAGAGGCAGATGACCAGTCCTATTATCCCCCTGAGGTGTATGCTCAAACTTGGCAGGGTTATATTACTCATATCATGCATATGTTGTATTGCAATGCTTAGTTTTTACATCATATACACGATATTGAATGCCATCTCCTTAGTTGACACATCATATATGCGATTGCCCTCTGCTCACTTCCTTAGTATATAAATCATATATTTGAATTATATCATGCCATGATGTTTACATAGACAGCATGTATCTGAATTATGGCATGCCAACCCATTTTCTAAAGACATAATATAGTTATATCATCTCATCCTGTTCACATAGTCATCATATTTTGAATTATGTCATTCTATCCGTGAATTATATCATGCCATCATGTTTCCATCGACGGCATGTTTGTGATTTATGGCATGCCAACCACTTTAATAGACACATCGTATAGTTATATCATGTCATCCTGTTTACATAGTCATCATATTTTGAAGTATGTCATTCTATCCTGTTTAGTTAGCCATCATACATGTGAAATTGTGTCATGCTATCCTGTTTAATTAGCCATCATATCTGTGAAATTATGTCCTGCTATTCTGTTTGGTTAGACAACATAAATGTGAATTATTTCATGCCCTGTTTTCTTCCCTACTATCCATTGCACCTGTCTATCTTACAATGTCTGTACATTCAATTACTTTTCTTGTTTATCAGCCATTTCAATTGGAGGGGGTGATGGCAGTATCCGTGGGAGTAAAAACACGGTCTTCAGAAAAGATCGTGCTACCTGTCGATGGAGATAGAACCACGGTTGTACTTGCTCAAGAACCAGCCCCACCGCACATAACCCAGACTCACGCAGATTGTACCCCTACCCAGTTGGACAGAGAACCAGCTACACCCCTTCTAACCCCAACCCCACCAGATAGTAACCCAGTTCCCGTTGACAAATCACCGTCTCCACCACAGAGCACCCAAACATGAGCAGTTAGTAAGGCAACTGCAGTGCCAAAAGCACGATGACCACCACTCCGAACCCCAATAAAGCAGAAGAAGAATTGTTCTCAGGTCAGGTTCCGTAGCTATGGTTCATACTACTTTACTCTTGCATCACTGTATTTACTCATACCAACTAATTTCAAATTTGAAGGATGCAATTGAAACTCCAATGGCGCAATAGGTATGTTTTAAACCTGTTTCTTTAACGTGTTTGCTGTTGTAACTTGCTCTATGTTGATTTCAGTTTCAATTGAATAAACAGTTATATTCTCATGCCATGCACCTTACAAGTGTTGTTATTGCTGTGTAGTTTCCCACACTTATATTCTGTCTAAGCTGCTTTGTCTTAAATAGATATGATTCAAACTATATCTATCTTGATTTGGCAAGATAAACTAGAATGATATAGACCATACAGTGACCATACTACATAGATATATGTTTGTTTCATGTTGTTATCCTGTCCACCTTACTACTGAACTGATTTACCCAAATGAGTTTCATATACTACATTGTAAACCTGTGATGTGTTTGTTTGTTTCTCTTTTAGAATGCGGATAAAATATTGGAGAAGAGTACCCCGTTATGCAATGGTACATGAAGTAATGCAGATAAGGTTCAAGATAGTGAGACATCCCTGTTGGTCTCCAAGAAAGCTGATAAAAACTATATTGAAGACACCGAGACAACCCCAAAGTCCTGTCTTGATGTAGTGTTCGAGTTACTGGCTACTACTGCTGGCACTAGCTCCTCGAACTCGCTGCCTGAATCAGTTCGGCTTCTTGAGTCTCAACTTCAAGTTGAAAGACATTGATCAGATGTTATGCGACAGGAAGCCGAAGTACTGAGGAAGTCCCTGCATAATTCAGATGCATACTTTCTGGTGCAACAGCAAGTGCTGGAGGATTTAAGCGCCAAACAAGAGAAACTTAATAAGCTTGCTAAGCATCTTGCCAGCATTATGGGTACCCAGGATATTGTTTCTTGAGCTCTTCTGAAGTGGTTTCAGTTCTGGACTTGTTTTGCTGCGGTGTTTATATGCTGCTTTGTTCCCTATATTTGCACTAGTGGCGCCCAGTGGATGTAATATGTGTAATAGTCGTGATAGCCTAGCATAAGTTGCTTGCCTATTTATTTCCTTATTGTCTTGTTTATTTGTTTTCTTTTAGTCAGTGCAGTTCTTTTTCCGCGGTTTGCTAGTGGCCGCAATAGCCTATTTTTTAAAACTAGGCCACCTTAACCATGGGCTACATATTTACTGTAGTTAACATGGGCCTCCTACGGGCCATAGAAACAATGTGCCTTCTAAGGGCGGTAGAAACAATGGGCCTTCTACGGGGCGTAGAAACATTGGGCCTTATACGGGTCGTAGACACAATGGGCCTTCTACGGGTCGTATCATCAATGAGCCTTCTACGGGCCGTATGATCGGTTGGCCAAACATGGGCCAATAAAAGACCACATTATGGCCGTAAATGTTCTAGAGTTGAAATCGTCCGTTCATGGGCTGACCATAACGGGCCGTCGTTAATCGGCTGTATTTGATGACGCTATGAAAACGGCCCAACGTATTAACGGGCCACAAACGGGCCAACTGTAACCATGGACTGAATTTGGCCCACAAGCAGAAAATGACAGTAACGGGCCCATATGACGCTACTGGGCCTAATTCGGATAGGCCGTAAACAGGCCCTAGGTTAGCGGGCTGTAAATGGGCTATATGCGAACAGTCCGTTAACAGGCTTGCCATGGGCCGGCCCGCCACCTTTTGACCAAGTCAAATGGGCCGGCCTTTTCACAGGAATGGGCCTCTGTTGGGCCGTGCCATGTGTTGACGTATCATAGGCGCTTTGGGTCCAATGAGAGGATGACATCTGTCCCAACGGCGAGCTGACACGTGTTCCCTCCAGCCACTGATGATTTTACACGTGGAAAATCCCCATTGGTCGGGGCTGTTAACGGGTTATCGGATCGAAAACCGGACCCGATAGCTTAACGGCGTTCCGTTACGGTGGATGCCACGTGTCGGTCACCCTTGACGAAAGCACTCCTGTGACGCGCGATTTATCGTCATGGAAGTGGACACTTCCGTGATGATAATTTTGGTAATGTCATGGAACACTTCTATGACAGCACAGGTATGACTATCTTGATTCTGTCATAAATTTTTCATGGATGTACATGCATGACAGAAAACGTGACCTATTGTGACAAACACGTATCATCACGGAAGTGTTTTTTTGTAGTGAACACCAGTGAGGACGTCGTCCCGGAGTTCGCCGGGGACCTCATCCCATTTAACAAGGCACGTGCCACTATGGGGGCGTCCCCGTGGATGGCAGGAGGTAATGTATCCTAGTACCTTGTTCATCTCGGATCGATTTGTCTCCTCTCTGTGTAGCTGAATGTTGAACTAAAAGCTTGATTTGGTCGAGGGTGGCTTTGTGCAGGATGGGGAGGTGGGAGAATAAGAACTCTGAAGGTAAACAATCTAACACTGCTGCTCACAATCTGAGGCTTGTTTATTTCTGCACTGAACTGAAGCCTGTGTTTATAAGTGTAGCTTGTGTTATACTCTTTACTGAACGCTCTGTGCCACGATCCCATGAGTAACAAGTTTGATTCTTAATCCTATTTGTAATTATACTTTGACTGTACTGAAGCTTGTGTCTGATTGTAGGCATATGGTACTGAACTATAGTACTGAACTGCACTATAGTAACAAGAGTAGCTTGTTTTAATGCTTGTTGCTGCTGCAAAACTACCCTTCGAGATGAAATTAGTTTGCTGGTGTTTACTCTCTACTAAAGAGATATTAGTAAAGCTGTCGTTGGTGGAGTTCTGAATATATACTGATATCTGAATTCTGAATATTACTCTGTTCTAAAGAGATGTGTACTGAACTGAAGATTGTAGGCATTGATATATACTTTGTCTTTGCCTTTGTCCTCTGCTCGAACCTGGACAATTTGGTTGAATTGTCTCTCGGGCTTGTACGTGGGCGTGTGATCCAAGTAGGGCTAAATGTGTTGATGCTACTGATCTCTCAGCTGTACCACCATGCATTGTCGTTGCTTAGGCAACATGCTACAGGCACATCATAGCAACTTTGAAATTTGAGCCGCGTTGTAGTTGGTGCTGTGGCTGCGGTTTATATGCTGCATCCTTTTGTTATGAGTATCAAAAGTTTCTGCTGCTGTCTCCACTGGTTCACATACAGAGGAGCTGCGACTTAATTGTGCACTCTGCATCTTACTGTCTACTACTGTAATGCAAGCAAATATTCCCGTCTGTTCTTTCACTAGTGTCAACCCTTGGTTTCGTTGCTAATAATACACGCATGCTCCACAACTAATCTTCTACTTGATCGCTAGCACGGTCGTGATGATTGATAAACCACCAAACAAAACGAAAATTGCACATTTGCTAGCATTACAGTGTGAAGGATGCTCTGCTGCTCCAATTTGTCTTTTCTGTCAAAGCTTTCTTGTCAAATGTATGTGTTCAGAGTTGAATCAAAGTTTGAATAAGGCAACGTTGCTAGCATTGCAGCAGTACACCCTTCCTAACCTATGCATTTGTGATGTTCCTCACACCTCTCTGTTTGCTATGTTTTATTGGTGCTTTGCAGAAGAACTCAACTCACTGGATGCAGGGAAGGAGATGGGAGGGTGATGCACAGCCATGGAGAGGAGCAGCAGCAGCTCAAGGTCATTTCTCCTCCACGCCACCTCTGCCCCTCTCTCGTTTTGATTTGCTATGTTGGGTTCCAAGATTAGAAATATTTTTTGTTTCCATCTTTATCCATGTGCTTTCATGAACTCTGAGAAAATGTTATGTTTTTGCTGATTAGTGGCGGTACATCTTTGCTTTACTATTCCTAGCAGCTGCAGTTCATCTAACATAAACATGTTGTGTACATTCTGAACCCCCAAACATTACACAAGTGATGTATATGCAGCAGGGAATCGTCAACTTGTACAGTTTGTTGACTGGAATGTAACTTGTACAGTTTTTTACTTGAATATGTTCAGTTATGAAGTCGTGTAGTTGTTTATTCTCATCAGTTCTAAACTGCAGTACTTTACTGAATTGTTGATGATGCTGAATGAATCTAGCTTGTTGGGTTCAGTCTCTTGTTTAGATGGAATGCAGTTGTGGATTGTATTGAGCAGAATCGCCCCTCTCCAGAATTATCTGTCTGACTGAACAATGGGATCAGTTCTAAGATCATTCTTGTTGTGTAGTTTCGTCAGGTCAAGCGGTCGCATGCACTTATTTGGAACCAATAATAACAAATCAGATAATATTACATTACTTTTACTGAACTATTCTTGTTATCCTTTAGATTAAATCTCATTGTTTAAGAGTTCCTGTTCTTTTCTTTTATCTATTCAACACACTCCAGCATGTTGGTTTAATCAAATCCTCTAGTAATGCCACAGCTTGTCATGCATGTCGCATTTCCTCTGTTTTTGGGGAATTTCGACAAGTACCATTCTCTGTTTTGGGAATTTCGTTGCCGTAAATTATTATAGCCAACTGTTCAGACTTGTTTATGCGGGGAGCAAATCTGTATATGCAAAGTGTGTGTGTGTGTGTGTGTATCTAGTGAGCAAATCTGTAGTAATTACTGAGTATATTACCTACTTTCTTTTAGTGGCAATTTTCTGCTCAGTTCTATTTTGACATATAGTTTGTTCTCTTTGAATGTGCAGATTGTATGATGTGGTGGTTATCTTTTTTTGTTGCTGGGGTCATTGGAACCTGGATGTCATATGTTATGTGATCTGAGCCATATGGCATATTGTAATCTTTTTATTGCTGGTTTTTATGTACGATGTCATGAAGATGTATGTTTGAAATGTTGTTTTGGCAGCAAAATTGTATTCATGTGTACATGCTGCTTTGACAGCAAAATTATGAAATTTCTCAACAATATGTATGGGTTAAATATATATATATGTTTTCCAATTTTCTATGCTTAAAGTTGTACTGTGCATGAAAAGGCTATAGCCCAACTAATGATGTTGTGGAATTGTTTATTTTAGTTTAAATAGCGAAAACAATAACAATTCTGGTGAAAGTTGTAGAAACAAAAAAGAAAAGGCCAACAAAAAAAGAAATTTACTAGAAAAAGGAAAGGGCCCAGAAAAGAAAAATACCGTAAAATTTGGCTTGGCCCATTTAGTTGACCATGGAAAAAACACAAATAGGCTGAATTGTTGGTCTCGGCCCATGCAAAGCGTCGAATTGGACCAGGCTAAATCTTATCAACGACCTTCTCAATTGGTCGCAATTTTGCCACGTCAGATTGCCACGTCGTCTTACGTGGCCTGGGCAGACAGCCAACGACCAAAATAGAAGGTCATAGAATTCATGACCTTTTGTTTTGGTCGTGGCCTTCCACGACCTTCTCACAGAGAAGGTCGTTAATTTTAGTTTACGGCCGCCAGCTTTTGACCATCTGTTTTTGGTCAAAAAGGTCGCAAATGAAAAACAATGACCTTTCAGTGACCAATAGTGGTGGTCGCAAGTTGACATATTTCTTGTAGTGTTCGTTCGATATTTTGATGAGATGTATGTTTTCTCTCCTCTAGTGGTGTTATGTGAACGTCGACTACATGACACTTCACCATTATTTGGACCTGGAGGAAGGCATTGGTAAGTAATAAGTAGGTGATGGTTTGCTAGAGTGACAGAAGCTTAAATCCTAGTTTATGCGTTGCTTCGTAAGGGGCTGATTTGGATCCACATGTTTCATGCTATGGTTAGGTTTACCTTAATACTTATTTTGTAGTTGCGGATGCTTGCAATAGGGGTTAATCATAAGTGGGATGCTTGTCCAAGGCAGGGCGGTACCCAAGCACCGGTCCACCCACATATCAAATTATCAAAGTAACAAACGCGA
Organism: Triticum aestivum; assembly: GCF_018294505.1. NCBI lineage: Eukaryota > Viridiplantae > Streptophyta > Magnoliopsida > Poales > Poaceae > Triticum > Triticum aestivum. Next base: position 295,532,411 of record NC_057805.1, on the reverse strand, counting down.
ATCATATGAGCGTGATGAAAACTAGCTTGACGGTAATTCCCATGTGTCCTCGAGAGCGCTTTCCTTCATATAAGAGTTTGTCCAGGCTTGTCCTTTGCTACAAAAAGGATTGGGCCACCTTGCTGCACCTTTTTTACTCTTATTACTTGTTACCCGTTACAAATTACCTTATCACAAAACTATCTGTTACCGATAATTTCAATGCTTGCAGAGAATACCTTACTGAAAACCGCTTGGCATTTCCTTCTGCTCCTCGTTGGGTTCGACACTCTTACTTATCGAAAGGACTACGATAGATCCCCTATACTTGTGGGTCATCAAGAATCTTTTCTGGCGCCGTTGCCTGGGAGTGAAGCGCCTTTGGTAGGTGGAATTTGGTAAGGAAAAATTTATATAGTGTGCTGAAATTTACTGTCACTTGTTACTATGGAACATAATCCTTTGAGGGGCTTGTTCGGGGTATCTTCACCCTGACCAGTAGAGCAAAGAGTTGCTTCTCAACCTACTGAACCTACTGAAAATGTTTACTTTGAGATTCCTTCGGGTATGATAGAGAAACTGCTAGCTAATCCTTTTACAGGAGATGGAACATTGCATCCCGATTTGCACCTAATATATGTCGATGAAGTTTGTGGATTATTTAAGCTTGCAGGTATGCCTGAGGATGTTATCAAGAAGAAGGTCTTTCCTTTATCTTTGAAGGGAAAGGCATTGACATGGTTTAGGCTATGTGATGATATGGGATCATGGAACTACAACCGATTGAAATTGGAATTTTATCAGAAGTTTTATCCTATGCATCTTGTTCATCATGATTGTAATTATATATATAATTTTTGGCCTCGCGAAGGAGAAAGCATCGCTCAAGCTTGGGGGAGGCTTAAGTCAATGTTATATTCATGCCCCAATCATGAGCTCTCAAGAGAAATTATTATTCGGAATTTTTATGCTCGGCTTTCTCTCAATAATCGCTCCATGCTCGATACTTCTTGTACTGGCTCTTTTATGATGAAGACTATTGAATTCAAATGGGATTTATTGGAAAGAATTAAACGCAACTCTGAAGATTGGGATCTCGACGAAGGTAAGGAGTTAGGTATAACACCTAAGTTTGATTGTGTTAAATCTTTTATGGATACCAATGTTTTCCGTGAATTTAGCACTAAATATGGACTTGACTCTGAGATAGTAGCTTCTTTCTGTGAATCCTTTGCTACTCATGTTGATCTCCCTAAGTAGAAGTGGTTTAAATATAATCCTCCCATTGAAGTAAAAGTAGTTGAACCTATTAAAGTTGAAGAAAAGACTATCACTTATAATGTTGATCCTATTGTTCCTACCTCATATATTGAGAAACCACCTTTCCCTGTTAGAATAAAGGATCATGCTAAAGCTTCAACTGTGGTTCGTAAGAGTAATACTAGAACACCTACACCCCCTGAGCAAATTAAAGTTTAACCTAGTATTGCTATGGTTAAAGATCTCTTGGCCGATAATATTGATGGGCATGTTATTTACTTCTGTGATGAAGCTGCTAGAATTGCTAGACCCGATACTAAGGGTAAACATGGACATGTTGTTGGCATGCCTGTTGTTTCTGGTAAAATAGGAGACCATTTCTATCATGGCTTGTGTGATATGGGTGCTAGTGCAAGTGCAATACCTCATTCCTTATACAAAGAAATTATGCATGATATTGCACCTGCGGAGATAGAAGAGATAGATGTTACAATTAAGCTTGCCAATAGAGATACTATTTCACCAATTGGGATTGTTAGAGATGTTGAAGTCTTGTGTGGGAAAGTTAAATATCCTACATATTTTCTTGTTCTTGGTTCCCCACAAGATGACTTTTGTCCCATTATATTTGGTAGGCCCTTCTTGAATACTGTTAATGCTAAGATAGATTGCAAAAAGGATGTTGTTACTATTGGTTTAGGGGATATGTCTCATGAGTTTAATTTTGCTAAATTTCGTAGACAACCCCATGATAAAGAATAGCCCAGTAAAGATGAAATTATTGGTCTAACTTCTATTGTTGTGCCTCCTAATGATCCTTTAGAGCAATATTTGCTAGACCATGAAAATGATATGTTTATGAATGAAAGAAGGGAAATAGATGAAGTATTCTTTAAACAAGGACCTATCTTGAAACACAACTTGCCTGTTGAAATTCTAGGGGATCCTCCTCCACCCAAGGGTGATCCCGTGTTTGAGCTTAAACCATTACCTGATACTCTTAAATATGCTTATCTTGATGAAAAGAAGACATATCCTGTTATTATTAGTGCTAACCTTTCAGAGCAAGAAGAAGAGAAATTACTGGAAACTCTGAAGAAGCACTGTGCTACTATTGGATATACTCTTGATGATCTTAAGGGCATTAGTCCCACTCTATGCCAGCACAAAATAAAATTGGAGAAAGACGCTAAACCAGTTGTTGATCACCAACAATGGTTAAATCCTAAGATGAAAGAAGTGGTAAGAAAAGAAATACTAAAGCTTCTGGAGGCAGGTATAATTTATCCCGTTGCTGATAGTCAGTGTGTAAGTCCTATCCATTGTGTCCCTAAGAAGGGAGGCATTACTGTTGTTTCCTAATGATAAAGATGAATTGGTCCCACAAAGAATTGTTACAGGCTATAGAATGGTAATTGATTTCCACAAATTAAATAAAGCTACTAAAAAAGGATCATTACCCTTTACCTTTTATTGATCAAATGCTAGAAAGAATATCCAAACATACACATTTTTTCTTTCTAGATGGTTATTCTGGTTTCTCTCAAATACCCGTGTCAAAAGAGGATCAAGAAAAGACCACTTTTACTTGCCCTTTTGGTACTTTGCTTATAGACGTATGCCTTTTGGTTTATGCAATGCACCTGCTACCTTTCAAAGATGTATGACTGCTATATTCTCTGACTTCTGTGAAAAGATTGTTGAGGTTTTCATGGATGATTTCTCCGTATATGGAACTTCTTTTGATGATTGCTTAAGCAACCTTGATCGAGTTTTGCAGAGATGTGAAGAAACTAATCTTGTCTTGAATTGGGAAAAGTACCACTTTATGGTTAATGAAGGTATTATCTTGGGGCATAAAATTTCTGAAAGAGGTATTGAAGTTGATAAAGCTAAAGTTGATGCTATTGAAAAGATATCGTGTCCTAAGGACATTAAAGGTATAAGAAGTTTCCTTGGTCATGCCGGTTTTTATAGGAGGTTCATTAAGGACTTCTCTAAAATTTCTAGGCCTTTGACTAATCTCTTACAAAAAGATGTTCCTTTTGTCTTTGATGGTGATTGTGTAGAAGCATTTGAAATACTTAATAAAGCCTTGATTTCTGCACCTATTGTTCCGCCACCTGACTGGAATTTACCCTTTGAAATTATGTGTGATGCTAGTGATTACGCTGTAGGTGCTGTTCTAGGACAAAGAGTTGATAAGAAATTAAATGTTATCCAATATGCTAGTAAAACTCTAGACAGTGCCCAGAGAAATTATGCTACTACTGAAAAAGAATTTTTAGCAGTTGTATTTGCTTGTGATAAGTTCAGACCTTATATTGTTGATTCTAAAGTAACTGATCATGCTGTGTCACACCCCGCATGTAACTTGCCATATTTGTAACTCCGACTCTTGCCATTTTCGGCTATGTGATATGTTTTTCCCTCCGTTGTCGGGTTTTGTCTTTCGTTTTGTGTTTTGTCATGTCATGCATTTTCATATCATGTCATCATGTGCATTGCATTCGCATACGTGTTCGTCTCATGCATCCGAGCTTTTTCCCCGTTGTCCGTTTTCCAATCCGACGCTCCTATCTCCTCCGGTGCACCCCTCTAGTTTTCTTTCGTGTGCGTGTGTCAAACTTTCTCGGAATGGACCGAGGCTTGTCAAGTGGTCTTAATATACCACCCAGAGACTACCGGTCAAGTTTCGTTCCATTCGGAGGTCGTTTGATACTCCAACGGTTAACCGGGCATCCGCAAAGTCCATTTGAGTGTCCAGCAAAAACCCCCTCCAAAACCAGCCCAAAGCCCACCAAACTCTCTTCCATGCTCTAGGTCGTTCGATCACGATCGTGTGGGCGAAAACCGCACCTCATTTGGAGCCTCATAGCTCCCTATACCTATTTACAAGTGGGCATCCCGAAAACGGAATCTCAGACGAACCCTAGAGTTTTTCCCACCGCGCCGCCGGACGCGTCCGTCCGCGCCGGACGACGTCCAACCGCCCCGCCGCCGGCCCGCGAAACCCGCAGAGGCCCGCCCGAGCCCGCCGCCGCCTCCTCCGCGCCCGCGCGCGCCCGCCTCCGCGCCTGCCCCGCCGCCGCCGCCGCCGCCGGCCGCCGCGCGCCTGCCCCGCCGCCGGGCGCCGCCGGCCGCCATCTTCGCCGCCGCCTCGGGCCCCCCGCCTCCGGCGCCCCTCCGCCACCTCCGGCGCCCCTCCGCCGCTGCCGGCGCTCCTCCCCCGCCGGCCCTGCCTCGCCGCCGTCGGCCTCGGCTCGAGCGACGAGCCGATCCGATCTGGTTCTCTCTCTGCCCCGTTGACTTCTCGCCCCTCTTTATTTTTCCAAGTCTTGGATAATTATCAGCAAGTGCCTATGTTCGAGATGCGATAACTTTGTGCATGTTGCTCCGATTCGCACGTGTAATATGTCAATTTGTTCGCCTCGTGATGCTCTTCATTTTGTTCAATTGCACCATTTTCGTTAGAGGTCATCTTGATGCCCAAATCTTCGTTGGAAGAGGGCTAGTTGCTGTTAATCTCTGGTTCTTATCAGAACTTGGAGATTTGTCATTTTTGTATCGTTTATTCTGTGCATCTTTTGAGCATGAGCTCTACATGTGTTTTGAAGTATGCTATGCCATCTTTCCAGTGGTATAGTCCATGTATTTTTGTGATCTTTGTGGTGACTAGCACAAGCATGCAAAGTAGGCCCCGTAATATTTCTGATTTCAGGGACTTAGTGATTTCTCCAAGTCTTTGTCTGCTGTAATTTTGTGGCCACGTAAACTTGATGCTATAGAGAGATCCATGCATATTTTGGAGATATTCAGTAAGGATGTTTTGTAGCTATAGTTGTAATTGATCCATTCCTGCAATTTTTTGAAATTTTAGAGTACCATAGCATGACTCAATCTTGCTCTACTTTTGCTATAAAATATTTCTGGCAGATTCTTAACATGAGATGCATTATTTCCAAGCTTATTGTAGTTGATCCATACATGCTATGCAATTGTTCTTGCCATGGATAGCTTCATAAACATGCCATCTTGCTGTAGGTATGCTTGGTTTGTCATGCATTGCTTTGTAGTGAGTGCATCAAGCTCACAAAGAGGCCTACATATTAATATTTCTGTCATGCTCTGTTTTCTGCTAAGTCTGAAACCTGATAACGAAACTTGCTATGTTTACATGCTTGCCATCATATCTTCTGGCCCTTTTTAGCTTATGGTCAGTAAGGGACTTTTGTCATGTGCATTTAGTAGAACACTACCATGCCTTGTTTTGCTATGTTAAGTTCCTGTAGCATGTTGATTTCGTGCTCTGAACATGGCTACCTGATGCTGATTTCTGCCATGTCCAGTTTTTCACCAAGTCTGTGAACCTGTAATCTTTTGCACTTTTGCCATGCTTGTTTGAGCTTGATATGTTGTGAACTAGCCGTAGCTCAGTGTTCATCTTTTGTCAAGAATTTCCTTAGATTACTGTCATATGCTTTGTTGCTATGTTGGGGTGCTGTAGCTTTGTTACTTGTTGTATTTTAAGTGCTATCTTGCTGTTTATCGCAGATTAGTGTCATTCTTGTTTTGCTTGCCATTTGCAAACCGTGCATCCGATTCCGGTGATCTTTATATCGATTTCGACCGAAATCATCTCATCTTTCCAGTGGCATGCTTGGTTTGCCAAGTTACTGCCATGTTCATCATTTTCCTTCCGGAGCACGCATACGCATCGCATATCATATCTTGCATATCATACATGTTTTGCATCATGTTGCTCGCGCATTCCTCGTGATTGATTGTGGTTCCGTTTGTTTGTGTTCTTGTCTTGGGTAGAGCCGGGAGACGAGTTCGTGAACGAGGAACCTGTCGAGTTCGCTTACGAGGATCAAGCTTTCGACAACTCCGAGAATCTTGCAGGCAAGATGACCACCCCTCGAAATCACTTCTATCTTTGCTATACTAGTTGTTCGCTCTATTGCCATGCTCCGCTACCTATCACTTGCCATATCATGTCTCCTATTTTTAGCCATGTCAGCCTCTAACCATCCTCTCCTAGCAAACCGTTGTTTGGCTAAGTTACCGCTTTTGCTCAGCCCCTCTTATAGCGTTGCTAGTTGCAGGTGAAGTTGAAGTTTGTTCCATGTCGGAACATGGTTATGTTGGGATATCACAATATCTCTTATTTAATTAATGCATCTATATATATTTGGTAAAGGGTGGAAGGCTCGGCCTTATGCCTGGTGTTTTGTTCCACTCTTGCCGCCCTAGTTACTGTTCTACCGGGATTATGTTCCTTGAGTTTGCGTTCCTTACGCGGTCGGGTGATTTATGGGACCCCCTTGACAGTTCGCCTTGAATAAAACTCCTCCAGCAAGGCCCAACCTTGGTTTTACTATTTGATACCTAAGCCTTTTCCCCCGGGTTTTCGCGAGCCCGAGGGTCATCTTATTTCAACCCCCCGGGCCAGTGCTCCTTCGAGTGTTGGTCCGAACTGAGCAGACTGCGGGGCCCCCTCCTGGAAACTCGAGGTCTGGTTTTACTCGTAGGATGTCTCATCCGGTGTGCCCTGAGAACGAGATATGTGCAGCTCCTATCGGGATTTGTCGGCACATTCGGGTGGCTTTGCTGGTCTTGTTTTACCATTGTCGACATGTCTTGTAAACCGGGATTCTGAGACTGATCGGGTCTTTCCGGGAGAAGGTTTATCCTTCGTTGACCGCGAGAGCTTATGATGGGCTAAGTTGGGACACCCCTGCAGGGTATTATCTTTCGAAAGCCGTGCCCGCGGTTATGAGGCAGATGGGAATTTGTTAATGTCCGGTTGTAGATAACTTGTCACTTGACCCAATTAAAATACACCAAGTGCGTGTGTAGCCGTGATGGTCTCTTCTCGGCGGAGTCCGGGTAGTGAACACGGTCTGTGTTATGGATGACGTAAGTAGGTGTTCAGAATCACTTCTTGATCATTGCTAGATGACGTCCGTTCCTTTGCTTCTCTTCTCGCTCTCATTTGCGTAAGTTAGCCACCATATATGCTTTTGCCGCTGCAGCTCCACCTCTTTGCACCATTCCCCCCTTTAAGCTTAAATAGTCTTGATCTCGCGGGTGTGAGATTGCTGAGTCCCCGTGACTCACAGATACTTCCAATACCAGTTGCAGGTGCCGACGATGCCAGTGCAGACGATGGCGTCGATCTCAAGTGGGAGTTCGACGAGGAACGTGGTCGTTACTATGTATCTTTTCCTGATGATCAGTAGTGGAGCCCAGTTGGGACGATCGGGGATCTAGCATTTGGGGTTGTCTTATTTTCATCTGGATTTTGACCGTAGTCGGTCTATATGATTGTATTTTGGATGATGTATGAATGATATTTATGTATTGTGTGAAGTGGCGATTGTAAGCCAACTCTTTATCCCATTCTTGTTCATTACATGGGATTGTGTGAAGATGACCCTTCTTGCGACAAAACCACCATGCGGTTATGCCTCTAAGTCGTGCCCCGACACGTGGGAGATATAGCCGCATCGTGGGCGTTACATGCTGTTATTAAATACCTTATGGAAAAGAAAGATGCTAAACCTAGACTTAGATGGGTTCTCTTACTACAAGAATTTGATTGGCATATTATTGATAGAAAGGGAGCTGAGAACCCCATTGCAGACAACTTGTGTAGGTCAGAAAATGTTCTTGATGACCCACTACCTATTGATGATAGCTTTCCTGATGAACAATTAGCTGTCATAAATGCTTCTCGTACTACTCCATGGTATGTTGATTATGCTAATTACATTGTTGCTAAATTTATACCACCTAGTTTCACATACCAGCAAAAGAAAAAGTTTTTCTATGATTTAAGACATTACTTCTGGGATGACCCACACCTTTATAAAGGAGTAGATGGTGTTATTAGACGTTGTGTACCTGAGCATGAACAGGAATAGATGCTACGCAAGTGTCACTCCGAGGCTGATGGAGGACACCACACTGGAGATAGAACTGCACATAAGGTATTGCAATCCGGTTTTATTGGCCTACTCTCTTCGAAGATGCACGTAAGTTTGTCTTGTCTTGAGATGAATGTCAAAGAATTGGTAATATTAGTAGACTTCAAGAAATGCCTATGAACTATTCACTTGTTATTGAACCATTTGATGTTTGGGGCTTTGATTATATGGGACCATTTCCTTCCTCTAATGGGTATACACATATTTTAGTTGTTGTTGATTACGTTACTAAGTGGGTAGAAGCTATTCCAACTAGTAGTGCTGATCATAACACCTCTATTAAGATGCTTAAAGAAGTTATTTTTTTGAGGTTTGGAGGCCCTAGATGACTGATGGTGGTTCACATTTTATTCATGGTGCTTTTCGTAAAATGCTTGCTAAGTATGATGTAAACCATAGAATTGCATCTCCATATCACCCGCAGTCTAGTGGTCAAGTAGAACTTAGTAATAGAGAGCTCAAATTAATTTTGCAAAAGATTGTAAATAGATCTAGAAAGAATTGGCCCAAGAAACTTGATGATGTATTATGGGCCTATAGAACTGCATATAAAAATCCTATGGGTATGTCTCTGTATAAAATGGTTTATGGAAAAGCATGTCACTCACCTCTTGAACTAGAACATAAGGCATATTGGGCCATTAAAGAGCTCAATTATGATTTCAAACTTGCCGGTGAGAAAAGACTATTTGACATTAGCTCACTTGATGAATGGAGAACTCAGACCTATGAGAATGCCAAACTGTTTAAAGAAAAAGTTAAAAGATGGTATGACAAAATGATACAAAAGCGTGAGTTGAATGGAGGTGATTATGTTTTGCTATACAACTCTCATTTAAGATTTTTTGCAGGAAAACTTCTCTCTAAATGGGAAGGTCCTTACGTTATCGAGGAGGTCTATCGTTCCGGTGCCATAAAAATCAACAACTTCGAAGGCACAAATCCGAAGGTGGTGAACGGTCAAAGAATCAAACATTATATCTCAGGTAATCCCATAAATGTTGAAACTAACGTTATTGAAACCGTAACCCTGGAGGAATACATAAGGGACACTTTCCAGAACGTTTCAGACTCTGAAATGGAATAGGTATGTGGTACGGTAAGTAAACCGACTCCAAAACAGTTCTAATAGCAAATTTTCTCCATTTTGGAATATTTAAGAAAATAGGAAAATAAGAAGTAGTTCGGGAAGGACACGAGGTATCCACGAGGGTGGAGGGCGCGCACTACCCCCTGGGCGCGCCCCCTGCCTCGTGGGCACCTCGTGTGCCCTCCGGACTCCGTTTTTCTTGCGCGATACTTCTTTTGGTCGGTAAAAATTCATTATATAATCTCCCGAAGGTTTTGACCATCGTACCACGCAAATATCCTCTGTTTTTGTTTCGAGCTGTTTTTTGCCAGAGTTGTCAAGGCCAGGCATCACGTCGTCCCCCTCCTCCAACAATGAGGGCAACAATGCTTGGCTAATGAAGATAGAGCTGAAGAGAGAAGAACCCATGGAGATCAACAAGGATGATGGGATCAAGAAGGCCATGGAGGATCAAGCTCTGGCAACAGAAGACGAAGACATCCTTCAATCTCATTACAATCTTCTTACCCCAACAAAGATTGAAGCTTTCAAGATGATTGAGTTAGCTCACATACAAAATAAGTATCTCACACGTGAAAATATTTTGTTGAAGGATCATATCACCGCACTCAAGGGCATTATCCGCAAATTGGAGGATCTCCTACGCTCGATGTGCGACTATCCATCATCACCACCACCTTCTTCACCAGCAAAGGAGAACTGAGTATTGGGTATGGGAACTCCCCTTGGCAACTGCCAAGATTGGGGGAGGTGCCCCGGTATCATATCACCATCACACTCCTATCTTTACCGTTTTTCTTAGTTCGATCCTTTTGGTAATATCTTGATCTAGTAGAATAAAGTTTTAGTATGATCTAGTTTTGAGTTATGCTTTATGATCCTTCTATGTAATCGAGTCTGTGAGCTATATAATGAAGATTAGTTTTGAGTCAAGGGCTTGATTATCTTGCTATGATCTTGAGGGAATAAAAATAAAAGAAAGGGTAAAAAGAATTAAAAAGAACATATTGATCTTATGCAGAGTAATGACTTCACATATAAAAGAGTATGATGAGTAAAAGTTGTTGAGAGTTGATAAACATAGTTTTGGTCATCGTTGCAATTAATAGGAAGTAATAAAGAAATAGAGGTTTTCACATATAAATATACTATCTTGGACATTTTTATGATTGTGAGCACTCATTAAAATATGACATGCTAAAAAGTTGATGTTGGACAAGGAAGACAACGTAATGGGTTATGTTTTCTTATATCCGAAATAAAGTATATTGTCATGGATCGTCCAACATGTTGAGCTTGCCTTTCCCCCTCATGCTTGCCAAATCCTTTGCACCAAGTAGAGATACTACTTGTGCTTCCAAATATCCTTAAACCCGGTTTTTCCATGAGAGTCCACCATATCTACCTATGGATTGAGTAAGATCCTTCAAGTAAGTTGTCATTGTTGCATGCAATAAAAATTGCTCTCTAAATATGTATGATTTATTAGTGTGGAGAAAATAAGCTTTATACGATCTTGTGATGCGGAAGCAATAAAAGCGACGGACTGCATAATAAAGGTCCATATCACAAGTGGCAATATAAAGTGACGTTCTTTTGCATTAAGATTTCGTGCATCCAACCATAAAAGCACATGACAACCTTTGCTTCCCTCTGCGAAGGGCCTATCTTTCATTCTGGTCTTATGCCTTATACAAGAGTCATGTTGATCTTCACCTTTCCTTTTTACATTTTATCCTTTGGCAAGCACATTGTGTTGGAAAGATCCTGATATATATATATATATATATATATATATATATCCAATTGGATGTAAGTTATCATGAACTATTATTGTTGACATTACCCTTGAGGTAAAAGGTTGGGAGGCAACACTATAAGCCCCTATCTTTCTCTGTGTCCGATTAAAACTCCATAACCATAAGTATTGCGTGAGTGTTAGCAATTGTGAAAGACTAAATGATGGTTGAGTATGTGGACTTGCTGAAAAGCTCTTACATTGACTCTTTCCGATGTTATGATAAATTGCAATTTCTTCAATGACTGAGATTATAGTTTGTTAGTTTTCAATGAAGTTTCTGATTCATACTTGACATTGTGAATAGATTGTTACTTTAGCATAAGAAATCATATGACAATATATATATATATATATATATATATATATGTTGCTGTTATAAGAATGATCATGATGCCCTCATGTCCGTATTTTATTTTATCGACACCTCTATCTCTAACCATGTGGACATATTTTTCATTATCGGCTTCCGCTTGAGAACAAGCGAGGTCTAAGCTTGGGGGAGTTGATACGTCCATTTTGCATCATGCTTTTATATCGATATTTATTGCATTATGGGCTGTTATTACACATTATGTCACAATACTTATGCCTATTCTCTCTTATTTTACAAGGTTTACATGAAGAGGGAGTATGCCAGCAGCTGGAATTCTGGGCTGGAAAAGGAGCAAATATTAGAGACCTATTCTGCACAACTCCAAAAGTCCTGAAACTTCACGGAGGCACGTTTTGGAATATATAAAAAATACTGGAGAAAGAATCAACCAGAGGGGGCCCACACCCTGGCCACGAGGGTGGGGGCGCGCCCCCCTGTCTCGTGGACCCCCTGGCAGGCCTCCGGTGCCCATCTTCTGCTATATGAAGTCTTTCGTCCTAGAAAAATTAGGGAGAAGCTTTCGGGACGAAACACCGCCGCCATGAGGCGGAACCTAGCAAAACCAATCTAGGGCTCCCGCGGAGCTTTTCTGCCGGGGAAACATCCCTCCGGGAGGGGGAAATCATCACCATCAATCCTCTCATCGGGAGGGAGTCAATCTCCATCAACATCTTCACCAGCACCATCTCCTCTCAAACCCTAGTTCATCTCTTGTATCCAATCTTTGTCTCAAAACCTCAGATTGGTACCTGTGGGTTGCTAGTAGTGCTGATTACTCCTTGTAGTTGATGCTAGTTGGTTTATTTGGTGGAAGATCATATGTTCAGATCCTTTGTGCATATTAATACTCCTCTGATTATGAACATGAATATGATTTGTGAGTAGTTACGTTTGTTCCTGAGGACATGGGAGAAGTCTTGCTATAAGTAGTCATGTGAATTTGGTATTCGTTCGATATTTTGATGAGATGTATGTTGTCTCTCCTCTAGTGGTGTTATGTGAACATAGATTACATGACACTTCACCATTATTTGGGCCTAGAGGAAGGCATTGGGAAGTAATAAGTAGATGTGGGTTGCTAGAGTGACAGAAGCTTGAACCCTAGTTTATGTGTTGCTTCGTAAATGGCTGATTTCGATCCACATGTTTCATGCTATGGTTAGGTTTACCTTAATACTTATTTTGTAGTTGCAGATGCTTGCAATAGGGGTTAATCATAAGTGGGATGCTTGTCCAAGGAAGGGCGGTACCCAAGCACCGGTCCACCCACATATCAAGTTATCAAAGTAACGAACGCGAATCATATGAGCATGATGAAAACTAGCTTGACGATAATTCCCATGTGTCCTCGGGAGCGCTTTCCTTCATATAAGAGTTTGTCCAGGCTTGTCCTTTGCTACAAAAAGGTTTGGGCCACCTTGCTGCACCTTTTTTACTCTTATTACTTGTTACGCGTTACAAATTACCTTATCACAAAACTATCTGTTACCGATAATTTCAGTGGTTGCAGAGAATACTTTACTAAAAACCGCTTGTCATTTCCTTCTGCTCCTCGTTGGGTTTGACACTCTTACTCATCGAAAGGACTACGATAGATCCCCTATACTTGTGGGTCATCAATCACTGCAAAGGAAAAAGATTCAGACATTGTCATCTAAGACAACTCATTATGGGCAGTAAAAAGAAGGCTGCAGAGTTCTTACTTACCATCCTGCAGTTCATTGTTGTCTTGGATAAAGTGTAAACAAATAGTTTAATTGCCATCTTTGGACCCATTTTACTAACAATCTTTATCAGCCTCCTCACTTGATGCTGGTTCATCGATATCTCATTGCCCCATACGCAGAAAGGGTCGAAGCACAGATCTTTACCAATGACATATGTACCTAAAAGCACCAAGTTAATATTAGAGGCTAAACAGCAATTGCACAATGATGTAGTACAACACTCTTTTATAATATGTCTATATACATCCGTATGTGGTAGTCCATTTGAAATCTCTAAAAAGACAAATATTTAGGAACGGAGGGAGTATCTTATAACATCCAATATACTCACATATTAGATGAATTAACATCTTATATTATGGGCCAGAAGGAGTTTAGTGCATTCTTACAAATTATCGGCTGATTAACTATTGCTGTATCCATGGGTTATAGTTAGTTTGAGCTAGTTCGGGCTCAAATAGCCCTAAAGTATATCTAAACATGAGGGCTAGTTTGAGCTAGTTGCATCTATAAGCCACCCAAAAAAATATCCAACCCAAGAGGTGCTAATTGGAGCTAGTTCTCCTAGTGTATTTATTGTCAACCTAACCCTGCCATCCAAACAACTCTTTGGATGGAGTTAGTTTGGGGTTAGTCATGAGCTAGAAACTAACTCTAACCTCTAGCTAAGTTGAGTATCCAAACAGGGTTGTGTTGTTGTTGCTGCTGCTACTCTTCTACGTATATCTAGACATCATTAGAACATTAATGTAACACTCTTCCTTGTTGCTATGTAGCCTAGGATTGCATATTTAGACATTAAGTACAGTGCATGTTGCTATGTAGCCTCAGATATATTACATATGGCCCTAGTTAACCTAACGATAAATGGGTTACAGATATATTCAGTTAAAAGTCCGGTTCACTGATTAGTCCCTTATCAGTCCCCGGCCTATATGGTACCAGCTACCGATATCCTGAACAGTGAGCATATATAAGCCATGGGATGAAACTAACCTCGATGGAAACAGCAGTCGTTCCCAAAATTGTCATGTGTAGGTACATCGAGAAGCATGTTAAGCACAACAGGCTAAACATCAACCAAAATTATCTATGGCAGACAAAATAATCTCCAAAAGATAGCTTAAGTGTGCAGGTTTAAGCACGCTAGTAAAGCAAAACAAGTGGAAAGGTGTGTTAACTGCAACTGGCCTAACATTTAACAACAAGCAAACATAGTCATTCAAACTGGTATTGTGCCGGTCTAAGTACACTGGTTATTGTTAAAAAGATGGAAAGGCGTGTTAACTACAAGATGGTGCAACCAAATGTAGTCATTCATAGTGGTACTGTTGAAACTGGTACTGATGAAATTGAACTGCACAGTTCATACTTGCACATATAGAACATCATGTTGTGAATAACTGGAATAAACAAGGCATACTACGAACAACCGAAGATAGCATTTGAAACTGGACATATGCTAACTACAAACAACCGAACAATAAAAAAATTTAGAAGAGGCATATGCCAGCTATAACAGGCTTAACAGCAAGCAAATATATGCATTCCTATCGGTATGTTTAAAACTGGATTGATGAAATGTATTGCACCATAAATAATTGCACATATAGAGCATCACATCATGAACAACTAAAATAAACAAGGCATACTGCAAACAACCAGATATATCAATTAAAACTGGACATATTCTCACTACACTACAAAAGGACTCGACAAAACAAATCATGGGTTTCCCCCTGTGAAGAGGCACGGAAAAACAAATCACGGGTTTCCTCACTTGTCACAGATGGGCTCGTTCCCGTGGGAAGAGCATGGACCCTGGATGCGCTCCATGTTGTTGTAGATGGGCTCCTTCCCCTTGGAAGAGCATGGCTGTAGGGTGCCCTCCCTGATGTCGCAGTCGGGCGCTTTCCCCTTGGAAGAGCAGATGGGATCTTTCCCCTTGGAAGAGCCGGAGAGGGTGCCCTCCTCGTGGTCACCGTCGATGATGTCTGACTTGGAAGCCGTGGATCCCAAGCCAGCGTCACAGAACGTCTCCTTCAGAAATGACAAAAGGGGCTCGATGGCGATGTAGGATGTCAAATTGTTGACAACGAGCCAGAGGAGATCAGTGGCGAGGCCATGGATGAGATCGACGGCGGTTGAACCCGAGGGGTTGGGGGTGGGCCACTTAACCTGTGACATAGCCCGCCTCAGGCCGTCGCTGTCGATGACCTCGATGTCGTAGCCGGCGGCCGAGACATGCCCACATACTCTAGCCCGCTGCTTGAGTGCCTGCCGCCAGTAATGGTCGTCAGCTTCCTTGGCAACGTCGGGCAAAGAGACCGCGATACACCTCTTTTGGCCCAGTCGCTCCTCGAGCTCCATGGGAAGCGTAGCCGGGCTTAGGTTGCGACGCTCTGGAGTGGCGGATTGGGATGGGGATGGGGATCTGTGGGAAAGGGGGCGTTTGGCAGGCGTCATCTAAGAAACTCAGGGCGGCTTGGGTATGCAGATCGGTGGGTAAGCTGCACGGGCAAACCGGCAGATGTTGACAATGCAGGCCTTGCGGCGGCGGCAGGGGAGGGGGGGCTTGCTAGGGTTTCAAGCGAGGGAGTGTGTGTGTGTTTGCACAACCGAGGAGGTTTTGGTGTGTGTGTGTGTGTGGACGGGGGGGGGGGTGTTTGAGGAAATGACGCGGGTACTGAAAATTTTACTACGTGCGAGTCAAACATGGGAGTGAAATGCTGGGGCTATTGAAAATTTTGATGATGGTGCATCGCACACGGTCCAGAGATAACAACCGTGTGTTATGAAACAGAAAAACCCTCGAGCCGGGAAGATATTTTCGAGGGATGTAGGCGGGATTGGGAACAAGAAATAGCACACACGGTCGAAACACAATAACTGTGTGTTATCAAATAGAAAAAAGCTGCAGGCGGGTAGATATTTTGAGAGGGGAAGCCTCGTGGAGCCCAATGCACACGGTTAGTTTGAGTGAACCGTGTCTGTTGCGTCATCCGACTTGTCTAATATTCATAAATTTGGCGAAAAATGATGCGGGAGAGGGTCAGAACATGGAAACACTTGCATGTGGACCAAATTTATGTATGAAAAGGGTGGTTTGATTTTCAAATACCAAATGCAACTTCGATGTGGCACCTATCTCCCAAAGCGCACGGTATTGCTTGCCCCCACCCCCCCTCATGTCGGCACGAAGGGAATCCTAAGCTATGAATGCATGCCCCCTCCCCCCCAACCGAGGTTCACCTAGCAAAGTGCGAAGTAGCTAGCAGCCCCCCTCGCGTCATCACGAAGGGAATCTTAAGCTATGAATGCATGCACCCCCCCAACCGAGGTTCACTTAGCAAAGTGCGAAGTAGCTAGCAGCCCCCCCTCATGTCACCATGAAGGGAATCCTAAGCTATGAATGCATGCCCCCCCCCCAACTGTGGTTCACCTAGCAAAGTGCAAAGTATGTAGCAGCCCCCCCACACACACACTTTCAGTCGGCGGGCCAGAGAGGCATGTCTCACCAAGATGGTTCGTAAAATGGACCAAGAATAATCCACCTTGGTCGTACAACCTCTCTCTTGTTGTTGGTCAAAGTGATGGTCGTCCATGCGACAACGGAGATGGGCTAGCTCGCCAATAATCATGCAAGTAACTAGTCCCCGAAGACAACCACTGCATGCGTGTGGCCCAAACATATGTATGGAGAGGTGTGTTTTTGAGTAACAATGGAACAACTTTGATGTGGCGCCGTGATTTCGAACTAGAAATCCCCACACTGAGTGTGGGTTAGGTTGACGATGCATATGTATGTTACACCACACTTCAAGCCAACGACGGGGATTCATTCATGCATGCGTGCATAGTATATTGGCTCAAACTTAATTAGGTCTGAATCTCACCATGACCTATACTACGATAACACGAACCAAATGAAGAATCCGCCATGGTAAACTATCTTGTTGTCGGTCAAGGTGATCATGGATGTCCACGCGAGCCCACGAATATATAGGCTTGTCGCCGATAACCACGCGAGGGAGTGTACCGTTCGAAGGCAACCTACATGCATATGTATGGAGGTGATGCGTGCATGCATGTTTGAATACCATTTCACAACATTGACGTGGCGCGTGCGTCAAAAATCGTACAGTAGCTCCCCACACAGAGCGAGATCGGTTCATGACGTGTCGTTGTACTAGCCACTTCGACTCGATGGGACGGATTCATGCGTACACATGCATGTGTGTGTGCTCAAACTGTATCATGCATGTCATCCCAGAGCATGACCTATATATATACCGTATTACAAGCAAAAAATAATCCCCTCCTAAGTCAAATTAACCTCTCTTGTTGTCAGGAAAAAAGTAGTGATGGACCAAGCGGGCCCACAGATGGAAAGCATCGATATCGCTGATAAACGCTTAAGTGGGTGCGAGAGGACAACCACCACCTCTTTGCATGTGGGCCAAACATATATATGTTGAATACCCAAAATGCACAACTTTGATGTGCCACATGCCTCAAAAACCGTAAACCATGCACCCACACAGAGCGAGGTTCATGAAGCGTACTACATATAATGGTCCCCTTCCCCCCTCTTCACCGCATACTATATGCTCCTGCCGTAATATGTACAACCCAAAATAATCCTCATCGATGGTGAAATTAATTAACCTCTCCCGATGTAGGTCAATGTGATGCATGCATGCATCGACAATGGCCTCGTGGGCCCACAGATGGAAGTGTCACACGTGAGTGTCCTAGTTAGGATAACCACCGCATGCATGCATGTGGCCCAAAGAGGTGTTGTGTGATGTTTGAATAGCCAATTTACAATTTTGATGTGGCATGTGCCTCGGAAACCGAAAAGTCCCGACACTGAGTGAGGTGTACCTGTTTACGGACGTGTACGCATAGTATATATGCTAGTCCCATCCCACCTCTTCGACGCGTACTATATACCACCATAACACAAACAAACAAAATTCTACCTTGCTGGTCAAATTAACCTCACTGCCGGCTGTTCGTCAATGTGATGGATCATGACCTCGCAGGCCCATAGAAAGCGTCACATGCGAGTAGAGTGTCATGTAGGACAACCATCGACTGCATGTGGCCAAAACATGTATGTATGAAAGGGTTGTGCAATGTTTTAAATAACGAATTCACGACTCTGACATGGCACCGGCCTTCCTAACAGAACGGCCAACCCACACGGTGGCTCACAACTCGTAGTGTACTGCAAGCCATCCGCCACCCCCAGACGCACACACCCACACACACACCGCGAATCCACCGCAACTATGATGCATGTTAATTAATTATCCCGCGGTGAACATATGTTACCAAACGAGGGACGTTTTAATTTCAAAAAAATCACAGAGATCATTAAGACATTTTAGTACATTAATTGATTGATTTCCTACGGGTATAATGTGCAAAAATCAAATTTGAGCTACATGCACACGTGACAGTGCACCTAAATAGATCGCAAAAACACATGTGTCTCACTGGGTGCATGTTTACTCCCCGTGCAACAAATTTCAAACATTGACAATCTTGATTTTTAAATTCTAGTACATCCAAAACTTATTTGAAGTTCATGAAACTTATCGTGTTGTCATATGGACACCAATACAAACTGGCATTGTACTTTTTTGGGTCAAATTTGAGACTAGTTTTGATGTAATCTTTATCTAATTAGAAATGGGAGATTATTAATAATTAGGAACCAATATCCCATACGGATTATTTTTTCGAACCGTGAGCGTTAGACCAACAATGGATACGTGTCATGCTTTGGTTAAGCAATAAAGCAACAACATTAATCATCCAAATAGAAAACAATATACGTGTCACCGTGCGACCCGTGTGCCGTGCAAGCAGCGTGAGTTGACGAGACACATGCGAGCAGTCCGCCGCGTAGGCAGACCGGGAGGCGTGCGTGCAGGTGTGTGAATTGACAGAGGCATGCTCGCTGCACAGTGTCATCGGGAGGCGTGTGAGTAGCTGTGTGAAACTTTGGTAGGCATGTCAGCAGTCTGGTGCGCAGGCTCACCGGGAGGCGAGCCATCGGTTTGACCATCGCCCGCCTCTCTCCCACAACTCCCACTACTCCATATTAATGGTGCGCCCGAGCGGCCGCACCCCCATCCTCGCCACACACACAATCCTATCTCTCCGCTTGCATCCTCGATGCTGCTCTCAGTCCTCAAATCCGTCAGTGTATGAGGATGTCGCTGAAGCGCCCCATCGGAGGGAGTGGCGACGCTGGGGCTGCTAAAGCACCGGAGCACGGCGTGGAGATGGAGACAGAGGTTGTCGTCACCGCCGGTGAGTTAACGCTGCACCCTGACGTCATCGACGGCATCGAGCTTCCACAGCCGGAGGCGGAGTTCCACACCGACTTTGGTGACGACCCCGGCGACGACTCCGATGATGACGGACAACTGGTTAGTTATCTATACCCATTTATGTGTCAAATAGATCATAGGGTTTCTCTGGTTACTCCTGCCTCCCCCATTTTGGAATAGAAATCCTATGGTTATGTTCTCTCAATCCATGAAAAGAAAACCCTCACCCCGCTCGCCATCCCCTCCGGTCCCCATTCACACCTGCACAAGCTCCTCCTCGTCTATGCATGGCACCACCTATCGCTGTGGTAAACACTTAGCTCGATGCCTGCCGCCGCCGCCAGGCTGCCGGCAAAGCCCATCGCATTTCGCCACTTCCGCTTGCCGCCGCCTATCGCCATCGACTTTCTCGACGCTGCTCGCGGTCGACCTAGCTCCGCTTGGTTGGGGAATCTGATGTACTGAGGGTTCTTTCTCATGGACAACAAGGTAACTAATTTAATGAGATATTATCTCATCTCTTATCCTAGTTCATCTGCCTCCTTTAATCACCCGGCCGAAATCACCGTGAATTCATTTTTATTCAAGCTAATTTGAGGGTTTTCTTCCGTTCATAGAGTGTACAGTGCGCGGACACATCAGGACCTTGCGGCCTCCGCCAGACATTCCATCTCACCGTACCAGATGACTTGAGGATGTGCGCGGTATGTTCAATCTCACCCTAAATCGGCTGGCATGGCCTACTTTCCTGAACAAATTCTAAATTTTACTACATTTGGATAGGTGCCACATGCACCATATACGTCAAAGGGATTCCCCCCTCTTCTTTCTATATTAGGCAAATTAATGATGTATTGTTCTTTCGATTACTCTCATATTTCCATGACATCATGTTTACCCTATCTGTTTAATTATAATTTTTGTCCTTCGATTTCCACTGCTGTACAGTTCTTTCAATTTGGGCCCATATTTGCATGTTACCATATTTTCTTTAACAATCCTACCATTTTCTGTAGCGCGTCCCTTGCTATGCAACAGAATCTGTAGTGCACAATCTTTCCCTTTACATAAATCAAGACTGCAGGGATGTCATACTGCACACAAACCATGGATTTACAATCATTTCTACTGTAAGACTTGATGAACGTGGTGACTCCTATTTTTGCACTGGCTTTTGGAAAGAAATTTCTAAGTTTTATGAACTGAAACCTGGCACTATAATTGCACTGCACATAAAAGGGCCTAGTCATGAGATATATGGTAACTTCCCCGACGATATCATCTGTCCAGACTTTGTTCGAAGTAAGTTTTCTTTTCAACTATCTGCATGTTGACTTACCCAGCAATATGAAATGAATTGTGTAGTATTTAAGCAACCAACTATTATTCCCTTTTCTTACTATATTCCTACCTAATAACTTCTAGTGACCAATACACTTCTCTATTGCCCTGTTTTAACTAAATATTCCTTGTACTCCAATTTCTATCAGAAAGCGCCGCTGACAAGGAGACTCCAGAGGTGGAGAACGGGGCTGCCAACAAGCGGAGGCGGGGCGAGCTAGAACCGCAAGAGACGCCAGTAGGCCTAGACTTCATCAGCAGCCTCCCCGATGATATGTTGACAGTCATCCACTAGTACAGCAAGCTCCTAAACAAACGGTTTTTAACCCCTTTCCGTGATGGCATTTGGAACCGTCGCCAAGTGAGTGTGGGCGATAGGGGGGGGGGGTCCTTCCCACACGACCCAGAAACCGTCGGGGATATGCCCTCCTGGCACACACGTTCGGCAAAATGAGGTCGTGTGCGACCGGCGAGCGCTCAAATACGGAAATACGTACAGTAGAGCTAAAAAATACAATTATACGGCGAAATTGTTTCCGGTCGCAAGTACATCCCACACAGTCAGTCCCCGCTAAACGTTTCCGTTCGTATGTACATCCCACATAGTAGCTCCAAGGAAAACGTTTCCGTTCACAGGTACATCACACACAATTTTTCCCGTTAAATCACTTACGTTATTTAATATATCACACACGGGCCGTGGAAGAAACTGTGTGGCCAAGGCTGTCCATCACACACTATTTTCATGTGGTAAACGTTTGCGCAAGGTGGCCTAACGCAAACAGTTTTCAAGAGAAAGTCGTGTGTGATTGTTGATCTATCCAACACGGTTTATTCCTAGAAACTGTGTGCGTTGCCTGAAGTCATCGCCCACGGTATTTTTTCAACAACCGTTTGCAATACCAAAACCCAATTAGCAGGCTAATTCGCCACTAGCAGGCTAATTATCCAATTATTCATAATCCATTTATTCATCTAATTGATAGTTCATATTAAGCACACAATATATTTCATTTTCATAATTGAAATACATCAAAGTACAACATCATATAGCTTCAGCATTCAGCTACTCCATTACACAACTACACCAGGACCAAGTTTCACATGCAACATCTATAACCTTTCGAAATTAGCATCATAGACGGTACATAGACAGATGTATCTCATCTGGAAAACTGCTGAAGCAGAAGGCGAATATTGAGCCTTCATTGATGTTGAAGGTCTTTGTAACTTTAGGCAAGTGCCTGTGGATGATTGACCGTCCATCCTTTGTCCTCTTCAGGAACACTTCAATATTGAACCATGAGTGTTGTATGAATACCTTCCTCGCCTCCTGACCATACAGGTGGTTTGAGAGGTAATCATCTGTGAACAGCTTTGGAAAGGCCTGAAAACAAGGATATGCATAAATATCTTCTCTATATTGGAAATGGGGCAAAGGAATAAAAAAGGCAAGGTATAATAGTTAGTACCATCCTGTAGTGAACTGATGTCTTCTTCATTGTGCAGACAAAGATCTTGTTGTTTTTTGTCGCTAATTTCTTTATCCTAACAATCTTTCTGAGTTTCTTGACTTGACTGATATTCATGGACAACTCATTTCCCCATATGAAAAAGGGTCAAACAGTGGGTCAAAACCTCTGACAGCAGGACCTACATGTGCAAGACCAAATTGTTAAAAACCTAAATATTAGAATGGTTCCTGCAATTGCACAATAATGTGCTATTAGACAACGGACCATGCACGTGCTAACCTCGATTGTAAACCTCAGTGCTTCCCATTGTTTCCCTGCAACACATATAAGGTAGTTAGTCATCAGGTTAAGTAAGGGTTCACATGCTATCAGTAAAATATGTTGATGAAAAATAATCACATTGCAGATTCATTAGATTAATTCAAGCCACATGGAAAACCCATTTACCCAAACCAAGCATGATTAAGAAGTAGAAAATATAGCACTTGTATATGTATCTCGTGTATTAAGTGCAGCCAAATTCGATTTATTCCTCACATGCACAATAATACAAAATTCTACCCACGACAATTGGACATCCATTGCAGAATTGAACCAAGCAGTTACCTAAACACCACAACAAATGAACCAAACATTAACTGAGCACCACATTGCACAATATAACATACTCCTAATAGTAGATCAGACAGTTAACCAAACAGTTAACTACAGCCAATTGTAGCAATTGTATTTGTTTCTCATGAATTTACTACAGCCAAATTTGCTTCTCACATGGTATACAATGACAGAATGCACCCACAATTTTGTAAAGATAAATTTGATTTATTTCTCACATGGAAGACAATACAAAATTGCAGCCTGAAGAATTGAACATCACATTTGCAGAATTGAACCAAACAGTTAACTGAAGACGACAACTAATTAACAAAACAGTTAATAAGTGAGCACCACACTGCACGACATATAGAACATATACACTAGAGCAACAGATTGCATGGTAAAATTAGATGGCACAATTCACTAAAATTTGTGAAGGAAAGGCAGGAGCAGCACACGCAATGGGCAAACCGAGCATGCTTAACTGGCGTAGCTAGCAAATGGCAAGGTGCTCCTTCAAGATCTGGGGGTCGGCACGAATGGCGGCCATCACGACCTCATCCGCGCGTGCGGCCGCGATTTGCTTCTCTGCTGCCAAATGCTCCTTGAGGTCCTGACTACACTGCGTGCACCATGGCTTAGGCCGGCGCTTATTTGGTGGAGGGGTCGGTGATTTGGGTGGATGGTGTCGCGCTCGCGCCGGCGGTAGGGGCATGTGGGATGTGGAAGGAGGAGGAGGATGGGGGTCGGGTGTGGATTACCTGCCTGGATAGGCGAGGCCGAGGAGTGTGAAGGAGGGTCGTCGGCGAGGTGGCGGCGACACTGCAAGCAAGCAGTGAAGGTTTCAACTTGGAAAGGAAGGCGGAAAGAGGGAAAATGTGGCTTTTGGTAAGGGGGAGGGGGCGGAAAGGTAGATATTTCCGAGGAAGCCGAAAATTTGGAATCGCTTCGGCCAAAAAACTGGCGCGAAAAGTGTCATCAGACACGGTCCCTTATTCAGAACAATGTACGATATGTGAACATCACAAATGATTCAGATAGCTTAACCCATGTGTGTTGAGTTTGAACGTCAAAAATTTTGGTTCGAATTTCCCTGGTCACAGTGGTCATCCACGTCATTGCATAATTTGGGTACACAAAGGAGACTAACTTCTTAATCGAGCAAGTTCAGCAATTAAACAGAGCTAGCTGACCTAAACGTTACTCTAACAAATTAAAGACCGGCGCTCTTAATTAAACAAAACAAAGAGTACTACTATGGCTGGTGCTCGTCGAACTCCGCCGCCGCCTCCATGTCCAGCTCGCGCCCGACGGTTTCCTGGGGAAGGGGCTCCATGGCATCAATTGCACCACACTCGGCAAGCATCTCGCCATCCGCGTCCGCCATATCTTTCAAAAAGGCCGCCATGAGCTGGGCGTGGGCGGACGCCATCTGGGCTCTAGCGGGCTCCATCGTGGCAAGTATGCCGCGCAGGAACGGACGGCTGCTCGAACTCTCTTGGCGATTGCGAGCTCTTCGGCCGTGGGTTGCCGACCGTTGTCGGAGAAGCTTCGTTTGATTTGTGCGGTGACCGCCACGAGCTGGGCCTGGACGGCCTCAACATGGTAGTGGGTGGCCTCCAGCAGGGCTAAGGCTGCCGCTGCAGAACGGACAGCTGCTGTGCCGCTCTCGCCAGTTGCTTCTCCCCGAGGCAAATGCCGCCGCCGCCTGAGAAGCAACAGCGGCCGTTTGGGTTGCCTTGGCCGCCCGGACGCAGACTGCGGTCGCCCTCATGAAGCTTGTTAGCACGCGCCTGGCGGCTGCGGCCACGCTCTCACCGGAGTGGGCCGCCGAAGTTGCCCTCACGACATGGGTCCACGTCCCCATCTTTCACCGGCGACGAATGAACAGTGAAATGATATTTGGGGAGTGAGCTAGTGTGCTTGACACGCCGGCTGTGGACTGTAGCCGACGCACCTTCTCTCGTAAGCCATGGGCGTACTATACACCAACGGTGCTCCAAGATATTTTGTGCTGCATCTCACACGGTTGGTGATAATAAACTGTGTGCGATCTACCTGATTTTTTGTCTCTATCATTTGAATTACGTAATGGGGTCACAGCTACAAAGGATGGTGTTTGAATTGTTAAAATTTTATCTGCAGTGAACATGCAACTATAGGTGTGTCGTCAAAAAAATTGGAATTATTCAGGGTTCGTTTGTACATTTTTATACATTAAGTGGGTTTTCCACGCATTTTATGCGCATAATTCAAATTTGAACTACATGCACATGCTCCCGTGCATATAAACTTATTGAAAATTCAAATATGTGTCCTTGGTTGCATGCTTAAGTCCCATGCAAGAAATGGGAATGAATTTCAAACACCCTGCCGCCGGCACTCGGCCGCAAACATTGAGATACCTGGTTTTTAAATTCTAGTAAATCCAAAACTCGTCTGAAATTCATGAAACTTGGCAAGCTATCATGTAGCGGCATCAACATGCCATGGTAAAAATTTTGTCCCATTTGGGCCAGGTTTGGGTATAAGCTTCTCACAAACCAGAGCTTATCACAACAAGCGTGATGGTTTCGGTAGGGAACATGCCACTTTGGGGACGGAACGATATCCGTTGCCTCTTATTGCTTTCAAAAAATTTCGAGTGTCAACATAGAACAACAAGAGTGTTGTGTTCAATTTTGGAATTTTTCGGGGTTCGTTTGGACATTTTTATGCATTAACTGAGTTTTCAATGCATTTATGTGCATAATTCAAATTTGAACTACATGCACATGCTCCAATGCATATAAATTGGTTAAAAAATCAAATATGTGTCCTTGGGTGCATGCTTAGGTCCCATGCAAGAAATGGGAATGAATTTCAAACACCAGGGCACCATTGATTGCCGACAAAACAATGAGATGCCTGGTTTTTAAATTATAGTAAATCCAAAAATCGTCTGAAATTCATGAAACTTGGCATGCTATCATGGAGCGGCATCAACATGCCGTGGTACAAATTTTGTCCCATTTGGGGCAGGTTAGGGTATATGCTTCTCACAAACCGGAGTTTCTCACAACAAGCATGATGGTTTTCGGTAGGGAACATCCCACCTTTGGGGACGAAACGATATCCATTGCCTCTTATTGATTTCAAAAGAAAAATCCCGTGTCAACATAGAACAACAGGAGTGTTGTGTGAATTTTTGTGATTTTTGGGGGTCGTTTGGACATTTTTATGCATTAACTGAGTTTTCAATGCATTTATGTGCATAATTCAAATTTGAACTACATGCACATGCTCCAGTGCATATAAATTGGTTCAAAAATCAAATTTGTGTCCTTGGGTGCATGCTTAGGTCCCATGCAATAAATGGGAATGAATTTCAAACACCAGGGCATAGTTGATTGCCGGCAAAACATTGAGATGCCTGGTTTTTAAATAATAGTAAATCCAAAACTCGTCTGAAATTCATGAAACTTGGCATGCTATCATGGAGCGGCATCAACATGCCGTGGTACAAATTTTGTCCCATTTGGGGCAGGTTTGGGTATATGCTTCTCACAAACCGGAGCTTCTCACAACAAGCATGATGGTTTTCGGTAGGGAACGTCCCACCTTTGGGGACGAAATGATATCCATTGCCTCTTATTGCTTTCAATTTTTTTCTCGTGTCAACATAGAACAATAGGAGTGTTGTGTGAATTTTTGTGATTTTTCGGGGTTCGTTTGGACATTTTTATGCATTAACTGAGTTTTCAATGCATTTATGTGCATAATTCAAATTTGAACTACATGCACATGCTCCAGTGCATATAAATTGGTTGAAAAATCAAATCTGTGTCCTTGGGTGCATGCTTAGGTCCCATGCAAGAAATGGGAATGAATTTCAAACACCAGGGCACCGTTGATTGCCGGCAAAACATTGAGATGCCTGGTTTTAAATTCTAGTAAATCCAAAACTCGTCTGAAATTCATGAAACTTGGCATGCTATCATGGAGCGGCATCAACATGTCGTGGTACAAATTTTGTCCCATTTGGGGCAGGTTTGGGTATATGCTTCTCACAAACCGGAGCTTCTCACAACAAGCATGATGGTTTTCGGTAGGGAACGTCCCACCTTTGGGGACGAAACGATATCCATCGCCTCGTATTGCTTTCAAATTTTTTTCTCGTGTCAACATAGAACAACAGGAGTGTTGTGTGAATTTTTGTGATTTTTCAGGGTTCGTTTGGACATTTTTATGCATTAACTGAGTTTTCAATGCATTTATGTGCATAATTCAAATTTGAACTACATGCACGTGCTCCAGTGCATATAAATTGGTTGAAAAATCAAATCTGTGTCCTTGGGTGCGTGCTTAGGTCCCATGCAAGAGATGGGAATGAATTTCAAACACCAGGACACCGTTGATTGCCGGCAAAACATTGAGATGCCTAGTTTTTAAATTATAGTAAATCCAAAAATCGTCTGAAATTCATGAAACTTGGCATGCTATCATGGAGCGGCATCAACATGCCGTGGTACAAATTTTGTCCCATTTGGGGTACGTTAGGGTATATGCTTCTGACAAACTGGAGCTTCTCACAACCAGCATGATGGTTTTCGGTAGGGAACGTCCCACCTTTGGGACCGAACGATATCCATTGCCTCTTGCTTTCAATTTTTTTCTCGTTTTAACATAGAACAACATGAGTGTTGTGTGAATGTTTGTGATTTTTCGGGGTTCGTTTGGACATTTTTATGCATTAACTGAATTTTCAATGCATTTATGTGCATAATTCAAATTTGAACTACATGCACATGCTCCAGTGCATATAAATTGGTTGAAAAATCAAATATGTGTCCTTGGGTGCATGCTTAGGTCCCATGCAAGAAATGGGAATGAATTTCAAACACCAGGGCATAGTTGATTGCCGGCTAAACATTGAGATGCCTGGTTTTTAAATTATAGTAAATCCAAAACTCGTATGAAATTGAAGAAACTTGGCATGCTATCATGGAGCGGCATCAACATGCCGTGGTACAAATTTTGTCCCATTTGGGGCAGGTTTGGGTATATGCTTCTCACAAACCGGAGCTTTTCACAACAAGCATGATGGTTTTCGGTAGGGAACGTCCCACCTTTGGGGACGAAACGATATCAACTGCCTCTTATTGCTTTCAATTTTTTTCCCGTGTCAACATAGAACAACAGGAGTGTTGTGTGAATTTTTGTGATTTTTAGGGGTTCGTTTGGACATTTTTATGAATTAACTGAGTTTTCAATGCATTTATGTGCATAATTCAAATTTGAACTACATGCACATGCTCCAGTGCATATAAATTGGTTCAAAAGTTCTAGTAAATCCAAAACTCGTCTGAAATTCATGAAAGTTGGCAAGCTATCATGTAGCGGCATCAACATGCCGTGCTAAAAAATTTGTCCCATTTGGGGCAGGTTTGGGTATAAGCTTCTCACAAACCAGAGCTTCTCACAACAAGCGTGATGGTTTCGGTAGGGAACGTGCCACCTTTGGGGACGAAACGATATCCGTTGCTTCTTATTGCTTTCAAAAAAATTCGAGTGTCAACATAGAACAACAGGAGTGTTGTGTGAATTTTTGTGATTTTTCGTGGTTCGTTTGGACATTTTTATGCATTAACTGAGTTTTCAATGCATTTATGTGCATAATTCAAATTTGAACTACATGCACATGCTCCAGTGCATATAAATTGGTTGAAAAATCAAATATGTGTCCTTGGGTGCATGCTTAGGTCCCATGCAAGAAATGGGAATGAATTTCAAACACCAGGGCACCGTTGATTGCCGGCAAAACATTGAGATGCCTGGTTTTTAAATTATAGTAAATCCAAAACTCGTCTGAAATTCATGAAACTTGGCATGCTATCATGGAGCGGCATCAACATGCCGTGGTACAAATTTTGTCCCATTTGGGGCAGGTTTGGGTATATGCTTCTCACAAACCGGAGCTTCTCACAACAAGCATGATGGTTTTCGGTAGGGAACGTCCCACCTTTGGGGACGAAACGATATCCATTGCCTCTTATTGCTTTCAAATTTTTTCTCGTGTCAACATAGAACAACAGGAGTGTTGTGTGAATTTTTGTGATTTTTCAGGGTTCGTTTGGACATTTTTATGCATTAACTGAGTTTTCAATGCATTTATGTGCATAATTCAAATTTGAACTACATGCACATGCTCCAGTGCATATAAATTGGTTGAAAAATCAAATTGTGTCCTTGGGTGCATGCTTAGGTCCCATGCAAGAAATGGGAATGAATTTCAAACACCAGGGCACCGTTGATTGCCGGCAAAACATTGAGATGCCTGGTTTTTAAATTCTAGTAAATCCAAAACTCGTCTGAAATTCATGAAACTTGGCATGCTATCATGGAGCGGCATCAACATGCCGTGGTACAAATTTTGTCCCATTTGGGGCAGGTTTGGGTATATGCTTCTCACAAACCGGAGCTTCTCACAACAAGCATGATGGTTTTCGGTAGGGAACGTCCCACCTTTGGGGACGAAACGATATCCATTGCCTCTTATTGCTTTCAATTTTTTTCTCGTGTCAACATAGAACAACAGGAGTGTTGTGTGAATTTTTGTGATTTTTCGGGGTTCGTTTGGACATTTTTATGCATTAACTGAGTTTTCAATGCATTTATGTGCATAATTCAAATTTGAACTACATGCACATGCTCCAGTGCATATAAATTGGTTGAAAAATCAAATCTGTGTCCTTGGGTGCATGCTTAGGTCCCATGCAAGAAATGGGAATGAATTTCAAACACCAGGGCACCGTTGATTGCCGGCAAAACATTGAGATGCCTGGTTTTTAAATTCTAGTAAATCCAAAACTCGTCTGAAATTCATGAAACTTGGCATGCTATCATGGAGCGGCATCAACATGCCGTGGTACAAATTTTGTCCCATTTGGGGCAGGTTTGGGTATATGCTTCTCACAAACCGGAGCTTCTCACAACAAGCATGATGGTTTTCGGTAGGGAACGTCCCACCTTTGGGGACGAAACGATATCCATTGCCTCTTATTGCTTTCAATTTTTTTCTCGTGTCAACATAGAACAACAGGAGTGTTGTGTGAATTTTTGTGATTTTTCAGGGTTTGTTTGGACATTTTTATGCATTAACTGAGTTTTCAATGCATTTATGTGCATAATTCAAATTTGAACTACATGCACATGCTCCAGTGCATATAAATTGGTTGAAAAATCAAATATGTGTCCTTGGGTGCATGCTTAGGTCCCATGCAAGAAATGGGAATGAATTTCAAACACCAGGGCACCGTTGATTGCCGGCAAAACATTGAGATGCCTGGTTTTCAAGTTCTAGTAAATCCAAAATTCTGTTAACCATTGACGTGACGCCACGTGTCTTGGTTTTAATGGCTGTAGGAGGTGCCGTGCGGAGAGCTGCTTGACCTTGACTGAACGGGAGGCGTGCGAGCGCCGTCCGGTGCGCAGGCTGACCGAGAGGCGTGCAAGCTGTCCTCGAGTGCGCAGGCTCACCGGGAAGCGTGCGAGCTGTACGCTGCGCAGGCTCACTGGGAAGCGAGCCCTTTGACTTCCATGGCCGCCCGCCTTGCTCGCATCCTCTCCATTAATGGCGCCCAAGCCGCAGTTTAATTCGCTTTTTAAATATAAAACACTCATCGCAAACGTTTTAGTTAGAACACCCGTATGCAAACCGACAGCTTCCCCAGGAAGCCAAGAGAAAATGTGCCGAGCAGGATTTCTGCAGCTCTTGATCGCAAACGATTTAGATAGAACACCCGTATGCAAAGTGAGAGCAGCGCAGGATTTGTGCATCCCTTCAACGCAAACGGTTGTTTTGGATGACCCGTGTGCAACCACGTACAAACAATTTGGTAAGATTTGCATCTGTCATATTGGGTATGTTGCCATTTGTCAAACTGGAAAGATTTACATTTGTTGATCTAGTAACGTTGCCATTTGTCAATCCTTGTAACACTGCGATTTGTCAAAATATGCAGCTAGAAATCATTAGCACTATGTAATTTTTGCAACTAAAATTCAGTAATTAAGCATAGATTTCATTCATAGATTAAGCAGTCGTTCTTAATTTATACAAACAGTTCAACTCGACAGCTGAACCGACCAAACTTCTCCCCAATTGTTGCCAACCACGTACTGAAATAGCTAGTTCAACTATATATACTAGCTAATTTTAAGTACGTTGTACAGTTCGACCACACATCTATAGTCAGATGAACTGAACAAAATAGCCCCTAAATACTACTACTACCACGGAGGGGCTTTGTGCTACTTCCGGCAGCCTCTCCTCTGCCGAGCGCGCTCAGTAAGAGGCAGAGGAGGAGGAGGAGCCTACCGACGAGCTGGACAAATGCAATACGGTGCCTGCCGCTGCTGCACGTTCAGCGACGCTCGCCAGCTCGAACGCCCACTGCCGCTCCAGACGATCCCTCTCGAAGCGGCCGGACTGCTCGTAGATCTCCTGATTCCTCGCCTCTGCGTCGACGTGTGCTGCGGCCACGGCTGCGGTAAGGCTCTTTGCGTGCTCGACGAGGCGCTCCTCCTCCTCCCGCAGGAACTCGATGTAGCGCGCAAGGTCGCTGACGCACGTGCGGGCCTCCACCTCCGCCTCCCTCCTTCGGGCGGCGGTGGCGGAGCGGGTGATGATCCCGGCGGTCGACGGTGGGCTGGCGGCCACGGCGGCCGACGATGGGGTGGCGGCCACGACCACCACCTCCCGCCTTCGGGCCGCGGTGGCGGAGCGGGTGATGGCCACGGTGGCCGGCAGTGGGGTGGCGGCCACGACGGCCACCTCCCGCCTTCGGGCCGCGGCGGCGGAGCGGGAGATGGCCCTGGCTTTCGAGGTGGTGTGGCGGCAACGGCGGCCGGCAACAGCTGCCGACGGGCAGCGGCGGCGGAGCGTGTGGTGGGTGTTCCGCGCACACCCAACAGGGACGCCACGCGCACTACACTACGCCGGGGACTGCGCCGCCGCCGTGGTGTAGCCTCCCAGCTGGAGCTGTCCTCTGATGACGGCGGAGTGGCTGAGCGACGACGACGGACCGGTGCCATTGGCGATTGTGGGAGAAGCAGACGAGATAAGCTACAGGGAGGGAGGGGAAAATGCGACGCAGGACTCGCCGGCCGTGAGGGTTTTTATAGCAGGCCGGTAAGCATTGGGATTTTGGGGGATTTCACCGAGTCGGGCGGGAAGCTTGCGCGGGAACCTGCGAGGTTGCGTGGGAACGGGCTCACCGACGATTCATTGGCGCCACCGTTTGGCCAAAAGAACGCCCCCGCGCGCTGCGCAAGCTTGCGCTGTAAGCCGTCTGCGGCAGCGGGGTGACAAGACGTGCGAGAGGAGGACGAGAGGACACGTACACATACAGTTAATAAAAAAACGTTTGCGATTTAATTACCTACTATACCCCCGTCCTGGTTTATAAGTAGGATTTAACTAATAAAATACGAATGCATGTCGCCATAGATTATATCCTTGGAGTCATATTTGAAGATAGTATCCAGCTATACAATTTTTGTAACATGCATTAACACTTTTTTGGTTAAATTTAAGGTTATACACCAGCAAGTGTTTGCCCGCAACACACACGGCTTATTCCATCACAAATAGCTCTGATGGATCAACTGTCTGCCATGAATCGAACACGCAACTCTAATCTGATTCGTGCTTGATGTCTCCGACATCGCTCGCACAGTTCGTCTTATTTCCCACGTATCACTGTGCCGTCCTCTGCTCGCGTCCCTTGGCAAGCTCTGCTCGCCGTTAGGCGTCGCGGCACGCTTTGTCGCATCCGTCGGCGCGCTCTGCTCGCGTTCGTCGGCGCACTCGACTTGTGGACAACTTTTCCTTGAGGCGACCGCGGAGCGCTCTGCTCGCGTCCCTCCGCGCGCTCTCTGCCAGCGGTTGGGCGTGCGCACGATCACGTCGGGGGCCCCATATGCATGCGGTTGCACCGCTCGCGTTGCCACACGATGCAGTTACGTGCGGCACGATGGAGTTACGCGCTGCAAATTAGAACTGCCATCAGGGCCTGCCGATATTCCCGGCCGTCCGACTTCCCTTTTAATTCCCGCGGCCATTATAACCTTAGTCTCTTCAACCTTTCGATCGCGCCCCACAACACAACAAGCACACCCACAACGACACATAGAGAGGGGATGTCCGGCGGCGCTCCAATGGAGTTCGGCGAGCATAGAGTGGAGACCCACGCGTGGGAGACGAATCTCTCGGTGGTGTACACCATCGACCCGGCCGTGGTGGACGACTACATCAACAGCGTTGAGCAGTTGCTTGCTGGAGACAAGTACAAGGTGGTCGGCATCGACCTCCAGTACACCGCCGGTCGTCCCGGCATAGATCAGAAGGTTGTCATCGCCCAGTTGTGCGTGCGCCATCATGTCCTCATCTACCACTACTGCATGGCCACAGAGCCTTGCGACCGTTTCAACAGGTTTGTCAACAGCACTGACTACAAGTTCGCCACGGTGGATACCAAAACGATGTAAAAGCGCTCAGTGTTATGGGCTTGGCCTGCAAGAATCTTGTCGAAATCCGTGACCACTACAGGGTCTGGGGCAGCACGAAGCAGGACTCCCTGGTCGAACTCGCCTCGGCCATCATCGACCCCTACTACGAAAAGATGAAGCAGGATGCCCAGAGAACAAGTCCCGTATCCTGGCACAAGGCCTGGATGCGGCAACTGGATGAACCTCACCTCAAGTTCACAGCCAAGAGCGTGTACACATGCTACGAGATGCATAGACGGATCGTTGACATGAGGAAGTGCCTCGTTACCCAAATCGACGAGCCCAGATCGAGCCACAAGAAGAGCAAGCGTCACAAGAAGTAGATGATGATCAGATGATCGTTTATGCTAGTTAATCATGCATGTAATATATAGTTTACTTTATTGGTGTGTGTGGAAATGTCATGTGTGTAGTAGCCACCTATGTAATTATGCATGTAATAGTTTACTTTGGTGTGTGCAAATGCCATGGTTGTAGTAGCCACCTATGTAAGTGGATGTTTAATTTGGTTATGCAAGCATGTCCTTATAAGTGTGTGTATATATATATGTTGTTGTTCTGTATGCAATCCCATCGCACAACACACACGTCTTATTAGCAGCAACCGTCTGTGTTATTATCGGTCTTCACACACATTTCTGATTACATACATGTTTGCCGCGTATCACACACATCTTGTTAAGTTGAACCGTTTCTGTTCTCATGTCTCAACGCAAACAGTTCATCCGAGTGAACCGCATGCCGTATATCGCACACACCTTGATCTGGCTGACCGTTTCTTTTGTGTTGCCTAATCACAAACAGTTCATCCGAGTGAACCGTATGCTGTGTATCGCACACGCCTTCATCTGGCTGCCCGTTTCTTTTGTTCCTCCTCATCGCAAACAGTTAATTGAACTGAACCGTATGCCCTTCATCGCACACGCAACTAAAACCTAAACAGTGTTTGATGCATCCGTCATCGCAAACGTTTTATACATTTCTGACGGTTTTCATACAACACTGTTTGCGATTATTGCATCGCACACAGTTTCTCGAAGGGTCTCTGATCGTAGTGTCGCGTTAGCAACATCCTGCAGTAGTGATCATCTCCCTCCTCCCAATCAATATGGGGCGCGGAAAACCATCCTTTCCCGGCGGTGGCGCCCCCTATGGAACTCTAGCCCTCTCGACCTCATCGACACCCACGAGCTCTGCCATGGCTATCGCAAAAGCTTGGATGCGTTCTCCAAGATCCTCGGCAGTCACCTTGGCCCAACCAGAGGCCTTAGAATGGGCAAGTTCTGTTCCAATGGTAAGGACCAAGCCAAGCTTGACGACTGGTTCCGATCCCCCGCCCTAGATCAGCTCGAGGAGCTCACTTTTGATGATGGGCATATGCGATCGCTGCCAATGTCCGCACTCCGCCTCGCGCCCACGTTGCGCGTCGCCAAGTTCAGGAACTGCCATCCCCCCTTAATGACGTGCCCACTCTTATTCTACCACGACTAAAGCACCTCGAGCTCGTCGCCGTCTGCCTCTCAAACGGTGACATGGAGTGCCTGCTCCGTGGCTGTACTGCACTCGAGTACCTTCGTCTTCAGGCGATCAATGGGTTGAGTACCTTCCACATCACCTCCATGACTCTCCGGACTATTTATGTGTGTTGCTGGTGCGGCAGGAAGACATCACAAGATGTGTACCACAGTATGGTCATTGAGGACACACCTGCACTTGAGAGATTACTTGTAGTTGATCAAGAAGGTCCAACAAGAATCAATGTAATTTCTGCGCCGAAATTGAAAGTGGTGGGCTACTTGTCTGACAAATAAAATTGAAAGTGGTGGGCTACTCGTCTGACAAATACTCCGAACTTGTTATTGGATCCACACCCGTTCAGGTACAACAACCGCCTTCTACCTCTCCTTCTACAAATCAACATTATTTCTAATTTTGAAGATGTTTGTCCGTCTGTCATTTATAAAATGATTCCGACAAGCTTAACCCCGAAACTGCGCACAGTGAAGGTCTTGGCACTAGAACCTATCGGCCCCAACCTGGAGCAAGTTTTCAGTTTCCTGAGATGCTTTCTGTGCCTAGAGAAGCTATATATCGAGGTGACGTTCCTTTCCTGTTAAATGTTAACCATAAGGGATTTCAATTTATGACACCTTTTTCCAAGTTTACAATGACAATGTACTAAGATTTCTGAAGGATTCTTTTGGAGGATTTCAGTACATACATGTCCCCCCCATATTGGTTGATTGATCCATATGGTTACAACCAATAAGCATTTCTCCTTTGGATTCATCTGTACTAGTTTTCTTAGGGAACTTTTCATCCACTCCAACCTCTTGTGAAGAAGGCTACATTTTTCTAGAATGAAATCAAATGCCCGTGTTAATCATGTCAGATCGAAGATGGCATGTTAGTACATTTTACAAATCCTGCAAACCAAATAGGCCTGTAGTAATGTTCAAAACTGCATGTAGGCACTAACACGTTTTCTTCTTTTGCAGATAAGATTAGGCCCAGTGGTGGATAATGTGATACAATATAACAATCACGTCGAATGCCTAGATATGCATCTCTCTGAAATTACTTGGAACTCCTATCGAGGGACCTTACCGGAGATTATATTCGTCGGGTTATTTGTTCTCAGAGCAAGGGTGATGAAGGAAATGAGGTTTGCCCTACATTTATTTCGCAAAAATGAATGGTTTGTTGATCAGCGCCGGCGCCTGCGCCAGAATGGAATAGGCTCCAAAAATGCTTAATTTCATTTTGGAACTCCAGATGACAGAGTAATCAGAAGTCATCGTGTCAACCCCATATATGAGTTCTTAGTGGCTGACCCCTTTGCAAAAATTGTGAAGTTTCGAAACCAGACTTAGAAGTGGCAATATTAGTTTGAACCTCTCTAATATCCATGTTCA
The DNA here is from genome assembly GCF_018294505.1 of Triticum aestivum. Classification (NCBI taxonomy): domain Eukaryota; kingdom Viridiplantae; phylum Streptophyta; class Magnoliopsida; order Poales; family Poaceae; genus Triticum; species Triticum aestivum. The sequence goes on along the minus strand of NC_057805.1, from coordinate 295,495,963 downwards.
GCGGATCAGCGCGAGCGTTTGCAGCTGATGAGCTGAATTTCATTTCTAATATTAGTTTAAACCTTGTAATCTTCGAATTTGAGCCATATACTCTGGAATTTGAACCTTGTAATATTTTGAGCTTTTGTGGTACAATCTTTGAAATGGCATCGTATGAGACTCGTATATTGCTAGCACTATTTTGACCTTAATATGCAATGGTCTTAGATTTTGTTAACCATTCTCGAATCTGTTTACAATGTCGATCTCACAACACACGATCTGTATAGCTAACTCGACTGCGATCTTCGACATTATTGCACACAGTTGGTTTCTACCACCGTGTGCACTGTAGAGCGCAGAATTAATTATCGCACTCGAGTCTCCATCATTACCCTTCTGTGTAACTTTGACCTCATCACCCACGGGTAAACTTATGACCGTAGTCATTCCCCACACTTCATTTTTATAGTGCTTTTTGCCAATAAACGCCCATGATTTGTCCCTCTTCTAGCCGACGCATGGCCAAACTAGCCGGGGGGGAAGCTTGCGCGGTAAACAGCGTGGTAGCGTGGGAACTTGCTTACTGACGATACATTTGGCGCCTGTTCGAGCCCACGCGTGTCGTGCGGTGTTGTCAAGCGTGCACTGGAATCCTCCACTATGAACGCCGTGACAAGACGTGATGATTACAGGCTGGCCGGCCCCCATTTATTACAGCGGCCATCTAACCCTTGTGTCTCTTCAACCTTTCGATCGCGCCCCACCATTGCAAGAAGCACACCCACCATGAGAAATTCTTAGAGGGTTTCCTGCGCAGCTCCAATGGCGCTCCGAGCGGCTGCCACCGACGAGCAGCAGTTCACCATGCGTGCCGTGGTGGACACCCACAGAAGGTTCATGGACCTCTCGGTGGTGTACACCAACGACCCGGTCTGGGTGGAGCACTCCATCCACATCATGGAGCTGTTGCTTGCCGATGAGAAGTACAAGGTGGTCGGGTTCGACCTCGAGTACACCCGCGCTCGTGCCAGGTCTCGTCCCAAGGTCGTCGTCGCCCAGATGTGCGTGCACCACCACGTCCTTGTCTACCACTACTGCCTGGCCACAAGGCCTTGCGAGCGTTTCTCCAGGTTTGTCAATAGTCCCCACTACATGTTAGCTGCGGTGGACATCACCAATGATGTAAAGGCGCTCGAGAATTCGAGCATCGCCTGCCACAATCTTGTCGACATCCAGGGCCAATACAAGATCTAGGGCAGAAAGGAGCATGAGAAGGACTCACTGGTTCACCTCGCCGAGGCCATCATTGACCCCAACTACAGAGACATGAAGGATTCGTGCAACAAGGACAAGCATGCCTGGCACTTGGCCTGGATGGAGAAACTCGACAAAGCTCACGTCGTGTACGTGGACAAGGAGGCGTACACGAGCTACGACATGTACAGGCGGATCGTTGACATGAGGAAGTGCCTCCTTCCCCAAAACGGCCAGGGATCCAGCCGAAAGCTAGCACAACAATGGCAAGCGTCGTCGCAACAATAAGTAGATGATTAGATCCTCGTTTCTCCTACTTTAGTATGCATGTAATTGCTTACTTTGGTGTGTGGAAATGTTATGTGTGTAGTCACTTGTGTAATTGTATGCTTAATTTGGTTATGAAATGCTATCTTTTTAAGTATATATGTTGATGCTCTGTAGACAGAGCGTAGATGTTGTGCGGACAAAGCAAATCACATCGCACACGAACTAAACAATGGAACCCGTCGTTGATGTTTTCATCAATCACTCACAATTGTATACCAGCAATCGTTTGCTCACAACACACACGGCTTGTTAGCAGCAATCGTCTGTGTTGTTATCGGTCTTCGCACACGTTTCCGATTACAGACCTGTTTGCCGCGTATCACACACATCTTGTTAAGTAGAACCGTTTATGTTCTCTTGTCTCAACACAAACAGTTCATCCGAGTGAAGCGCATGCCGTATATCGCACACACCTTGATCCGGCTGACCGTTTCTTTTGTGTTGCCTAATCACAAATAGTTCATCCAAGTGAACCGTATGCTGTGTATCGCACACGCCTTCATTTGGCTGCCCATTTCTTTTGTTCCTCCTCATCGCAAACAGTTAATTGAACTGAATCGTATGCCATTCATCGCACACGCAACTAAAACCTAAACAGTGTTTGATGCATCCGTCATCGCAAACGTTTTATACATTTCTGACGGTTTTCATACAACACTGTTTGCGATTATTGCATCGCACACAGTTTCTCGAAGGGTCTCTGATCGTAGTGTCGCGTTAGCAACATCCTGCAGTAGTGATCATCTCCCTCCTCCCAATCAATATGGGGCGCGGAAAACCATCCTTTCCCGGCGGTGGCGCCCCCTATGGAACTCTAGCCCTCTCGACCTCATCGACACCCACGAGCTCTGCCATGGCTATCGCAAAAGCTTGGATGCATTCTCCAAGATCCTCGGCAGTCACCTTGGCCCAACTAGAGGCCTTAGAATGGGCAAGTTCTGTTCCAATGGTAAAGACCAAGCCAAGCTTGACGACTGGTTCCGATCCCCCGCCCTAGATCAGCTCGAGGAGCTCACTTTTGATGATGGGCATATGCGATCGTTGCCAATGTCCGCACTCCGCCTCGCGCCCACGTTGCGCGTTGCCAAGTTCAGGAACTGCCATCCCCCCTTAATGACGCGCCCGCTCTTATTCTACCACGACTAAAGCACCTCGAGCTCGTCGCCGTCTGCCTCTCAAACAGTGACATGGAGTGCCTGCTCCGTGGCTGTACTGCACTCGAGTACCTTCGTCTTCAGGCGATCAATGGGTTGAGTACCTTCCACATCACCTCCATGACTCTCCGGACTATTTATGTGTGTTGCTGGTGCGGCAGGAAGACATCACAAGATGTGTACCACAATATGGTCATTGAGGACACACCTGCACTTGAGAGATTACTTGTAGTTGATCAAGAAGGTCCAACAAGAATCAATGTAATTTCTGCGCCGAAATTGAAAGTGGTGGGCTACTCGTCTGACAAATAAAATTGAAAGTGGTGGGCTACTCGTCTCACAAATACTCCGAACTTGTTATTGGATCCACACCCGTTCAGGTACAACAACCGCCTTCTACCTCTCCTTCTACAAATCAACATTATTTCTAATTTTGAAGATGTTTGTCCGTCTGTCATTTATAAAATGATTCCGACAAGCTTAACCCCGAAACTGCGCACAGTGAAGGTCTTGGCACTAGAACCTATCGGCCCCAACCTGGAGCAAGTTTTCAGTTTCCTGAGATGCTTTCCGTGCCTGGAGAAGCTATATATCGAGGTGACGTTCCTTTCCTGTTAAATGTTAACCATAAGGATTTAAATTTATGACACCTTTTTCCAAGTTTACAATGACAATGTACTAAGATTTCTGAAGGATTCTTTTGGAGGATTTCAGTACATACATGTCCCCCCCCCCCCATATTGGTTGATTGATCCATATGGTTACAACCAATAAGCATTTCTCCTTTGGATTCATCTGTACTAGTTTTCTTAGGGAACTTTTCATCCACTCCAACCTCTTGTGAAGAAGGCTACATTTTTCTAGAATGAAATCAAATGCCCGTGTTAATCATGTCAGATCGAAGATGGCATGTTAGTACATTTTACAAATCCTGCAAACCAAATAGGCCTGTACTAATGTTCAAAACTGCATGTAGGCACTAACACGTTTTCTTCTTTTGCAGATAAGATTAGGCCCAGTGGTGGATAATGTGATACAATATAACAATCACGTCGAATGCCTAGATATGCATCTCTCTGAAATTACTTGGAACTCCTATCGAGGGACCTTACCGAAGATTATATTCGTCAGGTTATTTGTTCTCAGAGCAAGGGTGATGAAGGAAATGAGGTTTGCCCTACATTTATTTCGCAAAAATGAATGGTTTGTTGATCAGCGCCGGCGCCTGCGGCAGAATGGAATAGGCTCCAAAAGTGCTTAATTTCATTTTGGAACTTCAGATGACAGAGTAATCAAAAGTCATCGTGTCAACCCCATACATGAGTTCTTAGTGGCTGCCCCCTTTGCAAAAATTGTGAAGTTCCGAAACCAGACTTAGAAGTGGCAATATTAGTTTGAACCTCTCTAATATCCATGTTCAGCGGATCAGCGCGAGCGTTTGCAGCTGATGAGCTGAACTTCATTTCTAATATTAGTTTAAACCTTGTAATCTTCGAATTTGAGCCATATACTCTGGAATTTGAACCTTGTAATATTTTGAGCTTTTGTGGTACAATCTTTGAAATGGCATCGTATGAGACTCGTATATTGCTAGCACTATTTTGACCTTAATATGCAATGGTCTTAGATTTTGTTAACCATTCTCGAATCTGTTTACAATGTCGATCTCACAACACACGATCTGTATAGCTAACTCGACTGCGATCTTCGACATTATTGCACACAGTTGGTTTCTACCACCGTGTGCACTGTAGAGCGCAGAATTAATTATCGCACTCGAGTCTCCATCATCACCCTTCTGTGTAACTTTGACCTCATCACCCACGGGTAAACTTATGACCGACGTCATTCCCCACACTTCATTTTTACAGTGCTTTTTGCCAATAAACGCCCATGATTTGTCCCTCTTCTAGCCGACGCATGGCCAACCTAGCCGGGCGGGAAGCTTGCGCGGTAAACAGCGTGGTAGCGTGGGAACATGCTCACTGACGATACATTTGGCGCCTCTTCGAGCCCATGCGTGTCGTGCGGTGTTGTCAAGCGTGCACTGGAATCCTCCACTATGAACGCCGTGACAAGACGTGATGATTACAGGCCGGCCGGCCCCCATTTATTACAGCGGCCATTTAACCCTTGTGTCTCTTCAACCTTTCGATCGCGCCCCACCATTGCAAGAAGCACACCCACCATGAGAAATTCTTAGAGGGTTTCCTGCGCAGCTCTAATGGCGCTCCGAGCGGCTGCCACCGACGAGCAGCAGTTCACCATGCGTGCCGTGGTGGACACCCACAAAAGGTTCATGGACCTCTCGGTGGTGTACACCAACGACCCGGTCTGGGTGGAGCACTCCATCCACATCATGGAGCTGTTGCTTGCCGAGGAGAAGTACAAGGTGGTCGGGTTCGACCTCGAGTACACCCGCGCTCGTGCCAGGTCTCGTCCCAAGGTCGTCGTCGCCCAGATGTGCGTGCACCACCACGTCCTTGTCTACCACTACTGCCTGGCCACAAGGCCTTGCGAGCGTTTCTCCAGGTTTGTCAACAGTCCCCACTACATGTTAGCTGCGGTGGACATCACCAATGATGTAAAGGCGCTCGAGAATTCGAGCATCGCCTGCCAGAATCTTGTCGACATCCAGGGCCAATACAAGATCTAGGGCAGAAAGGAGCATGAGAAGGACTCACTGGTTCACCTCGCCGAGGCCATCATTGACCCCAACTACAGAGACATGAAGGATTCGTGTAACAAGGACAAGCATGCCTGGCACTTGGCCTAGATGGAGAAACTCGACAAAGCTCACGTCATGTACGTGGACAAGGAGGCATACACGAGCTACGACATGTACAGGCGGATCGTTGACATGAGGAAGTGCCTCCTTCCCCAAAACGGCCAGGGATCCAGCCGGAAGCTAGCACAACAATGGCAAGCGTCGTCGCAACAATAAGTAGATGATTAGATCCTCGTTTCTCCTACTTTAGTATGCATGTAATTGCTTACTTTGGTGTGTGGAAATGTTATGTGTGTAGTCACTTGTGTAATTGTATGCTTAATTTGGTTATGAAATGTTGTCTTTTTAAGTATATATGTTGATGCTCTGTAGACAGAGCGTAGATGTTGTGCGGACAAAGAAAATCACATCGCACACGAAATAAACAATGGAACCCGTCGTTGATGTTTTCATCAATCACTCACAATTGTATACCAGCAATCGTTTGCTCACAACACACACGGCTTGTTAGCAGCAATCGTCTGTGTTGTTATCGGTCTTCGCACACGTTTCCGATTACAGACCTGTTTGCCGCGTATCACACACATCTTGTTAAGTTGAACCGTTTATGTTCTCTTGTCTCAACACAAACAGTTCATCCGAGTGAACCGCATGCCGTATATCGCACACAACTTGATCTGGCTGACCGTTTCTTTTGTGTTGCCTAATCACAAACAGTTCATCCAAGTGAACCGTATGCTGTGTGTCGCACACGCCTTCATTTGGCTGCCCATTTCTTTTGTTCCTCCTCATCGCAAACAGTTAATTGAACTGAACCGTATGCCCTTCATCGCACATGCAACTAAATGTTGGAAATATGCCCTAGAGGCAATAATAAAATGGTTATTATTGTATTTCCTTGTTCATGATAATTGTCTATTGTTCATGCTATAATTGTATTAATTGGAAACCGTAATACATGTGTGAATACATAGACCACAACATGTCCCTAGTGAGCCTCTAGTTGACTAGCTCGTTGATCAATAGATGGTCATGGTTTCCTGGCCATGGACATTGGATGTCGTTGATAACGGGATCACATCATTAGGAGAATGATGTGATGGACAAGACCCAATCCTAAGCATAGCACAAGATCGTGTAGTTCATTTGCTAAGAGCTTTTCTAATGTCAAGTATCGTTTCCTTAGACCATGAGATTGTGCAACTCCCGGATACCGTAGGAATGCTTTGGGTGTACCAAACGTCACAACGTAACTGGGTGGCTATAAAGGTGCACTACAGGTATCTCCGAAAGTGTCTGTTGGGTTGGCACGAATCGAGACTGGGATTTGTCACTCCGTATGACGGAGAGGTATCTCTGGGCCCACTCGGTAATGCATCATCATAATGAGCTCAATGTGACTAAGGAGTTAGCCACGGGATCATGCGTTACGGAACGAGTAAAGAGACTTGTCGGTAACAAGATTGAACGAGGTATTGGGATACCGACGATCGAATCTCGGGCAAGCAACATGCCAATAGACAAAGGGATTTGTATACGGGATTGATTGAATCCCCGACATCATGGTTCATCCGATGATATCATCGTGGAACATGTGGGAGCCAATATGGGTATCCAGATCCCGCTATTGGTTATTGGCCGGAGAGGTGTCTCGGTCATGTCTACATGGTTCCCGAACCCGTAGGGTCTACACACTTAAGGTTCGGTGACGCTAGAGTTGTTATGGGAAATAGTATGTGGTTACCGAAGGTTGTTCGGAGTCCCGGATGAGATCCCGGACATGACGAGGAGTTCCGGAATGGTCCAGCAGTGAAGATCGATATATTGGACGAAGGGTATTGGAGTCCGGAAGTGTTCCGGGGGTACCAGGCTATGGCCAGCATGACCGAAAGGTGTTTCGGAAGCCCCGGCAAGTGTTGGAGGGCCTCATGGGCCAAAGGGGAAGGGGAAAACCAGCCCACTAAGGGGTGGTGCGCCCCCCACACCCTTTCCCACGTTACTTGGGGAGGTGGGGCGCCTCCACCTGGCTTGGGAGGCAAGCCTCCACCTGCTTGGCTTGGGGGGCAAGTCTCCCTAGGATTTTCCCTAGGGAGATCCAATCTGCTTGGCCGCCGCCCCCTAGGGGAAACCCTAGGGCGCCTCCCCCTCTCCCCTTGCCCCTATATATAGTGGAGGGGTGGGAGGGCAGCCGCACCTCTTCCCTGGCGCAGCCCTCCCTCCTCCTACACCTCCTCCTTCTCCTCCATAGTGCTTAGCGAAGCTCTGCCGGAGAACCACGAGCTCCATTGCCACCACGCCGTCGTGCTGCTGGAGTTCTCCCTCAACTTCTCCTCTCCCCTTGCTGGATCAAGAAGTAGGAGACGTCCCTGGGCTGTACGTGTGTTGAACACGGAGGCGCCGTCCGTTCGGCGCTAGATCGGATCTTCCGCGATTTGAATCGCTGCGAGTACGACTCCATCAACCGCGTTCTTGTAACGCTTCCGCTTAGCAATCTACAAGGGTATGTAGATGCACTCCTCCCCTCTCATTGCTAGTAAACTCCATAGATTGATCTTGGTGATGCGTAGAAAATTTTGAATTATTGCTACGTTCCCCAACAGTGGCATCATGAGCTAGGTCTATGCGTAGATTCTATGCACGAGTAGAACACAAAGTAGTTGTGGGCGATGATTTGTTCAATTTGCTTGCCGTTACTAGTCTCATCTTGATTCGGCGGCATTGTGGGATGAAGCGGCCCGGACCGACCTTACACGTACTCTTACGTGAGACATGTTCCACCGACTGACATGCACTTGATGCATAAGGTGGCTAGCGGGTGTCTGTCTCTCCCACTTTAGTCGGATCGGATTCGATGAAGAGGGTCCTTATGAAGGGTAAATAGCAATTGGCATATCACCGTTGTGGCTTTTGCGTAGGTAAGAAATGTTCTTGCTAGAAACCCATAGCAGCCACGTAAAACATGCAACAACAATTAGAGGACGTCTAACTTGTTTTTGCAGGGTATGCTATGTGATGTGATATGGCCAAAAGGATGTGATGAATTATATATATGTGATGTATGAGATTGATCATGTTCTTGTAATAGGAATCACGACTTGCATGTCGATGAGTATGACAACCGGCAGGAGCCATAGGAGTTGTCATAATTTATTGTATGACCTGCGTGTCAATGAAAACGCCATGTAATTACTTTACTTTATTGCTAACCGTTAGCCATAGTAGTAGAAGTAATAGTTGGCGAGACAACTTCATGAAGACACGATGATGGAGATCATGGTTTCATGCCGGTGACGAAGGTGATCATGCCGCGCCTCAAAGATGGAGATCAAAGGCTCAAGATGATATTGGCCATATCATGTCACTTTATGATTTGCATGTGATGTTTGTCATGTTTACATCTTATTTGCTTAGAACGACGGTAGCATAAATAAGATGATCCCTCACTAAAATTTGAAGAGACGTGTCCCCCTAATTATGCACCGTTGCGAAGGTTCGTTGTTTCGAAGCACCACGTGATAATCGGGTGTGATAGATTCTAACGTTCACATACAACGGGTGTAAGCCAGATTTACACATGTGAAACACTTAGGTTGACTTGACGAGCCTAGCATGTACGGACATGGCCTCGGAACACAAGAGACCGAAAGGTCGAACATGAGTCGTATAGTAGATACGATCAACATGGAGATGTTCACCGATGATGACTAGTCCGTCTCACGTGATGATCGGACACGACCTAGTTGACTCGGATCATGTATCACTTAGATGACTAGAGGGATGTCTATCTAAGTGAGAGTTCATTAAATAATCAGATGAACTTAATTATCATGAACATAGTCAAAAGGTCTTTGCAAATTATGTCGTAGCTTATGCTTTAGTTCTAATGTTTAAGATATGTTCCTAGAGAAAAAAAATTAGTTGAAAGTTGATAGTAGCAATTATGCGGATTGGGTCCGTAAACTGAGGATTGTCCTCATTGCTGCACAGAAGGCTTATGTCCTTAATGCACCGCTCGGTGTGCTAAACCTCGAGTGTCGTTTGTGGATGTTGCGAACATCTGACATACACGTTTTGATGACTACGTGATAGTTCAGTGCGTAATGTTGAACGGTTTAGAATTGAGGCACCGAAGACATTTTGAAACGTCGCGGAACATATGAGATGTTCCAAGAGCGAAATTGGGATTTTAGGCTCGTGCCCACGTCAAGAGGTATGAGACCTCTGACAAGTTTCTTAAGCCTACAAACTAAGGGAGAAAAGCTCAACCGTTGAGCATGTGCTCAGATTGTCTGAGTACTACAATCGCTTGAATCGAGTGGGAGTTAATCTTCCAGATGAGATAGTGATGGTTCTCCAAAGTCACTGCCACCAAGCTACTAGAGCTTCGTGATGAACTATAAACATATCAGGGATAGACATGATCATCCTTGAGCAACTCGCGATGTTTGACACCGCGAAAGTAGAAATCAAGTAGGAGCATCAATTGTTGATGGTTAGTAAAACCACTAGTTTCAAGAAGGGCAAGGGAAACAAGGGATACTTCATGAAATGGCAAATCAGTTGCTGCTCTAGTGAAGAAACCCAAGGTTGAACCCAAACCCGAGACTAAGTGCTTCTGTAATGAGGGGAACGGTCACTGAAGCAGAACTACCCTAGATACTTGGTAGATGAGAAGGTAGGAAAGGTCGACAGAAGTATATTGGATATACATTATATTAATGTGTACTTTACTAGTACTCCTAGTAGCACCAGGGTATTACATACCGGTTCGGTTGCTAAGTGTTGGTAACTCGAAATAAAAGGCTACGGAATAGACGGAAACTAGCTAAAGGTGAGATGACGATATGTGTTGGAAGTGTTTCCAAGGTTGATGTGATCAAGCATCGCATGCTCCCTCTACCATCGAGATTGGTGTTAAACCTAAATAATTGTTATTTGGTGTTTACGTTGAGCATAGACATGATTGGATTATGTTTATCGCAATACGGTTATTCATTTAAGGAGAATAATGATTACTCTGTCTATTTGAATAATACCTTCAATGGTCTTGCACCTAAAATGAATGGTTTATTGAATCTCGATCGTAGTGATACACATGTTCATGCCAAAAGATATAAAATAGTAATGATAGTACCACATACTTGTGGCACTGCCATTTGAGTCATATTGGTATAAAACGCATGAAGAAGCTCCATGTTGATGGATCTTTGGACTCACTCGTTTTTGAAAAGATTGAGACATGCGGACCATGTCTATTGGTAGATATGCATGAAGAAACTCCATACAGATGGATCGTTTGGACTCACTTGATTTTGAATCACTTGAGACATGGAAATCATACCACATGGGCAAGATGACTGAAAGGCCTCGTTTTCAGTAAGATGGAACAAGAAAGCAACTTGTTGGAAGTAATACATTTTGATGTGTGCAGTCCAATGAGTGCTGAGGCATGCAGTGGATATCGTTATGTTCTTGCTTCACAGATGATTTGAGTAGATGCTGAGTATATTTACTTGATGAAACACAAGTCTGAATTATTGAAAGGTTCAAGTAAGTTCAGAGTGAAGTTGAAGATCGTCGTGACAAGAGGATAAAAATGTCTATGATATGATCATAGAGATGAATATCTGAGTTACGAGTTTGGCACACAATTAAGACATTGTGGAAATTGTTTCACAACTAATACCACCTGGAACACCATAGTGTGATGGTGTGTCCGAACATCATAACTGCACCCTATTGGATATGGTGCATACCATGATGTCTCTTATCGAATTACACTATCGTTTATGGGTTAGGCATTAGAGACAACCGCATTCACTTTAAATAGGGCACCACGCAATTCCGTTGAGATGACACCGTATGAACTATGGTTTAGAGAAACCTAAGCTGTCGTTTCTTAAAAGTTTGGGGCTGCGACGCTTATGTGAAAATGTTTCAGGCTGATAAGCTCGAACCCAAAGCAGATAAATGCATCTTCATAGAATACCCAAAACAGTTGGGTATACCTCCTGTTTCAGATCCGGAAGCAAGGTGATTGTTTCTAGAAACAGGTCCTTTCTTGAGGAAAATTTTCTCTCAAAAGAATTGAGTGGGAGGATGGTGGAGACTTGATGAGGTTATTGAACCGTCACTTCAACTAGTGTGTAGCAGGGCACAGGAAGTTGTTCCTGTGGCACCTATACCAATTGAAGTGGAAGCTTATGATAGTGATCATGAAACTTCAGATCAAGTCACTACCAAACCTTGTAGGTCGACAAGGATGCGTACTACTTCAGAGTGGTACGTAATCCTGTCTTGGAAGTCATGTTGCTAGACAACAATGAACCTACGAGCTATGGAGAAGCGATGGTGGGCCCGGATTCCGACGAATGGCTTGAGGCCATAAAACCGAGAGGATCCATGTATGAAAACAAAGTATAGACTTTGGAAGAACTACTTGATGGTCGTAAGGCTGTTGGGTGCAGATGGATTTAAAAGGAAGACAGGCAATGATGGTAAGTGTCACCATTAAGAAAGCTCGACTTGTCGTTAAGATGTTTTCCGGCAAGTTCAAGGAGTTGACTGCGATGAGACTTTCTCACTCGTAGCGATGCTAAGAGTCTGTTGGAATTATATTAGCAGTTACTGCATTATTTATGAAATCTTGCAGATAGGATGTCAAAACATTGTTTCCTCGATGATTTTCTTGAGGAAAGGTTGTATGTGATACAACCAGAAGGTTTTGTCAATCCTGAAAGATGCTAACAAGTATGCAAAGCTCCAGCAATCCTTCTAAGGATTGGAGTAAGCATCTCGGAGTTGGAATGTACGCTTTGATGAGATGATCAAAGATTTTGGGTTTATACAAAGTTTACGAGAAACTTGTATTTCCAAAGAAGTGAGTGGGAGCACTATAGAATTTTTGATGAGTATATGTTGTTAACATATTGTTGATCAGAAATGATGTAGAATTTCTGGAAAGCATACAAGGTTATTTGAAAAGTGTTTTTCAATGGAAAACCTGGATTAAGCTACTTGAACATTGAGCATCAAGATCTATAAGGATAGATAAAAAATGCTTGATAGTACTTTCAAATGAACACATACCGTGACAAGATTTTGAAGGAGTTCAAAATAGATCAGCAAAGAAGGAGTTCTTGGCTGTGTTACAAGGTGTGAGTATTGAGTAAGACTCAAGACCTGACCACGGCAGAAGAGAGAGAAAGGACGAAGGTCGTCCCCTATGCTTAAGACGTAGGCTCTACAGTATGCTATGCTGTGTACCGCACCTGAAGTGTGCCTTGCCATGAGTTAGTCAAGGGGTACAATAGTGATCCAGGAATGGATCACATGACAGCGGTCGAACTTATCCTTAGTACCTAGTGGACTAAGGAATTTTCTCGATTATGGAGGTGGAAAAGGAGTTCGTCGTAAAGGGTTATGTCGATGCAAACTTTGACACTAATCCGGATGACCCTGAGTAGTAAACCGGATTCGTATAGTAGAGCAGTTATTTGGAATAGCTCCAAGTAGCGCGTGGTAGCTGCATCTACAAGATGACATAGAGATTTGTAAAGCACACACGGATCTGAATGTTGCAGACCCGTTGACTAAAACCTCTCTTGTAAGCATAACATGATCAAACCCTAGAACTCATTGAGTGTTAATTACATGGTGATGTGAACTAGATTATTGACTCTAGTAAACTCTTGGGTATTAGTCACATGGCGATGTGAATTTTGAGTGTTAATCACATGGTGATTTGAACTAGATTATTGACTCTAGTGCAAGTGGGAGACTGTTGGAAATATGCCCTAGAGGCAATAATAAAATGGTTATTATTGTATTTCCTTGTTCATGATAATTGTCTATTGTTCATGCTATAATTGTATTAACTGGAAACCGTAATACATGTGTGAATACATAGACCACAACATGTCCCTAGTAAGCCTCTAGTTGACTAGCTCGTTGATTAATAGATGGTCATGGTTTCCTGGCCATGGACACTGGATGTCGTTGATAACGGGATCACATCATTGGGAGAATGATGTGATGGATAAGACCCAATCCTAAGCATAGCACAAGATCGTGTAGTTCGTTTGCTAAGAGCTTTCTAATGTCAAGTATCGTTTCCTTAGACCATGAGATTGTGCAACTCCCGGATACCATAGGAATGCTTTGGGTGTACCAAACGTCACAACGTAACTGGGTGGCTATAAAGGTGCACTACAGGTATCTCCGAAAGTGTCTGTTGGGTTGGCACGAATCGAGACTGGGATTTGTCACTCCGTATGACGGAGAGGTATCTCTGGGCCCACTCGGTAATGCATCATCATAATGAGCTCAATGTGACTAAGGAGTTAGCCACGGGATCATGCGTTACGGAACGAGTAAAGAGACTTGCCGGTAACAACATTGAACAAGGTATTGGGATACCGACGATCGAATCTCGGGCAAGCAACATGCCGATAGACAAAGGGATTTGTATACGGGATTGATTGAATCCCCGACATCGTGGTTCATCCGATGATATCATCGTGGAACATGTGGGAGCCAATATGGGTATCCAGATCCCGGTATTGGTTATTGGCCGGAGAGGTGTCTTGGTCATGTCTACATGGTTCCCGAACCCGTAGGGTCTACACACTTAAGGTTCGGTGACGCTAGAGTTGTTATGGGAAATAGTATGTGGTTACCGAAGGTTGTTCAGAGTCCCGGATGAGATCCCGGACATGACGAGGAGTTCCGGAATGGTCCGGCGCTGAAGATCGATATATTGGACGAAGGGTATTGGAGTCCGGAAGTGTTCCGGGGGTACCAGGCTATGGCCAGCATGACCGAAAGGTGTTTTGGAAGCCCCGGCAAGTGTTGGAGGGCCTCATGGGCCAAAGGGGAAGGGGCAAACCAGCCCACTAAGGGGTGGTGCGCCCCCCACACCCTTTTCCACGTTACTTGGGGAGGTGGGGCGCCTCCACCTGGCTTGGGAGGCAAGCCTCCACCTGCTTGGCTTGGGGGGCAAGTCTCCCTAGGATTTTCCCTAGGGAGATCCAATCTGCTTGGCCGCCGCCCCCTAGGGGAAACCCTAGGGCGCCTCCCCCTCTCCCCTTGCCCCTATATATAGTGGAGGGGTGGGAGGGCAGCCGCACCTCTTCCCTGGCGCAGCCCTCCCTCCTCCTACACCTCCTCCTTCTCCTCCGTAGTGCTTAGCGAAGTTCTGCCGGAGAACCACGAGCTCCATTGCCACCACGCCGTCATGCTGCTGGAGTTCTCCCTCAACTTCTCCTCTCCCCTTGCTGGATCAAGAAGGAGGAGACGTCCCCGGGCTGTACGTGTGTTGAACACGGAGGCGCCGTCCGTTCGGCGCTAGATCGGATCTTCCGCGATTTGAATCGCTGCGAGTACGACTCCATCAACCGCGTTCTTGTAACGCTTCCGCTTAGCGATCTACAAGGGTATGTAGATGCACTCCTCCCCTCTCGTTGCTAGTAAACTCCATAGATTGATCTTGGTGATGCGTAGAAAATATTGAATTATTGCTACGTTCCCCAACACTAAAATCTGAACCGTGTTTGATGCATCCTCCATCGCAAATGTTTTGCACCTTTTTTGACGTTTTTTTACACCACCGTTTGCGATTATTGCATCGCACACAGTTTCGTCGAAGGGTCTCTGATCGTAGTGTCGCGTTAGCAGCATCCTGTAGTAGTGTTTCCTGAAGATCTGAGATGAAAGGACACAACAATTGGGGAAGCTTACACCCCTACCGGAAGAGCACAGAGAAGGAATTATCCTGAAGATCTGAGAAGACTGGCACTGTCAACAATAAGGATGGAGTACAAGAGTTCTGATCAAACCGTAACCATGCTTCTAAGGGTGGTAGCACCCCAGACCCTTGTGACAATCAATGGATTCTTGAGGAGACCCCAAACCTAACGTATTTCTTGCTAGCCTCTCTGAATCTCGAGGGCAAGGTTCATTTTAAGGGTGGTAGGTTTGTAAGATCCCCAAATTCTATTTTTTTGGAATGTTATATTAATTAAGTAATATTGATTGCTTGTGTGATTTGTTGTGTGAAGTTGAGTGAAATTTGAATTTTTTTGAAAGTTAAATGAGAGGGAACAAAAGGACTTTCCGAAACTTTCATTCTTGCTTTTGGTTCCATGGAATTCAAAATTTAAATTTCAAAACAAACCCTAGAGTGAAGATAACAGGACTTCTTCCATTTGAAATAAAAAGGGGTTTTGAACAGATTTGAATTCCATTTGAAAATAATTCAAACTCAGAAACTTTATGCCACTCAAGGATTTTCAATGAGAGAAGATAACAATACTTCTTCCAAATTTATGAAATATAGTGGGGAGTGATGAGTACCGCTTTCAAAATATATTTGAAGTTTTTCTCTCTTATGTTGGAATTTGAAATCACCTCAAATTCTCTGAATGTAAAATAATTGAGTGAAGGAAACATGACCCTTCAAAATTTAGAGAATATTTGAAAACTATTTTGATAAAGAAAATATAAAACTATTTGCAAGATTTGAAAATCAGTTTCAAATCCAATTTGAATTTATTACAAAAAAATAGTTTTTTAAAAAAGTAAGTTACTTGCCTATGAAAAATAGTTCATCCTTTTCCTTGTAAATTTTTTAGAATTTTGATACATAATATGTATGTAAATTTTATTTTATTTTCCTTATTCAGTTTTTGCTTTTTGTTTTTATTTAGACAAAAAAACAAACTGCACGTGCGGCCTGTAACTAACTGTCGCCCACATGCGCGGCATTGTGGCAGCGGGCGCCCCATCATTTTTTTCTCCTACATGGGCCAGGCCCATCCGGCCATATTCAATCCCTATATTTTTTTCTCCAAAATTTCTTTTCCTTTTCAATTGCTAAAAAAACAAACTACACCGCGCAGTGTACGCGCGGCCGGCCGAAGGGCCATGCGAGGCACCTCTTTTCTGCCTGTTTCTCTTTTTCGTCTACGTTTAGTTGTCTAGTATTTCACCTTCAAGCCTCCCTTTCACTTATAAATATAGACCCGATAAACACCCAAAAATCATCCAACTCAGGTTACATCAATATTTTGGTTTAACTAGCTTTACAAAAAGAAAAAAAATATTTCTTCTCCCTCGCGGGAAATCTGGAAGTCGTCTACTCACCGAAGTTGTCTCTTCTCTGTGTTTGAAGGTATTCTCGTCATTCGTATTTTCCTTTATAATCTGTAGTGTATTGTTTCTAGACTAGTATATGGTAAAATAATTAGATTATCAATTAGTCTATGTATTTATACATTAGACATAAAATTCCTTTAGCCGTAACTATTTTTCTTCCGTAAAACAGTTTGGCCCTGATTTTTCTTTTTACAATTAGTGTTATCTTTTCCTTTGTACAATTAGTGTCATCTTTTCAACATATAATTTTTATCATAGTCACATTACTCTATTAGTTCACCAAAGAGTTGTCACACATTATTCTTAGCAGATTCAATGTCATGTTGAATTACAATTACTTGTATCTTTTGATCCGATATTTCCAATCTAGTAATTCTTTTTTCTACATGTTCCTATTGACTTGCTACATCCAGTAGCATCATTAATTTCAACTTTTGAACCTTTCAAATTTGAGCGATTCAAATTTGAATTCAGACCTTCATTTGATCATATCTTGTAAACTATAGCGTATTTTCAATTGATTCCTTTTGTGATTGAACCCCTAGACGTAATCTATCATCTTGACATCACCACACCTTTTCAACAAAAATTAGGATATGATCTTGCAAAATAATTTGATTTGGTTCTTTTGGAGTTTTTGCAATCTTTCTTGCCTTTTCTTTTGGATCTATGAGTGATTGCTTATGTGTGGTTATAATTGTTTGCTTACGATAGATTGATCAGAGTGTGACGAGTAGAACTATCAAGAATTATGAGTGCGAAGAATCTTCACCAATAGTACAAGGCAAGTTCACACCTTGATCATATTTTTCTACCCAGTTTTTACTATGCAGTAGTTCACCCTTATAATTTTTTTGAATATTTCACCCTTATAATTTTGCATGAGTAGGATTGGGACTTGGGGCATTGCTGTGTAGTTCATGAGGTAGGAACCTATGACTTTTGATCACCCCGGGAATATTCGTTATGCTTATATATATTGCTTAGCCATGCTCGTAGACGGGGATTGGTATGTGAGATTCATGCAAGTATGAGAGAAATAATAATTTTGGGTTAACCTTAAGGTGGCAACATTAACACAACTCTGGGTGGAATGGTTGGGGCACCTGGAGAATCCAGTGCTTGCCCTAAGGGATCCCAGAGGACCTGTGTGATCACCCTACGGAATGCCACCCAGACTCAAAGGGATCATACGATATTTCATACCTAGAAACTTCCGTGTGCAGCCACAAGCCATTATGGGCTCTGGCGTAGTTGAGTAAGTTGTGGGAAAAGTTTCCATGACAGGCTAGCAGATGTAGGGGAATTGTAGGTGTAACGGCCTATCTATCGGTTAAGGGGACCTCTTCGGAAAGACTATGTCTCGATCATCCGGTTCTCAAACATCAGGCAGTGCCAGGAATTCAATGGAGGAGATCGAGTCTTGTGGGGAAAAGTGCACAAACCTCTGCAGAGTGTCAAACTAATCGATTAGTCGTGTCCCGGTTATGGACAAATTTGAGTCTCTAGAAGTGAATTATTGGTTGATCTCATCACTTTATTTAATTAATGAATTGGGTTATTAATATTTTGGGGATTTTTGGATTGAGTTGGAGGAACCATCTCAATAATGGCATGAACTTTGTAGTAAAAAAATGTATTCCTTTGTTGTAGGAAAAAATTAGCTTTATGCGAAAATTAAACTTAGAGCCTCCACCAGCCAAATATGCATATAGATATAGACATTTTCATTATTATTCTATGGTGTGAAATTGCCAGTACATTCAATGTACTGACCTACACGGCTGCAACATCTCATGTTGCAGGAATCATATGACGAGTAAGTGATACGTTAGGGTTACGATGTCTACACTCAACTATGTCGTTGGTGTTGTTGGGACTCCACAACTTTGTTGTTACTTCCGCTATATGGATTGAGGTAATAGTATTTACGTTACTTTATACATGTGATTGAACTCTGTTATAAATCCTCGAGTACTGTGTGTGTCAGCATACCGATCCAGGGATGCCACTTAAGCACAGAGACTCCGATCCATTTGGGTCGGGTCGCTACAAGTAGAGATGCTAGCACCTAGATCACACAAAGCATTACATTCATAATCTTTAATCTTTACTTTAATAGTAGGTTCCCATTCATCATGCAATTTCCCAGGTATAGAAACCTCCAATTCTAGCTTTTCTTCATGGCTTTTATCATAGCTTCTACAATATGTTTAGCAAAAGTTTTATTTTGTTCATAAGCATTAGGTGAATTTATAATGTACTGCAACAAGGAAATGCATTCAATCAAAGAACAATTATCATAATCAAAGTCCTTGTTATCCAAAGTAGTCGACACATCACTATTTAAAGTCTTGACCTCTCCAAACCCACTTTTATCATTTTTATCATTAAGATCATCACGCTCCGAACAATTGGGACACCTTCTAGGTAAAGTTGACTCATCTCCGATGCCTTTTTCATAAAGTTTTACATTACTAAGCAAAGTTTCAATGGGTGTCACACCAATCATTTTAATATCTTCATCATGATTACGATAAAAACCGGGTGGTATAGCCTTTTCTAGACATTCTCGCTTAGTTCTCAACCTAGCGGTTCTCTCTTTACTATCATCCATGGAGACTTGGATAGACTTGATTGACTCATTACTATAATTCTTGGGTGGCAAAGTTTTCATTTTAAGAGTTTTCACATCATGAGCAATTCTATCCATGTTTCTAGCCATATCATCAACTTTATGTAGTTTTTCTTCTACCATAGAATTGAAAATCTTTTAAGAACTAATAAATTCTTTAATGTGGTTCTCAAGATCATTAGGTATGCTACTATTATTATTATTGTATGAATTACCACAATTATTAGAGGAATTTCCGGGATATGGTCTAGGATTGAAATTACCTCTATAAGCAGTGTTGTTGAAATTATTTTTAGCGACAAAATTCACATCAATGACATCATTATTTTGCTCAATCAAACTAGATAGAGGGACATAACTAGGATCAACTTGAGCATTTTTACTAGTAAACATATTCATAAGAGCATCCATTTTATCACTTAGAGTAGTAAATTCTTCAACAGAGTTTACCTTCTTATCAGTTGGAGCTTGTTCGGTGTGCCATTGAGAGTAATTTTCCATCATATTATCAAGATGCTTTGTAGCTTCTCCCAATGTAATTTCCATATAGATTCTACCTGCAGCAGAGTCTAGAAGATTTCTAGGAACAAAGTTTAGTCCCGCATAGAAATTTTGTATTATCATCCATAAGCTTCAATTACGAGTGCGACACTAATCATTAATTTCATTCTCTCCCACGATTGTGCAACATTTTCTTGCTCAAGTTTCTTAAAATTCATAATTTGATTTCTGAGAGAAATAATCTTATCGGGAGGCAAGTACTTGGCAATAAAAGCATCCTTACACTTATCCCATAAATCAATACTATTATGAGGCAAGGATGAAAACCAAGTTTTCGCACGATCTCTTGGCGAGAAAGGAAATAATTTCAGTTTAATAGTATCATTATCCACATTTTTTTGCCTATCACATAATTCAATGAAGGTATTAAGATGGGAGGCAACATCTTCATTAGGATTTCCAGAAAATTGTTCTTTCATAACAAGATTTAGCAAAGCAGCATTAATATCATATGAATCCGCACTAGCGGCGGGAGGAGCAATTGGAGTACTAATAAAATAATAATTATTAGTATTTGAGAAATCACACAACTTGGTATTTCTTTTGACATAGCCACCAATTGAGCAAACAAGAAAACTAACAAAGTAAAATATTTTTGTGTTTTTGATATTTTATGAGAAGTAGAGGGAGATGAAAAAGAGAGGCAAATAAAAAGTAGAGTAAGTAGATGATAGTTTGAGTGAAGGTACTTGTAGTGAGTTGAGGATGTCTGCCCGACAACGGCGCCCGAAATTCTTTCTTCTGCTTGTGACCTGCATTGGGATTCTCCCCGAAGAGGAAGGGTGAAGCAGTACAATAGAGATATGTATTTCCCTTAGTGAGGACCAAGGTTTATCGAACCAAAAGGAGAACCACGCAAATCCTAGTGAACAACACCTGCACACACAAAAGCAAATACTTGCACCCAACGCGGGCAAGAGGGTTGTCAATCCCCTTGAACTCGTTACTTGCAAGGATCAAATCTTTTACAGGTAGATAGATAAATTGCAAAACAAAATATAAATTACAACAAGGTATTATTGGTTTTCATACTATGATTAAAGTAGACCCGGGGGCCATAGTTTTCACTAGAGACTTCTCTCTTGAAACAACATCATACATTGGGTAGAGAAATTACTGTTGGGCAATTGATAGAAAAGCGCATAGTTATGACGTATATAGGCATCACGCTCGTGACAAGTAGACCGACTCCTTCCTGCATCTACTAATATTACTCCAACAATCGACCACTATCTAGCATGCATCTATGGTATTAAGTTCATGACAAACAGAGTAATAGCTTAAGCAAGATGACATGATGTAGACAAAGTAAACTCAAGCAATATGATTGAACCCCGTCATTTTACCCTTAATAGCAACAAAACAATACATGCCTCACTACCCCTTCTGTCACTGGGTGAGGACACCGCAAGACTGAACCCATTACAAAGGACCTCTCCGGCCACTAAAGATAAATCAATCTAGTTGGCCAAAACAAAGGGATAGATCGGAGAGAAATACAAAGCTATAACAATCATGCATAATAAAATTCAGAAAAGACTCAATTACTTTCAATGAATCATCTGATCATAAACCCACAATTCATAGGATCCCAACAAACACACCGCAAAAGAAGATTACATCGGATAGAACTTCAAGAAGATCGAGGAGAACATTGTATTAAAGATTAAAGAGAGAGAAGAGGCCATCTAGCTACAAGCTATGGACCCGTAGGTCTGTGGTAAACTACTCACGCATCATCGATAGGCAGCAAGGATGATGTAGAAGCCCTCCGTGATTGATTCCCCCTCAGGCAGAGTACCGGAAAAGGCCTCCAGATGGGATCGCGGGAGAATAGAAGCTTACGGTGGCGGAAAAAGTGTTTTGGGTGGCTCTCTATTGGTTGGGGAATATTTAGGAATTTATAGAGGTGGAATTAGGTCGAACAGAGCTGTGTGGGTCCCACGAGCTCAGGGGGCGCACCTACGCCCCTGGGGCGTGCCCTGTGAGCTCTTGGCTCTCCCGTAGGTCTTCTGGCCTCCTCTCGAACCTTCTAGGGTCCCTTCTGGCCCAGAAAAAAATCATCGTAAAGTTCATCGTGTTTGGACTTTACTGATTTTTTGAAAAGCCAAAAACAAGCAAAAACAGGAACTGACACTAGGCGCTGGGTTAACTGCTAACCTGGTTCGGGAATTCATAACACAATTTCAGGAAGAGAGCTTGAGCAACCAACAAGGGTGAAGAGTAATAACCTTGAGCTCGACAACATATGTCATGAGACAAAAGGAATGTTGCACATGACACATTCTCAAGGTTCGTCAATATGAATTTATGCACACATGAGAGTTGACACATTTTGCTAGGTGGCAGTACCAACTATCGACTCGAGTCGTCTCTATGTGTATGTGAAACTATTGGGTTGTGTGCTTAAGGGGCATGATCCCATTCAGATTTGATCCGAGTGGAAATTGGATGTGGAGTCCTTTTGGGCCTCAAGTGTTGAGCCCATACCAGACGTCTATATAAGTGAAGGAGAGATAGCTTGGAAAGGGTTCGACCCGTCTCACGACCTATCCGCCGCCACCGCCACATCCACGTTGTTCTCTCGGACCTAGCAGTATGGCGCCCAACATTTCCCCTTGCACACACCGATACCTTGGAGGCGTCGTACCTTTGATACTTGCACCAATTGTTTGAGGGAGCTGCAAGGATCTGTCTAGGGACCTGCAAGCAGGAGGTGGGACACACACCGCCACCTCTACTTTCAATGTCGTGACCGCGTGTTTAGTGGTGAAACCTTTCATCTATTTCCACAACACGTTTCGTGTCCGCGTGGTAGTTTTTTTGTTTTGTTTTGCACTAGTGTAGCGTACTGTGCCGCCCAACAATTGCACCCCCTCTAAAGTGCAAATAAGTTATGTTTAAATTAATTATCAAACAACTTAGTTTTATTTTAGGGCTATTGGTTAGATTCATAATGACATTTATACCAAGTTTTACTATTGTAGTGTATTTACAAAAATTATATGAACTTATTGAAGTTATGTTGTTCATGCATTTTGTATGTAAACCATGACACCCCAAGTGTTGATTTTATAGGCTCACCACTTGTCACACCCTGTTCGAAGCTGAAACCAGGGAAACTTTTGCCAAGAAAACTTTGACTAACAAAATAGGCAAATTTACTCGGTCGGGACACCAATGACCAAAAGTTTAGGGTGTGAAATGAAAGTGCACTATAAACTTGCATTCAACAGTTAGTTTCTGGTTCATACTCGCAATTTCACAGTTAAATAACAAATGCAAGTTTTAATCTATTCACACTATCCTTCCGGGTTAGGTATGGGAAGCCCTGTGCATCTAGTTAGTACTTATGAAGCTTAAAAATCCCTAATTTTATGCTCTTTTTCCATTCAATTCCTTCAATGCTTCACCGTACTGACTCAAACCTTCGTACCAGATCATGCATGACAATTAGCATTTTGTCATGAAAGTTTGTGAAAGAAAGTTTGTTGAAAAAATCAACGTCGACGTCAAGGCCAGTCTCCTTTAGTTGCGTTCTTTATCCTACTCTTTTTTTCTTTCCCAAATTGGCCAAAACTTATGCCATTTTTATTGCAAACTAAAACATACAATAGTCATTATTCCTTATAACAAATATACTTAATTACTACTATATACCTTAAGAATCTAAGATATTTTTGACTAGATAAAAGTGTGTCAGTTTCCTTTGCTTCATGTATTTGTATTAAAAAGAAGTAATTGTGAATTCCATAGCAACGTACAACCTGTCCGGATGAATTTAATTTGTTGATGCCTTTCTTTCCCCTCTCACAAGGTGATTAGGGCAAAGTCTTTCTCCCATCGATCTCTGCTGGCGAGCATGTGAATTCAGTTCCCCTCCGCCTGCTGCTCCGACGACCATTGGTGTGTGTGTGTGGGGGGGGGATCCTGGTGCCTCGACTCTGACTAGTAGGTAGGTTAGGGTTTTAGATCTCATAGAGGCAGCCCCAAATGGATAGCGACGCATCATCTTCGAGTCTTGTTTTGGACTCTGATCCTCCTCAAATTCGTCCGCCAGGACAGATTAGACGAAGTTTCGGCGTAGATTCCTGCCAGCTCCTCAGAGCGGCATGGTTAAGGTTACTCATAGTGCGTAGTTAGATTAGACATAGCTATTTCTTTTCTAAACATGCAATGCTTTCATATCAACAAACCATGCATGTCAGCCATGCCATTAATCTACCGCCCCACTGACTTATTTTTTCATGTATATAACCCTTTAACATCAACAATTCATGTGTGGCTACAAAATCATTTGACATCACACCATAATTAATTCTCACAATTATTCATGACATCAACCTAATTATCCTACCATCCCGCAACCCATGGGTTATCTTCTAGTTTCATTAGTTCTCGGGAAACAAAGATGAATATTTACAATTGCAGACCAAATTTGACGGTCAAAGCGCGGATCTCCAAACTCATGTCAATATCTAAAAACACACATATGTATATTTTTTAAAATACACACACATATGGATAAGTTCATGGTTAGTATTATCCCTGTATCAAAGTACTCCCTCTGTCCCATAATGTAAGACGTTTTTTGACTCTAGTGTAGTGTCAAAAAACGTCTTACATTACGCACTACAACACGGTTAAGAAACAGAGGCATTACAAAAGTGCCTTAGATTACCTCTCTTTAAAGGCGTCTGGGAAAAACGCCTTCAAAGGCCCCCCCCCGTTAGCAGGCACTTTTGAAGAACGCCTCAAAACATGCTTAATTAATGGCATTCTGAAAAAACGCAGTAATATGTAATATCTCACAGAGCGTTTTGCAAATTCACGACTACAGATTTAAAGGCGTTTTCAGAAAATGCCGTAATATATCAAAGCATAGGGGGCGTTCTGAAAATCGCCAGCACACACTTTGAAGGCATTCTGGAGAAAAACGCCTCGAAATGTCGGTTAGATTTTCAACTTAGCCCCTATTCTATGAAATATGTACCTATCGGGCCTTCCACTCGCACGACCCATCTGGCCAGACCAACGAGCTATAAAATGTTAAAATTTCCTTTAGTAAACATGTAACGGTGGGTGGTTGGTTGGCAAGCTCGTTTGCCCAGTTCGCTCGGGTCGCTGGTTCGAGTCATCAGGTTCCTTTTTGGCCGGTTTAGCAATTTATTTAGTCCCATACTGCTTGCCGACCTAAATTCTGGTCTGTTTAAAAGGAGAGCAGCATATTACATCTTAAGAATTCTATAACATATTGCAGTGTGATTCAGTTTGACGTGTGGGTGTTTGATATAACTAAGCACCTTCTCAAAACAAGAGATACAACGAAGTGGCAAATTTGACAATTTTGACCTCAGAACGAAATCAATTCACAGAATGAATTGCCCCCTTTATTACAACTCTTGTTTGTTTGATTTGTGGAACCCTAGTGTATTTTATTTTATTGAAAAGATATGGTTGGATATATAGATTGACATGTTATTTCTATGAAAAAGTTATTTGTATGAAGTAGACCTAGTTTAGTTTTGGATACATATGCTTTGAATTATACTCGTATTGAGAAAAATGCTTTGGATACATATGCTTTGAATCTTGCATGTAGTAGGCCTACTTTAGTTTTTTTTTGAATTGAAAAGATAATCGTGTTGACAAGAATGCTTTGTTGAAATTGTTAGGATGGTTTGGCTTCTCGATGGTCATTGGGACAAACAACACCGGTCGTACGCTATGTCGGTGGAGCTGCGGGTAATACTGAAAGTGGCCGGTGTTATGAAATTCGTAATTTTTTTCAAACACAAATGTCCCATATGTAATGTTATGATTTGTTTGTTTGTAGGAGCTTGCACCTCTGAATCTTCGGTCTCACGGGATCAGCCTTGGATGGATGCGCTATGATGAGCGGTACACACCGTATGTAAGGGAGGCAGTACTTCTCCCTTTCATTCAGTTGGTCCGCCGGTCGACGCCACCCAACAATGCTGCAGCACTCACCGCGCTTATTGATCATTGGAGGCCGGAGACACACACTTTCCATCTTCGGGCCGGGGAGATGACCGTGACGCTGCAGGATATTGCTATGATCACCAGTCTTTCTATCGATAGCAATCCTTTATGTATGAACACCGATTCTGATGGGTGGCGCTCGCAGATGCATGCCCTTATCGGTATGGTTCCTCCGGAGCCTCGGAAACCAGAAGCAGAAGATAAGAAGAAGGAAAGAGTCGCAGCGGGCGCTACTTTCACATGGATATCATCGAAGTTTAGTCATTGCCCTGAGGATGCTAATGAGGACATGGTGAAGACATATGCTCGTGTCTACATGTGATACGTGATATCCAGGACAATGTTTGCTGATGGCACAGGCAAGAATGCTCCATGGATGTGGCTGAAGGCGTTGACCTTCTTCGATAGCAAATGGAGTTGGGGTTCGGCGACACTGGCTTACTTGTATCGACAGGTATGAAGTTGTTTCCTTTTCACTTCATTGATACATTATCAATGTGCTCTTGCGGCAAATTTGACCATGTTCTCTTTTATGTGCAGTTGGACGAAGCCTGTTGTAGGCACACTGGAGGTATTGGTGGTTGTCTGCTCGCACTTTCCATATGGAGCTGGGAGCGTTTGCCGGTTGGACGACCGAAGACCGTGAAGTACGAGGATTGGGACGATAAAGATGACCCACTACGGCTCCCCACTTGGGCTTACAAGTGGGATGTGTTAAATGAGACGACGGATGATCCCTCGGTAATGTACAAGTTGTACAAGAGCGAGCTGGACGCGATCACGCCTGAGCAGGTGAACCGACATTGCATAAGTGATTATCATGCTTGTATCGTAACTCGATATCAATTTTGCATTCAATCCCATTTTGCAGGTGGAATGGGAGCCGTATGGAGAAGGAGAGAGTTTTGGTAACCCTATAGAATTCAGGCTGAATCCGATGTGCACTAGGGATAGGGATCTCTGGCATATGCGGTGCTCACTGATATGCAACTGGGCGGTTGAGCTTCACCTGCCACATCGGGTGTTCCGCCAGTTTGGTTTGTTCCAGCCACACCCGCCGGAGTGGGAGGACACGGACAAGTTGTTACACGCGTAAGATATAATTAACCTTGAGCACTTAGCAGCTTCTCGACGGTTTCGATGATGCTAATATTCTGTTTCTAACTTGCAGGTTGGATAGGAAAAAGCAGCGGAAGATCAAGGATTGGGCCAAGCATCACAGGAAGTATGTCGTGCAGTTCGCTCTTAGTGTGGAGCAAGCAAGGGCTGGAAAACGAGCCCAGCTTCGTGAGCACTGCCCGATCGCGTTCAACAACTATCTCACATGGTTTCTTGCAAGTACCCGCGTGGAGGTATGCCAGCCGGCGTATGCTGAGGAGATTCTGGAAGAACCCACCGTTTTTGATGAGGTAGCCCAGCACCAGTACAACGCATTAGTCAGGAAAGGCAACTCAGTGATCCCTTCAGCTCCGATGATGAACTTTGTGGTTAGCCCTTTTTGCTTTTCCATTCGCACTATTCACATCTTCGCTTGCCTAACACTTTGATATCGTTTCTGTTCATAGCGTGCCCAGATCAAGAAAGCAGCTGATGAGACCGAGACTATTCTGGAAACAACCCCGGCTGGCAAAAGCGATGGGGAAGGTGCACTTTGAGCATTCATTAAGGTTCACATCTCCTTCAAACTAGCACTTAACATTTGTTGCTACCTTCCATGTCTCATTCAATTGTACATGTTGCAGCGCCAGGGCCAAAAGTTAAGGCGGCTATCAAACCTTTTCGGTTGTCGTGACCCCAAGTATGTATCACCAGAACGGTCTAGGTCGGCGACACCATCAGATCCCGCTAAGGGGCAGGGCCATGGTGAACCTTTCGAGGATGAGGACGTGGGTGTGGTCACCCAAGAGGTATGTCACGACGATATATATCCATTTGTTGATGCATTGCTAACTATATCCTCACACACGGTCTTTCCATATCTTCTGTTGATGCATAGGTTGCTGATGATATGACCGTGGGGAGGTACCAGGCTCGGTCTGCATACGAGTTGAAGCATAGGACGGGAATCAACAAGTACACACCTGAAGACTTCACCCAAAGAGGCCAAAGAGGCAAAAGGACGGTCGACACCTCACGGATGGCGGCTTTGGATGACTATTTGGATGACTATGTAGATGACGTGGACGAACCGGAGCCGGAGCCGGAGCCGGAGCGGGTTCCTCTTTCTAGGAAGGTGAAGAAGATAAGCGTCAAGAGGGGGGAGGAGCCAGCAAGCGTGGAAAGCACTAGTCATCGTCATTTTTTTATAATGTTGAACTTAGAGTGGAATTTGTTATGTCGTTGAACTTGGAGTGGTCGTACCTATTAGTAATGTGAAATTTGTTATGTCGTTGAACTTGGAGTGGTGGTAGCTCTATGTTAAACTTGAACTTATTGTGATGGTCCTTTCTAAGAAATGATGTCTGTGGTGAACCCTTTTTGAACCTTAATGTTTATTATACGAATTGTTGAACTGTGGCTGAAAATGACCCAGTAGAGGGGGGAGGAGGCACAGAAGGTAGGCCTCCAGATTGAGGCAAAAAATTTGCTAAGTGTTTGTGCAGCGCCTAGCTAGGGGGCGCCACACTATACTGTGCAACGCCTAGCCGCCAGGCGCTGCACAGTAGAGTGTGGCGCCTCCAGGCTAGGCGCTGCATAGGTCTGTAAGTTGCCATACCTTCTGTTGCTGTCTGGATAGCTACAGACCTGTGCATCGCCTAGCCTGGAGGCGCCACACTCTACTGTGCAACGCCTAGCCGGCAGGCGCTGCACTGTAGAGTGTGGCGCCTCCAGGCTAGGCGCTGCACAGGTCTGTAGCTATCCAGAGAGCCACAGAAGGTAGGCCTCCAGTTTGAGGCAAAAAATTCGCTAAGTGTTTGTGCAGCGCCTAGCCCGGGGGCGCCACACTATACCGTGCAACGCCTAGCGGCCAGGCGCTGCACTGTAGAGTGTGGCGCCTCCAGGCTAGGCGCTGCACAAGTCTGTAGCTATCCAGAGAGCCACAGAAGGTAGGCCTCCAGTTTGAGGCACTTGGACTTGTTCTTAGTGAATTTTTTAGCTATCCAGAGAGCCACAGCAGCTAGGCGCCACATGGTAAATTGCAGCGCCCAGATGCTAGGCGTTTCACTTGGACTTAGTGAATTTTTTAGCATATGCAAACATAGTAAGTAACAACTGTAGATTGCAGCGCCCAGATGTGAAGTAGGATTGATACGTAGCAAGCAAACAACTGTGAAAAGAACATATGCACGAAGTACTTCACGACACATAGTAGTTCATAACACATAGTACTTCACGACACATAGTAGTTCTTACAACCAAATCGAGGAGGAGACATAGTAGTTCACCGCACATAGTAGTTCTTACAACCAAATCGAGGAGGAGACATAGTAGTTCACGGCACATAGTAGTTCACAACCAAATCGAAGAGGAGACATAGTAGTTCACAACCAAATCGAAGAGGAGACATAGTAGTTCACAACCAAATCGAAGAGGATGACATAGCTCTATTGCGTAGAGCAAGGCCCCTTTCCCTTCTTCTTCTTCCTCTCTTCTTCCTCTTCCTCCTCCCTTTTTCTTATGAGGTGAGCCTCCTTAACCACCCTCTCCATGAATATCTGATTGTCCCTCTCTTCTTTTTAGCTGCAATTGCCCAAAGCTTCATGGTTCTTTCTTCAAAATCCTGTTGACGCTTCTTCTGTGCCTCCTCAACTTTCCTCATCAACGCTTGCTCCCTAGCGCGCATCGCATTTGCCGCAGTCTGTTTTCGCTTCCTCTCCTTCTCAAGCTCCTCTTCCTTCTTCTTCTTTAGCTTGGCTGCATCCTCCTCTCTAAGCTTCTTCGCAGCCTTCTCCCACCATCCCGCCATCTCATCTTCGCCATCCTCCTTCATCGTTGGTTTGTTGGGTTGGGAAGCCGCCATACCTACAATGAGTGAAACATAATGGTTAGTAAGGACAATAAGAACAAATGGAAGCACATATGAAAAAGAAGAACATATGAAAAAACAAGAACATATGATACATTATAGTTAGTGAGGAACATACGGAAACGGTCCATCTAGGTATCCAAACATTCCTCTATAACGAACTTGCCCTTGTCCATCACCACGGCCAAGTGCACCACCAAGGCCAAGACCATCACCAAGGCCGAGACCATCACCACGGCCATTACCACCATGTCGAGCTCTACCACCACCACGGCCTAGACCACCACCACCACCTCTACCACCACCACGGCCTCTTGTAAGTCCAAGTTGCCGACCTCTTTGTTGCCTAGATCCTCTTTGGCTAACACTTGGTTGGCTAGGCACTTGTTGGCTACCACTTGGTTGGCTTGGCACTTGTTGGCTACCACTAGGTTGGCTACCACTTGGTTGGCTTGGCACTTGTTGGCTACCACTTGGTTGGCTCCCTTGTGTAGCTCCTTGTTGGCTTGTGCTTGCATCATTTTTCTTGGACCTTTTCCTTGGTTTCGTACATTTTCTTTTGTTGTGGCCATGACCTTTGCACTCCCCACAACGGGAGCTCTCACGAGGCTCTTGGAATTGGTCGTTGCCCGCTTCGCGGCGCCCACCATGGCCCCATCCGTCCATGTCGCCTCTAAGACGCTTTGTCTTACGTCTACCCCGTTTAACAACCTTCAACTCCGGATCCGGCCATAGTTGAACTCCATGATACTCCGGCCATTGTGATTGGTCAAAGTATGGGTGAAAGCGGGGAGCCCATGTTTTCTTGAGCATCATGATTGAGAACTCCGACTCCCTCACGGTGCGTGGGTGATTGATGTCCACATTCCTAACGCGACCGGCGGTATACAAGTGTGAGCATGGGAGATGAAGCAACAATGGCCTCCCGCAAGTGCAATCACATTGTGTTAACGACACCTTGAAAGCCCGACCTCCATGTTGCCGGCCATCGTTTGTGGTTCCTCCTGGCTCTTTCACTTCATACTTCCACTCTTCGTTGTCATATAATATAGCTTCTTCCGAGTCCGCCTTCTATGATTGAAATACCAACCATTCATCAATTTTGGGTGGGAACTTGTACTTGTACTTCCGTGGGTTCTCACCGCTATCTGTGCATCGGTTTCCATCGAGTACTTTACAAAGTACGCATTCATCTTGTCAAATGTGTATTGAACTATTGCCGTCACGGGTAATCCACGTGCACCTTTGAGCACCCTATTGAAGCATTCGGCCATATTGCTTGTCATTTGACCGTATCTCCGGCCATCTTCATCAAAAGCACGTGCCCACTTGTTTCGGTATTGAATGTGCCTATTGAGAAATTCTTGACCCCCGGGATCAAGTTTTTTGTGTGCGAGCAATTTGTTGTACAAAGTGGCGAAGCGCTTATCGGAGAAAGCGAGACAACAATCTTGAAGATCATCGGCCAACTCCTTAAGGCCACATGCCCTATAGAAGTTCGAACAAAAGTGCCTCATGCACCATCGATGGTGCAACGGAGCATGCCCGGGAATGTCAATCTCCACGGCGTTAAGAATTCCTTGATTCCGATCCGATATGACACAAATTTCCCTTTGAGCGGGTAACACCTTTGTCCTCAAAAGATGCAGAAACCACTCCCAGTTGTCATTGTTTTCCACCTCAACCAAAGCAAATGCCAATGGCAACACCCGGTTATTGGCATCACTTGCTATCGCAACCAACAAGGTGCCCTTGTATTGTCCGGTCAAGAACGTGCCATCAATTGCGATGACCGGCCTACAATGTTCGAAAGCCCTCACACATTGCTCGAACGCCCAAAAAGCACGGCCAAATACTCTGACTTTCCTTCCTTCATGAACCGTTGTTTGGTGCCCATGAGGCTCGACCACATGAACCATGCCCGGGTTTGTCGCGGCCATGGCTAACAACAACCTAGGGATTCGGTTGTATGCTTCCTCCCATGTACCATACAACATCTTAAATGCGGCTTGCTTCGCCTTCCATGCCTTGCCGTATTTCACCTTGTAATGAAAGATGGCTTTCACAAGGTCAATGACATGTTGGACGCTCATTGTTGGAAGTGTGGATATTGAGTTGGAGAGCCTGTAAGCGATGAACTCGGACGTGAGTTGTTTGTGGTCTTGGGACACAATCTTGCCATCCACCCTTTTGCCTTGGCACATGTGAGTTGGCACACAACTCACTACATGCCAAGTTGGACCTCCTTTCCATGGTCTTGCACGCACAATCCACGGACAACCGCCACGGCCTCTTGTAAGTCCAAGTTGGACCTCCTTTCCACGAGCTCTACCACCACCACGGCCTCTTGTAAGTCCAAGTTGGACCTCCTTTTCATCTTCACATGCACATGCAACCGTGTAGCGCACATTGACGTCCGAGTTCACCACCTTGTGTGGACGATAATGCGTAACCGAGTAGTTGTCGAGCCACATCTTCAATTCCAACAAGCTGTCGAACTTAGAACCTTTAGCAATCCGGTTCTTGTCGTCTACCAAATCACGGTGAGAGCTTGGCCTAACCCCAAGAGGTACACATTGGCCACCATCTACCACGGCTTCATCCGCGAGACTAACATCCTTGAACAATGTAGTCCGATGATCCCGACCAAATACCTTCTCGAAAGCTTCGGCCTCCTTCACCGTGAACCCCTCCGCATCAACTTGTTCATCGGGACCATCGTCATCCGAGTCCGATGCATATGCACGGGAAAAAGGGATGGAATGGTCCATTGTCTCTTGCAAATGATATTTGTCGAGATCACCCACATTGTTGTCATGGAGATCAACTTCATTGTCATCGTCCGCATACTCATCATTGTCCTCTTGCAAAGATTCATCTTGGTTGTTTGTATACGGGCTCAATGTTGGCCTCACTTCTTGGGTCAAAAGAGGTTCAACAATTTCATCTCGCTTCAAGGGTGGGGGGCTACTAGCAACCAAAGGGGAGGGGTTCCGGTTCAAGTCCAAATGCAAACTTGAATCAACCTTCTTCGTTGCAAATAACTCAAGAGCCTTGTCTAGTGATTCGGCCACCGTCTCCTTGTATGCAACCCAACGTTGCTCCGAGTTGACACGCATTGTCTTCCAACGGATGTGCATTCCAAAACCAACATTATGCCTTCCCTCCAACTCAATGATATCACTAGGATCCATCCAATTCAAATCTTTCCTAACTTGTTGCAAGAGCTCCGCATAGCTAGGACTACTATCAAACACCATGTCAAGCTCATCCGGGTCCGGTTCTTTATAGCCTTTCAAAAAGGCGTCTTTGTCCCCATGATGAACAAACACACATGTTCTTCCCATCCCTATAAGCATTCAAAGAACACAAGGTAACATTGCTTCCATGAGTACTAATCCAAGGATTAACACGGAATACAAACCCTAATATATATATGAAACAACAACCCTAACCCTAACCATAACCCTAACCCTAACCATAACCATAACCCTAACCATAACCCTAGCCCTAGCACCAACATAAGAACACCCATAAGAATAACCCTAGCATACTAACAAAGCCTAATCATAGAAATTGGCAAACAAACATCTCACATCTCCATGCAAATCTCTAGATCCAAACAAAACTAGGGTTTCCCCAAACTAGCAACAAATGAGCAATGGGAGAACTTTACTTGGATCAAAACAAGGGGATCGGAGATTATTACCTTGAGGGAGGGTTTGACTTCGAAATCCACGGACAAATTCTTCAAATTTGCAAGATTTGGAAGAAGATTTGAGAGGGGGAGAGAGTGGGAGAGGGGGCAAAGCTCGGGGAGAGAGTGAGAGAGTGTGTGGTGTGGGGGGAGGGGGTGGGGGAGGGGGGGCCCAGCCAAGTGGCTGGATAAGTCACAGTGCAGCGCCTAGCCGCTAGGCGCTGCACATTACATGTGTGGCGCCTAGCCCGGAGGCGCTGCACTGCTGGGTGCGGGCCCAGGGGCTGCCACGGTGGACAGGAGTGCAACGCCGCCGCGCTAGGCGCTGCACAGTAAGGTGTGGCGCCGGCGTGGCGGGCGCTACATAAAAAGGTCAGGGGAGTGAAATAGTTTCGCACCCAGTTCATTCTGTGAAATGATTTCGTCCCGTGGTCAAAATTATCAAATTTGCCCAACGAAGTAGCAAGCGCAGAGTAGTCAAGTCGACGGGCGACTCGCGTGCGTGTGTGAAGTCTCTGCCCAGACTGGTAATGTTCTATTTTTATAGGCGTATTTCGAAACGCCCTCAAAGATCTTCAGAAGCATTCTTCAAAAATGCCCTTAAAAGTCTGAGCATCGAAGGCATTTTCTCAAAGTGCCTATATAGGTCTTTCCATTCGGGACTGTCTCTAGCATTTTTCTATAATGCCTTGTTATATCTTTGAAGGCGTTTTTGGGCCTTTTAAAGGCGTTTTTTAGTGCCTCCTAATCTCTACCATGTTGTACTGACGGAGGGAGTATAAACGTTTTTTCTGTTTAATTTAAACTTCAAAAATGTCTTTCCGCAAAAAAAAACTTCAAAAATATCTTATATTTTAGAACGGATGAAGTATTATAATAACTCCCATTCGTAAGGTCGCACTCTCCTACTTTTGCGGCAGATCGGAACGTGGACGACAAGCCGCCTAGCTACAAGATCGACTCTAGACTTTGATGTATCTAGAATTGTTTTACTTTTGATCACCCTGCACACATTTTCTCCTCGTCGCGTAGCAGCAGCATGTGGGGAATATGCCCCGTGTGCTCTCTAGTCACCTAACCGGGGCCCAAAGATAACATATTTTAGTACACGGACTGCCTACGTGTAGCTAGTCCGGCGCAAAATATATCATCTTATGTTGTCGCACACGGCGTCGAGCGGACACAAACATTTCTCAAGTTCTTACTAGTCTTCAGCTCTTCGCCATTGATCTCCACATCGTTGAGAAGAGTGAAGACACAAAGGCACCAGGACCGGGTATACACCCATACGGGCAGCGCAGAATATGTCGAGCTCTGAGATGGATTCCTCTTCGCTGAGCAGCGACATCAGGTTCCGTGCGTACGCGGTGCTCGTGTCGTTCGGCGTAGCGGCCGTCCTCGCGGTGTGCTTCTGGCGGCTGTACAAGCTCACCGTGTCCGCGCGCCCACAGGACATGCTGCCCGTCTCCTTCCCCTCCGGCTCCGGTGGCGGTAAGGTGGCGGCGACGCTGAGGCAGAGAAATATCATGTTGCTGCCGGTATTCGTTCACGGCGGCACGGCGCGACGTGGAGTGCGCGGTGTGCCTCGCCGAAATGACGGACGGCGAGAAGGGTCGGCTCCTGCCTGGGTGCAGACACCGGTTCCACGTCGAGTGCATCGACCGGTGGTTCCGGACCAACTCCACGTGCCCGCTCTGCCGGGTTGCGGCCTTCGGCGAGCCGAGCGCAGTGGAGGGGCACAAGGGTGGCTCCGTCGCTGGACCGCCGGCGGTTGTGCTGCAAGGTTGAAGGAGTGTGGTTTTCTATATTTTTATTTCTTTTTGGGATGGCTTGTGTTGTCCATAAAAATTTTCATTTTTGTTTAACTCGTCGGAAGAAATGGTATTTTTTTTTAGTTGAAAGAAGTACAAGGGTGGGGAAATATCAAAGAGATAGAGGATGGATATGCAGTGCAATGTCCGTATTGATTGTCCCGGAATTACAGATTGCAACCACGTGACACTCGTGGTAAACAATCCAAACCAGATGAAAAACAAAGAAGTTTACAGATTACATATAGAGTGGACTGCCGAGATAGTAGGCACGCATGCCATGTACAAGTAGTGGTTATTGGGATTCTACACACTAGGAGGAGGTTACAACAGATAAAGATTACACACATGTAATGTACTCCCTCTCTTTCAGTTTACAGGGCGTGCGCGTACCCCTAGATCGTCAATTTGACCAACCTAATACAAGTCATATATTACAAAAAATATACCAATATAAACTTCAGATCTATTTTCAAACGGTATAATTTTTGTGTTACATAGTTTATATTAGGGTGATAAAATTGGCAACCTAGATATACGCGTAGGACTTGTAAACTGAAACGAAGGGAGTACAATGACACACTAACACACTCTGCAGTCGGAACGCTAGCCGGGTGGACGCTCATACTGGCTCAAAACTCTGCAAAAAAGACTATAAATGGACCTCTGGAAACACATCAGCATATTGGGATCCTCAAGGAATGTACAGTACCCGAGCCTCATCAATTGTGACGCGATCGTGATCTCCGATGAAGTGAATGTCGATCTCGAGATGCTTCGTGCGTTGATGTTGCACGGGATTAGAGGAGAGGTATGTTGCCCTAATGTTATCGCGGCACACAAGTGTGGCGCAAGAGGGAGGCCATCGTAACTCCTGAAAGAGCTGGCGAATCCACGTGGTTTTAGTGACACGGTTAGCGACAACGCGGTAGTCCGACTCCGCACTCAAACAAGATACCGTGTGTTGTCATTTAGACGGCACGGAGACCAAGTTTGAGCCAAGGAATACAAAAAAGCCAGAGATGGACTTCACGGTGTTGGGGAAACCTGTCCAATCCGCATCAGAGTAGGCGACAAGATCCTGAGATAGTGATTTGTAGAGCTGGAGGCTGAAGTGGGAAGTACCCTTGAGGTACTGTAAAATCCTTTTGACGAACTGGAGATGACATGTGTGTGGTTCATGCACAAAAAAGAAGCATGTTGCACGGCGTAGGTAATATCCGGGCGAGTTACGAGAAGGTACTGAAGGGCACCAGCTAGACTCATGTAGAGGGTCGGGTTGGGTAGGGAATCACCATGAAGAGCGGAAAGTTTAAATTTGGTGTCTACCAGAGTAGAAATAGGATTGCAATACAACATGTTCGCGTGATCCAGAATTTCTAGATCATACTATTCTTGGGGGAGAAACATGTCCGAGATGTTGCGGGTAATATTAACTCCAAGGAAGTGGTGGGTGTCACCAAGATCAGACATGGCAAATTATGTTTTCAAAGAGGAGATGATGGACGAGAGGGTGGAAGGGGTGTCGGCAGTGAGAATAATATCATCTACATAGAGTAATAGGTATGCAACGGAGGAGCCACGATGAAGAATAAACAGCGACGTATCGCATTTGGAAGAGACAAAACCCAACAAGAGAATGGTATGGATGAAAGCGCAAAAACCAAGTGCGAGGGGTCTGTCTCAACCCATAGAGTGATTTTTTGAGAAGACACACGTGAGTTGGATGAGAGGTGTTGGTGAAGCCAGCATGTTGAGTGCAATATACCATCTCACCGAGAACACCGTCCAGAAAAGCATTTTTGACATACAGTTGATGAACGGGCCAAGAGTTGGTAGTGGAGAGACTCAGGACAATGCACATCATAGACGGTTTGACAACCAATACTGCAAATCTCCATGCAGTCGATGCCCTCCTACTAGGTTAAGCCACGGAGTACCCATCACGCCTTGTACGGAGCCAGCGATACATCGGGGCTGAGTTTGTGCAAGAAGATCCACTTCCGGTGACGACGTTGACACCTGGAGAACAAGGAACCAAACTCAAAGTGTCATTCTTTAGCAAAGCAGTAAATTCATCAAGCATTGCATTGTGCCAATGGGGATCTTTAAGTGCAGTTTTATAAGAAGAAGGCAGAGGGGATATTCTGATGGAAGTTGTCAGGGAAAATAAATGGCGTGGTTGAGCAAAGCCTCATTTGACCAGTGTCTTCATTGAATGCGAATTCAATGGAGGGGCAACCGGTATGATGTGGCGTGGCTGTTGGAAATATGCCCTAGAGGCAATAATAAAATGGTTATTATTATATTTCCTTGTTCATGATAATTGTCTATTGTTCATGCTATAATTGTGTTATCCGGAAATCGTAATACATGTGTGAATACATAGACCACAACATGTCCCTAGTGAGCCTCTAGTTGACTAGCTCGTTGATCAACAGATAGTCATGGTTTCCTGACTATGGACATTGGATGTCATTGATAACGGGATCACATCATTAGGAGAAGGTTCAATTTTATCTCGTCATCCTTTTGGTATCGGAGTTTCTTCACGATGGTTCGTCATGATTTAATTCTTTTCTCAAGTGTTCATCAAGATTATTATCGAAGGAGCTCAAGTATTTTTTTTCTCGCGTCTCGAAGTGCAATTAATTCTCCGTATTCTTTTGAAGTGGAGTTTTGCATTTCTTCCTTCTTCTCAGCTATCCAATCATTTCCGTTTGTGGCCGGTTACCACCTTATGATCTTGAGTTGTTACCTATAAGTCCACAACAAGCGTATTCTTTTGTTGTTGAATTTCTAACAACTCCGTTAAATCCTTTCTACTAAGGTTGCTTTCTATTTCATTCGTGGTACTAGTTATCTTTTTCTTCACCGTTCTTCTCATTCTATTAATTCAAGTCTTCCGAAGATTTTGTGTTGTTCCTCAAGTCAAGTATCGTTCCATTTCTAAAGTTCTTGTTCTATGCTTCCCTTGTTTCAGCCGGAGTACTGCCTAAATCCTTTCAGCCCTATTGGTTTCTTATCTCGTTCTAACCGGAGTGGTTTCAGAGTCTGTCTGATTCCGTGAGCATTTGATTCTTGTCATTCTCTTCGTTCCTTTTCTTCTCGAGTGCTCCCGATTCTTTGATTTCCTCTTGCGTTTTTATTCTGTTTTCTGTCTTCTCCCAACCGGAGTGGTTTCGAATTCAGGCTTATTCCTTGAGCTTTTGCTTCTTGTCTCATTCAACATTCCTTTTCCTACTCGAGTGTTCTTGACTTTGTTCATCCTCATTGTCTTGTTCTTTTAACCTCATCATTTTTCCCTTCCGTCTCGGTCCTAAAATCTCGGGACGAGATCTCTTGTTAGTGGAGGAGTGTTGTAACGCCCCGGGTCCGATGCGCCAGGTGTCTGCCAGTTATTCGCTGCCGTTGCCATGTCTTTTGCTTGCGTATTGCATTTTGTCATGTCATCATGTGCATCGCATTTGCATACGTGTTCGTCTCTTGCATCCGAGCTTTTTCCCCGTTGTCCGTTTTGCAATCCGGCACTCCTATCTCACCCGGCGCCCCCTTTTGTCTCTTTTCGTGTGCGGGTATTAAACGTTCTCGGAATGGGTCGGTATTTGCCGAGTGGCCTTGGTATAGCACTGACAGACCGCCCGTCAAATTTCGTCGCATTCGGAGTCCGTTTGATAGCCCAACCGTTGACTCATAGCGGTATCGTTGACGGTACCCTCGTCAGACGTTTCGGTCTCCGTAACCGTCGCCGGGTCTCTCCCTCTCCTCTCCCACAGTCCAAGTCCAGTTCCCTAGACACAGCCTTCTCCTCATCGCGTCCGAAACCGTTTTATTGCGATCGGAGAGCTCCGAAACCCCTCCTAACCCTAATCCTAACCCCCCTTTCTCTATATATACACCCCCACATGC
This sequence comes from Triticum aestivum, assembly GCF_018294505.1. Lineage (NCBI taxonomy): Eukaryota > Viridiplantae > Streptophyta > Magnoliopsida > Poales > Poaceae > Triticum > Triticum aestivum. The sequence continues at coordinate 295,456,778 of NC_057805.1, read as the reverse complement.
CATTTTTGGCCTCTACCAACCTCCCCCTCGTTTTCCGCGCCTCCAGCCGCCTCCCTCCTCGAAATCCGGCGCCGGCCACCTCCACCGCCGCCTCGCGCCTCCCGCCGACAACCCCGGCAGCCCCGACGAGCCTCCTCCGCCGCCAGGCCAGCGCCGCCCGTCTCCTTCCTCGTCAGCTCCGCCGCCGATGCGCTCGCGCCTCGCCGGCGACCTCCAGTCGCCGCCGCCCCTGAACCCCGCCGCCGGCCGTCTCCCCGGCCAGATCCGGCCTGGCCGCGGCCGGATCCACCGTCCCCTCCGTCTCCGGCCTCCCCTCCGGTCCCCAGGCTCGGCCCCGCCTCGTCTCGCGTTCGCCGGAGCGGCGCCGGGATCTGCCGCCGTCGTCCCGCTCGCCGTTGACCTCCAGTCGCCGCAACGTGGGCCCTGCGGCCCAGCCCAGCGTCGGGCGCTGCCCCGGCCTGCCTCCTCAACCCCCTGATGGCCCAGCCCAGCACCGACAGGCCCAAGGGCCCTAGGTGAGCTCCGGTTTGCTTAAACCCCGCCCGTGCGTAGAATAGCTAAGTCGCGCTCACCTGTTTTTTTCCTGATTTTGGCCAAGTCCTTAAATGCTTGCATTATCATGCCATGTTCTCTGCATCATAACTTTGTCCATGCATGTCCGTTTTGTGCGTGTAATATGTCAAATTGTTCGTGTCGTGATGCTCTTCATTTTGTTCAATTGCACCATGTTCATTAGAGGTCATCTTGATGCCCAAATCTCTGTTAGAAGAGGGCTAGTTGCTGCTATCCTCTGGTTCTCATCAGAACTAGGAGATTTGTCATTTTTGTATCATTTAATCTGTGCATCTTTTGAGCATGAGCTCTACATGTGTTTTGAAGTATGCCATGCCATCTTTCCAATGGTGTAGTCCATGTATTTTTGTGATCTCTGTGGTGACTAGCACAAATATGCAAAGTAGGCTCCGTAATATTTCTGATTTCAGGGACTTAGTGATTTCTCCAAGTCTTTGTCTGCTGTAATTTGGTTGCCATGTAAACTTGATGCCACAGAGAGATCCATGCATATTTTGGAGATGTACAATAATGATGTTTTGTAGCTATGGTTGTAATTGATCCATTCCTGCAATTGTTTGCAATTATGGAGTGCCATAGCATGACTCAAGCTTGCTCTACTTTTGCTATAAAATATTTCTGGCAGATTCTTAACATGAGATGCATTTTTGCCAAGCTTATTGCAGTTGATCCATACATGCTATGCAATTGTTCTTGCCATGGATAGCTTCATAAACATGCCATCTTGCTGTAGGTATGCTTGGTTTGTCATGAATTACTATGTAGTGAGTGCATCAAGCTCACAAAGAGGCCTACATATTAATATTTCTGCCATGCTCTGTTTTCTGCTAAGTCTGAAACCTGATAACGAAACTTGCTATGTTTACATGCTTGCCATCATATCTTCTGGTCCTTTTGGGCTTATGGTCAGTAAGGGACTTTTGTCATGTGCTTTTATTAGAACACTACCATGCCTTGTTTTGCTATGTTAAGTTCCCGTAGCTCGTTGATTTTGAGCTCTGAACATTGCTACCTGATGCTGTTTACTGCCATGTCCAGTTTTTCACTAAGTCTGTGAACCTGTAATCTTTTGCACTTTTGTCATGCTTGTTTGAGCTTGATATGTTGTGATCTAGCCGTAGCTCAGTGTTCATCTTTTGTCAAGCATCTCCTGTAGATTACTGCCATGTACTGTGTTGCTATGTTGGGGTGCTGTAGCATTGTTGGTTGTTGCATTTTAAGTGCTATCTTGCTGTTTATCGCAGATTAGTGTCATCCTTGTTTTGCTTGCCATTTGCAAACCGTGCATCCGATTCCGGTGATCTTTATATCGATTTCGACCGAAATCATCTCATCTTTCCAGTGGCATGCTTGGTTTGCCAAGTTACTGCCATGTTCATCATTTTCCTTCCGGAGCACGCATATGCATCGCATATCATATCTTGCATATCATACATGTTTTGCATCATGTTGTTTGCGCATTTCTCGTTGTTGATTGTGGTTCCGTTTGTTTGTGTTCTTGTCTTGGGTAGAGCCGGGAGACGAGTTCGTGAACGAGGAACCTGTTGAGTACGCTTACGAGGATCAAGCTTTCGACAACTCTGAGAATCTTGCAGGCAAGATGACCACCCCTCGAAATCACTTCTATCTTTGCTATGCTAGTTGTTCGCTCTATTGCCATGCTCCGCTACCTAGCACTTGCTATATCATGTCTCCCATTTTAGCCATGTCAGCTCTAACCATCCTCTCCTAGCAAACCGTTGTTTGGCTATGTTACCGCTTTTGCTCAGCCCCTCTTATAGCGTTGCTAGTTGCAGGTGAAGTTGAAGTTTGTTCCATGTCGGAACATGGATATGTTGGGATATCACAATATCTCTTATTTAATTAATGCATCTATATATTTTGGTAAAGGGTGGAAGGCTCGGCCTTATGCCTGGTGTTTTGTTCCACTCTTGCCGCCCTAGTTACTATTATACCGGGATTATGTTCCTTGAGTTTGCGTTCCTTACGCGGTCGGGTGATTTATGGGACCCCCTTGACAGTTCGCCTTGAATAAAACTCCTCCAGCAAGGCCCAACCTTGGTTTTACCATTTGCGACCTATACATTTTTTCCCCCGGGTTTTCTAGAGCCCGAGGGTCATCTTTATTTTAAACCCCCGGGCCAGTGTTCCTCTGAGTGCTGGTCCAAACTAGAGCCACTTGCAGCGCCACCTTGGGGAAACTCGAGGATTGGTTTTAGCTGTACGTAGTGTTCATCCGGTGTGCCCTGAGAATGAGATATGTGCAGCTCCTATCGGGATTTGTCGGCACATTCGGGCGGCTTTGCTGGTCTTGTTTTACCATTGTCGAGATGTCTTGTAAACCGGGATTCCGAGACTGATCGGGTCTTTCCGGGAGAAGGTTTATCCTTCGTTGACCGTGAGAGCTTATGATGGGCTAAGTTGGGACACCCCTGCAGGGTATTATCTTTCGAAAGCCGTGCCCGCGGTTATGAGGCAGATGGGAATTTGTTAATGTCCGGTTGTAGATAACTTGTCACTTGACCCAATTAAAATACACCAAGTGCGTGTGTTACCGTGATGGTCTCTTCTCGGCGGAGTCCGGGAAGTGAACACGGTCAGTGTTATGTATGACGTAAGTAGGTGTTCAGGACCTCTTCTTGGTCATTGCTAGATGATGTCCGTTCCTTTGCTTCTCTTCTCGCTCTCATTTGCGCAAGTTAGCCACCATATATGCTTTTGCCGCTGCAGCTCCACCTCTTTGCACCATCCTTTCCTACAAGCTTAAATAGTATTGATCTCGCGGGTGTGAGATTGCTGAGTCCCCGTGACTCACAGATTCTACCAAAACAGTTGCAGGTGCCGACGATGCCAGTGCAGACGATGGCGTCGATCTCAAGTGGGAGTTCGACGAGGAACGTGGTCGTTACTATGTGTCTTTTCCTGATGATCAGTAGTGGAGCCCAGTTGGGACGATCGGGGATCTAGCATTTGGGGTTGTCTTATTTTCATCTGGATTTTGACCGTAGTCGGTCTTTATGATTGTATTTTGGATGATGTATGATGATATTTATGTATTGTGTGAAGTGGCGATTGTAAGCCAACTCTTTATCCCATTCTTGTTCATTACATGGGATTGTGTGAAGATGACCCTTCTTGCGACAAAACCACTATGCGGTTATGCCTCTAAGTCGTGCCTCGACACGTGGGAGATATAGCCGCATCGTGGGCGTTACAAGTTGGTATCAGAGCCTCGACCGACCCTAGGAGCCCCCCCTTGATTGATCGTGTAGTTTGGCCGTTGTCGAGTCTAGAAGTAAACTTTTTCGGAGTCTAGTTATATCGGAGAGTAGGAATTCTTTTTACTCCTCTGCCCCTTCGTCGCTCTGGTGAGAAATCTTGACGTAGGTGTTTTGAACTATTCCTCTTCCCCCTTCAAATTTTTCTTAGGATCACGTGGTTAGTTTCGTTCGCTGTCCTTCCTTTTTCAATCCGGTGCATTTCTCTTCGAGTGTTTCAGTCCTCGTCATCTTTTGCGAGATCAGTCCTCAGTTATTTCTCTTCTGTCGTTTTCCCCATTTGAAGTTGTCCTTGTTTTTCCCACCCGCCCTCCCTTCTTCTTCTCGGAACCGGAGTCTGTAATCGAGTATCTATTCTACTCGTGCGAAATCTTTGCATTCTCTCCTCAATTATTTCAACTGGTGCTTTTCTCTTCAAAGCTTTTCGTCGATTTCCCCTTCCAAGTTGCCGTTGTTTTTCCCGCCCTCCCACCCTTTTATTCCCGGAGTCTGAGCTGCTATTCGTGCATCTATTTCATTCGTGCGGAGCTTCTCCAGTTTTTCCTCATTTATTTCAACCGGTGAATTTTTGCCTCGTTCGACATTCTTCATCTCTTTTCTTCTCCGGTGGTTTCAATTCCAATTTTCGGTAGTAACCATATTCTTTTCCTCGGCTCAAATGTTTCCCGTTGCTCGTTCCCCTCTCGTCATTTAATCGTTCCGGAGTGATGAAGACATCTCAGGAGATTCGTCTGTGTTCGAATTAATTCGAGGTTGTTACCTTATTCAAATATCTCAATTGTTCCGGTGCATCGTCTATCTGATCAACAATCCTTTTTCAACGGTATTTCTTTTCGGTGGGCCCTAACCCACAGGTCTTTTCCAGGATCTTACCTGACTCTTCTAATTTTTCCCGGAGCTTTTCTCAAATCCTTTCCGAAGTCTGACGTAAGAATGAATTTCACCAGTCAGACGCTTTCCAAGATCAATTTCAAATTATTTTCATTGTTGGCTCAACCTCTTCGCTTTTCATTCTCCCGGAGTATCTCAACAATTTTGGTTTTGTTTCTCGTCATCTTTCTCAACATTCGAAGACCGAAGTAGAGTTTCTCTTAAATCTTGTCCATTCTCCCGGTGATTCGCAGTGCAAACTCGATGTTTATCCTATCAAATTGTTTCTAGTCATGTAATTCTTTTCATCCATCCGGAGTATTTCAGGTGTTACTTTCTCTCTCGATTATCCGGAGGCCTCCATTTCAGAATATTTCCTCGTCCTAAGTTTTTCTAATCCGTTATCCGATTATTCTATATTCATGCCTTTTCGTTCGTCTCCATATTCTTTCGGTGCTGCGTTCAAGCATGCTTCAATCAGCTCGCGATCTCTCCTTTCAATTGCATTTGATTCCCTCAAGTATATTCGTGCTTTCCCTATTTTTCCCGGTGAGTCTTCATCCTTCGTCAGTCAATTTTTGAATTCTTACGGTGGCTCGCTCAAGATTCCTTTTGTTGATATCATATCAATTAATTCGTTCCTTCCAATCCTACCGGTGGTTCACGAAGACTTTCTCAAGTTTTGCGATATATCCCCCCTTAATCTTTCCAACGAGAATAAGTAATATGCAAAATCCATTGCTAGTCATCAATTTATTTTGATGGAGGATAAGCATAACGTAATTCTTATTCTTATTTCATCGTCGCCAAGAAATTCCTTTCCTTCGGAGGTTGTTCTTGAGGAATATATTCTAGTTCAAAGTGTTCTCATCTTTTCTTTTCCGGAGTTCTAAGCTTCTCGCCGATTTCGTCGGAACCTCCATCGGAATCATCACAAGGATTTAATCTTACCCCTTTCATCCTTCAATTTTATCTCGTCATCCTTTTGGTATCGGAGTTTCTTCACGATGGTTCGTCATGATTTAATTCTTTTCTCAAGTGTTCATCAAGATTATTATCGAAGGAGCTCAAGTATTTTTTTTCTCGCGTCTCGAAGTGCAATTAATTCTCCGTATTCTTTTGAAGTGGAGTTTTGCATTTCTTCCTTCTTCTCAGCTATCCAATCATTTCCGTTTGTGGCCGGTTACCACCTTATGATCTTGAGTTGTTACCTATAAGTCCACAACAAGCGTATTCTTTTGTTGTTGAATTTCTAACAACTCCGTTAAATCCTTTCTACTAAGGTTGCTTTCTATTTCATTCGTGGTACTAGTTATCTTTTTCTTCACCGTTCTTCTCATTCTATTAATTCAAGTCTTCCGAAGATTTTGTGTTGTTCCTCAAGTCAAGTATCGTTCCATTTCTAAAGTTCTTGTTCTATGCTTCCCTTGTTTCAGCCGGAGTACTGCCTAAATCCTTTCAGCCCTATTGGTTTCTTATCTCGTTCTAACCGGAGTGGTTTCAGAGTCTGTCTGATTCCGTGAGCATTTGATTCTCGTCATTCTCTTCGTTCCTTTTCTTCTCGAGTGCTCCCGATTCTTTGATTTCCTCTTGCGTTTTTATTCTGTTTTCTGTCTTCTCCCAACCGGAGTGGTTTCGAATTCAGGCTTATTCCTTGAGCTTTTGCTTCTTGTCTCATTCAACATTCCTTTTCCTACTCGAGTGTTCTTGACTTTGTTCATCCTCATTGTCTTGTTCTTTTAACCTCATCATTTTTCCCTTCCGTCTCGGTCCTAAAATCTCGGGACGAGATCTCTTGTTAGTGGAGGAGTGTTGTAACGCCCCGGGTCCGATGCGCCAGGTGTCTGTCAGTTATTCGCTGCCGTTGCCATGTCTTTTGCTTGCGTGTTGCATTTTGTCATGTCATCATGTGCATCGCATTTGCATACGTGTTCGTCTCTTGCATCCGAGCTTTTTCCCCGTTGTCCGTTTTGCAATCCGGCACTCCTATCTCACCCGGTGCCCCCTTTTGTCTCTTTTCGTGTGCGGGTATTAAACATTCTCGGAATGGGTCGGTATTTGCCAAGTGGCGTTGGTATAGCACTGACAGACCGCCCGTCAAATTTCGTCGCATTCGGAGTCCGTTTGATAGCCCAACCGTTGACTCATAGCGGTATCGTTGACGGTACCCTCGTCAGACGTTTCGGTCTCCGTAACCGTCGCCGGGTCTCTCCCTCTCCTCTCCCACAGTCCAAGTCCAGTTCCCTAGACACAGCCTTCTCCTCATCGCGTCCGAAACCGTTCGATTGCGATCGGAGAGCTCCGAAACCCCTCCTAACCCTAATCCTAACCCCCCTTTCTCTATATATACACCCCACATGCCATTTTTGGCCTCTACCAACCTCCCCCTCGTTTTCCGCGCCTCCAGCCGCCTCCCTCCTCGAAATCCGGCGCCGGCCACCTCCACCGCCGCCTCGCGCCTCCCGCCGACAACCCCGGCAGCCCCGCCGAGCCTCCTTCGCCGCCAGGCCAGCGCCGCCTGTCTCCTTCCTCGTCAGCTCCGCCGCCGATGCGCCCGCGCCTCGCCGGCGACCTCCAGTCGCCGCCGCCCCTGAAGCCCGCCGCCGGCCGTCTCCCCGGCCAGATCCGGCCTGGCCGCGGCCGGATCCGCCGTCCCCTCCGTCTCCGGCCTCCCCGCCGGTCCCCAGGCTCAGCCCCGCCTCGTCTCGCGTTCGCCGGAGCGGCGCCGGGATCCGCCGCCGTCGTCCCGCTCGCCGTTGACCTCCAGTCGCCGCCACGTGGGCCCCGCGGCCCAGCCCAGTGTCGGGCGCTGCCCCGGCCTGCCTCCTCAACCCCCTGATGGCCCAGCCCAGCACCGACAGGCCCAAGGGCCCTAGGTGAGCTCCGGTTTGCTTAAACCCCGCCCGTGCGTAGAATAGCTAAGTCGCGCTCACCTGTTTTTTTTTCCTGATTTTGGCCAAGTCCTTAAATGCTTGCATTATCATGCCATGTTCTCTGCATCATAACTTTGTGCATGCATGTCCGTTTTGCGCGTGTAATATGTAAAATTGTTCGACTCGTGATGCTCTTCATTTTGTTCAATTGCACCATGTTCATTAGAGGTCATCTTGATGCCCAAATCTCTGTTAGAAGAGGGCTAGTTGCTGCTATCCTCTGGTTCTCATCAGAACTTGGAGATTTGTCATTTTTGTATCATTTAATCTGTGTATTTTTTGAGCATGAGATCTACATGTGTTTTGAAGTATGCCATGCCATCTTTCCAATGGTGTAGTCCATGTATTTTTGTGATCTCAGTGGTGACTAGCACAAGCATGCAAAGTAGGCTCCGTAATATTTCTGATTTCAGGGACTTAGTGATTTCTCCAAGTCTTTGTCTGCTGTAATTTGGTTGCCATGTAAACTTGATGCCACAGAGAGATCCATGCATATTTTGGAGATGTACAGTAATGATGTTTTGTAGCTATAGTTGTAATGGATCCATTACTGCAATTGTTTGCAATTATGGAGTGCCATAGCATGACACAAGCTTGCTCTACTTTTGCTATAAAATATTTCTGGCAGATTCTTAACATGAGATGCATTTTTGCCAAGCTTATTGCAGTTGATCCATACATGCTATGCAATTGTTCTTACCATGGATAGCTTCATAAACATGCCATCTTGCTGTAGGTATGCTTGGTTTGTCATGCATTGCTCTGTAGTGAGTACATCAAGCTCACAAAGAGGCCTACATATTAATATTTCTGCCATGCTCTGTTTTCTGCTGTCTGAAACCTGATAACGAAACTTGCTATGTTTACATGCTTGCCATCATATCTTATGGTCCTTTTGGGCTTATGGTCAGTAAGGGACTTTTGTCATGTGCTTCTAGTAGAACACTACCATGCCTTGTTTTGCTATGTTAAGTTCCCGTAGCACATTGATTTCGTGCTCTGAACATTGCTACCTGATGCTGTTTACTGCCATGTCCAGTTTTTCACCAAGTCTGTGAACCTGTAATCTTTTGCACTTTTGTCATGCTTGTTTGAGCTTGATATGTTGTGATCTAGCCGTAGCTCAGTGTTCATATTTTGTCAAGCATATCCTGTAGATTACTTCCATGTACTTTTTTGCTATGTTGAGGTGCTGTAGCATTGTTGGTTGTTGCATTTTAAGTGCTATCTTGCTGTTTATCGCAGATTAGTGTCATCCTTGTTTTGCTTGCCATTTGCAAACCGTGCATCCGATTCCGGTGATCTTTATATCAATTTCGACCGAAATCATCTCATCTTTCCAGTGGCATTCTTGGTTTGCCAAGTTACTGCCATGTTCATCATTTTCCTTCCGGAGCACGCATATCATATCTTGCATATCATACATGTTTTGCATCATGTTGTTTGTGCATTTCTCGTTGTTGATTGTGGTTCCGTTTGTTTGTGTTCTTGTCTTGGGTAGAGCCGGGAGACGAGTTCGTGAACGAGGAACCTGTCGAGTACGCTTACGAGGATCAAGCTTTCGACAACTCTGAGAATCTTGCAGGCAAGATGACCACCCCTCGAAATCACTTCTATCTTTGCTATGCTAGTTGTTCGCTCTATTGCCATGCTCCGCTACCTAGCACTTGCTATATCATGTCTCCCATTTTAGCCATGTCAGCTCTAACCATCCTCTCCTAGCAAACCGTTGTTTGGCTATGTTACCGCTTTTGCTCAGCCCCTCTTATAGCGTTGCTAGTTGCAGGTGAAGTTGAAGTTTGTTCCATGTCGGAACATGGATATGTTGGGATATCACAATATCTCTTATTTAATTAATGCATCTATATATTTTGGTAAAGGGTGGAAGGCTCGGCCTTATGCCTGGTGTTTTGTTCCACTCTTGCCGCCCTAGTTACTGTTATACCGGGATTATGTTCCTTGAGTTTGCGTTCCTTACGCGGTCGGGTGATTTATGGGACCCCCTTGACAGTTCGCCTTGAATAAAACTCCTCCAGCAAGGCCCAACCTTGGTTTTACCATTTGCGACCTATACCTTTTTTTCCCCCGGGTTTTCTAGAGCCCGAGGGTCATCTTTATTTTAAACCCCCGGGCCAGTGTTCCTCTGAGTGCTGGTCCAAACTAGAGCCACTTGCAGCGCCACCTTGGGGAAACTCGAGGATTGGTTTTAGCTGTACGTAGTGTTCATCCGGTGTGCCCTGAGAATGAGATATGTGCAGCTCCTATCGGGATTTGTCGGCACATTCGGGCGGCTTTGCTGGTCTTGTTTTACCATTGTCGAGATGTCTTGTAAACCGGGATTCGGAGACTGATCGGGTCTTTCCGGGAGAAGGTTTATCCTTCGTTGACCGTGAGAGCTTATGATGGGCTAAGTTGGGACACCCCTGCAGGGTATTATCTTTCGAAAGCCGTGCCCGCGGTTATGAGGCAGATGGGAATTTGTTAATGTCCGGTTGTAGATAACTTGTCACTTGACCCAATTAAAATACACCAAGTGCGTGTGTTACCGTGATGGTCTCTTCTCGGCGGAGTCCGGGAAGTGAACACGGTCAGTGTTATGTATGACGTAAGTAGGTGTTCAGGACCTCTTCTTGGTCATTGCTAGATGATGTCCGTTCCTTTGCTTCTCTTCTCGCTCTCATTTGCGCAAGTTAGCCACCATATATGCTTTTGCCGCTGCAGCTCCACCTCTTTGCACCATCCTTTCCTACAAGCTTAAATAGTCTTGATCTCGCGGGTGTGAGATTGCTGAGTCCCCGTGACTCACAGATTCTACCAAAACAGTTGCAGGTGCCGACGATGCCAGTGCAGACGATGGCGTCGATCTCAAGTGGGAGTTCGACGAGGAACGTGGTCGTTACTATGTGTCTTTTCCTGATGATCAGTAGTGGAGCCCAGTTGGGACGATCGGGGATCTAGCATTTGGGGTTGTCTTATTTTCATCTGGATTTTGACCGTAGTCGGTCTTTATGATTGTATTTTGGATGATGTATGATGATATTTATGTATTGTGTGAAGTGGCGATTGTAAGCCAACTCTTTATCCCATTCTTGTTCATTACATGGGATTGTGTGAAGATGACCCTTCTTGCGACAAAACCACTATGCGGTTATGCCTCTAAGTCGTGCCTCGACACGTGGGAGATATAGCCGCATCGTGGGCGTTACAGAAAACCAAGCTGAAAGATGATGGCAGCAACTATACGGACTGGGTCCGGAACCTAAGGATCATCCTCATAGCTGCCAAGAAAGATTATGTCCTAGAAGCACCGCTAGGTGACGCACCCATCCCAGAGAACCAAGACGTTATGAACGCTTGGCAGTAGCGTGCTGATGATTACTCCCTCGTTCAGTGCGGCATGCTTTACAGCTTAGAACCGGGGCTCCAAAAGCGTTTTGAGCAACACGGAGCATATGAGATGTTCGAAGAGCTGAAAATGGTTTTCCAAGCTCATGCCCGGGTCGAGAGATATGAAGTCTCCGACAAGTTCTTCAGTTGTAAGATGGAGGAAAATAGTTCTGTCAGTGAGCACATACTCAAAATGTCTGGGTTACACAACCGCTTGACTCAGCTGGGAGTTAATCTCCCGGATGACGCGGTCATTGACAGAATCCTTCAGTCGCTTCCACCGAGCTACAAGAGCTTTGTGATGAACTTCAATATGCAGGGGATGGAAAAGACCATTCCTGAGGTATATTCAATGATGAAATCAGCGGAGGTGGAGATCAAAAAGGAACATCAAGTGTTGATGGTGAATAAAACCACTAAGTTCAAGAAAGGCAAGGGTAAGAAGAACTTCAAGAAGGACGGCAAGGGAGTTGCCGCGCCCGGTAAGCCAGTTGCCGGGAAGAAGCCAAAGAATGGACCCAAGCCTGAGACTGAGTGCTTTTATTGCAAGGGAAGTGGTCACTGGAAGCGGAACTGCCCCAGGTACTTAGCGGACAAGAAGGCCGGCAACACCAAAGGTATATGTGATATACATGTTATTGATGTGTACCTTACCAGCACTCGTAGTAGCTCCTGGGTATTTGATACCGGTGCGGTTGCTCATATTTGTAACTCAAAGCAGGAGCTGCGGAATAAACGGAGACTGGCAAAGGACGAGGTGACGATGCGCGTCGGGAATGGTTCCAAGGTTGATGTGATCGCCGTCGGCACGCTACCTCTACATTTACCTACGGGATTAGTTTTAAACCTCAATAATTGTTATTTAGTGCCATCTTTGAGCATGAACATTGTATCTGGATCTCGTTTAATGCGAGATGGCTACTCATTTAAATCTGAGAATAATGGTTGTTCTATTTATATGAGAGATATGTTTTATGGTCATGCCCCGCTGGTCAATGGTTTATTCTTAATGAATCTCGAACATAATGTTACACATATTCATAGTGTGAATACCAAAAGATGTAAAGTTGATAACGATAGTCCCACATACTTGTGGCACTGCCGCCTTGGTCACATTGGTGTCAAGCGCATGAAGAAGCTCCATGCTGATGGACTTTTAGAGTCTCTCGATTATGAATCATTTGACACATGCGAACCATGCCTCATGGGCAAAATGACCAAGACTCCGTTCACCGGAACAATGGAGCGAGCAACCAACTTATTAGAAATCATACATACTGATGTGTGCGGTCCAATGAGTGTTGAGGCTCGCGGAGGCTATCGTTATGTTCTCACTCTCACTGATGACTTGAGTAGATATGGGTATGTCTACCTAATGAAACACAAGTCTAAGACCTTTGAAAAGTTTAAGGAATTTCAGAGTGAGGTTGAGAATCAACGTGACAGGAAAATAAAGTTCTTACGATCAGATCGTGGAGGGGAATATTTGAGTCACGAATTTGGCACACACTTAAGGAAATATGGAATAGTTTCACAACTCACGCCGCCTGGAACACCTCAGCGAAATGGTGTGTCCGAACGTCGTAATCGTACTCTATTGGATATGGTGCGATCTATGATGTCTCTTACCGATCTACCGCTCTCATTTTGGGGCTATGCTTTAGAGACTGCCGCATTCACTTTAAATAGGGCTCCGTCGAAATCCGTTGAGACGACACCGTATGAATTATGGTTTGGGTAGAAACCTAAGCTGTCGTTTCTAAAAGTTTGGGGATGCGATGCTTATGTCAAGAAACTTCAACCTGAAAAGCTCGAACCCAAGTCGGAAAAATGCGTCTTCATAGGATACCCTAAGGAAACCATTGGGTATACCTTCTACCTCAGATCCGAAGGCAAGATCTTTGTTGCCAAGAACGGGTCCTTTCTGGAGAAAGAGTTTCTCTCGAAAGAAGTAAGTGGGAGGAAAGTGGAACTTGATGAAGTACTACCTCTTGAACCGGAAAGTAGCGCAGCTCAGGAAGATGTTCCTGTGGTGCCTGCAGTGACTAGAGAGGAAGCTAATGATGATGATCAAGGTACTTCGGATCAAGTTACTACTGAACTTCATAGGTCCACGAGGACACGTTCCACACTAGAGTGGTATGGCAACCCTGTCCTGGAAATCATGTTGTTAGACAACGGTGAACCTTCGAACTATGAAGAAGCAATGGCGGGCCCAGATTCCAACAAATGGCTTGAAGCCATGCAATCCGAGATAGGATCCATGTATGAAAACGAAGTATGGACTTTGACTGACTTGCCCGATGATCGGCGAGCCATAGAAAATAAATGGATCTTTAAGAAGAAGACAGACGCGGATGGTAATGTGACCATCTATAAGGCTCGACTTGTCGCTAAGGGTTATCGACAAGTTCAAGGGGTTGACTACGATGAGACTTTCTCACCCGTAGCGAAGCTGAAGTCCGTCCGAATCATGTTAGCAATTCCCGCATTCTATGATTATGAGATATGGCAAATGGACGTCAAAACGGCATTCCTTAACGCTTTCTTAAGGAAGAATTGTATATGATGCAGCCGGAAGGTTTTGTCGATCCTAAGAATGCTAACAAGGTATGCAAGCTCGAGCGCTCCATCTATGGGCTGGTGCAAGCATCTCGGAGTTGGAACATTCGATTTGATGAGATGATCAAAGCATTTTGGTTTACACAGACTTATGGAGAAGCCTGTGTTTACAAGAAAGTGAGTGGGAGCTCTGTAGAATTTCTCATATTATATGTGGATGACATACTGTTGATGGGAAATGATATAGAATTCTTGGGAAGCATAAAGGCCTACTTGAACAAGTGTTTTTCAATGAAGGACCTTGGAGAAGCTGCTTATATATTAGGCATCAAGATCTATAGAGATAGATCAAGACGCCTCATTGGTCTTTCACAAAGTACGTACCTTGACAAGATATTGAAGAAGTTCAATATGGATCAGTCCAAGAAGGGGTTCTTGCCTGTATTGCAAGGTGTGCAATTGAGCACGGCTCAATGCCCGACCACGGCAGAAGATAGAGAAAAGATGAGTGTCGTCCCCTATGCCTCGGCCATAGGGTCTATTATGTATGCCATGCTGTGTACCAGACCTAATGTAAACCTTGCCGTAAGTTTGGTAGGAAGGTACCAAAGTAATCCCGGCATGGAACACTAGACAGCGGTCAAGAATATCCTGAAGTACCTGAAGAGGACTAAGGATATGTTTCTCGTTTATGGAGGTGATGAAGAGCTCGTCGTAAAGGGTTACGTCGATGCTAGCTTCGACACAGATCTGGATGACTCTAAGTCACAAACCGGATACGTGTATATTTTGAATGGTGGGGCAGTAAGCTAGTGCAGTTGCAAGCAAAGCGTTGTGGCGGGATCTACATGTGAAGCGGAATACATGGCGGCCTCAGAGGCAGCACAAGAAGCAATCTGGGTGAAGGAGTTCATTACCGACCTAGGAGTTATTCCCAATGCGTCGGGCCCAATGACACTCTTCTGTGACAACACTGGAGCTATTGCCCTTGCCAAGGAGCCCAGGTTTCACAGGAAGACCAGGCATATCAAGCGTCGCTTCAACTCCATTCGTGAAAATGTTCAAAATGGAGACATAGATATTTGTAAAGTACATACGGACCTGAATGTAGCAGATCCGTTGACTAAACCTCTCCCTAGAGCAAAACATGATCAACACCAGAACTCTATGGGTATTCGATTCATCACAATGTAACTAGATTATTGACTCTAGAGAAAAGTGGGAGACTGTTGGAAATATGCCCTAGAGGCAATAATAAAATGGTTATTATTATATTTCCTTGTTCATGATAATTGTCTATTGTTCATGCTATAATTGTGTTATCCGGAAATCGTAATACATGTGTGAATACATAGACCACAACATGTCCCTAGTGAGCCTCTAGTTGACTAGCTCGTTGATCAACAGATAGTCATGGTTTCCTGACTATGGACATTGGATGTCATTGATAACGGGATCACATCATTAGGAGAATGATGTGATGGACAAGACCCAATCCTAAGCATAGCACAAAGATCGTGTAGTTCGTTTGCTAGAGCTTTTCCAAATGTCAAGTATCATTTCCTTAGACCATGAGATTGTGCAACTCCCGGATACCATAGGAGTGCTTTGGGTGTGCCAAACGTCACAACGTAACTGGGTGGCTATAAAGGTGCACTACGGGTATCTCCGAAAGTGTCTGTTGGGTTGGCACGAATCGAGACTGGGATTTGTCACTCCGTATGACGGAGAGGTATCTCTGGGCCCACTCGGTAATGCATCATCATAATGAGCTCAATGTGACCAAGTGTTTGGTCACGGGATCATGCATTACGGTACGAGTAAAGTGACTTGCCGGTAACGAGATTGAACAAGGTATTGGGATACCGACGATCGAATCTCGGGCAAGTAACGTACCGATTGACAAAGGGAATTGTATACGGGATTGATTGAATCCTCGACATCGTGGTTCATCTGATGAGATCATCGTGGAACATGTGGGAGCCAACATGGGTATCCAGATCCCGCTGTTGGTTATTGACCGGAGAGTCATCTCGGTCATGTCTGCATGTCTCCCGAACCCGTAGGGTCTACACACTTAAGGTTCGGTGACGCTAGGGTTGTAGAGATATTAGTATGCGGAAATCCGAAAGTTGTTCGGAGTCCCGGATGAGATTCCGGACGTCACGAGGAGTTCCGGAATGGTTCGCAGGTGAAGAATTATATATAGGAAGTCCAGTTTCGGCCACCGGGAAAGTTTCGGGGGTCACCAGTATTGTACCGGGACCACCGGAAGGGTCCCGGGGGTCCACCGGGTGGGGCCACCTATCCCGGAGGGCCCCATGGGCTGAAGTGGGGAAGGTAACCAGCCCCTGGTGGGCTGGTGCGCCCCCCTTGGGCCTCCCCTGCGCCTAGGGTTGGAAACCCTAGGGGTGGGGGGCGCCCCACTTGACTTGGGGGGCAAGTCCCCCCCTTGGCCGCCCCCCCCTTTAGATGGGATCTCTGGGGGCCGGCGCCCCCCCTGGACCCCTATATAAAGAGGGGGGAGGGAGGGGAGCCGCACCCAAGCCCCTGGCGCCTCCCTCTCCCTCCCGTGACACCTCTCCCTCTCGCTGAGCTTGGCGAAGCCCTGCCGAGATCCCCGCTGGTTCCACCACCACGCCGTCGTGCTGCTGGATCTCCATCAACCTCTCCCTCCCCCTTGCTGGATCAAGAAGGAGGAGACATCTTCCCCAACCGTACGTGTGTTGAACGCGGAGGTGCCGTCCGTTCGGCGCTCGGTCATCGATGATTTGGATCACGACGAGTACGACTCCATCAACCCCGTTCACTTGAACGCTTCCGCTCGCGATCTACAAGGGTATGTAGATGCACTCCTTCCCTCTCGTTGCTAGTAAACTCAATAGATTGATCTTGGTGATGCGTAGAAATTTTTTAATTTCTGCTACGATCTCCAACAGTGGCGGGGAAGGAGTGGAGTGCGTGAACTGCGAGATAGATTGGGTGGGCCCCGGAGCTGAAATGGCAAGCGAGAAAGGCGCGGGATCTGCGGGCGAATTAGGCGTGAGATATCTTAGGCATGCATATGGGGACGGGCCAGCAAAGTCGGGTGGGGAAGGGTGGGAAGGTGACGTGTGGTATAGGACGGGGGATGGGGCAGACCCGGTCAACTCGGTGGGACGTTGGTGAGACGCGTTGGGCACGCTGGCTGGTGGGGTGGAGTGCGAGGCGAATCTGGCAAGGGCGCTAGTGTCCGAGGTAGGTGGGGCACCAATCCTGTAGCTGATCGCGTGCAGGTGCTCAGGAGGCACGAGATCCAGTGCGGGAGGTTCAGGTGTGACCGGGTTTCTGGGAGTCGAATAAGGAAAGTTCATCTCATCAAAATTTACATGATGAGAGACAATTACTCGGCGGATCTAAAGATCAAAGTACCTGTAGCCTTTGTGTTCTAGGGGATATCCAAGAAAATGCAGGAAGTGGAACGCGGTGCCAATTTGTGAGGTCTAGTGCCATAGAGGTTAGCGAAACACAAGCAACCAAAAACGTGGTTGAACGCCGGTGAGAAGAAAATAGGGAGTGTGCGGGGTAGTGGTGGTAGCTGGTTTAATAAATGTGTGGCGGTATGAAGAGCCTTGACCCAAAAGGGTGGTGGGAGATTAGATGGGGCAAGAGGGTGCAGATTACGTCATTGGTGGTACGAATCATGCATTCGGCCTTGCCATTCTGTGGTGAGATGTGAGGGCACGAGAGGCAGTAGACGATGTCAATGTCCGAGAACAAGGTGTGTTGAGAGGTGTTTATAAATACACCACCATTGTCGCTTTGCATTCATTTAATGAGAGTATTGAACTGAGTGAGGATATAGAAGAAGAAACATTGTAGAGTAGGTGATGTTTCTGATTTGTGGCACAAGGGAAATGACCATGAATAATGTGAAAAATCATCCTACACAATAAGGTAGTACTGATAACTGGAAATACTCACAACTTGAGAGGTCCAAATATCACAATGAATAAGTTTAAATGGAACACTTGTACAATTATTAGAGGATGAAAAAGCTAAATGCGGTTGTCACCCTAATTGACAAGAAGTACAAGGAGAAATATTACAATCTGGAAGGAAAGTTTTGGAAAGGGAAGCTAAGGAGGCCTTGTCGGGGTGGCCAAGGCGTTGGTGCGACAAGTCTCTAGTGTTTGAAAGCAAAGTGGTGCCGCCAATCGGATTAGTGTCGTAGAAGGGATAAAGTGGGACGGGGCTGCTGGACGTCATGAGGGGAGTCCTAGTTAGAAGAGCCTTCACAGAAAAACCATGTGGGTTAAATTCAACACAGGCTTGATTGTCACGAGATAACTTGCGGACAGAAATACGATCTTTGACTATATTAGGACAAACTACAACATCATGAAGGGGGAGATTGGTGGGAGGGAGAGAGGTAGAGCGTGTGCCAATGATGGGAAGACAATCACCATTGCCAACAATAATGCTCGAAGAAATATGCTTTGGAAAAGAACGGAACTAGGAGAGGTTAACAGGGTGTCCTGTGACGTGTGTGGCCACACCAGAGTCGAGGATCCAATCAGCTCCATTATAGGAAGAAGTTGTTGGCTATAGGCTTTGTGGAAGAGGGCCGCTTGATCCAATGATAGAATGCTGAGCTAGGACAAAGAGGGAACATGTGGCACCTGGTACTGAGAAAACGGGTCGGACACCATGAGGGGATAGGCCTGCAAGTGCACTCCAGGCCAGGGGCCAAGAACACCCGCGGCGTTGGGTGGGATCCAACCCGAGTGAGGAGCAAGGAGCGCCATGCCATAGGGGGCGATGTAGGCGGTCGAGGGCATCGGGGGCTATGGCTGGGACCCGCAACCACTGGAGTCAGGGTTCCCGTGTCCGTGACCACCGCAGTGGCCATGAACATGGTCGCGATCACCACCGCCGTTGCCGTGGGTGCCAGCAATACTATGGCTAGAAGGAGGGGCACAATCGCCATGGCCACCTCAATCACCGCGGTCGTTGGTGGAGTTGGACCCATCAAAGATGGTGTGCATGGCGGGGCCGGCTTCTGCAACACAAAGGTTTATGTTGTACTCCGCGGGGTCCACGCAAGAGCGTACCACATTGAAGGGAGGAAGCGGAGGTGTGTCGCCCAGAATTGTGTTGATGGTTTTGAAGTGGCCGTCAAGCCTGTGGAGGAATTGCATGGTCAGATCCAAATTAGAGACCGATGTGCCGGTGTCAGCGAGTCCATCCATAAGAGCCTTGAGACGGCCTGTGTAGTCAGAGACAGTGATGCCCTCCTGCTTTAGATTGTGGTACTGGCGTGTCAGGTGGAGGTAGCGAGCCCCCTGGTTGGTGAGAAAGTAGTCCTTGACGCATTGCCATACTGAATGCATAGATAGCGCCGCTCATGATAAGCCCAAGGAGAGAGTCTGCAAAGGTGAAGAAGGTATAGAGGATCAATCATTGGTCAATAGCGAGCCATGCAGCGTTGGGACTCGGAGGAGGATGGAGCTCAATGTGATCCTGGAAGCGTTGCTGCCGAAGGATGCAAGTGAAGAAGGTGCAACACTTGATATAGTTGTTTTCAGCAGGGTCTAGCTTGAATTTTATGTGGTTTGAGATGTGATCATTGTACAAGTTAAGAAGGAGATGATCCGCGGGCGAGGCGGTGGAGGGAGTGATCACGGTGGTGAGGGCAGAGGTAGGAGCGGGAGTAGTGGAGGAGAGGTCCCGAGAGGGGAGGATTGAGAGGAGGAAGAGCAAGCGCCCGGAAAGGGGAGCTCGCCGAAGATTTCCCCAAAGGTCATGGTGAAGGATACCAATATAGAGGATGAATATGCACTGCACACTATCTGTATTGCTTGTCTAAGTGTTACGGATTACATATAGAGAGGACTGCCAAGATAGTATGCATGTAGGCCATGTACAAGTAGTGGTCATTGGGATCCTACAGGCTAGGAGGAGGTTACAATAGATAAATATTACACACTTGTGATGTACAAAATATATGACACCCTAACACAAAGAACATGTGGTTGGATGGTTAGGAGGAAAGTGGTACCACCATCCCACCAGAGTTCAAATCCTAGACTTGACATTGGTGCTCGCATTTTCCTGGATTTATTTCAACTCTTCCGGTGATGTGCGTTGAAAGGATCGAGAAGAGGTGTCTAGAGGGGGGTGAATAGACTCTTAGAAAAGAAGAGTAGCAGTTTTTAATTCCTTCAAGTTAAGGTGGAGTTTTAGCACAAGTTTAAATATTCACAATACATTTCAAGCAAGCATGGCAAGAGTATATGAGTAGCAGAAAGTAAAGCATGCAAGTTGCAAGAATGTAAAGGGATGGGATTGGAGTATGCAAACGCAATTGGAGACATGGAGATTTTTGGCATGGTTTCGATAGGTGGTGCTATCGTACATCCACGTTGATGGAGACTTCAACCCACGAAGGGTAACGGCTGCGCGAGTCCACGAAGGGCTCCACCCACGAAGGGTCCACGAAGAAGCAACCTTGTTTATCCCATCATGGCCATCGCCCACGAAGGACTTGCCTCACTAGGGTAGATCTTCACGAAGTACACGATCTCCTTGCCCGTACAAACTCCTTGGTTCAACTCCACAATCTTGACGGAGGCTCCCAAGTGACACCTAACCAATCTAGGAGACACCACTCTCCAAAAAGTAATAGATGGTGTGTTGATGATGAACTCCTTGCTCTTGTGCTTCAAATGATAGTCTCCCCAACACTGAACTCTCTCTCATGGATTTGGATTTGGTGGAAAGAAGATTTGAGTGGAAAGCAACTTGGGGAAGGCTAGAGATCAAGATTCATGTGGTTGGAATGGAATATCTTGGTCTCAATACATGAGTAGGTGGTTCTCTCTCAGAAAATGTATGCTAGAAGTGTAGGCATGTTCTGATGGCTCTCTCCATGAATGAAGAGTGGGTGGAGGGGTATTTATAGCCTCCACACAAAATCTATCCGTTACACACAATTTACCAAACTCGGTGGGACCGAATCATAAAACTCGGTCAGACCGATTTAGTTCAAAATGTGACCGTTAGGTTTTTCGGTGGGACCGATATGATCAACTCGGTGAGACCGATGTGCTAGGGTTAGGGTAAAACCTCATCTCGTTTGACCGATTACACAAACTCAGTGGGACCGATTTTGGTAATAAGCTAACTAGAGAGTTGGTCAAGCAAACTCGGTGAGACCGATTACATATCTCGGTGAGACCGAAATTATTGCAACAGGAACCAGAGATTTTGCAAGCCCATCTCGGTGAGACCGGGATCCCATCGGTGAGACCGAATTGACTAGGGTTTCTGGCAGTGGCTATGTCAAGTGAACTCGGTGGCGCCGGATAGATCAAATCGGTGGGGCCGAGTTTGACTTTAGGTTTGGGACATATGTGGATATGAGAGAGTGATTGAGGGCTTTGGAGCATATCACTAAGCACTTTGAGCAAGCAAGCCATTAACCAACACCTCATCCCCTTTTAATAGTATTGGCTTTTCCTATGGACTCAATGTGATCTTGGATCACTAAAATGAAAATGTAGAGTCTTGAGCTTTTGAGCTTTTGCCAATCTTCTGTCCTTAGCATCTTGAAGGGGTTCCACATCCTCTTGTCCATGCCACTCCACGAACTCATCTGAAATATACTAGGTAAAAGTATTAGTCCAACAAGAGATATGTTGACATTGATTACCAAAATCACCCAGGGAGCACTTGTGCTTTCATGCGTTCAGTGGGAGGAGACGTTCCTTTCGACTACAAAGGCGTCTTTGACGACTTCGTCAATCTCAAGATGATGTGTCAGCTCAGTATCTCAGAGGTGCTTATAGGGGTAGGGTGTGCGTTCGTTCATAGGGTGAGTGTATCTACATATGAATGAGTGCCTGCATCTGTATTGTGTTAAAAAACTCACATGACCGTGGATACTTGAGTAGAGCGATACAGGGTGCTTAGATTGAAGAAAACAAAATTCTAACTCTGGGGGATAAGCATTGTGATGTCGTTTGCTCCGGCTCTAACCAAGAGACACATGTCATCTTAGATGGCTTGCACCAGGCACATAGCTGAGGGAGAGAGGAAAGACCTTGACGAAGCGCAGCACGGGCCAATGAGCAAGAGATCACTCACTAGTCCGCAAACGCCATCGTTTGATCACGAGGGGCCGTGCATCAGCTTCCGGGGTTTGATCACACAGGAAATGGTCGTGATGAGGGTGACCTCACCGCGCTAGACAATCGACGGTCCAGCATCTGTCCTAGGGGGCGAGCCGGACAAAGACCTTGATACGAAGGGTTGCCCAAGTACGTCAGGTGAGCCACTAGGAGGGGAAGTCAATGGAGTCGTGGAATAGAGCCAAGTAGAACAACTTCACGTAGTGCTGACTAGAGTCCATCCATCACCAACGAAGCTCGTCCAGCCCATCAGAGAGGGTGTAGTAGTGCAAACATCGCCAGAGCTCAACGCACTACACCAAGGCGGCGTGGATGAGTGCATCATGGATGTCACGAACCCAGTCGCGCAAGGGGACGCCTCCCTGGACCTTGCGACAACAATCATCACAACTTGGGCACCAGGATGTAGGCAAAGGGCGAGGTCAGAGATTGACTATCAGTTAATTCAATGGTTTGTCACCAAACGGCCATGAAGGGCTATCACGAAGGGTCAAAGATGTTGATGCCCGAAATATACTAGTTGCCCACTGTGCCCATGTCGCCAAGGCCAACAGAAAAAATAAATTAAGAAAATTATATGAAACAGTTTTTAATGAATACAACTTGAAAGTTAAGAGAATTACTAGAAAGAAGTTCTCAATGGATTATCTAGAAGTACAATGTTAACCTACGAGATGACACTCTACAATGTGATGTTTGGTTTTGCATGTCCGTTTAAAATAACATAATCAAATGCAATCCAGAAGTCAAGTATGGTATATGGAATATGCTTCATTCATTTATGGAATGACAATCTGCAATGGCAAACACGCGTCAAAGATCCAGGAAATGACACCTCCTATTGGACTAGTAAATTCAGGCAGGCACATACATTGTATAATTCTATCCCTAGTTCATTCAGACACATTCCATTCATGCATAAAGGGTGTCTTCCCCCCTGCATGACCGTAACATCCATGGTGTCTGCCTGAATTAGGGATATGAGCCACATTAATAAGCATATGATTAGCACATTAGCAAATATTGCCCATAAGCACAGTACAAATGACACACAAACATAGACAAAATCACTACCATAACAACATTACATAACCAGACGCATGGCCACACTTTTATTTAGGCATAGTACTTCAGGGTTTACAGACTAACAAACAACAAGCACAACTCTTTGATCATACCCATTGCTGGGTCATGCTCGCCGCATTTGATCACAAACAGGCTGCTAGAAAGGAAGATGACCACCCAGAAATTAACTTGAGGCAAAACCTGTTGGGAAACATAGTAGAAAAAAATCATCCTACGATCACCCAGGAACAATATGAAGATGCATAACGGGTTGTGATCCACAATCGTTGCCGACTCCAAGAGTGCAGCGAAAGTAGACGAGTCGGTGTAGATCATACTTGGAGTCCCTCGAACATCGATGATGATCCCGCAAACTGCCCTAGAATGATCCCTCGAATAGAATACCCAAATCACAACCTCTCTACTTGGTTGCAAGCGTACGATCTTCACGATCCGGCGGCGCTTCACCGTCCAGAGCTAATCGTCACCGTAGAATTAGAGGGAGGAGATTAGAACCACACGGGGCTTCTAATTATGAGGATTAGACGTGGCTAGCGCTTGCTCTAATTCGTCACCTAGGACCAACTAGAACGTGCACTATATCAACTAGAGGAGGCTCCAAAACTTGTGTTGTCATAGGGTAGAAATCCTCTAGTATATATAGGTTAGAGGGGAGGGAGAGGGGAACCACCAAGGGGGGAAAGTTCCCCCTTGGTGCGCCGGCCTTGGGAGGAGTCCCACTCCCTCCCCTAGTAGGATTCGTCCTTCCCACAAGGAAAGGGGGGCGCCAACTCCACTTGGGCCCTTGTGGCCCAAGTTTCCTTCCACCTCTTGGCCTTTTAAGGCCCGTTGATATTTAAATTAAATATAAAATGTTCTAAACATTTTTAGACCATTATATATATACAATTTAACATCTTCGGAAATATTTTCCACCTATATATAATTAATCGATAATAACCAGTATTACCTGATATTCACCGAAAGCCTCCCCGTGACCCCGAAACGCTTCCAGAACATCTCGGAACTATTCTGGATATTAATGAAACAATTCCACAAATATATTATCATCACTCCTGTCCTACTAACACTCAATAGATCGTGATTACCTTAAGATTGTGACCCCGTAGGTTAGGCAAATCACAGACATGAACGAAACCCCTTCGTTCAATGTCTGATAGCGGAACCGTGGACATCCATATCGGTCTCTATTATTACAAAAATGACATTCGAGTGAACCTTTGGTCATCATGTGATGCTGACTTGGCTTCGCGATACTTTACAAAACCCGGTATGCATCAGTATCGTCCTCAGTCATCACCATTCTCACTATACCGTTGCTCCCGTTGCCGATTTTGTTCTTCTTTCTCGTTGACGTGTTCCGGCATCCCCGTGACGTAGTCACCTGTGTCTGGTAGACGATGATGGATGTTGACACATCGAGAGGTCTCTAAGAATATTTCTCCATCGTCGGAGGAGAAAATCCCACTCTCGCGCTATCCGGTCACTTGTCAAACTTTCCGGTGAGCCTGAAAGTTGTCATTATTATCACCTTGTTACAAATGAAATTTGAGCAACCCCAAAGCCCATCGTCTGGTAGGAAGTGATCAAGACACTCTCATGGTCTGAGGAACTAAAACACATGTTAACACTCCATGTTATAATAGATAATTCCAGACGATATAATCACAAAGTATAACAAGCAAGTATTGGGTCAATTCAATATGATTTTTCTTCTAACGTCATACCCTCAATGTTGTTTTAGGACTATCGTTACCCTTAACGATATCCTAAGATCCGGGAAACATGATCACCAACAACACTTGAGCCAGTCTTAGAGGCGAGACCGGGAACCTATTGTTTACCATTTATCATTTCACACGCGCATATGAGTTTTCCATTGAATCACATACTCCAGGATCATAGCAGTTATAGCATGAAATATAAACTCTTAATTATGAATAATGGAAATATGATAATACAATATTATTGTTAGGGCATATTTCCAACAGAACCTTGAAGTTGAGGAAGTACCCAATTTGCAGGTTGTGAGTTGCGACGAAGGCAACGCACCCTCGATCAATGGAAAGCTTCCCACTAGCATCCCGGAGCTGGATCCAGTCGAAGACAATTCTTGGCTCAAAACGATCTCCTTTGGCATGACACTCATGTGCGCCAGGAAAGTATCAGTGATTCAAATAGATTCCAACTCAGGTGCTAGAACTACCTTGCAAAATTGGGTTGGACCTTCGTTTTCATGGATATGAGATATCCAGGTTGCGGAGTTGCAGCGCCATAACTCGGAGCTCAAGAGAGAAGCAACAAATAATTGTGGACGGACAACAAAGTGGTGAGAGTTGACTCACAAAAGGATAGGGATGTGCTGGTTGGAGCAGGATATTTCCAGAGAAAGGTAGGACCATAAGAGCACAATAATTTTCAATATGTGTATGATCCAATGGCTGTGCACCAAGACGATGCATCGGTTGGAACCGTCAGTGGATTGTGAATGCTTTTATTTGTCGGCACTCACCCGACAAATAACGGTGGGAACGTCGACCACCTCCTCTACCGCCAGATGAATTTTTTATCGTGCAACATACACCGACTACTATTACATGCAATAGCTTTTCAGCGTGGCCCATGTTTTGCTCGACTGCTTTTCTATGTTGCAAACCCTCTCCTTCAACTGTGCGCCACGTGCCCATGTTGGACATGCACCACCACTCTCCCGTTCTTATCTTGAACAAAGATAGCGCAACCACACCTTCCCCCCGAGCCTCATCTCCGACCTCTAGGTCCCTCCCATGGACGTGCCTCCCTCAAGCACGTATCCAAATTGTGTGTTGCGCATAACAAGAGAGATGATCCATGGTCGAATGTAGTTGTTGCAAATACGGTTGCCTGTTGTGAGCTCGGGGAGAGGGTGAAGTTGCGACCATGGACACCGGCCTACTACGCGCTCGGGGAGGCAAAGTTGTGACATGGTCGGATCTCGTTGCTGCAAACCGAAAGGCATGGTGCAAGTGTGAGGGAACATGCATTGTCGAGGATGTTGTGACCGCAATGCTGACGATGTTTTATGACAGTGCTACGGTTGCAACATCCGCTGTGTTGCATCGATAATGGTGGTACTACAGCAAACGTAGCGCTTGGCGGACTATGGCGCCGCACTCGGCGCATGTTGCGGTCGCAACACAACCAAGTTGCAAATGACAGAGAACTTTTTGGAAGAGCGGAACACGACTAATGTATCAAACACCGAGCGCAACACCAACCATGTTGCAAACAGTTGGGCGCTATCTCTAACGCAACAAAGAATAGACTGCTATCTTACGTGTCATCCAATGGTTGTAAAGGCGGCCGATCAGATCCATAGATCATTTGGCCAACACAAGCTATTTTTGCCGAGACTTCAAACGTGGCATTTATTTTAAATATCAAAAGAAATTAACTAATATTGTACAAGGTATTTGTTTGAGACTTCAAACGGGCCATATGATATATACTATGCGAGTCCACTCTAGTGAATGGAATCTATGTATGCAATTGCTGGCTTGAGTGGACTAACCAACATTATTGGAATTAAAAAATATATCTACTGTACTAAAATTGGTAGAGCCGCATAGTTAACTCCCCATGATTAGATTCTTAAATATAACATTAACTAAACACGTTATCAATTATGGCCTTCCCCGGAATACAGGTGCTTTATGAGATGTAGTGCATGAAAAGATCCATCAACTAAACTCTTTAATGCATAGATGATTAGATATGTTTAGTTAAGCTTTCTTCATTTAATTATTTCGCAACTAAACTCCTCCATGCATAGGTATTTTGTACAGATCCACGCGTTTGACATCATTTCTTTATGGGTCACCGAGTGCTATCTCCTCAATTGCTTACAACAACCTTTTGCTTATGTGACGTTCTTAGCAAATATACACCGTGAAGCACAGGAAAGGACCTAATAATGTCGTTCCTCAAGGTTTAGCGTAAATGTAAACTGATCAACAATAACCTATTACATAAACGATCTTGATGGCTCAATTCAAGTCATTTATGCTCTAGAGCTGCAAATGTGAGGGTCACTGTGGCAACATGACTTGGTCTTGTTAATGGTTAGGCATGCACTAAATTCGCAATCAGTTAATCTAGACCGCTGGTTCAAACCAAGGGGAAAAACTTCACCAAAAGAAGAATGATCAAGTACCCGGCTAGCATAATAAATGAGAAGTTCACGAAATTTTGCAGGGGCACGCAGGTTCGGTAGCACGCACCTGCCAGCTCTACCCGGCTGATCAATTGCCTCGTGATCCGCAAAGTGGTTGGATCCCGCATGAGGGCACAATAACTTTTTAGTTTTAATTTTTGAAACTTACGATTTTGTATCTGAATGTTGGCCGTTCATATCAAGTTTCAGTGCTGAAATTTTAAGCATACATTTTTGTTGTTCACATGTACTGAAACTTGTGATTTTGTCGGTCGCTTGTACTAAGTTTCAAAACTTGAAAAAAAAATCAAAAACTTGTCAGAACGTATTACAAATGGATCTTATTTGAAAGCTCTCATCACAAGAAACATGAATATGAAAATAAGACTTAATTCAAGCTCTTTTTCTTCAAAAGTTATCAAAGATTGGAAACCAAAAGTCAAAAAAGAAAGCACGCGCGAGGGGCTGGGTGCAAGGAATCCTCTCCGAGAAGTTCAGGGATGTGTACTCCTATGTCATAGAAGAACTCGAGGTCCCACTTGCTCCTTCTTTTGTGGCAAACCAGAACGTGGACGACAAGCCGCCTACCTACATGATCGAGCCTAGACTTGTTCTTTTCATGCTTGCATACATTTGCTTCGCGTCGCATAACCGCAGCATGCGCCGAATATGCGTGGAGCGGTGTACACATAGTCGCGTAGCCCCAACCCAAGATAACATATTCTAGGACAAATTCTCAAAGAACAAAAGACATATTCTAGGACAATGAGAGCACGGGCAGCTAGGGGCAAAATGCCATCATATATATCATGCACAATCGCACATCGTCGAGCAGACACAAACACATAGCACTTCCCATTGCTCCTTGCTCCAAATAACCACGCACTGTACATATAGACACGCCGACATGTCGAGCTCCGAGATGGAGGACTCCTCGCTGAGCAGCGACATCAGGTTCTATTCGTACGCGGTTCTCGCGTCGTTCGGCGTGGCGGCCGTCCTCGTGGTGTGCTTCTGGCAGCTGTACAAACTCACCGTGTCCGCGCGCCCGCAGGACATGCTGCCCGTCTCTTCCTCCTCCGGCAATGCGGCGGCGCTGAGGCTGGGGGACGTCTCGGCGCTCCCCGTGTTCGTGCACGGTGGCAATGGCGACGGCGCCCCTGTGGGCGTGGAGTGCGCGGTGTGCCTCGCGGAGATGACGGATGGCGAGAGGGGCCGGCTCTTGCCGCGGTGCGGACACCGATTCCACGTCGAGTGCATCGATCGGTGGTTCCGGTCCAACTCCACATGCCCGCTCTGCCGCGTCGCGGTCTTCGGCGAGCCGAGCACGCTGGAGGCTCAAAAGGGTGCCTCCTTGTCTGTGCCCGTGGTTGTGTTGCAAGGTTGAGCGCGTGCTTGTGTTCTCAATCCTTTTTTTCTCTCCTTTTATGATTGTCTGTGCTGTTCATGGAACTGTTCGTTTTGTTCAATTTGTATAAGGAAATGTCATATTCTGTCCCAAAGACATATTTAGCTCACGCTCTTTTACACTCTTTTATGTTGGGACGTAAAAGATCAGGGCTATGCATGTAGTCTCATCATGTACTCAAGTTCCCATGTCATTACTTAAAAAAACAGTACCCAGGCCGGGGCGGGGCGTTTTGGCTCCTGGGTCATGGGCTCGAGAGTGAACTGTAAATTCGTAGAAATAGTAAAAATATTTTTTTTAATCCCAAAAAAATTCTGGTGAAAGATGCTTGAGTACGTGATGTTCGTGTAAATATTCAGCGTATTTGGACATTTGAAGAGTTCTCAGCAAAAAAGATAAATTTAGGGTATGTGAAAAGATTTACTGTTTTACACTGTTCGGACCTGATTTTTTTTTTGCCGAGAGCTACTCAGATGTCAGAATGGGTTGAAACTTTTCACGGACATCAAGCACTCAAGCATCTTTCGCCATTATTATTTTTTAATTTTTTTAGTATGTTTTGAATTTACTATTCATAGAGTGCAGATGAGCTCAATAGCTGAATTGAATATTTACCAGGTCAAAACCATTTTTTTTTCTTCTTTTGCCTTACCCAGTCCAATGTCTTCAGAAGCATTGGTGCATCGGCTCGACGCAAAGACCGAGAGGTCATCGCCGCGATGGGGAGATCGAAAGATCAACAACCATGTTTTTCTCCCCTTTATAGCCATCCAATGAAAGTTTTCTCACTTCTCGGTACATGCATGAACTTTAGTACTCATTCCGATCCATATTACTTGTCGCTCAAACGGATGTATTTAGACGTATTTCAATGGTAGATATATTCTTTTGAGCGATAACTAATATGGATCAGAGGGAGTATTTCAAATCGCATGTTCCTTTAGGTCATTAACTTAGAAATAGTGGCCACATAATTAACGGAAAAGCCAGGTGAAACCAATAAAAAACCTGAATCACCCGTCATAGAACATAACAGGAAAACTGATTTCAACTGATACAAACTATCAAAAGAGCAAGTGTGTTGCAACAGAAAAAGAAAATACCGCACGACCCTAACCCAATATCCATGAGTCAAGATCCCAGTAGGTCTTGCCAAGGCATCTCTCTCAAGGCACAAGATGAGAAATCCGTTATCTTTTCATGCAAGATTTTGCTGACGCATGCATGCAAGGTTTTGTTGAGGCATGTATGCACGGTTATGGACGGTTTCTTTCGTCTCCAATTTGGCTTTGCTGAGGTGTCCATTTGCAATTTGGGTCGGTGTCGATAGGAAAGAAAGATGGATCATGCGCTATTGATTAAGGTTGCACCATAAATAGCATTTTTAAAATATTTAATAGGTAAAATAACATCATATTCAAATTCTACACATTTTTAACCAGATTTCATATATAACATGTTAAAATTGGAGTAATGTTTTAAAAGATATGGATTTTTAAAAAAAATTACTATTCATTCTAGATGGACTGCGGGTTAATTACAGAAACGGTAGTTTTTATCGCTAAAACACAAAAAACGATTTTTTTTCGGTCATTTAATGGTGGAGTGCAAGTTATTTACCAGAAAAGCGAGGGGGTTTCTATAAAACAGTAAAAACAGGTTGTTTTCTCACTTAAAGGTGGACGGCCAGTTAATTATCAAAAAGAGAGGGGTTTTTTCTATAAAAATGTGTGACGTACGGACAGAAGCACTAATCCCCTTATTACTAGATATAGATTGGTTGCTCTTTTTTTCCGCGAAAGGGTCCCAAAGTCATAAGTTAAGTATCATAGGTCCTTACAAACACTCCCATATAGAAAAATAAAATTACATTTAAATCATTGGGGTGTCGAAGTCTTCTTCCTTCTACATCCACCATCGACCGCCACCAGCATAGCTTGATGTAGCCTCTGGGTCTCTTCCCCAGCGGAGTAAACTTTTTAAAAGCCCATGAGCTGGAAGAAGCATCGGTCGGGAAGTTATTGATGTAGGACAAGAGACGCCGTCGGATGCGATCTGCGAAGCAACTTGCTACCCCAGAGAAGAAAACGCCTATAAGGGCACGTAGAAACTTTGAAAACCGCGAAAGTCGGCTGAATCCAGGTGGATCCACCAGAAACCTAAACCGATCAGATCTCAAAAGATCCGCCGGAGACACAACTACATATGCCCTTCACTGGCGATAAGCACACCAACAGGGTAGGGAAAGGGCAGGGAGAACATTATTCCAACACTGGGGCAACACAGTTGCCTCATTACCCTAGATCGAACATGTAGACTCCCTAAATAAAACTAGAACAAAATTCATCCATGCCGCTGCACGCCAGGTCCGAGATTGATGTCGATCTCGCCGCTGTCTAGGACCATGCACCAACACCCCCTTCTCTAATGACCTAACCAGGCTAGACCTTCTTTGAATATCGCCACGTTGCAACACAAACGCCGCCGTCAAGCATTACATGCTAGAGACCACAACTCGCCTACACATCCTTGGCGCCGACCCACAGCAATCCACCGAACCCTCCATACGAGGTCCCCACGATCAGCAGCCTCCCCGCCGCCGTCGGCGTCGCACACGCTTTCTCTGGCGGCACACCCAACGACGGCGAGAGAGGTGGAGGGGATGGAGTGTTGGGAAAATCGGCGCCTTTTTTATTAGACTGATCCATGAGTAAATAGTAAGCATGGAAAATGCGGCATGCAACTCATACCGATACCTAAGCATGTGAGTATGTATAGTACATAGAAACAAAGCATCTATGAACACAGTATATACGGCTAGCACATGAATGAGTAAATGAGGGATGAACAGATGATACCCTTCAGTTGGCTAGGCCAATGCGGCGGCGGCGGCGGCAGCCTTGGTGTCGTCTGTGGCCTTCTTCTTGGCCGCGGTGTCGTTGACCATGGTGTCGATTGAGGGGAAGTAGTGGAGGCAGAGGAGGACACATATGAGGTCTGATCGGGAGCGGTCGCGTCGAGACGCTCGCCAAAAACCTTATGCCGTTCTCCCGGGCAGGATCTCAAATGACAGGGTTCCGGAGGCATCTGCTCTTGATATTAGTTAACCATCCATGACCAACAAAAATAAGGCTCGGTTCAGCGGAAGATGAGGAGCACGTGTGTGCAGCTCCTCTTCTCAAGTTCCCAATGGCATGTGGTAGAGCAACCCTTATAAAAAGATCTCACTCTCGCTTCACTAGCAGTATGATACTAAACTTCTCACCACTTGACATGCACCTAAATAGGCCTTAGAGATTAATCAAGGATTATTGTTTTATATGGGCCTAAGCCCATCTATAATCCAACATGGAGTGGCATACCCGCCTCCGCCTCTCTCGCGATGGAAACGTTCCGTGAAAGATGGTATCAAATTGGCTGTTCTTCTTTGACATTTTAGGCAATTGATATAATTTTTTTTTGCGGGTGGCAATTGATATAATTAAAAACCTCATAATGCACTACAAGAGACAAAGAACTTTGGTCAGCAGAAACCCCTAACATTAAGAATCGTTCCAAGGACGATGGAGCTATTACATAAGTACAGAAGAAAATCTCAAGGGTGTCATGATATCTTTCATGTCGAGTTCTGAAAGTCTCTGCATAATTTAGAAAATATTGGTCAGCTGCCGAAGCCAGTAGGCCACGTGGGATAAAAAATTCAAGAGCTAGCTGGAGCTAAACAACTCAACATGATCGCACACTTGTACTAGTGCCACTACTTGTCAGCTGTCATTTGTCAGACCGTGCTAACTAATCAGCGTTTCAGGGCAATATATTAGGACGCAAGACTTATTAAGTTATCGACCGCCGATCTTGACAATATGTAATCGCAAACAAAAGGATTAAAATTATTAGGAGTTGCTTCTCTTCAGATTCTTTCGAGAGTGGAAGGATTCCAACCCAACAGCATGGCACTGGTAGTAGCCCAAAACTCATGGACGCAATCATATTAATCACACTACCTTCACAAGAGAAAGACTTCTCTCCTCCAATCGAAGTCGAAGCTAAGGAACGGCGAACGGTCGACCAATTAGGATTAACGACATGATGAGCATAAACTAAGATTTTGCCCGAAGAGTTAGTGAACCACATTACCATAAATACATAAGACACCATTCCTTGTCCTCGGAGAGGTAGCTGGGTCGCATCTCTGCTGGGATCTGGCTAAGCTTAGTCTCCTGCAGTGCAGTAACTACCACACAGGAGAGATGGAGGGCGGGGGCATTTCTCCAGTCTCGTCGCCGTCGCGGGCAACCGGCGGGCAGGTCAACGGCCGCGCTTGGTCGGCCGTCGCGGCCGCCAGCGTCGCCCTCATCCTGCTCTACATTTTTTGGCGGTTCGTATGGCAGGGCAAGAAAGACGCGCCGAGGAACGACGGCACCGGCGCCGCCACCTCGTCCGCTCCACCGTCGCCACCTTCATGCCCGTCGCACGTGGCTGGCGGAACGAGCGACGGAGAACGCGGCGAGAACGAGAGGACGCAGCTCCCGGTATTCGTGCACGTGGCCACGGAGAAGGCGGAGGAGTGAAGTCTGTTTTAAACCTTGAAATTATAGAGCTCGTCGGAAATAAACCCTCACCTCAAAATATCTGAAGTTTGTACCCTGTATTTATCATCCCGGTCTTATCCCGACCCTATGCATCAGTTTAGACCAATTTGGCACACCGAGAAAAAGATAATCCACTGGGATAACTTTCTACTCTCGCTGACTAAGTGGACCCACATGTTACATCCATCTTCTCACTTGATATATCCAAGACATACTCAGCATAGCCTCAGGCCAGGTCGTCGCCCTCGTCGACGCAGCCGG
Source organism: Triticum aestivum (assembly GCF_018294505.1). NCBI lineage: Eukaryota > Viridiplantae > Streptophyta > Magnoliopsida > Poales > Poaceae > Triticum > Triticum aestivum. The sequence continues at coordinate 295,423,465 of NC_057805.1, read as the reverse complement.
CAACGGCATGACTTCATGTCTTCAGCGATGCAATCAGGGACGTTTGGTGCCATTGCTAGCCACCCCTACGACAACGTGAAGCTCGATCGAGCAGCCGAGCTCGTTCGTGGCCAGCATGGGCCTGACCTGGACGGTTCGCTCCTCCTGCAGATGCAATGCGGCCAGCTGTGATGGCGCTTCTCACCGCGGCGAAAACCTCATGGAGGACAAACAACGACCACTTATCACAATCATCACATCCACGTGCACGATCGCACCAGGGACGAGGTCGCAGGTCTGCGTCCATGGAGAAACATGAAGTTGTTCGTTCATGAAGCTTGTATTTTTTCGCCAGTGCCGCCGGCCGGCGTATCCGATCAGGAGCTAGCACCGGTCTGAAGATTGGTTCGAACGTTTCTCTATCTATTGTAGTAAGTACTAGAACTAGAATTTGTACTAAGCACTTGGAGCATAGTCGCATCCGTTGCAAGGATTGAATTCTCATTTGTGCAGACTGGCTATGCGCTGATCAGAGTAGCATCCATAAACTTGTCGGACTCGTTCTCCTTGCTTCTTCCTGCTGCTTCATAAACGACAGCGCCAGCAGTGCGAAGCAATACGGCGCAGGCGCGGCTGCGTTCGGCAGAGCTTGGCGGACACCGGAGCATGGCCGTAGCATTGGAATCGGAGAACTACAAGGCGAGTACGTATTGCCGTTCCGCCGCGTCAGTGGCTTCGAGGCGCCTGCGCTGATTCCAGGAGAGAGGAAGGGACTGGGACAGAGGATGGATATGGCATGTGGGGGGTAGAGATATAAGTGAGAGCAGACTTTGATCCTGTGTGGGATGGATCTTTTCCCGGTCTGCCAAACAGGTTAAGGGTCGGAATTAGACCGGGATCATAAATACAGGGTACAAATTTTAGGAATTTGGAGATTAGGGTTCATTTTCAACCACATCTACAACCTCAAGGTTGAAAACAGACTTCACTCGAAGGCGGAGTGTGCGGTGTGCCTGGTGGAGTTTGGGCTCGGCGAGATCGGGCGGCTCATGCCGGGCTGCGGCCACGGGTTCCACACCGCCTGCATCGAGACGTGGTTCCGGATGAGATCGACATGTCCGCTCTGCCGCGCCGCGGTGGTACAAGAGCGGATCGCCGTTGATCAGTCTCCACGTGGCGCGTGGTAACTCGTTGCATAACGAAAATGTTGATAACAAGCCATTGTTTATCATGAATCTACTTTTGTTTATGTAATAAACGAGAAAACAAGCATATATTTAGTCCATTATATAGTGCAGGCCAATGTTGACCCAAATCGTTCCTTTTGAGTTGAGAATTGATTTTAGTAAAATGCTACTTTCTCTAGAGCATGAAAATTGTATTAACTCTGTTAAAAACTCAGAACAAAAAATGGTGTCCAAATGCCTGCTTGAGATTGTGTCGTGTGCGTCTGTGATTTATCTCTTATATAAGACACGGATGCCGCCATTGCTCACGGGCAACAGCCCTAGTTAGTCATGTTTAAGTGGATTGATGTGAAGTGTTGATCTAGAGATGGACGGCCAAGAAAAGAAGATGGCCTCACCACGCCGAGAAAAGAAGATCGTCGGGGAAGTCGCCAGAAAGCTCGGGAATGGCGGCGACGGTTCAAGAGTGGATGAACACGATGCAGTGGTCCTCGGCGACGACAGAGTGGACGACGGTGATCATCTCGACGTAGCGGAGCTCCTGGTGGCGGCAGTTGCTCTCGTAGTCGACAAAGTTGGCGGCTACGGCTCGCCGGAGTTGTTGATGTCGGCGGAATCTTCCGGGTGTGGACGTACGGCTTGCTTCCGGGCGCTACTGGGGCCGCGCATGGGTGTGATGAACAAGATGGACAAAGGGACGGCGTCGAGTTCATGCTCACCTCGCCGAAATCAATGGTTGGGCGGCGGCGCAGCTCGGGTATCGTCCAACTCAGGCGTAGAGGACGCGGCAATCTTGCAGGGGTTGTTCAGGAGGTCTGCATGGGTGCGCATGTTCGATGGTGAAGGTGGCGTGGCAAACGGCAGCATGTGTCACCAGAATTTTGGCCGACGGTGGCAGTGGGGGCGATTAGCAGCAGCCTAGCAGCGAGATGCAATGCGAATTGGGGGGCGAAATGAGTGGGGGCTCACCGGATTTTATTAGGACAAGCTGGCATTAGCTATCGTGGACGAGAAAATCGGCTATTTGCCACTTTTAATATCGGGTTTTCCAAAATTGCCACTCTCAAGATTGGCTTCGCAAAAATGTCATCCAGTCTATGTGCACTTTGATTATCATGCCATTTCCTCTGTTCCATTGTTTTTTTTTCTTTTTCCGTTTCTTGGCTCCTCAGAGGACCAAAGTACCCGTAGCCTGTGCGCACGTACTAGTTTGTTTTGCATCCAACTTGCAACAATGCAACTCAGCACACGTCGCCCGCCGAGATTACTGCATGTTCACTCGTGTTTAAGGACATGAAGTCGCAGGCGCACCTCTCTAGCATGTCGCGCGGCGAGCTGCTCCAGCGCGCGCTGGCGAGGGCGAGCCGTGGTTGCTTGCGTAGGGCATGGGAGGTGAGCTGCGGTGGCTCGTGCAGACGTGGACGAGCACCGGCGGCGAGCTACGGGGGCTCGAGCAGGCATAAGCGAGGCGAAGGCGTGCTCCGCCGGGGCCCGCGGGCTTGGGCAAGCAACGCCGGGCAGCGGCAAGGTGCGATTACTGGCGTAAGCGTGGACGAGCACGGGAATCAGCAAGCTACGGTGGAGATAAGGATGAGCGCCTCACGGCCTCAGATCAATCCGACCTAACCAGTTCACACGTGCATTAGATAAGGTTGAAATGCCCCGGGTTAGTTTGGTCCCTTCAAGTGCTAGGAAATGGGAAAAGAAAAACAAAAGCAATGAAAAAGAGGAAATGACATGATAATCAAAGTGCACACGGGTTGAGTGGCATTTTTGCGAAGCCAAACTGAGAGTGGAAATTTTGAGAAGCCCAACATTGAAAGTGGCAAATAACCGATTTTCTCATCGTGGACGGGGTCATGGAGTTTGTGCGGGCGTGCTCGCGGTCATGCACGAGATCGTGAGCGCAGGTCTCTCGTGGGAGGTTGACGAAGCAACTGACAGAAAAGGCCCGCCTGGTGTGACATCCAACCTTAACAAGAATGGTAGACTACTCATGTCAATGTGTACTTTCTTTTCCAAGAGCCCATCCGAAAGGAACATCAAAGTTAAGCATGTTTGGCTTGAAGCAATTTGAGGATAGGTGACCGACTTAGAACTTGATCCTGAGTACGCATGGGTAAGGATAAAGTGCATAGAAAAGACTAGTATTACTTTGTGGGACCAATCTAGATCCAAGGTGTCACAACCAGTAATCAATGGGTGAACCGTTGGCCAGAGGGTTACACCTGGCAGCGGCCGAGCGCGCGTGAGAGGTGTGGTGCAGGTGCACGGTGGCGGTTGGTTCTAGGAGATATGACGACTGGTGTTATTTCATGGCGTACCACTTTGGGCGGCTTAGGTGGTCCGACTTTTTCCAGGCTAACCACACGCTTTATTCATTACTCAATAATGTTTTGGGGAATACAATTGAGATCAGGGGGTATAGGAGCCAAAGATGGCATCCCACCAAAAGACTAAGCGCATGTTTAGCGAGGCTATGTGCCTCTACATTTGATATCACCTTTCAAACAGGAAGCAGCAATGCTGAAATTCTGAAGGCACTATTTGAATTTCCCAAACGATTTGGCTATACTTACCACTGCTACCTTCATTGATGTTTGTGACTATTTCCTTGCAATCAGACCAAACAATTACATGTTCTTGCATGAGATCATTTCCTAGTGCCATGGCCTCTTTGTTTCTCCGATAGAAATCTCGAGGCACTCTTTAAGGTTCTTGTTGGGTAACGTAGCCTGCAATTTCAAAAAAATTACTACGATCATGCAAGATCTATCTAGGAGATGCATAGCAACGATAGGGGGAGAGTGTGTCTACGTACCCTCGTAGACGAAAGTGGAAGCGTTTACTTAACGCGGTTGATGTAGTCGAACGTCTTCTCGATCAAACCAATCAAGTACCGAACATACGGCACCTCCGAGTTCTGCACATGTTCAGCTCGATGACGTCCCTCGAACTCTTGATCCAGCAAAGTGTCGAGGGAGAGTTTCGTCAGCACGACGGTGTGGTGACGGTGATGATGAAGTGATCAGCGTAGGGCTTCGCCTAAGCACTACGACAATATGACCAGAGGAGCAAACTGTGGAGGGGGGGGGGGGCGCCGCACACGGCTTGGAACAATTGATGTGTGTTAGAGGCGCCCCCGGCCCCCATATATAATGGAGGGAGAGGGGAGGAGGCCGTCCTAGGCGTGCCCCAAGTGGGAGGAGTCCCACTTGGGCTCCTAGTCCAATTCGGCCCCCCTTTCCTTTTACTAGAAGGGGAAAGGGGGAAGAAGAGGGAGGAGGAGAAGGAAAGGGGGGCGCCGCCCCTCCCCTTGTCCAATTCAGACTCCTTCCCTTTGGGGGGCGTGCCACCCCTTGTGGGCTGCCTTGCCTCCCTCCTATGGCCCATATAGCCCATATCTTCCCCCGGGGGGTTCCGGTAACCCCCCCAGTACTCTGATACGTACCCGATACATTCCGGAACACTTCCGGTGTCCAAATACTATCATCCAATATATCAATCTTTACCTCTCGACCATTTCGAGACTCCTCGTCATTTCCGTGAACTCATCCGGGACTGTGAACAATCTTTGGTCAGCAAAACACATAACTCATAATACAAATCGTCATCGAACATTAAGCGTGCGGACCCTACGGGTTCGAGAACTATGTAGACATGACAGAGACACTTCTCCGGTCAATAACCAATAGCGGAACCTGGATGCTCATATTGGTTCCTACATATTCTATGAAGATCTTTTGCGGTCAAACCGTAATGACAACATACGTCATTCCCTTTGTCATCGGTTACTTGCTCGAGATTCGATCGTCGGTATCTTCATACCTAGTTCAATCTCGTTACCGGCAAGTCTCTTTACTCATTCTGTAATACATCATCCCGCAACTAAATTATTAGTCACATTGCTTGCAAGGCTTATCACGATGTGCATTACCGAGAGGGCCCAGAGATACCTCTCCGATACTCGGAGTGACAAATCCTAATCTCGATCTATGCCGACCCAACAAACACCTTCGGAGATACCTGTAGAGCATCTTTATAATCACCCAGTTACGTTGTGACGTTTGATAGCACACAAGGTATTCCTCCAGTATTCGGGAGTTGCATAATCTCATAGTCAAAGGAATATGTATAAGTCATGAAGAAAAGCAATAGCAATAAAACTTAACAATGATTATGCTAAGCTAACGGATGCGTCTTGTCCATCACATCATTCTTCTAATGATGTGATCCCGTTCATCAAATGACAACACATGTCTATGGTTAGGAAACTTAATCATCTTTGATTAACGAGCTAGTCTAGTAGAGGCATACTATGGGCACTGTGTTTTGTCTATGTATTCACACATGTATAAAGTTTCCGGTTAATACAATTCTAGCATGAATAATAAACATTTACCATGATATAAGGAAATATAAATAACAACTTTATTATTCCCTCTAGGGCATATTTCCTTCAGTCTCCCACTTGCACTAGAGTCAATAATCTAGATTACATTGTAATGATTCTAACACCCATGGAGTCTTGGTGCTGATCATGTTTTGCTCGTGGAAGAGGCTTAGTCAACGGGTCTGCCACATTTCGATCCGTATGTATTTTGCCAATCTCTATGTCTCCCTCCTTGACTTGATCGCGGATGGAGTTGAAGTGTCTCTTGATGTGTTTGGTTCTCTTGTGAAATCTGGATTCCTTCGCTAAGGCAATTGCTCTAGTATTGTCACAAAAGATTTTCATTGGACCCGATGCACTAGGTATTACACCTAGATCAGATATGAACTCCTTCATTTGCTGCTTCCGAAGTAGCTATGTACTCCGCTTCACACGTAGTTCCCGCCACGACGCTTTGCTTGGAACTACACAACTGACAGCTCCACCATTCAATATAAATACGTACCCGGTTTGTGACTTAGAGTCATCCGGATCACTGTCAAAGCTAGCGTCAACGTAACCATTTACGACAAGCTCTTTGTCACCCCCATAAACGAGAAACATATCCTTAGTCCTTTTCAGGTACTTCAGGATGTTCTTGACCGCTGTCCAGTGATCCACTCCTGGATTACTTTGGTACCTCCCTGCTAAACTTATAGCAAGGCACACATCAGGTCTGGTACACAACATTGCATACATGATAGAACCTATGGCTGAGGCATAGGGAATGACTTCCATTTTCTCTCTATCTTCTGTAGTGGTCGGGCATTGAGTCTGACTCAATTTCACACCTTGTAACACATGCAAGAACCCTTTCTTTGACTGATCCATTTTGAACTTCTTCAAAACTTCTTCCAGGTATGTGCTTTGTGAAAGTCCAATTGAGCGTCTTGATCTATCTCTATAGATCTTGATGCCCAATATATAAGCAGCTTCACCGAGGTCTTTCATTGAAAAACTCTTATTCAAGTATCCTTTTATGCTATCCAGAAATGCTATATCATTTCCAATCAATAATATGTCATACACATATAATATTAGAAACGCTACAGAGCTCCCACTCACTTTTTTGTAAATACAAGCTTCTCCAAAAGTCTGTATAAAACCATATGCTTTGATCACTTCATCAAAGCGTATATTCCAACTCCGAGATGCTTGCACCAGTCCATAAATGGATCGCTGGAGCTTACACACTTTGTTAGCACCTTTAGGATCGACAAAACCTTCTGGTTGCATCATATACAACTCTTCTTTAAGAAATCTATTAAGGAATGCAGTTTTGACGTCCATTTGCCAGATTTCATAATCATAAAATGCGGCAATTGCTAACATGATTCGGACAGACTTAAGCATCGCTACGGGTAAGAAGGTCTCATCGTAGTCAACTCCTTGAACTTGTCGAAAACCTTTCGCAACAAATCAAGCTTTGTAGACAGTAACATTACCATCAACGTCAGTCTTCTTCTTGAAGATCCATTTATTCTCTGGTTGACCTATGTGGTTCGGTAGTAACTTGATCTGAAGTTTCACGATCATCATCATTAGCTTCCTCAGTAATTGGTGTAGGCATCACGGGAACGGTTTTCTGTGATGAGCTACTTTCCAATTCGAGAGAAGGTACAATTACCTCATCAAGTTCTACTTTCCTCCCACTCACTTCTTTTGAGAGAAACTCCTTCTCTAGAAAGGATCCATTCTTAGCAACAAATATCTTGCCTTTGGATCTATGATAGAAGGTGTACCCAACAGTTTCTTTTGGGTATCCTATGAAGACGCACTTCTCCGATTTGGGTTCGAGCTTACCAGGCTGTAGCTTTTTCACATAAGCATCGCAACCCCAAACTTTAAGAAACGACATCTTAGGTTTCTTGTCAAACCACAGTTCATGCGGTGTCGGATTTAGGTGGTGCCCTATTTAATGTGAATGCAGCTGTCTCTAATGCATAACCCCAAAACGATAGTGGTAAATCGGTAAGAGACATCATAGATCGCACCATATCTAATAAAGTACGGTTACGACGTTCGCACACACCATTACGTTGTGGTGTTCATGGTGGCATGAGTTGTGAAACTATTCCACTTTGTTTTAAGTAAAGACCAAACTCATAACTCAAATATTCGCCTCCGTGATCAGATCGTAGAAACTTTATTTTCTTGTTACGATGATTTTTCACTTCACTCTGAAATTCTTTGAACTTTTCAAATGTTTCAGACTTGTGTTTCATTAAGTATATATAGCCATATCTGCTCAAATCATCTGTTAAGGTTAGAAAATAACGATACCCGCCGCGAGCCTCAACACTCATCGGACCGCATACATCGGTATGTATTATCTCCAATAAGTCAGTGGCTCACTCCATTGTTCCGGAGACCGGAGTCTTAGTCATCTCGCCCATGAGGCATGGTTCGCAAGCATCAAATGATTCATAATCAAGTGATTCCAAAAGTCCATCCGCAAGGAGTTTCTTCATGCGCTTTACACCAATATGACCTAAACGGCAGTGCCACAAATATGTTGCACTGTCATTATCAACTTTGCATCTTTTGGCATCAATATTATGAATATGTGTATCACCACGATCGAGATTCAACAAATAGACCACTCTTCAAGGGTGCATGACCATAAAAGATATTACTCATATAAATAGAACAACCATTATTCTCTGATTTAAATGAATAACCGTCTCGCATCAAACAAGATCCAGATATAATGTTCATGCTCAACGCTGGCACCAAATAACAATTATTCAGGTCTAAAACTAATCCTGAAGGTATATGTAGAGGTAGCGTGCCGACGGCGATCACATCGACCTTGGAACCATTTCCGACGCGCATCGTCACCTCGTCCATAGCCAATCTTCGTTTAATCGGTAGCCCCTATTTCGAGTTGAAAATATGAGCAACTGAACCAGTATCAAATACCCAGGCGCTACTACAAGCATTAGTAAGGTACACATCAATAACATGTATATAAAATATACCTTCGTTCACTTTGCCATCCTTCTTATCCGCCAAATACTTGGGGCAGTTCCGCTTCCAGTGATGAGTCCCTTTGCAGTAGAAGCACTCAGTTTCAGGCTGGGTCCAGACTTGGGCTTCTTCTCGGGAGTGACAACTTGCTTGCCATTCTTCTTGAAGTTCCCCTTCTTTCCCTTGCCCTTTTTCTTGAAACTACTGGTCTTGTTAACCATCAACACTTGATGCACTTTCTTGATTTCTACCTCCGCAGATTTGAGCATAGCGAAGAGCTCGGGAATTGTCTTATCCATCCCTTGCATATTATAGTACATCACGAAGCCTTTGTAGCTTGGTGGAAGTGATTGAAGAACTCTGTCAATAACACTATCATCCGGAAGATTAACTCCCAGCTGAGTCAAGTGGTTATGGTACCCAGACATTCTGACTATGTGTTCACTGACAAAACTATTCTCCTCCATCTTGCAGCTATAGAACTTGTTGGAGACTTTATATCTCTCAACTCGGGAATTTGCTTGAAATATTAACTTCAATTACTGGAACATCTCATATGGTCCATGACGTTAAAAACGTCTTTGAAGTCCCGATTCTAAGCCGTAAAGTATGGCACACTGAACTATAGAGTAGTCATCAGATCGATCTTGCCAGACGTTCATAACATCAGCATTTGCTCCTGTAGCAGGCCCTTCACCTAGCGGTGCATCAAGGACATAATTCTTCTGTGCAGCAATGAGGATAATCCTCAAGTTACAGACCCAGTCCGTGTAGTTGCTACCATCATCTTTCAACTTAGATTTCTCTAGGAACGCATTAAAATTCAAGGGAACGGTAGCACGGGCCATTGATCTACAACATAGATATGCAAAAACTATCAAGACTAAGTTCATGATAAATTAAGTTCAATTAATCGTATTACTTAAGAACTCCCACTTAGATAGACATCCCTCGGGTCATCTAAATGATCACGTGATCCATATCAACTAAACCATGTCCGATCATCACGTGATATGGAGTAGTTTTCAATGGTGAACATCTCTATGTTGATCATATCTACTATATGATTCACGTTCGACCTTCCGGTCTCAATGTTCCGAGGCCATGTCTGTACATGCTAGGCTCGTCAAGTTTAACCCGAGTATTCCCCACGTGCAAAACTGTCTTGCACCCGTTGTATGTGAACGTAGAGCTTATCACACCCGATCATCACGTGGTGTCTCGGCACGACAAAATGTCGCAACGGTGCATACTCAGGGAGAATACTTATACCTTGAAATTTTAGTGAGGGATCATCTTATAATGCTACCGTCGTACTAAGAAAAATAAGATGCATAAAAGATAAACATCACATGCAACCAAAATATGTGACATGATATGGCCATCACCATCTTGTTCCTTTGATCTCCATCTCCAAAGCACCGTCATGATCTCCATCGTCACCGGCTTGACACCTTGATCTCCATTGTAGCGTCATTGTCGTCTCGCCAACTATTTCTTCTACAACTAACGCTAACGCATAGTGATAAAGTAAAGCAATTACATGGCGGTTGCATTTCATACAATAAAGCGACAACCATAAGGCTCCTGCCAGTTGCCGATAACTTTTACAAAACATGCTCATCTCATACATCAACGTATATCACATCATGTCTGAAGGAAATATGCCCTAGAGGCAGTAATAAAGTTGCTATTTATATTTCCTTATATCATGATAAATGTTTATTATCCATGATAGAATTGCATTAACTGGAAACTTAGTACATGTGTGAATACATAGACAAAACAGAGTGTCCCTAGTATGCCTCTACTTGACTGGCTCGTTAATCAAAGATGGTTATGTTTCCTGACCATAGACATGTGTTGTCATTTGATGAACAGGATCACATCATTAGAGAATGATGTGATGGACAAGACCCATCCATTAGCTTAGCATTGTGATCGTTTAGTTCTACTGCTATTGCTTCTTCATGACTTATACATATTCCTCTGACTATGAGATTATCCAACTCCCGAATACCGGAGGAACACCTTGTGTGCTATCAAACGTCACAACGTAACTGGGTGATTATAAAGATGCTCTATAGGTGTCTCTGAAGGTGTTTTTTGAGTTGGCATAGATCGAGATTAGGATTTGTCAGTCCGAGTATCGGAGAGGTATCTCTGGGCCCTCTCGGTAATGCACATCACTATAAGCCTTGCAAGCAATGTAACTAATGAGTTAGTTGCGGGATGATGCATTACGGAACGAGTAAAGAGACTTGCCGGTAATAAGATTGAACCGTCATGATGACAAAGGGAATAACGTATGTTGTTATGCGGTTTGATCGATAAAGATCTTCGTAGAATATGTAGGAACCAATATGAGCATCCAGGTTCCACTATTGGTTATTGATCGGAGATGTGTCTCGGTCATGTCTACATAGTTCTCGAACCCGTAGGGTCCGCACGCTTAACGTTCGATGACGATTTGTATTATGAGTTATGTGTTTTGGCAACCGAAGTTTGTTCGGAGTACCAGATGAGATCACAGACATGACAAGGAGTCTCGAAATGGTTGAGAGGTAAAGATTCATATATTGAAAGGTTGTATACAGACACCGGAATGGTTCCGAAGAGGTTCGGGGATTTATCGGAGTACCGGGAGGCTATCGGAACCCCCCCCCCCCCCCGGGAAAGTTAATGGGCCTCATGTTGGGGAACGTAGCAGAAATTCAAAATTTTCCTACGTGTCATCAAGATCAATCTAGGAGATGCTAGCAACGAGAGGGGAGGAGTGCATCTACATACCCTTGTAGATCGCGAGCGGAAGCGTTCAAGAGAACGGGGTTGATGGAGTCGTACTCGTCGTGATCCAAATCACCGATGATCCTAGCGCCGAACGGACGGCACCTCCGCGTTCAACACACGTACGGAGCAGCGACGTCTCCTCCTTCTTGATCCAGCAAGGGGGGATGAGAGGTTGATGGAGATCCAGCAGCACGACGGCGTGGTGGTGGAAGTAGCGGGATCCCGGTAGGGCTTCGCCAAGCGCAAGCGGGGAGGAAGAGGTGTCACGGGAGGGAGGGAGGCGCCAGGGCTTGGGGTGCTGCTCCCATGCGCCTCCCCACTATATATAGGGGTGGAGGGGGCTGGTTTCTTTCCCTCCAAGTCCATTGGGGCGTTGGCAAAGGTGGGGGAAAGAAATCCCATCATTTCCCTTCGCCACCGATTGTTATCCCCCTTTTTTAGGGATCTTGATCTTATCCCTTCGGGATATGATCTTATTCCTTCTAAGGTGGGATCTTGGTGCGCCTTGACCAAGGGTGTGGGGCCTTACCCCCACTACCCACGTTCATGTGGGTCCCCCCATGCAGGTGGGCCCCACTTCGGAACCTTCTAGAACCTTCCTGGTACAATACCGAAAAATCCCGAACATTTTCCGGTGGCCAAAATAGGACTTCCCATATATAAATCTTTACCTCCGGACCATTCCGGAACTCCTCGTGACGTCCGGGATCTCATCTGGGACTCCGAACAACTTTCGGTTAACCGCATACTAATATCTCTACAACTCTAGCGTCACCGAACCTTAAGTGTGTAGACCCTACGGGTTCGGGAGACATGCAGACATGACCGAGACGACTCTCCGGTCAATAACCAACGGCAGGATCTGGATAACCATGTTGGCTCCCACATGTTCCGCGATGATCTCATCGGATGAACCACGATGTCGAGGATTCAATCAATCCCGTATATAATTCCCTTTGTCAATCGGTACGTTACTTGCCCGAGATTCGATCGTCGGTATCCCAATACCTTGTTCAATCTCGTTACCGGCAAGTCACTTTACTCGTACCGTAACGCATGATCCCGTGGCTAACTCCTTAGTCACATTGAGCTCATTATGATGATGCATTACCGAGTGGGCCCAGAGATACCTCTCCGTCATACGGAGTGACAAATCCCAGTCTCGATTCGTGCCAACCCAACAGACACTTTCGGAGATACCTGTAGTGCACCTTTATAGCCACCCAGTTACGTTGTGACGTTTGGTACACCCAAAGCATTCCTACGGTATCCAGGAGTTGCACAATCTCATGGTCTAAGGAAATGATACTTGACATTAGAAAAGCTCTAGCAAACGAACTACACGATCTTGTGCTATGCTTAGGATTGGGTCTTGTCCATCACATCATTCTCCTAATGATGTGATCCCGTTATCAATGACATCCAATGTCCATGGTCAGGAAACCATAACCATCTATTGATCAACGAGCTAGTCAACTAGAGGCTTACTAGGGACATGTTGTGCTCTATGTATTCACACATGTATTACGGTTTCCAGTTAATACAATTATAGCATGAACAACAGACAATTATCATGAACAAGGAAATACAATAATAACCATTTTATTATTGCCTCTAGGGCATATTTCCAACACCTCATGGGCCATAGTGGAGAGGAGGAGGCAACCACGGGAGGTGGCGCCCCCCAAGCCCAATCCGAATTGGACAAGGGGTGGGGGCGCGACCCCCTTTCCTTCTACCTCTCCCTCTCTTTCCCCTTTCCCCTCTCCGTTGGAAGGAAGGGGGAGCCAACTAGGACTAGGAGTCCTAGTGGGACCTACCCAACTTGGCGCACCCCTAGGGGCCGGTCGGCCTCTCCTCCCCTCCTTTATATACGTGGGCAGGGTGCACCCCAAAGACACAACAGTTATTCTCTTAGCCGTGTGCGGTGCCCCCCTCCACAGTTTACTCCTCTGGTCATAGCGTCGTAGTGCTTAGGCGAAGCCCTGCACGGATCACATCACCATCACCGTCGTGCTAACAGAACTCTCCCTCGACCGTCTGCTGGATCAAGAGTTCGAGGGATGTCATCAATCTAAACGTCTGCTGAACACGGAGGTGTTGTACGTTCGGTACTTGGATCGGTTGGATCGTGAAGACGTTCGACTACATCAACCACGTTAACCTAGCGCTTCCGCTTTCGATGTACGAGGGTACATGGACACACTCTTCCCCTCTTGTTGCTATGCATCTCCTAGATAGATCTTGCGTGATCGTAGGATTTTTTTTTTGAAATTGCATGCTAGGTTCCCCAACAGTGGTATCAGAGTCAGGTCTATGCGTAGATGATATGCACGAGTAGAACACAGTGAGTTGTGGCGATAATAGTCATACTGCTTACCACCAACGTCTTATTTTGATTTGGCGATATTGTTGGATGAAGCGGCCCGGACCAACATTACATGACCACGTTCATGATATCGGTTCTACCGACGTGCTTTGCACACAGGTGGCTGGCGGGTGTCTATTTCTCCAACTTTAGTTGAATCGAATTTGACTACTGCTAGTCCTTGTTGAAGGTTAAAACAAAACACTTGACGAAAAATCATTGTGGTTTTGATGCGTAGGTAAGAACAGTTCTTGCTAGAAGCCCGTAGCAGCCACGTAAAACTTGCAAGAATAAAGTAGAGGACGTCTAACTTGTTTTTTCCGGGCATGTTGTGATGTGATATGGTCAAGACGTGATGAGATATAAATTGTTGTATGAGATGATCATGTTTTGTAATAGTTATCAGCAACTGGCAGGAGCCTTATGGTTGTCGCTTTATTGTATGAAATGCAATCGCCATGTAATTGCTTTACTTTATCACTAAGCGGTAGCGATAGTCGTGGAAGCAATTGGTGAGACGACAACGACGCTATGATGGAGATCAAGGAGTCAAGCCGGTGACGATGGAGATCATGACGGTGCTTTGGAGATGGAGATCAAAGGCAGAAGATGACGATGGCCATATCATGTCACATATTTTGATTGCATGTGATGTTTATCATTTATGCATCTTATTTTTCTTAGTACGGCGGTAGCATTATAAGATGATCCCTCACTAAATTTCAAGGTACAAGTGTTCCCCCTGAGTATGCACCACTGCTACAGTTTGTCGTGCCGAGACACCACATGATGATCGGGTGTGATAAGCTCTACGTTCACATACAACGGGTGCAAGCCAGTTTTGCACGTGCAGAATACTCGGGTTAAACTTGACGAGCCTAGCATCTGCAGATATGGCCTCGGAACACTGAGACCGAAAGGTCGAACGTGAATCATATAGTAGATATGATCAACATAGTGATGTTCACCATTGAAAACTACTCCATCTGACGTAATGATTGCTACCTCTTGAGCATGCGTTGGTTTTCCCTTGAAGAGGAAAGGGTGATGCAGCAAAGTAGCGTAAGTATTTCCCTCAGTTTTTGAGAACCAAGGTATCAATCCAGTAGGAGGCCACATGCAAGTCCCTCGTACCTACACAAACAAATAAGAACCTTGCAACCAACGCGATAAAGGGGTTGTCAATCCCTTTACGGCCACTTGCAAAAGTGAGATTTGATAGAGATGATAAGATAATATTTTTGGTATTTTTATGATAAATATTAATAGTAAAGAGTGCAAAATAAACGGCGACAGAAATAGCTAGCTGTCGGAAGATTAATATGATGGAAAATAGACCCAGGGGCCATAGGTTTCACTAGTGGCTTCTCTCAAGATAGCATAAGTATTACGGTGGGTGAATAAATTACTGTCGAGCAATTGATAGAAAAGTGCATAATTATGAGAATATCTAGGCATGATCATGTATATAGGCATCACGTCCGCAACAAGTAGACCGACTCCTGCCTGCATCTACTACTATTACTCCACACATCAACTGCTATCCAGCATGCATCTAGAGTATTAAGTTCATAAGAACAGAGTAACGCATTAGGCAAGATGACATGATGTAGAGGGATAAACTCAAGCAATATGATATAAACCCCATATTTTTATCCTCGATGGCAACAATACAATACGTGTCGTTTCCCCTGTTGTCACTGGGATCGAGCACCGCAAGATTGAACCCAAAGCTAAACACTTCTCCCATTGCAAGAAAGATCAATCTAGTAGGCCAAACCAAACTGATAATTCGAAGAGACTTGCAAAGATAACCAATCATACATAAAAGAATCCAGAGAAGATTCAAATATTGTTCATAGATAATCTTGATCATAAACCCACAATTCATCGGATCTCGACAAACACACCGCAAAAAGAGTTACATCGAATAGATCTCCAAGAAGATCGAGGAGAACTTTGTATTGAGATCCAAAGAGAGAGAAGAAGCCATCTAGATAATAACTATGGACCCGAAGGTCTGTGGTAAACTACTCACACATCATCGAAGATGCTATGGTGTTGATGTAGAAGCCCTCCGTGATCAATTCCCCCTCCGGTGGAGCGCCGGAAAAGGCCCCAAGATGGGATCTCACGGGTACAGAAGGTTGCGGCGGTGGAAATAGGGTTTCGTGGTGCTCCTCGATGGTTTCGGGGTACATGTGTATATATAGGAGGAAGAAGTAGGTCGGTGGAGCCACGAGGGGCCCACGAGGTTGGGGGGTGCGCCCAGGGGGGCAGGCGCACCTCCCTACCTCGTGGCCTCCTCGGTGATTTCTTGACGTCCACTCCAAGTCCTCTGGATCACGTTTGTTCCAAAAATCACGCTCCCGAAGGTTTCATTCCGTTTGGTGTTCCTTTTCTGCGAAACACTGAAATAGGCAAAAAAACAGCAATTTACACCGGGACTTGGGTTAATAGGTTAGTCCCAAAAATAATATAAAAGTGTATAATAAAGCCCATTAAACATCCAAAACAGAATATATAATAGCATGGAGCAATCAATAATTATAGATACGTTGGAGACGTATCAAGCATCCCCAAGCTTAATTCCTGCTCGTCCTCGAGTAGGTAAATGATAAAAAACAGAATTTTTGATGTGGAATGCTACTTAGCATATTCTTCAATGTAATTTTCTTTATTGTGGCATGAATGTTCAGATCCGAAAGATTCAAGATAAAAGTTTAATATTGACATAAATATAATAATACTTCAAGCATACTAACCAAGCAATTATTTCTTCTCAAAATAACATAGCCAAAGAAAGCTCATCCCTACAAAATCTTATAGTTTGGCCATGCTTCATTTTTGTCACGCAAGATGCTCTCATCTTGCACAACCCCGATGACAAGTCAAGCAATTGTTTCATACTTTAGTAATCTCAAACTTTTTTCAACTTTCACGCAATACATGAGCGTGAGCCATGGATATAGCACTATGGGTGGAATAGAATATAATGATGGGGGTTGTGTGGAGAAGACAAAAAAGGAGAAAGTCTCACATTGACGTGGATAAACTGTTGGAAATATGCCCTAGAGGCAATAATAAAATGGTTATTATTATATTTGCTTGTTCATGGTAATTGTCTGTTGTTCATGCTTTAATTGTGTTATCCGGAAATCGTAATACATGTGTGAATACATAGACCATAACATGTCCCTAGTGAGCCTCTAGTTGACTAGCTCGTTGATCAATAGATGGTTACGGTTTCCTGACCATGGACATTGGATGCCATTGATAACGGGATCACATCATTAGGAGAATGATGTGATGGACAAGACCCAATCCTAAGCATAGCACTAGATCGTGTAGTTCGTTTGCTAAAGCTTTTCTAATGTCAAGTATCATTTCCTTAGACCATGAGATCGTGCAACTCCCGGATACCGTAGGAATGCTTTGGGTGTACCAAACGTCACAACGTAACTGGGTGGCTATAAAGGTGCACTACAGGTATCTCCGAAAGTGTTAGTTGGGTTGGCTCGGATCGAGACTGGGATTTGTCACTCCGTATGACGGAGAGGTATCTCTGGGCCCACTCGGTATTGCATCATCATAATGAGCTCAATGTGACTAAGTATTTAGTCATGGGATCATGCATTACGGAACGAGTAAAGTGAATTGCCGGTAACGAGATTGAACGAGGTATTGGGATACCGACGATCGAATCTCGGGCAAGTAAAGTACCGATTGACAAAGGGAATTGTATACGGGATTGCTTGAATCCTCGACATCGTGGTTCATCCGATGAGATCATCGTGGAACATGTGGGAGCCAACATGGGTATCCAGATCCCGCTGTTGGTTATTGGCTAGAGAGGTGTCTCGGTCATGTCTGCATGATTCCCGAACCCGTAGGGTCTACACACTTAAGGTTCGATGACACTAGGGTTATAAGGAAGGTTTGTATGTGATTACCGAATGTTGTTCGGAGTCCCGGATGAGATCCCGGACGTCACGAGGAGTTCCGGAATGGTCCGGAGGTAAAGATTTATATATGGGAAGTCACCATACGGTCACCGGAAATATTCGGGGGTATACCGGTATTGTACCGGGACCACCGGAGGGGTTCCGGGGGTCCACCGGGAGGGTCCACCTGCCCCGGAGGGCCTTATGGGCTGTAGGTGGAAGGGAACCAGCCCTTAGTGGGCTGGGCGCCAACCCCCCTAGGGCCCATGCGCCTAGGGTTTGGGGGGAACCCTAAAGGGGGGCGCCCCCCTTGCTTGGGGGGCAAGCCACCTCCCCCTGGCCGCCGCCCCTCCCACCAGATGGGATCTGAGGGGGCCGGCCCCCCTCTCCCTTGCCCCTATATATAGTGGAGGGGTGGGAGGGCAGCCATACCTTTCCCAAGGCGCAGCCCCTCCCCAACACCTCTCCTCCTCCGCGAGTGCTTGGCGAAGCCCTGCCGGAGAACTGTCACTCCACCAC
Organism: Triticum aestivum; assembly: GCF_018294505.1. Lineage (NCBI taxonomy): Eukaryota > Viridiplantae > Streptophyta > Magnoliopsida > Poales > Poaceae > Triticum > Triticum aestivum. Next base: position 295,405,276 of record NC_057805.1, on the reverse strand, counting down.
CACCACGCCGTCGTGCTGCTGTTGGAGCCTTCTTCCTCAACCTCTCCCTCCTCCTTGCGGGATCAAGGCGTGGGAGACGTCACCGCTCCGTACGTGTGTTGAACGCAGAGGTGCCGTCCGTTCGGCGCTTGGATCATCGGTGATTTGGATCACGACGAGTACGACTCCATCAACCCCGTTCTCTTGAACGCTTCCGCTCGCGATCTACAAGGGTATGTAGATGCACTCCTCCCCTCTCATTGCTAGTAAACTTTATAGATTGATCTTGGTGATGCGTAGAAAATTTTAATTTCTGCTACGATCCCCAACAGTGGTATCAGAGCTAGGTCTATGCGTAGTTTCTATGCACGAGTAGAACACAAGTTGTTGTGGGCGTCGATTTTGTCAATTTACTTGCCGTTACTAGTCTTATCTTGATTCGGCGGCATCGTGGGATGAAGCGGCCCGGACCGACCTTACACGCACGCTTACATGAGACAGGTTCCATCGACTGACATGCACTAGTTGCATAAGGTGGCTAGCAGGTGTCTGTCTCTCCCACTTTAGTTGGATCGGATTCGATGAAAAGGGCCCTGATGAAGGGTAAATAGAAATTGACATATCACGTTGTGGTTTTGGTGTAGGTAAGAATCGTTCTTGCTAGAAACCTATAGCAGCCATGTAAAAGTTTGCAACAACAATTAGAGGACGTCTAACTTGTTTTTGCAGCAAGTGTCATGTGATGTGATATGGCTAGAAGGATGTGATGAACGATATATGTGATGTATGAGATTGATCATGTTCTTGTAATAGGAATCACGACTTGCATGTCGATGAGTATGACAACCGGCAGGAGCCATAGGAGTTGTCTTAATTTATTTATGACCTGCGTGTCAACTGGAACGTCATGTAATTAGTTTACTTTATTGCTAACAGTTAGCCATAGTAGTAGAAGTAATAGTTGGTGAGACAACTTCATGAAGACACGATGATGGAGATCATGGTGTCATGCCGGTGACGATGATGAACATGGCGCCCCGAAGATGGAGATCAAAAGGAGCGAAATGATATTGGCCATATCATGTCACTATTTGATTGTATGTGATGTTTATCATGTTTTACATCTTATTTGCTTAGAACGACGGTAGCATAAATAAGATGATCCCTCGCTAAAATTTCAAGAAAGTGTTCCCCCTAACTGTGCACCGTTACGAAGGTTCGTTGTTCCGAAGCACCACGTGATGATCGGGTGTGATAGGTTCTAACGTTCGCATACAATGGGTGTAAGGCAGATTTACACACGCAATACACTTAGGTTGACTTGACGAGCCTAGCATGTACAGACATGGCCTCGGAACACAAGAGACCGAAAGGTCCAACATGAGTCGTATAGCAGATACGATCAACATGAAGATGTTCACCGATGATGACTAGTCCGTCTCACGTGATGATCGGACACGGCCTAGTTGACTCGGATCATGTATCACTTAGATGACTAGAGGGATGTCTGTCTGAGTGGGAGTTCGTTAATAATTTGATTAGATGAACTTCATTATCATGAACTTAGTCTAAAAACCTTTACAATATGTCTTGTAGATCAAATGGCCCACGCAAATATTGCCCTCAAATTCAACGCGTTCCTAGAGAAAACCAAGTTGAAAGACGATGGTAGCAACTACACGGACTGGGTCCGTAACCTGAGGATTATCCTCATAGCTGCCAAGAAAGCATATGTCCTGATGCACCTGTTTTCCCACCAACTCAAGACGTTCTGAACGCCTGGCAGTCACGTAGTGATGATTACTCCCTGGTTCAGTGCGGCATGCTTTACAGCTTAGAACCGGGGCTCCAAAAGCGTTTTGAGCAGCACGGAGCATATGAGATATTCCAAGAGCTGAAAATGGTTTTCCAAGCTCATGCCCGGGTCGAGAGATATGAACTCTCCGACAAGTTCTACAGTTGTAAGATGGAGGAGAATAGTTCGTCAGCGAACACATACTCAAAATGTCTCGGTTGCACAACCGCTTGTCTCAGCTGGGAGTTAATCTCCCGGATGACGCGGTCGTTGACAGAATCCTTCAGTCGCTCCCACCTAGATACAAGAGCTTTGTGATGAACTTCAATATGCAGGGGATGGAAAAGACCATTCCTGAGGTATATTCAATGCTGAAATCAGCGGAGGTGGAGATCAAAAAGGAACATCAAGTGTTGATGGTGAATAAAACCACTAAGTTCAAGAAAGGCAAGGGTAAGAAGAACTTCAAGAAAGACGGCAAGGGAGTTGCCGCGCCCGGTAAGCAAGCTGCCGGGAAGAAGACAAAGAATGGACCCAAGCCTGAGACTGAGTGCTTTTATTGCAAGGGAAATGGTCACTGGAAGCGGAACTGCCCCAAGTACTTAGCGGATAAGAAGGCCGGAAATACCAAAGGTATATGTGATATACATGTTATAGATGTGTACTTAACCAGCGCTCGTAGTAGCTCCTGGGTATTTGATACCGGTGCGGTTGCTCATATTTGTAACTCAAAGCAGGAGCTGCGGAATAAGCGGAGACTGGCGAAGGACGAGGTGACGATGCGCGTCGGGAATGGTTCCAAGGTCGATGTGATCGCCGTCGGCACACTACCTCTACATTTACCTACGGGACTAGTTTTAAACCTCAATAATTGTTATTTAGTGCCAGCTTTGAGCATGAACATTGTATCTGGATCTCGTTTAATGCGAGATGGCTACTCATTTAAATCCGAGAATAATGGTTGTTCTATTTATATGAGAGATATGTTTTATGGTCATGCCCCGCTGGTCAATGGTTTATTCTTAATGAATCTCGAACGTGATGTTACACATATTCATAGTGTGAATGCCAAGAAATGTAAGGTTGATAATGATACTCCCACATACTTGTGGCACTGCCGCCTTGGTCACATTGGTGTCAAACGCATGAAGAAACTCCATGCAGATGGACTTTTGGAGTCTCTTGATTTGAATCATTTGACACGTGCGAACCATGCCTCATGGGCAAAATGACCAAGACTCCGTTCTCCGGAACAGTGGAGCGAGCAACCAACTTATTGGAAATCATACATACTGATGTGTGCGGTCCAATGAGCGTTGAGGCTCGCGGTGGCTATCGTTATGTTCTCACCCTCACTGATGACTTGAGTAGATATGGGTATGTCTACTTAATGAAACACAAGTCTGAGACCTTTGAAAAGTTCAAGGAATTTCAGAGTGAGGTTGAGAATCAACGTGACAGGAAAATAAAGTTCTCACAATCAGATTGTGGAGGGGAATATTTGAGTCACGAATTTGGCACACACTTAAGGAAATGTGGAATTGTTTCACAACTCACGCCGCCTGGAACACCTCAGCGTAATGGTGTGTCCGAACGTCGTAATCGCACTCTATTGGATATGGTGCGATCTATGATGTCTCTTACCGATCTACCGCTATCATTCTGGGGTTATGCTTTAGAGACTGCCGCATTCACTTTAAATAGGGCTCCGTCGAAATCCGTTGAGACGACACCGTATGAATTATGGTTTGGAAAGAAACCTAAGCTGTCGTTTCTTAAAGTTTGGGGATGCGATGCTTATGTCAAGAAACTTCAACCTGAAAAGCTCGAACCCAAGTCGGAAAAATGCGTCTTCATAGGATACCCTAAGGAAACCATTGGGTATACCTTCTACCTCAGATCCGAAGGCAATATCGTCGTTGCCAAGAACGGGTCCTTTCTGGAGAAAGAGTTTCTCTCGAAAGAAGTAAGTGGGAGGAAAGTGGAACTTGATGAGATGACCCCTCTCGAACAAGAAAGTAGCACAGCACAAGAAAATGTTTCTGTGGTGCCTGCACCGACTAGAGAGGAAGTTAATGATGACGATCATGATCAAGTTACCACTGAACTTCGTAGGTCCACAAGGACACGTTCCGCACCAGAGTGGTACGGCAACCCTGTCCTGGAAATCATGTTGTTGGACAACGGTGAACCTTCAAACTATGAAGAAGCAATGGCGGGTCCAGATTCCAACAAATGGATCCGAGATAGGATCCATGTATGAAAACAAAGTATGGACTTTGACAAACTTGCCCGATGACCGGCGAGCGATAGAAAATAAATGGATCTTTAAGAAGAAGACGGACGCGGATGGAAATGTTACCATCTATAAAGCTTGACTTGTCGCTAAGGGTTATCGACAAGTTCAAGGAGTTGACTACGATGAGACCTTCTCACCCGTAGCGAAGCTGAAGTCCGTCCGAATCATGTTAGCAATTGCCGCATTCTACGATTATGAAATATGGCAAATGGACGTCAAAACGGCATTCCTTAACGGCTTCCTTAAGGAAGAATTGTATATGATGCAGCCAGAAGGTTTTGTCGATCCTAAGAATGCTGACAAAGTATGCAAGCTCCAGCGCTCAATCTATGGGCTGGTGCAGGCATCTCGGAGTTGGAACATTCGCTTTGATGAGATGATCAAAGCGTTTGGGTTTACGCAGACTTATGGAGAAGCCTGTGTTTACAAGAAAGTGAGTGGGAGCTCTGTAGCATTTCTCTTATTATATGTGGATGACATACTATTGATGGGAAATGATATAGAATTCTTGGAAAGTATAAAGGCCTACTTGAATAAGTGTTTTTCAATGAAGGACCTTGGAGAAGCTGCTTACATATTAGGCATCAAGATCTATAGAGATAGATCGAGACGCCTCATAGGTCTTTCACAAAGCACATACCTTGACAAGATATTGAAGAAGTTCAATATGGATCAGTCCAAGAAGGGGTTCTTGCCTGTATTGCAAGGGGTGAGATTGAGCACGGCTCAATGCCCGACCACGGCAGAAGATAGAGAAAAGATGAGTGTCGTCCCCTATGCCTCGGCCATAGGGTCTATTATGTATGCCATGCTGTGTACCAGACCTGATGTAAACCTTGTCGTAAGTTTGGTAGGAAGGTACCAAAGTAATCCCAGCATGGAACACTGGACAGCGGTCTAGAACATCCTGAAGTACCTGAAAAGGACTAAGGATATGTTTCTTGTTTATGGAGGTGACGAAGAGCTCGTCGTAAAGGGTTACGTCGATGCTAGCTTCGACATAGATCTGGATGACTCTAAGTCACAAACCGGATACGTGTATATTTTGAATGGTGGGGCAGTCAGCTGGTGCATTTGCAAGCAAAGCGTCGTGGCGGGATCTACATGTGAAGCGGAGTACATGGCAGCCTCGGAGGCAGCACATGAAGCAATCTGGATGAAGGAGTATATTGCCGACCTAGGAGTTATTCCCAATGCATCGGGGCCGATGACTCTCTTCTGTGACAACACTGGAGCTATTGCCCTTGCCAAGGAGCCCAGGTTTCACAAGAAGACCAGGCACATCAAGCGTCGCTTCAACTCCATTCGTGAAAATGTTCAAAATGGAGACATAGATATTTGTAAAGTGCATACGGATTTGAATGTCGCAGATCCGTTGACTAAACCTCTTCCACGAGCGAAACATGATCAACACCAGAACTCTATGGGTGTACGATTCATCACAATGTAACTAGATTATTGACTCTAGTGCAAGTGGGAGACTGTTGGAAATATGCCCTAGAGGCAATAATAAAATGGTTATTATTATATTTCCTTGTTCATGATAATTGTCTGTTGTTCATGCTTTAATTGTGTTATCCGGAAATCGTAATACATGTGTGAATACATAGACCATAACATGTCCCTAGTGATCCTCTAGTTGACTAGCTCGTTGATCAATAGATGGTTACGGTTTCCTAACCATGGACATTGGATGTCATTGATAACGGGATCACATCATTAGGAGAATGATGTGATGGACAAGACCCAATCCTAAGCATAGCACTAGATCGTCTAGTTCGTTTGCTAAAGCTTTTCTAATGTCAAGTATCATTTCCTTAGACCATGAGATCGTGCAACTCCCAAATACCGTAGGAATGCTTTGGGTGTACCAAACGTCACAACGTAACTGGGTGGCTATAAAGGTGCACTACAGGTATCTCCGAAAGTGTCTGTTGGGTTGGCTCAGATCGAGACTGGGATTTGTCACTCTGTATGACGGAGAGGTATCTCTGGGCCCACTCGGTATTGCATCATCATAATGAGCTCAATGTGACTAAGTAGTTAGTCACGGGATCATGCATTACGGAACGAGTAAAGTGACTTGCCGGTAACGAGATTGAACGAGGTATTGGGATACCGACGATCGAATCTCGGGCAAGTAAAGTACCGATTGACAAAGGGAATTGTATACGGGATTGCTTGAATCCTCGACATCGTGGTTCATCCGATGAGATCATCGTGGAACATGTGGGAGCCAACATGGGTATCCAGATCCCGCTGTTGGTTATTGGCTAGAGAGGTGTCTCGGTCATGTCTGCATGATTCCCGAACCCGTAGGGTCTACACACTTAAGGTTCGATGACGCTAGGGTTATAAGGAAGGTTTGTATGTGATTACCGAATGTTGTTCGGAGTCCCAGATGAGATGCCGGACGTCACGAGGAGTTCCGGAATGGTCCGGAGGTAAAGATTTATATATGGGAAGTCACCATACGGTCACCGGAAGTGTTCGGGGGTATGCCGGTATTGTGCCGGGACCACCGAAGGGGTTCCGGGGGTCCACCGGGAGGGTCCACCTGCCCCGGATGGCCTTATAGGCTGTAGGTGGAAGGGAACCAGCCCTAAGTGGGCTGGGCGCCAACCCCCCCTAGGGCCCATGCGCCTAGGGTTTGGGGAACCCTAAAGGGGGGCGCCCCCCTTGCTTGGGGGGCAAGCCACCTCCCCCTGGCCGCCACCCCTCCCACCAGATGGGATTTGAGGGGGCCGGCCCCCCTCTCCCTTGCCCCTATATATAGTGGAGGGGTGGGAGGGCAGCCATACCTTTCCCAAGGCATAGCCCCTCCCCTCCCCAACACCTCTCCTCCTCCGCGAGTGCTTGGCGAAGCCCTGTCGGAGAACTGTCACTCCACCACCACCACGCCGTCGTGCTGCTGTTGGAGCCTTCTTCCTCAACCTCTCCCTCCTCCTTGCTGGATCAAGGCGTGGGAGACGTCACCGCTCCGTACTGGTGTTGAACGCGGAGGTGCCGTCCGTTCAGCGCTTGGATCATCGGTGATTTGGATCACGACGAGTACGACTCCATCAACCCTGTTCTCTTGAACACTTCCGCTCGCGATCTACAAGGGTATGTAGATGCACTCCTCCCCTCTCGTTGCTAGAAAACTTTATAGATTGATCTTGGTGATGCGTAAAAATTTTTAATTTCTGCTACGATCCCCAACATAATGAACGGGCTAGGGAGATGCCCAACAATTGATGTCAATGCAAGGAGTAGGGATTGCCATGCAACGGATGCACTAGAGCTATAAATGTATGAAATCTCAACAAAAGAAACTAAGTGGGTGTGCATCCAACTTGCTTGCTCACGAAGACCTAGGGCATTTGAGGAAGCCCATTGTTGGAATATACAAGCCAAGTTCTATAATGAAAAATTCCCACTAGTATATGAAAGTGACAAAACAAGAGACTCTCTATCATAAAGATCATGGTGCTACTTTGAAGCACAAGTGTGGAAAAAGGATAGTAGCATTGTCCCTTTTTATTTCTCTTCTTTTTTTCTCTTTTTTTTTTCTTTTTTTGGCCTTTTTTTTTATTTGGCCTTTCTCTTTTTTTTATTTGGGACAATGCTCTATTAATGATGATCATCACACTTCTATTTATTTACAACTCAATGATTACAACTCGATACTAGAACAAAGTATGACTCTATATGAATGCCTCCGGTGGTGTACCAGGAAGGGAAATGAATCAAGAGTGACATGTATGAAATAATATGCATGGTGTCTTTGCCACAAATACGATGTCAACTACATGATCATGCAAGGCAATATGACAATGATGAAGCGTGTCATAATAAACAGAACAGTGGAAAGTTGCATGGCAATATATCTCAGAATGGCTATGGAAATGCCATAATAGGTAGGTATGGTGGCTGTTTTGAGGGAGATATAAGGAGGTTTATGTGTGATAGAGCGTATCGTATCACGGGGTTTGGATGCACCGGCGAAGTTTGCGCCAACTCTCAAGGTGAGAAAGGGCAATGCACGGTACCGAAGAGGCTAGCAATGATGGAAGGTTGAGAGTGCGTAGAATCCATGGACTCAACATTAGTCATAAAGAACTCACATACTTATTGCAAAAATCTACAAGTCATCAAAAACCAAGCACTACGCGCATGCTCCTAGGGGGATAGATTGCTAGGAAAAGACCATCGCTCGTCCCCGACCGCCACTCATAAGGATGACAATCAAAGAACACCTCATGTTTCAAATTTGTTACACAAGGTTTACCATACGTGCATGCTACGGGACTTGCAAACTTCAACACAAGTATTTCTCAAATTCACAACTACTCAACTAGCACAACTTTAATATCACTATCTCCATATCTCAAACAATCATCAAGTATCAAACTTCTCTTAGTATTCAATGCACTTATACGAAAGTTTTTATTATATCCATCTTGGATGCCTATCATATTAGGACTAATTTTATAGCCAAAGCAAATTACCATGCTTTTATAAAGACTCTCAAAATAATATAAGTGAAGCATGATAGATCAATAATTTCTATAAAATAAAACCACCACCGTGCTCTAGAAGATATAAGTGAAGTACTAGAGCAAAATTGTTTAGCTCAAAAGATATAAGTGAAGCACAAAGAGTATTCTAATAAATTCTGAATAATGTGTGTCTCTCCCAAAAGGTGTGTACAGCAAGGATGATTGTGGTGAACTAAAAAGCAAAGACTCAAATCATACAAGACGGTCCAAGCAAAACACATATCATGTGGTGAATAAAAATATAGCTCCAAGTAAAGTTACCGATGGACGAAGACACAAGAGGGGATGCCTTCCGGGGCATCCCCAAGCTTAGTCTTTTTGGTTGTACTTGGATTTTACCTTGGGGTGCCTTGGGAATCCCCAAGCTTAGGCTCTTGCCACTCCTTGTTCCATAATCCATCAAATCTTTACCCAAAACTTGAAAACTTCACAACACAAAACTTAACAGAAAATCTCGTGAGCTCCGTTAGCGAAAGAAAACAAAACACCACTTTAATGTACTTTAATGAACTCATTATTTATTTATATTGGTGTTAAACCTACTGTATTACAACTTCTCTATGGTTCATAACCTCCGATACTAGCCATAGATTCATCAAAATAAGCAAACAACACACAAAAACAGAATCTGTCAAAAACAGAACAGTCTGTAGTAATCTGTATCAAACGCATACTTCTGAAACTCCAGAAATTCTAAAATAAATTTCTGGACGTGAGGAATTTATCTATTAATCATCTTCAAAAATAATCAACTAAATATCACTCTCCAGTAAAACTTTGTAGCTAATCTCATGAGCGCTAAAGTTTCTGTTTTTTACAGCAAGATCAAAAAGACTTCACCCAAGTCTTCCCAAAGGTTCTACTTGGCACAAACACTAATTAAAACATAAAAACACATATAACCAGAGGCTAGATCAAATATTTATTCCTAAACAGAACCAAAAAGCAAGAAACAAAAATAAAATTGGGTTGCCTCCCAACAAGCGCTATCGTTTAACGCCCCTAGCTAGGCATCGATGATTTTAATGATGCTCACATGAAAGATAGTAATTGAAACACAAAGAGAGCATCATAAAACATGTGAGAATCACATATAAGTCTGACATACTTCCTATGCATAGGAATTTTATAGAAAAACAAATTAGCCAGACAAGCAAGATCTAGCATATGCAAGGAGGAACAAAGAAACAATAGCAATCTCAACATAACGAGAGGAAATTTAGTGACATGAAAATTTCTACGACCATATTTTCCTCTCTCATAATAATTACATGTAGGATCATAAGCAAATTCAACAATATAGCTATCACAAAACATATTCTTAACACGATCCACATGTATGCAAAGTTGACACTCTTCCAAAATAGTGGGATTAACATTAACTAAAGTCATGACCTCTCCAAACCCACTTTTATCAAAAACTTCATAAGATTGAACATTCTCCAAATATGTGGGATCTAAAGTTGACACTCTTCCAAACCCACTTTCAATATTATTGCAAACATTATTATCAATCTGATATTCATCACGAGGCTTAAATAAATTTTCAAGATCATAAGAAGAATCACCCCAATCATGATCATTGCAACAAATAGTAGTCATAGAAAAACTAGCATCCCCAAGCTTGAGGTTTTGCACATCATTAACACAATTGACATTAAGAGAATTTATAATAACATCATTGCAATCATGCTTTTCATCGAAGGAACTATCAAGTATGGGTGCAATAGCAACGATCTCATGTTTAACATAAGGAACTATAGCAAATTCATCTTCATATATATTGGCATCATGGCCACAAGAATAGAAAGCATCATGTTCATCAAGGGATATTTCAATCAAATCATCGGGATCATAATTATCTATAGGTTCATGCATATCATTATTTTCTTCAGAAGCAATGGTCATTCTTTCAATAAATTCTTTGACATAGACATTATGAGCATAGTTTTCATAGAAATATTTAAGTATGTCAAAATTTTCAGATTCGTAGAGAGTTATATCATACTTTTCAATCAAAGAAGCAACTTCATAAGCACCCTTAAACGCAACAAATTCTTCAATTTGTTCGATATCATAGTAGCTATAAACACCCTTTGCATAAGAAGATAAGATTTCATTTTCATTAAACTCACATAGGTAGGGAAGGTGTTTTTTTAGGGTTCTTAGAGCAACAAGTAAAATCATAAATTTCACAAAGATTCCAAGCATAACACAGCAATCTGTTTATTTAATCCCATAAGAGTCTCCCTTTTTCAGACAAACGGTGACGCACAAAATGAGCATGCTCATCTAAAGATTTCCCATCAACTAGGCTAGTTTGGGTTTCAGCACGAGCGCATAAGGATCGAAGATGATCCAAGTAGAACACTTTAAGTGGATCCATAACAATAGAGTTTTAGCAAGCAAAGATGCAAGCACATAGAAGGCACATGGCAACACAAGCAAACGAAAGAGACGAACGGAAGATGGGAGAATAAAACGGCAAGGGTGAAGTGGGGGAGAGGAAAACGAGAGGCAAATGGCAAATAATGTAATGCGAGGGATAAGAGTTTGTGATGGGTAATTGGTATGTCTTGACTTGTGCGTAGACTCCCCGGCAACGGCCCCAGAAATGGCTCGTTGTCGGGAGATCAAATCTTGGCTTGACTTGGTGTACACCTCCCCGGCAACGGCGCCAGAAATCCTTCTTGCTACCTCTTGAGCATGCGTTGGTTTTCCCTTGAAGAGGAAAGGGTGATGCAGCAAACTAGCGTAAGTATTTCCCTCCGTTTTTGAGAACCAAGGTATCAATCCGGTAGGAGGCCACACGCAAGTGCCTCGTACCTACACAAACAAATAAGAACCTTGCAACCAACGCGATAAAGGGGTTGTCAATCCCTTCACGGCCACTTGCAAAAGTGAGATTTGATAGAGATGATAAGATAATATTTTTGGTATCTTTATGATAAAGATTAAAAGTAAAGAGTGCAAAATAAACGGCGACAAAAATAGCTAGTTGTCGGAAGATTAATATGATGGAAAATAGACCCGGGGGCCATAGGTTTCACTAGTGGCTTCTCTCAAGATAGCACAAGTATTACGGTGGGTGAACAAATTACTGTCGAGCAATTGATAGAAAAGTGCATAATTATGAGAATATCTAGGCATGATCATGTATATAGGCATCACGTCCGCAACAAGTAGACCGACTCCTGCCTGCATCTACTACTATTACTCCACACATCGACCGCTATCCAACATGCATCTAGAGTATTAAGTTCATAAGAACAGACTAACACATTAGGCAAGATGACATGATGTAGAGGGATAAACTCAAGCAATATGATATAAACCCCATCTTTTTATCCTCGATGGCAACAATACAATACGTGTCATTTCCCCTGCTGTCACTGGGATCGAGCACCGCAAGATTGAACCCAAAGTTAAACACTTCTCCCATTACAAGAAAGATCAATCTAGTAGGCCAAACCAAACTGATAATTCGAAGAGACTTGCAAAGATAACCAATCATACATAAAAGAATTCAGAGAAGATTCAAATATTGTATATAGATAATCTTGATCATAAACCCACAATTCATCGGATCTCGACAAACACACCGCAAAAAGAGTTACGTCGAATAGATCTCCAAGAAGATCGAGGAGAACTTTGTATTGAGATCCAAAGAGAGAGAAGAAGCCATCTAGCTAATAACTATGGACCCGAAGGTCTGTGGTAAACTACTCACACATCAACGGAGAGGCTTTGGTGTTGATGTAGAAGCCCTCCGTGATCAATTCCCCCTCCGACAGAGCGCCGGAAAAGGCCCCAAGATGGGATCTCACGGGTACAGAAGGTTGCGGCGGTGGAAATAGGGTTTCGTGGTGCTCCCCGATGGTTTCGGGGTACATGGGTATATATAGGAGGAAGAAGTAGGTCGGTGGAGCCACGAGGGGCCCACGAGGGTGGGGGACGCACCCAGGGGGGCAGGCGCGCCTCCCTGCCTCGTGGCCTCCTTGTTGATTTCTTGACGTCCACTCCAAGTCCTCTGGATCACGTTTGTTCCAAAAATCACGCTCCCAAAGGTTTCATTCCGTTTGGTATTCCTTTTCTGCGAAACACTGAAATAGGCAAAAAACAGCAATTTGCATTGGGCCTTGGGTTAATAGGTTAGTCCCAAAAATAATATAAAAGTGTATAATAAATCCCATTAAACATCCAAAACAGAATATATAATAGCATGGAGCAATCAAAAATTATAGATACGTTGGAAACGTATCAATGATAGGACATGGTTTAGTTGATATGGATCACGTGATCATTTAGATGACTAGAGGGATGTCTATCTAAGTGGGAGTTCTTAAGTAATATGATTAATTGAACTTTAATTTATCATGAACTTAGTACCTGATATTTTTGCATATTTATGTTGTTGTAGATCAATGGCCCGTGCTACCGTTCCCTTGAATTTTAGTGCGTTCCTAGAGAAAGCTAAGTTGAAAGATGATGGTAGCAACTACACGGACTGGGTCCGTAACTTGAGGATTATCCTCATTGCTTCTCAGAAGAATTACGTCCTGGAAGCACCGCTAGGTGCAAGACCCGATGCAGGAGCAACTCCGGACGTTATGAACGTCTGGCAGAGCAAAGCTGATGACTACTCGATAGTTCAGTGTGCCATGCTTTACGGCTTAGAATCGGGACTTCAAAGACGTTTTGAACGTCATGGAGCATATGAGATGTTCCAGGAGTTGAAATTAATATTTCAAGCAAATGCCCGAGTTGAGAGATATGAAGTCTCCAACAAGTTCTATAGCTGCAAGATGGAGGAGAATAGTTATGTCAGTGAACACATACTCAGAATGTCTGGGTACCATAACCACTTGACTCAGCCGGGAGTTAATCTTCCTGGTGATAGTATCATTGACAGAGTTCTTCAATCACTGCCACCAAGCTATAAAGGCTTCGTTATGAACTATAATATGCAAGGGATGGAAAATACAATTCCCGAGCTCTTCGCGATGCTAAAGGCTGCGGAGGTAGAAATCAAGAAGGAGCATCAAGTGTTGATGGTTAACAAGACACTAGTTTCAAGAAAAAGAGAAAAGGGAAGAAGGGGAACTTCAAGAAGAACAACAAGCAAGTTGCAGCTCAAGGGAAGAAGCCCAAGTCTGGACCTAAGCCTGAAACTGAGTGCTTCTACTGCAAAGGAACTGGTCACTGGAAGCGGAACTGCCCCAAGTATTTGGCGGATAAGAAGGATGGCAAAGTGAAAGGTATATTTCATATACATGTTATTGATGTGTACCTTACTAATGCTCGTAGTAGCGCCTGGGTATTTGATACTGGTTTTGTTGCTCATGTTTGCAACTCGAAACAGGGGCTATGGATTAAATGAAGATTGGCTAAGGACGAGGTGACGATGCGCGTCGGAAATGGTTCCAAGGTTGATGTGATCGCGTCGGCACGTTACCTCTACATCTACCGTCGGGATTAGTTTTAGACCTGGATAATTGTTATTTGGTGCCAGCGTTGAGCATGAACATTATATCTGGATCTTGTTTGATGCGAGATGGTTATTCATTTAAATCAGAGAATAATGGTTGTTATATTTATATGAGTAATATCTTTTACGGTCATGCACCCTTGATGAGTGGTATATTTTTGTTGAATCTCGATCGTAGTGATACACATATTCATAATATTGAAGCCAAAAGACGCAAAGTTAATAATGATAGTGCAACTTATTTGTGGCACTGCAATTTAGGTCATATTGGTATAAAGCGCATGAAGAAAATCCATGTTGATGGGCTTTTGGAATCACTTGATTATGAATCACTTGATGCTTGTGAACCATGCCTCATGGGCAAGATGAGTAAGACTCTGTTCTTCGGAACAATGGAGAGAGCCACTGACTTATTGGAAATAATACATACTGATGTATGCGGTCCGTTGAGTGTTGAGGCTCGCGGTGGGTATCATTATTTTTTGACCTTCACAGATGATTTAAGCAGATATGGGTATATCTACTTAATGAAACATAAGTCTGAAACATTTGAAAAGTTCAAAGAATTTCAGAGTGAAGTGGAAAATCATCGTAACAAGAAAATAAAGTTTCTACGATCTGATCATGGAGGTGAATATTTGATTTATGAGTTTGGTCTTCATTTGAAACAATGTGGAATAGTTTCACAACTCACGCCACCTGGAACACCACAGCGTAATGGTCTGTACGAACATCGTAACCGTACTTTATTAGATACGAGGCGAGGACGGACTTGGTGATCAAGTAGCGAGACACAAGGTCACGACCACGTCATCACCAAGCGTGCGAAGGGGAACCGTACACGTTCCAAAGAATGGGATGACAGGGAAATATAGTGGAGGAAAAGCAAGGCTTGATGGCATTGCCCTTTTCCGATATCAAGTATCAGTAAGGATTGCCAAAGGGACGAGATGGATGGCATGATTCGCCATAGAGGCATGGCTATCACCGAAATACTATGGGTGGGTGGCGGAAAGATATCGACGCGATACCTGAGCATAACTCACGCAAATGGTGTTTGGGACACTTGGTACCAGGGCATCACTCTGCTGGGACAGAGATGACGCCAAACACCAAAGAGCAGGCATGCAAAGAAGGAGGGTGCAGGTAGTGGATCGAAACCGATACCACCTACACTCACAAGATTAACCGTTAGCGACAAGATAATAATCTATATGCATGCTATGCAACAAACAAATGCAGCAATCAAGTGCAACAAACCAACAGGGCTCTATACTACCGCATTCTAACGTTCGCGCGGGCTAGGGCATCCTACAGCCAGACCTGCTCTGATACCAAGCCTGTGGCACCCCGGCTCAGAGAAACCGGAACGCCCCGTATTCCAGCCCAGGGATCGAGGAGAAGTCTTCTGGAATACGGCACTGCTTAGCATAGAACAAACCGGCTCTTTATTGCAATCTATATGGGTACAAGGGGGTCACATTGGCACGGCGACACTACGCCTGCCATGGTTGCTCCATGCAAGCAGCAGAACAACTCGACGCAGAGGAATGACTACTGGCAGCGGAAGAGCGACGACGGTGATGAACTGCACTCCGCAGGGACTCTGGCTAGAATGCTTATCCTAGCTCGCAAACAAGAAATCCACAGCAAGCAAGCAATCATATCCGGCATGACCTGCAAACTAGCATGACACGCCAGGTCAGTACATTGAATGTACTTGCAAGCTCACAGTAACCAAAGCAATCAAGACAAACATAGCATGGCAATTACAGATTATTAAGCAATGATGAACACGATACTATCAGAACAACATGGCATGTACAACATGATACAGCTAGAACAATACGAGCATGGCATAAACATATGAACATGATGAGACTAGCATGCAACATGATGAAACTATCATGCACCAACTTACTCTGCTCGGGTTACCTCATAACCATCACATGCATCACTTACCACCACGGACATCACACGATCATCTCAGGATCCAATCAAGCTTGGTCTTAACAATACCATAGTAATCATTTATGACCAGAAGGAGCTTGACTTTTACCCTTGACTCTCGCATAACACCACAAATATCCAACAAGTTGGTATTCACGATACCACAGTGATCCTCTCACGATCACATAAATATCAACCAACGTCTTTCATCATCGAACCGGGGTTGTTATTAAGGACATTATTATTACTGTTGACCCACAGTGTGACCAACTACGAACTGGGCCCATATCCACGGGCGCGGCTATCGATAGATTTAACACACACACTTTGCAGAGGTAGCACACTGTACCCACACCACAGAACCCATGGCCTCGCACTCCCACTCGGGTGGACCAACAACGTTCTGACAAAACAGATCTACTGCCATGACACTCTCCCGGCCACTCCTACCAACACCCCCTTGGGGTTCAGTCCTGGGTGGCCCGTGCCTACCAAAGGTCTTACGGCCACCGTCGTGGCAAAACAAAAACGGTCCCAAACAGGGACAAAAGCGCGCAAACAACTTGGGCACACAAGGCTTATGCCGTCCTACCCAGCCAAGGTAGCGCCCGTGCATAACCTTCCCTCGTTGGAGGCACCGGTGAGAGGCATGACAATAGACTGCTAGGGCCCTGCCCATACCCAAGGCAAATCTGGTTGCACTGGTCAGCTCGATATGGTGGCACCATGACTCAGCCAACAGTTGTTCAAGTTCAATTAAGTCCGGTTAAACTTGAATGCAATACGCTGAGTCATATCAAAATAACAGGATGCAACTACGATGCATGAGCGTGGTATCAACATAAACATGGATGCAGCATAAATATTATGCATAACAACGGTGAAGCATTTATCCAGATGAGCATGGCATACTAACGAGCATAATTATCACAAGCATAACACTACTCATCAACAGATCATGACCACTAGCATCGAGAATAAATACCATGCAATAACATAACGATAAAACTACCATACAAGCATTTTAACAAACTGGGTGCAAAAGAACATGCATAACAACGGTACTCGGAACAGACGATAGTCATGCACCGAAGACCATCACCACCATGTACTACTACCAAGCATGGCCAATATTAAACTAATACTAGCATGAAGAACATAATAACAGAGTGCATGAAAACATAGCATGACGGTAAACACCGATCCATAAGCATAACCGAAATACGACAGCAGCAGCAAAGCAAACAAACAGTTATTAAAGATTCAAGTTGAAAACCAATGCTTCTGCATGTCTATCATGCGAATGGTGGTTGTGGCTTGCCTGGGGATGGAGAAGGCTCCGGGAAGAAGTGCGGAATGACCGCGGAAAGAATCGCCGGAAAGGGTACTCTCTCGGAGGGGCTGATTAGGGGCAAGGGAAAAATGGTCATTTCCAGTATGTCAAACCATAGTGAAAATGATGGGAACAGAACGGGCTCGATGATACGAAGACGTGGGCGTTGGATTCACCTCATTTGGAGTTGTGGTTGAAAAGTTATAGTTGTTTTTCTTCCAGGGACTTATTTGTAAGAAAATCCTCACAAACAGGCCCTCAGCCGGAAAAACTGAAAGCGCCTTTCTGTGAAATACGCTTTCCAGCAGGGAAAATGTATTCTAGGTCGAAGCAGAGCTGAAGTACGCTTTCGTTTACTGAAAACGTATTCCAGCTAAACAAGCGTCCACTTATCCACGTCAGCCCGCGTCTTGTTTGGCTGACGGGTGGGACCGCGGCAGCTGGGGCCCGCATGGGCTGGTCTCCTTCAACCTCCCGCTCCACTCGCGCCAGCCGAGAGGGGGGCTCACCTTGACGACGACCGCGGGCGATTTCGGCCACCGTCTGGGACGCGCGACCTACCAAAACGATAAGTGGGACGAGCCGCACCGACTGGTAGGTGGCACGGCCGCGGGAGACGACGGAGGAGAGCGGGGCTACAGCCGCGGCAGACGAGGTCTTCGGGCTTCGGTGAACTCACGGCCAGAGGCCATCGGAGAAGAGCGGGGAGCACTGGGGTGGCTCTAGGGTACTATGGGAGGGCCGTGGTGGTGGAAGAAGTGAGGGAGGGGCTCGGGCTCGCTCGAATTTGAGCAGAGGCCGTCAGCGGCCGAGGCGGCCATGGGGGTCGTGGAGAGCGGCTCCGGCTTGGGGAAGAAGTAGCGCGGGATCCTGGGAGTGGGGTGAGGTCGCTGGTGAGGTCGGGGCACCTCGGGGTGGGCTTATATAGCCGGGGCAGCGAGGGGGTGAGGTAGCACGCGCGCGGCTACGTGTCCGCGCTCCGGCAATGGGCACGCATGGACAAGGGTCACTGGGAGGGGCGGCAAGACGACGAGGGGAGACGCGGACGAGCGCCAGGGGTCACAGAGACGAGTGGAGCTCGGGGACAAGGGAGGAAGAAGCCAACAGAGGAGGAGATGACGGTCGGCTACAACGCGCGTACTGTGCGGCGAGGGGGACGGCTCACCGGAGAAGAAGACGGAGGGGGCAAGGGCGACGCAATCGATCACGAGGAGGCTTCTGGACAAGGCTGCGGGTCGAGACCAGGGGAAAATAGACGAGCACAGCGCCGAGATGGAGCCAGAGCGCGTTTGCTGCATCCAGAGCGCGTGCAAATGACACGGTCACCACTATGACTGGCAAGGAGGGGACGCGAGAGGCTGCAACGAGTTTTCTAGTGATGAGTCCTTGCATCACTGAGGCTGAGGGAAGCGATGGATCAAGAAGAGGTGCACTGGATCGATGGGATTTTTCCTCTGAAGTTTGCTGTACCAAACTGAATCAGGTTACAGTGATCAACAGCAAAGAGCTTGGAGCCAAACGAGTTGTCTGGTGGGTTTATGATAGGAAGGACAAGAATCATGTGAAGTTTGGAGGGATTTGGACCACTAATTAATATAGTTGCTTTACAACTAAGTAATCTGGTCCAGAATGAAGATCATGATGGTGCACTCAAATGGAGAAGCCACTTGAGCTGAAATTTGGCAAGGCAGAGTTATTTGGTCATATGAAGATGCTGCAAAAGGTTTTGTACCAATTGGATAAACCAAAATGGTACTTGCTTCACAAGCATTTCCACTGACCAGAAACTTGCAAAAATTCAAGAGGAAAATTGGTAGATGGAATATGCCAAAATTGGGTGGAGATAGGTTATATGAATAAGAGAAGGCCTAGGAAAATTTACAGCCATAATGGAGGAATATAAAATATACTTGCTTCACTAACTTAAAATTTGGGCAGAAACAAAGTTTGAAGCTATGCTCACATGGAGGCATTACATGAGCTCAAATCTTGTGGAGAGCTTTTATTTGATGATATGAAAGACCATGCAAAAATTCAACTCAATTGGATTAACCTAGCTAGTACTTCCTTCACAACCAATTCCCTCAGACAGGAACTTTGAAAAATTGCTCAGGAACATTTACTAGGCAAATTAAGTTGAAATTTGTCATGAGGCAATTATTTGGACATGAAAAGATGTCCAAGAAGTTTGGAGTCAATTGGGAAAAGATAAATGGCACTTGCTTCACAATCTGCCATTCAGGACAGAATAGGAAATGAATTTATTGAGCATGATGGGAAACATGGCCAATGAAATATTTTGCCATATTTGAGAAAGATATGACCCAAAAAATTTATGAGAATTATTTGGGAATTTTAGGAGTGATGGAAATATAGGTTGCTTCACAACCTAGGGCAAAAAGGATTATTCCTTTAATAGAAAAAAGGAATATTCCCAATAAAAAGACTATTGGGATATGGGCTAGGATGAAGAAGGAAAGGTCTAGGGAAGGATTTGAGGTTGACAAACCACTCTGAAGCAAAGAAGAGGTCATCTTCTTCCATTTCCAGACCACAGAGCCACGGGAAAAGAAAACTCAAGCAAAAATCTCAGAAAAAACAAAAGAAAAAGAAAGGGCCAAAAATCAGGCTGTGACATGATTTCTCTTACCGATTTACCGCTATCGTTTTGGGGTTATGCTTTAGACACGGTGGCATTCACGTTAAATAAGGCACACCGTCTAAATCCGTTGAGACGACACCATATGAACTGTGGTTTAGCAAGAAACCTACGTTGTCGTTTCTTAAAGTTTGGGGCTGCGATGCTTATGTGAAAAAGCTTCAACCTGATAAGCTCGAACCCAAATCGGAGAAATGTGTCTTCATAGGACACCCAAAGGAAACTATTGGGTACACCTTCTATCACAGATCTGAAGGCAAGATATTTGTTGCTAAGAATGGATCCTTTCTAGAGAAGGATTTTCTCTCGAAAGATGTGAGTGGGAGGAAAGTAGAACTTGATGTGGTAATTGTACCTTCTCCCGAATTGGAATGTAGTTCATCACAGAAATCAGTTCCAGTGATTCCTACACCAATTAGTGAGGAAGCTAATGATGATGATCATGAAACTTCAGATCAAGTTACTACCGAACCTCATAGGTCAACCAGAGTACATTCTGCACCAGAGTGGTACAGGAATCATGTTCTGGAAGTCATGTTACTAGACCATGATGAACCTATGAACTATGAGGAAGCGATGATGAGCCCAGATTCCGCAAAATGTCTTGAGGCCATGAAATCTGAGATGGGATCCATGTATGAGAACAAAGTATGGACTTTGGTTGACTTGCCCAATGATCGGCAAGCCATAGAGAATAAATGGATCTTCAAGAAGAAGACTGACGCTTACGGTAATGTAACTGTCTACAAAGCTCGACTTGTTGGGAAAGGTTTTCAACAAGTTCAAGGAGTTGACTACGATGAGACCTTCTCACCTGTAGCGATGCTTAAGTCTGTCCAAATCATGTTAGCAATTGCCGCATTTTATGATTATGAAATTTGGCAAATGGATGTCAAATCTGCATTCCTTAA
The DNA here is from genome assembly GCF_018294505.1 of Triticum aestivum. NCBI lineage: Eukaryota > Viridiplantae > Streptophyta > Magnoliopsida > Poales > Poaceae > Triticum > Triticum aestivum. Next base: position 295,384,321 of record NC_057805.1, on the reverse strand, counting down.
TGGATTTCTTAAAGAAGAGTTGTATATGATGCAACCAGAAGGTTTTGTCGATCCTAAAGGTGCTAACAAAGTGTGCAAGCTCCAGCGATCCATTTATGGACTGGTGCAAGCATCTCGGAGTTAGAATATACGCTTTGATAGTGTGATCAAAGCATGTGGTTTTATACAGACTTTTGGAAAAGTCTGTATTTAAAAGAAAGTGAGTGGGAGCTCTGTAGCATTTCTAATATTATATGTGGATGACATATTGTTGATTGGAAATAATACGGAATTTCTAGATAGCATAAAAGGATACTTGAATAAAAAAATTTCAATGAAAGACCTCGGTGAAGTTGCTTATATATTGGGCATCAAGATCTATAGAGATAGATCAAGACGCTTAATTGGACTTTCACAAAAGCTCATACCTTGATAAAGTTTTGAAGAAGTTCAAAATGGATCAGTCAAAGAAAGGGTTCTTGCCTGTGTTACAAGGTGTGAAGTTGAGTCAGACTCAATGCCTGACCACTGCAGAAGATAGAGAGAAAATGAAAGTCATTCCCTATGCCTCAGCCATAGGTTCTATCATGTATGCAATGCTGTGTACCAGACCTGATGTGTGCCTTGCTATAAGTTTAGCAGGGAGGTACCAAAGTAATCCAGGAGTGGATCACTGGACAGCGGTCAAGAACATCCTGAAATACCTGAAAAGGACTAAGGATATGTTTCTCGTTTATGGAGGTGACAACAAGCTTGTCGTAAATGGTTGCGTCGATGCAAGCTTTGACACTGATTCGGATGACTCTAAGTCGCAAACCGGATACGTATTTATATTGAATGGTGGAGCTGTCAGTTGGTGCAGTTCCAAGCAGAGCGTCGTGGCGGGATCTACGTGTGAAGCGGAGTACATAGCTGCTTCGGAAGTAGAAAATGAAGGAGTCTGGATGAAGGAGTTCATATCCGATGTAGGTGTAATACCTAGTGAATCGGGTCCAACGAAAATCTTTTGTGACAATACTGGAGCAATTGCCTTGGCGAAGGAATCCAAATTTCACAAGAGAACCAAACACATCAAGAGACGCTTTAATTCCATCTGAGATCAAGTCAAGGAGGGAGACATAGAGATTTGCAAAATACATACGGATCTGAATGTTGCAGACCCGTTGACTAAGCCTCTTCCACGAGCAAAACATGATCAGCACCAAGACTCCATGGGTGTTAGAATCATTACAATGTAATACATTAATGACTGTAGTGCAAGTGGGAGACTGAAGGAAATATGCCCTAGAGGCAATAATAAAGTTGTTATTTATATTTCCTTATATCATGATTAATGTTTATTATTGATGCTAGAATTGTATTAACCGGAAACTTAGTACATGCGTGAATACATAGACAAAACAGAGTGTCCCTAGTATGCCTCTACTTGACTAGCTCGTTAATCAAAGATGGTTATGTTTCCTGACCATAGACATGTGTTGTCATTTGATGAACGGGATCACATCATTAGAGAATGATGTGATGGACAAGACCCATCCATTAGCTTAGCATTACGATCGTTTAGTTTTATTGCTATTTCTTTCTTCATGACTTATACATATTCCTCTTACTATGAGATTATGCAACTCCCGAATACCGGAGGAACACCTTGTGTGCTATCAAACGTCACAATGTAACTGGGTGATTATAAAGATGCTCTACAAGTGTCTCCGAAGGTGTTTGTTGAGTTGGCATAGATCGAGATTAGGATTTGTCACTCCGAGTATCGGAGAGGTATCTCTGGGTCCTCTCGGTAATGCACATCATTGTAAGCCTTGCAAGCAACATAACTAATGAGTTGGTCGTGGCATGATGCATTACGGAACGAGTAAAGAGACGTGGTGGTAATGAGATTGAACTAGGTATAATGATACCGACAATCGAATCTCGGGCAAGTAACATACCGATGACAAAGGGAATAACGTATGTTGTTATGCGGTTTGACCGATAAAGATCTTCGTAGAATATGTAGGAACCAATATGAGCATCCAGGTTCCGCTATTGGTTATTGACCGGAGATGTGTCTCGGTCATGTCTACATAGTTCTCGAACCCATAGGGTCCGAACGCTTAACGTTCGATGACGATTTGTATTATGAGCTATGTGTTTTGGTAACTGAAGTTTGTTCGGAGTCCCGGATGAGATCATGAACATGACGAGGAGTCTCGAAATGGTCGAGAGGTAAAGATTCATATATTGGAAGGTTGTATACGGACACCGGAATGGTTCTGAAGTGGTTCGGGGATTTATCAGAGTATCGGGAGGCTATCGGAACCCCCCGGAGAAAGTCCCAAGCCCAATCCGAATTGGACCAGAGGTGGGGGGGCGCGGCCCCCCTTTCCTTCTCCCTCTCCCCCTATTTCCCCTTTCCCCTCTCCGTTGGAAGGAAGGGGGAGCCGACTAGGACTAGAAGTCCTAGTAGGACTCCCCCCACTTGGCGCGCCCCTAGGGGCCGGCCGGCCTCCCCTCCCCACCTTTATATACGTGGGCAGGGGCACCCCAAAGACACAACAGTTATTCTCTTAGCCGTGTGCGGTGCCCCCCTCCATAGTTTACTCCTTTGGTCATAGCATCGTGGTGCTTAGGCGAAGCCCTGCGCGGATCACGTCACCACGCCGTCGTGCTCACAGAACTCTCCCTCGACCCTCTGTTGAATCAAGAGTTTGAGGGACGTCATCGAGCTGAACGTGTGCTGAACACGGAGGTTCGTACTTTCGGTACTTGGATCGGTTGGATCGTGAAGATGTTCGACTACATCAACCGCGTTAACCTAACGCTTCCGCTTTCGGTCTACGAGGCTAAGTGGACACACTCTTCCCCTCTCGTTGCTATGCATCTCATAGATAGATCTTGTGTGATCGTAGGAATTTTTCGAAATTGCATGCTACGTTCCCCAACATTGTCTTGACCATATCACATCACAACATGCCTTGCAAAAACAAGTTAGACGTCCTCTACTTTGTTGTTGCAAGTTTTACGTGGCTGCTATGGGTTCTAGTATGAATCGTTCTTACATACGCATCAAAACCACAATGATATTTCGCCAAGTTTGCTGTTTTAACCTTCAACAAGGACCGGTCGTAGTCAAATTCGATTCAACTAAAGTTGGAGAAACAGACACCCGCCAGCCACCTTTATGCAAAACAAGTTGCATGTCTGTCGGTGGAACCGGTCTCATGAAAGTGGTCATGTAAGGTTGGTCCGAGCCGCTTCATCCAACAATACCGCCGAATCAAAATAAGACGTTGGTGGTAAGCAGTATGACTATGATAGCCCACAACTCTTTGTGTTCTAGTCGTGCATATCATCTACGCATAGACCTGGCTCGGATGCCACTATTGGGAACGTAGCATGCAATTTCAAAAAAATCCTACGATCACGCAAGATCTATCTAGGAGATGCATAGCAACGAGAGGGGGAGAGTGTGTCTACGTACCCTCGTAGACCGAAAGCGGAAGCATTTACTTAATGCGGTTGATGTAGTCGAACGTCTTCTCGATTCAACCGACCAAGTACCGAACGTATGGCACCTCCGAGTTCTGCACACGTTCAGCTCGATGACGTCCCTCGAACTCTTGATCCAACAAAGTGTCAAGCGAGAGTTTTATCAGCACGACGGCGTGGTGATGGTGATGGTGAAGTGATCCGCGCAGGGCTTCGCCTAAGCACTACGACAATAAGACCGGAGGAGCAAACTGTGGAGGGGGCGCCGCACACGGCTTGGAACAATTGATGTGTGTTAGAGGCGCCCCCCGCCCCTGTATATAAAGGAGGGAGAGGGGAGGAGGCCGGCCTAGGCGCGCCCCAAGTGGGAGGAGTCCCACTAGGGCTCCTAGTCCAATTCGGTCGCCCTTTCCTTTTACCGGAAGGGGAAAGGGGGAAGGAGAGGGAGGAGGAGAAGGAAAGGGGGGCGCCGCCCCCTCCCCTTGTCCAATTCAGACTCCTTCCCTTGGGGGGCGCCACCCCTTGTGGGCTGCCTTGCCTCCCTCCTATGGCCCATATGGCCCATATCTTCCCCCGGGGGGTTCCGGTAACCCCCCAGTACTCTGATACGTACCCGATACATTCCGAAACACTTCCGGTGTCCGAATACTATCGTCCAATATATCAATATTTACCTCTCGAGCATTTCGAGACTCCTCGTCATGTCCGTGATCTCATCCGGAACTCCGAACAATCTTCGGTCACCAAAACACATAACTCATAATACAAATCGGCATCGAACGTTAAGTGTGCGGACCCTACGGGTTCGAGAACTATGTAGACATGACCGAGACACCTCTCGGGTCAATAACCAATAGCGGAACCTGGATGCTCATATTGGTTCCTACATGCTCTAAGAAGATCTTTATCAATCAAACCATAATGACAACATACGTCATTCCCTTTGTCATCGGTATGTTACTTACCGGAGATTCGATCGTCAGTATCTTCATACCTAGTTCAATCTCGTTACCGACAAGTCTCTTTACTCGTTCTATAATACATCATCCCGCAACTAACTCATTAGTCGCATTGCTTGCAAGGCTTATCACGATGTACATTACCGAGAGGGCCTAGAGATACCTCTCCGATACTCGGAGTGACAAATCCTAATCTCAATCTATGCCAACCCAACAAACACCTTCGGAGATACCTGTAGAGCATCTTTATAATCACCCAGTTACGTTGTGACGTTTGATAGCACACAAGGTATTCCTCCGGTATTCGGGAGTTGCATAATCTCATAGTCAAAGGAATATGTATAAGTCATGAAGAAAGCAATAGCAATAAAACTTAACGATCATTATGCTAATCTAACGGATGAGTCTTGTCCATCACATCATTCTCCTAATGATGTGATCCCATTCATCAAATGACAACACATGTCTATGGTTAGGAAACTTAACCATCTTTGATTAGCGAGCTAGTCTAGTAGAGGCATACTAGGGACACTGTGTTTTGTCTATGTATTCACACATGTATAAATTTTTCGGTTAATACAATTCTAGCATGAATAATAAACATTTACCTTGATATAAGGAAATATAAATAACAACTTTATTATTGCTCTGGGGCATATTTCTTTCAGTTCTTTGTGTTGGATTGAGTATTGTGAATCTGAAATTGTGTGATGCATATCGTATAATCAACTCACGAATACTCATGGTGATAGCAGCCGGGTGTTGGGTCACTGACATGCAGGCCATGTACCCAAAGAGCCCACACGTCAGTGGAAGAACAACGTGGTGTCCTACGTCAGAGTCGAGGGTGCCACTCGCTGCACACCCCGCTGAACACGCCTCCATGCCGCATTCAAACGCCTCCATGAAACTCGCCCGTGTGGAAGCCGAGAAACCCACTCTGGATACACGTTCATTCATGACCGGGCCGGCATTAAAAGAAACGCCGGTCGAGCTCCTGCCGTCCGCCGTATATTTAATCTCCTATTTAAACAAGGCCAAACGCCGGCCAAGAATCGCATACCTCCGCCGCTCCTCTATCTCCTCCTTCACCATTTTGTCCACTCTTACAATGGCTTACAAAGAGTAGTTATTCCGCATCCAAGCCGTCTGGGTGGCCTGCCGAGCCCGCCGGATACGAGCTATGCAGCTCGCTGATCCACCTCCCTCCCCTCGCCCGACGGAGCCAGTTGCCGCCCCAAGCCGGCGCGCGGTTCAGCAACTCGCCGCTCCATGCCAGCTCGACGAGGAGCGGCGCATGGGCATCGTTGCTGCCGTCCACGCCGCCGCCTCGTACCGCGTCTCCCGTTTCTGTGGCTGAGACTCCCATGCCGGCGGCCATGCCATGCAAGCAGCGACAGAAGCCGGGTGCGCGGAGAGCGACGAGTCGGTGGCCAGCGCCTCCGCGTCCGCCGCCATCATCGAGGAGAAGTAGAACACGGGAGGCCGCTGCCGCTTGGGTCCCATGAAGGCCACTGTGGAGGCGACGCCGGCATACACAGCAGGTGTCTTGCCGGATCCTTTTGTTGTGAGGACCTTCGTCGACCCCGCATGGGCTCTACGGAAGCGGGGAAGCCCCCTTCCACCATCATCTTCGGCATCAGCCAATGATATCAGTTGGACAGTGGGGAAGTGAGTCGTCCTTTGCGCTGAAGCATATATCTCCGGAGCTCCCGGCAGTCCGGTGATCATGCTGCCGGACATGCGGAACACAAATCGATCGGCGGGCGACCATTTAGGCCCGGTATTATATACCTGTGCTGTCCAGAACTAGCACCGCATAGTTCATTTGAATGTAATCAAATCCGTCATGTTTGTATGAAAATCCGGTATCTTATATGATTTCCGTCGTTGTTTATATGAAATATTGCCGTGTTTGCGTGAATTTCATCCGGTTGGTTGAGTTGCTGTCATAATGTGTGCGGCTACGGTTGGATGGCGTAATTTGCGGGCCGCCTGTCGGTCTGCGGGTGGCTCGGGCGGCGTGGTGGGACAAAAAGAACACAGCTCGTGCGAGCTCGTCTCCAACGTGCGCGCTGGAGGATGCGTGAGCACCCGAGCCATTCCTCGTTCATCGGTGGCAAAGGCACCGGTGGACAAAAGGGTCGCCAATATTTTGGCTACCTCGGGCAAGATCCAAACAGCCCCTCCCAACAGATTCAAATCCCTCGTTCGCCGTGGAATTTTGCCATGTGTTGTTTTCATGGACTAGCAAGATGCCCGTGCATTGCACGGAACATCAAGATGCATTTTTATTTATAAAACACCTGTTGTGATTGACCCATGCAGGAGTAATCCCATTTTGTAAAAACTAATGATATCTCGAGAATTTTATCGGATAAATGGTATCTCGAGAATTTTATCGGACTCCATTTTTGTATACAAGGCCAGAAACCCATATTACAGGTACCAAGGCAAAAATTAATGTCTTCTAAGTCAATGTTGCAAGCCACCTTGTTTCCTTGTTTGCCGTGTAAATTAATGTGTATTCTTCTCTTTCATGCACATCAAGCCAATGCTCACACTCCCGCATGCATGCAAGGGATAATTAATGTCCTCCTTTGCAAGTACTACGAGGCAAACACCATTAATATTGCATCAATTAGTGTTAGTGGCCTTGTATATCTGCAAATTGTAATTTTGATAGTGGCCTTGTATATAAAAATGGAGGGAGAAAGATGAGAGATAAGGTGAGGAGGAGGAGTGGGGCGTGGTGGTGACTGGTGGTCGGACTGGGCGGAGGCATGGGGATGGACCGTGCATTATGTCTAGGTTTGTATCTCTCTCACACACACCCACGTAGGTGGGGGACGTGCACAAAGAGAAGAGGTGCACGCACGGCGCACGTACTCCCGTCTCTTTCCCAACCACACCCGCGCGGGTACACGGTGGAGCTCATTTCTGTACGAAAAGGCAGCCCACGTGGTAATTTGACCGTGTACTGGTTGTCCACTTGGTGGAGGGAGGATCGTCTACAACGGGTGAACAAACAAATTGCAACTTGACGCGTTATGTTAAAAAAGAGGCAAACCATGTGGGGCCTACCTTAGAGGCAAGGCTCTATACACTGGAGTACTTTTGATGTGTCCCGTCAACTCGCAGAACGAGGAGAAGCTTGCTTAGTACACCATCTCTGAGGGAGTCCTGGATTAGGGGGTCCTCGGACAGCCGGACTATATACTTTAGCCGGACTGTTGGGCTATGAACATACAAGATTGAAGACTTCGTCTCGTGTCCGGATGGGACTCTCCTTGGCGTGGAAGGCAAGCTTGGCAATACGGATATGTAGATCTCCTCCCTTGTGACCGACTCTGTGTAACCCTAGCCCCCTCTGGTGTCTATATAAACCGGAGGGTTTAGTCCGTAGGACAACAACAATCATACCATAGGCTAGCTTCTAGGGTTTAGCCTCTACGATCTCGTGGTAGATCAACTCTTGTAATACTCATATCATCAAGATCAATCAAGCAGGAAGTAGGGTATTACCTCCATTGAGAGGGCCCGAACTTGGGTAAACATCGTGTCCCCCGCCTCCTGTTACCATCCGCCTTAGACGCACAGTTTGGGACCCCCTACCCGAGATCCGCCGGTTTTGACACCGACATTGGTGCTTTCATTGAGAGTTCCACTGTGCCGTCACCACAAGGCTTGATGGCTCCTTCGATCATCGGCAACGATGCAATCCAGGGTGAGGTTTTCCTCCCCGTACAGATCTTCGTATTCGATGGCTTCGTACTGTGGGCCAACTCGCTTGGCCATCTGGAGCAGATCGAGAGCTACGCCCCTGGCCATCAGGTCAGGTTTGGAAACTTGAACTATACTGCCGACATCCGTGGAGACTTGATCTTCGTTGGATTCGAGCCCATGTCAGGTGCACCGCACAATCACGACGGGAATGACTTAACTCTGCCGTCGGACAGTGTTCGGGAGATCACACCTGCAACCACTCCGGCCCTCAATCCGGAACAAATTGCGCCATCTGAGGACGGGTGGATGGACCCCGCCACGGAGGCCGCACACTCAGTGGCGATAGAGCCGAATACTGACTTCACCTCCTACGAGTCCCGTGTTGCCGAACCGTTGGATTCGTCCCCGGCCATGGGCTCCGAGCCGCCTGCGTCCGTGCCTATCGAATCCGATTGGGCACTGATCATGGAGTTTACCTCCGCGGATATCTTTCAGCACTCGCCCTTTGGCGACGTGCTAAACTCGTTGAGGTCTCTCTCTCTGTCAGGAGACCCTTGGCCGAACTATGTCCGGCTAGAATGGGATGCGGACGACGAAGAAATTCGCTCCCCACCCACCACCCACTTAGTAGCCACTGTCGATGATTTAACAGACATGCTCGACTTCGGCTCCGAAGACATCGACGGTATGGATGACGATGCAGGAGACGAGTAGGAACCACCGCCCACAGGGCGCTGGACTGCCACCTCATCATATGCCATATACATGGTGGACACCCCCAAAGAAGGCGATGGCGATAAGACAGCGGAGGATAACCCCTCCAAGAAGCAATCCAAGCACTGACGACAGCGGTGCCGCTCTAAGTCCCGCCATAGCAAAAACAGCGATACCGGCACAAGAGAGAATAACACTCCGAATAGTGCCGAAGACGACGACAATCCCCTGCAGCCAGACCTCGAGCGGGAAGACGAACAAGCTAGTCCGCCGGAACAGGCAGCAGACGGAGAATCAGAGGATGACAATTACATGCCTCTCTCCAAAGACGAGGTGAGCCTCGGCGACAAAAAATTTATCGTGCCTAAGGATCCCGTCGAGCAGGAGCGCTTCAAGCGCCGGCTTATAGCCACAGCAAACAGCCTGAAGAAAAAGCAACAACAGCTTCGAGTTGATCAAGATCTGCTAGCGGACAGATGGACTGAAGTCCTTGCGGCTGAGGAATACGAAATCGAACGCCCAACCAAGAGTTACCCAAAGCGCAGGTTGCTACCCCAACTGGAGGAGGAAGCATCAGAACCCACCTTACCAGCGTATGATGCGGCTGACCGGCCACCTCGTGGCCGAGACAGAGGGGCATATCAGCCCGAAGTCCAGCCCGCACCCCGTCGCCAGACGAACAAAAACACCAAGGCCGGAGGCAACACGTGGGACCTGCGAGACGTATTGGAAAACAAAGCAGGACATACAAGATCGATCTACGGATCACGGGGTCGCGCCCCAACGCGTGACGGTGATCGTCACGCCGGATACACTAAAAGCAAGTCCGGCCGGGCCGAACACAGCAGACAAGACTCGTATGAATTGCGTCGTGACATAGCCAGACACAGAGGCGCCGCACACCCCCTATGCTTCACCGATGAAGTAATGGATCATGAATTCCCATAAGGGTTTAAACCCGTGAACATTGAATCATATGATGGTACTACAGACCCCGCGGTATGGATAGAAGATTTCTTCCTCCACATTCACATGGCCCGCGGGGACGATCTACACGCCATCAAGTATCTCCCACTAAAACTCAAAGGGCCGGCTCGGCATTGGCTGAATAGCTTGCCGGCAAACTCCATCGGAAGATGGGAGAGCCTGGCAGATGCATTCCTGGACAATTTCCAGGGCACTTATGTGCGACCGCCGGATGCTGACGATTTAAGTCATATAACTCCGCAGCCAGGGGAATCGGCCAGGAAATTCTGGACCCGGTTCCTAACTAAGAAGAACCAAATTGTTGACTGTCCGGGTGCAGAGGCCTTAGTGGCATTTAAGCATAACATCCGTGACGAGTGGCTCGCCCAGCACCTCGGTCAAGAGAAGCCAAAATCCATGGCAGCCCTCACAACACTTATGACCCACTTTTGTGCGGGCGAAGATAGCTGGTTGGCTCGTAGTAACAACACAGCAAGCAAACCTGGCTCATCAGAGGCCAGGGATAGCAATGGCAAACCACGACGCAACAAACACAAGCGCCGCAAACATGGTGAAAATGCCGAAGACACGACAGTTAATGCCGGGTTTAGTGGCTCAAAGTCCGGTCAGCGGAAAGGGCCCCTCAAAAACAACAATTCGGGTCCGTCCAGTCTGGACCGCATACTCGATCGTCAATGCCAAATTCATGGCACCCCAGGGACGCCTGCCACCCATACTAACAGAGAATGCTGGGTCTTCAAACAAGCCGGCAGGGCAGGCGCCAAAAACAATAAAGAGGGGTCTCAAAGCGATGATGGCGACGAAGAGCCCAGATCACCGAACACAGGAGGGCAAAAGAAATTTCCCCCGCAAATCCAAACAGTGAACGTGGTAAACACCACCCAAATTCCCAAACCGGACCCGACCCCTAGGGATGCCGACTTAACGGAACCAGCCGTCCCACAATATAAACTAGGGCCGGTCACCTTCAACCACACAGATCATCCGGTCAACGCCAATCAGGGCAATCCAGCCGCACTAGTCCTTGACCCAATAATTAACGGGTTCCACCTCACACGAGTCCTTGTGGACGGGGGCAGCAGTCTAAACCTGCTTTATCAGGACATAGTGCGCAAGATGGGCATCGATCATTCGATGATCAAACCCACTACAGCCACTTTCAAAGGCATTATACCAGCTGTGGAAGCCAGTTGTACAGGCTCCATTGCCCTCGAGGTAATCTTTGGATCACCAGGCAATTACCGCACCGAAGAGTTAACCTTCGAAATCGTCCCCTTCCGCAGTGATTATCAGGCACTGCTCGGACGAACCACGTTCGCTCGATTTAACGCGGTTCCACATTACGCCTACCGTAAGCTCAAGATGCCCAGTCCACGCGGCGTCATCACAGTTAAGGGCAAGGCCGACCTTTCCTCCGGCAGCAACAAGTACACCGCTGCCTTAACAGCAGAAGCAACGAGCAGCACCTTGCAGCCGAACCTCGAGTCGATGGCCAGGCTCGCGGATACCGCCAATGGACTTCGAACTACTTCGCGGCAGCACAGCCCGGCTCGTCCAGAGTTCAATTAAGCACTCCGGCGAAGGCCAAGATAGGCCGTATACAGCGGCTCAACCGCTCTCCGGCACACAAACATTTCTTACATTTCGTTTGCAGGCTCACCTTTGCGTCGACCAGGACGGGCAATATGGAGGCAGCCCGAACGCGCGAGGGAATCCTTAGATGTTCCCCACGATGACCATCCGACTATACTCCGGATCTGCACGCAGCTTCGTCCTCCCTGGTCTCAGCAGGTGCCACAGTCATATTTCTTTTCCATTATTACCTGTCTTATACGCATCAACGTACTATTCAAATAAAATATGTGGATTTGTATGACGCTTCTCTGCTGTCATTTCTTATTAAAACTCTTTTGTCGAGTGGCATCTGTACGCCGCGATATGCCTTTAAACGTGCCATGGGCTTCGTTTTACCCACAGTACGGCAATAAAGTCCGAACACCTTCGTGGAAATTCGGCACCCCGAACTTATAGCATTATATGCATCAGCTCCGAATCATGTCTTGGGTCAATAGTTGGGTTTGCCTGGCTCCCATGTTTTGGTACGTTACATTCCGCTATATCGGCTAAGGTAGCACTGGGAGAACTACTGCGATTGTGTCCCGGTTCTTCCGGACGAGCACCTCAGTAGAGAAAGCCGAAAACTGACTGTCATGATACGACGAGAGCTGGTCAGCTGTTCGAGAGGTCATAAAATCTTTAAGGATTTCTCCCGCATAATGCCATAACCAATGCAGCATGCGATGGATCGTTTTTTTCTCCGATCAGGTGCTTGTAGAGCCCCTAGTACGGTATTCCGAACACCAGGGGCTGCGCCTACCTTACTAAAGCTCTTATGGCTAAGTGAGAGTGATAAAGGCCTATAGTCCGATTGCCTGGTTCGTTGTGTTGAGCACCTCCTTCAAAGGACCCAAAAATGGGACAAAGAGTGCTCAGGTTTATCCCGAACACCCCCGTACTTCTTACGTGGGGGCAGAAGCCGACGTCTGGCCAACTCTCAGGTTTAACATATAAAACGGCCGCACAGGAGGGTAAACTTTTATATAACAGGAAATAAATAGTATAAATGACCCTGTTCAGACATTTACAAAGGACGACAGGATTCGCATTCATGGAAATATAATGTCCTTGGTGCATAGCTCCGCTGCAAGGTAGGAACCTTTAAGGACATTTTCATAATATAATTCGGGCTTGCGGTGCTCCTTCCCCTCTGGCGGCCCCTCGGTCATCAGCTTCTCAGCATCCATCTTCCCCAGTGCACCTTTGCGCGGGCGAAGGCCATTCGCGCACCCTCTATGCAGACCGACCGCTTGATGACATCAAGTCGGGGGCAAGCGCTTACAAGCCGCTTCACGAGCCCGAAGTAGCTGCTTGGAATCGGCTCGGCGGGCCATAGCCGGATAATCAAATCCTTCATGGCTAGTTCTGCCGCCTTATGTAGTTCGATCAGCAGTTTCAGTTGATCGGCAAAAGGCACCGGATAATTCGGTGCCAAATACTGCGACCAGAAGAGCTTATCCGCAGTGTTCCTTTCTTCGGCCCGGTAGAATTGGGCGGCATCCGCTATGCTATGGGGCAGCTCCACAAACACCCCTGGAGAAATCCGAATTCAAAATCATAAACATAATCTTCTCCTCGAAAATTTGCTTTACAAGGAAAAAGCCTTACCCGCCGCGATCTTCCTCGCCTCTTGGATCCCCTGCAAGGCGCTTTGGGTTTCCTCCCGGGCATTGCTCGTGGCCTGATGCGCCTTGGTGAGTTCGGATTCTTTCTCCGTTAAACTCTGCTCCAAGGTCTCGCATTTCTTCACGGCCTGTTGCAGCTCCTGCTCAGCTTTAATAACCCTGGCCTCGCACTTCTCACGGAGGGCCTGCTCTGCAGCTGCCTTTTCCTCGGCCTTGGCCACGGCCTTCTTAAGAGCCTCGACTTCGGTCATCATCCCTAGAGAAAATCAGGGAACATATTCTATAATACTGGAAATTTGATCGCACTAAAAGCGAACAAAACTTTTGCATACCCTGTTTATCTCCCAACTGCATTTTCAACTGGCCAAGTTCTTCTTTGGCTCGCTCCAGACTTTGATTCAGTCCGGAGATTTCCGCAGTATGGGAGGCAGCAGCCGCCATAGACGCCTGCTTATAACAGAAGAGAAATAGATGTCATTCAATGAGTCTTCCTTCGAACATAAATTTGATCCTCTGTCCAGTTTCTTCTTTCACCGAACAGTGTATCAGGGGCTACTATCCATACTATGACACTCTTCGAAAAACATACCTCAAAACCTTTTATAAGGCTGATACAGGCTCCATTCAGTCCACTCTCAGCAGACTGAATCTTCTCAATCACCGCACCCATAAGGGCACGGTGTTCATCGATGATGGAGGCGCTCTTCAGCGCCACCAACAAAGCATCTGACGCCTCTGGTTGGATAGAGGTTGCCGGTATACCCCCTCCAGCTGAGAGAGGCTGCCTGCTTGATTCCGGAGCCGTATTGGTCTCCGGAACTGCATCCGGCTGGGAGCCGAATTCAAGATGGCCCCCGCCGTCAGCTCCCATGGGAATTTGCTCCCCCATGTGTCCGGCCCCTGAAGTTTGACCTCCAGGCGCCGCCTTCACGGTCTTTCCCTCTCCTCCTTGGCCGGGGTCCCTCTGGGACGAAGCCTCGGTGGTATTCGCCTGTTCGAAGGAAGGGGCCTTTGGGGGCGTCCTGCTTTCCATAGCATCCGAGCTCAGCGAATCCTCTGATGAGGATTGTTCGGTACGGGACCCCGCTGGACTACAAAACATATGGCTCAGGTTAAAATATTACGCCATGATGAGTCTGGACGCGTAAACATGTTCGGACTGTGTATACTCACGGGTTCACCAGGGGCTGGGCCCTGGGATCCCACGCCGGGCCGCTATCGACGGCGGCAGCGGACTCCTCCGGAAGAGGAGCTTTTCCCCTTTTGGGCGACTCGGCCTCCAAGTGTGTGGAGGCCGTCCTCTTCTTTCTTTCCCCCGCAGGGGATTCATCTTCTTCCTCCTCCTCGTCCTCTTCGGAGGCGGAATGGGCATCAGAGCCTTCGGATATTGTATCCGAAGTGCCGTGGTGACGAAGGCCGACCCGGGTCTTCTTGGCCCCCTTCTCGGCCGTCTTCTTCGGCACCTTGTAAGGCGCCGGGACCAGCATCTTCGTCAGAAGTGGGACGGCCGGTTCTTCATGCAGCGGGGCCGGACAATGGATCCGCTCTGCCTTCTTCGTCCAGCTCTAGGAGGATTATGGAAAACACATTAAGCGCTTCCCTTGGGTTATGCGGACATAAAGTGTGATTACTTACCGAACTTGCAGGGCGGGATAGTTGGTACCCGCGGTCTTCGGCGGAGTCCGGCCACGATTTGCTGTTCTTGAAAAGCACCTTCCAGATGTCCTTGTGCGAGGAGCCGAAAAGCCCTCGCAAGGTTTGGTGCTTGGCCGGATCGAATTCCCATAGATTGCAAGTCCGGTGTTGACAAGGCGGGATCCGTCAAACTAACATCATCTGGACCATATTGACGAGTTCAATGTTCTTGTCTCCCATATCTTTAACGCGTGTCTGGAACACTGATAATTCATCGGACGAGGACCAGTTCAGGCCCTTCTTGACCCAGGATGTAAGCCGCAGGGGGGTACCGGATCGAAACTCGGGAGTAGCGGCCCATTCCGTGACGCGCGGCTCGGTGATGTAAAGCCACTGCTGTTGCCACTCCTTGACGGAATCGTTAAAGGTGCATGTTGGCCATGCAACGTTGGGCATCTTGCTCACCATAGCGCCCCCACACTCGGCGTGCTCGCCACCCACTACCTTGGGCTTCACATTAAAAATCTTCAGCCATAAGCCAAAATGTGGCAAGATGCGGAGAAAAGCCTCGCACACGACAATGAATGTTGAGATGTTGAGGAAGGAATTAGGGGACAGATCGTGAAGATCGATCCCATAATAATACATGATGCCGCGAACGAACGGGTGGAGGGGAAACCCTAGCCCACAGACAAAGTGAGGGAGGAATACAACCCTCTCGTGGGGTTCCGGGGTGGGGACGATCTGTCCCGCCGTCGAGAGATGATGGCTGATTTTCTTGGCCAGATACCCGGCCTCCCGAAGCTTTTTGATATCCTTCTCCCGGACGGTAGAGGCCATCCATTTGCCTCCTGCTCTAGATCCGGACATTTTCGGAAAGCCTTTGTGGGCAGAGAAGATGAACGCTTGGGCGCTAGAGCTTGGGCGGAGGGGAATGGATCGGGAAGAAGAAAGCGTGGGTGCGAAAGGGAGTCCTTATCCCCTTATAAAGGCAGCAGGGATTCTGCGCCTCCCCACTTGCCTGGTAAAACCACTTATTCCCCAAGCGCCGTAATTGATGGCGCGGTTGGGTTACCCACACCCGTTTTGATGAGATTCCCGTGATAAGGGGACACGATCTCTACTTCGACAAGACGTGCCAAGAAAACCGCCTCGCAATATGTGCAGTAGCTGGTTGAGAAAAATGGTTCGAATAATGACTGGGGTGTGGTGTGATGTCGTGCTGCCAAATGTGTCAGCAGATTAGATCTGTGGAAATATTATTCTCTCTACGGTGGTATGTGGAATTTGTTTGCAGAGCCGGACACTATCCTTGTGTTCAAAATCTTCTATGGAGTATTCGGAGGAAGAACCCGCCTTGCAATGCCGAAGACAATCTGCGCGCTGGACTCATCGTCATTGAAGCCTGGTTTAGGGGCTACTGAGGGAGTCCTGGACTAGGGGGTCCTCGGACAGCCGGACTATATACTTTAGCCGGACTATTGGGCTATGAACATACAAGATTGAAGACTTCGTCCCGTGTCCGGATGGGACTCTCCTTGGTGTGGACGGCAAGCTTGGCAATACGGATATGTAGATCTCCTCCCTTGTAACCGACTCTGTGTAACCCTAGCCCCCTCCGATGTCTATATAAACCGGAGGGTTTAGTCCGTAGGACAACAACAATCATACCATAGGCTAGCTTCTAGGGTTTAGCCTCTACGGTCTCGTGGTAGATCAACTCTTGTAATACTCATATCATCAAGATCAATCAAGCAGGAAGTAGGATATTACCTCCATCGAGAGGGCCCGAACCTGGGTAAACAGCGTGTCCCCCGCCTCCTGTTACCATCCGCCTTAGACGCACAGTTCGGGACCCCCTACCCGAGATCCGCCGGTTTTGACACCGACAGTCTCCCCCGCCCACGGGCGCGGTGGCTCGCAGGATGACGTGAAGCTTGCTTACTAGTAGTAGTATTGTATGCCTTACGCCCGCTCCCTCGCCCACGCGCACGGTGGCTCGCAGGACGAGGAGAAAATTTTACTACTCCCTCCGTTTACTCCTCGTCCCTACTACCTTGGTTAGAGAGATTATCATATTGTTTGGAATATATATGTCCTTTAGTACTCCCTCCATTTACTTATACAAGGCTACTATAAAAAAATACATTTTGCATCTATACAAGGCCCCAAATAGTAATCGAGACAAAAGTTACTACTCCCTCCTTTCCAGTTTATGGCTCAATTTCAAAATCTCTCCAACCAAGGTAGACGGTGAGTGGTCAAATTAATTTTGTACCCCTAGTTTGCACAAGTAATTAGTATGCTCGTTTTTCTCAAGAAGTTATGTTTACCGAGGCATTAATTAGAACGAATGCATGAATGACCACTAAATTTCCATGAACTTCTACATGCATTGGTGAGTTTTCTCTTGACACTGCTTGCATCAGGTGATCTAACGCACCTCGAAATCCAACATGTGATGGTACTCCTACTAGTAGTAGAATTGAGACTTATAAAACGGAAAAACAAATGTTTTTAAGATGAGCCCTATAAACCCTAGTGGGTACGTACTCTGTAAAATCAGATTTTCCCAAAACTAAGTCGCTCAACCTTTATTTGCTTGTTTCCCTTCCTGCCTCCTTGCCTCAAATAGACTATGCCGAACTCCCCTGCCTGCCGCGCGGGAAAAGACCCACCCTCGCCTTTCTTTAGTCCGGGTTTGTATCGATGGATCGCGCAAAGCAGCAAAAACCCAAGCCGTGTCTTGTACTCCTCCATCGACGCTCGCTTTCATGAATTCTGTACTTCCTGTCGCCGACATGTGGGACATATAGCAACCGGGTCGACGTGTCAAGCACCAAATAACAGTGCAGAACAGCAGGGGGACGCACCCCAGTCGTACATCCCCTGTAGTAGTAATGAGCAATGAGACGTCAAATCACAATGTCGCACCTTCCCAGACGGACGAAGCAACCATTATTTCACACTTCGGTTCGCCATCATCTCAAACCACGTAGTATTGCTTCTGCCTCAAGAGGGACACGTGCATCGCCTTGGTATATCATGACACGTGGGACCGCATGACAGGCCATGCTCCCCCGTCGATCGCTCGGTAAAATCACCTCATTTTTACTATACTTCCTCCGTATCGGTTTACATGGCATGCACGTCGTTCTAGGTTGATAATTTAACTGGCTATATATGTGATGAACAGTATATGTTTAGAAACTACATCCGCTTAATAATCCAATGATATACTTTTTGTGACATAGTAACTCATATTTAGTTAGTCAAATGGATGACCTAGAACTACGTGCACGCCCTATAAACCGAGACGCCTAAAAAACGAGACGGAGAGGGTAGTTCAGTACGTATCTTTTTAGATCAATATAGTCGGGATTCACCAAGGAGCAAAACCAAGTGGTAGGTTGCACCTGTCGTGTTGGCGTAGCAACTCAAGCAGGGTCAGTCCGCACATGAAATGGCGACACACTTAACAGGACCCCTTTGGCCGACATGTGGCTCATCCACCGTCTTGTTCCACGTGCGATGCACCAAATTACAGTTCGGAGCAGCGGTTGGAATTGGAGGCACCCCGGTCGTAGCGCCGCAGTAGTAGAAAATGAGCGATGAGGGGTCAAATCACAAAGCCCCACCTTTCCCGCATTAAGCTGGACGGACGAAGCAACCATCATTTCACTCTAGGGCGCAAGAGCATAAAGAAAAGAGAAAACCAATGATGCGTGCAGCAGCTACCTAGGGCACCCTAGGGTAGGGGTCTCCACTACAGATCCTTTTTTTGAAAGCGCCTCCACTACAAATCGGCTTCTCCCTCGTCCTCTTGAAGAAAACCGATGATGCGTGCGGCGGTAGGGTTTGTAGGAGTACTACTACGGCGTGCGGGGCCACGTCGTAGTAAATGGGAGAGGGATTGAGTTCGAGTCGACGCCTTAAATATGTGTGGGCCGCTTGGTTTTAGGGGAACGAGGCAACATTTTGGGTTCGGGGACCAGTGGAGATATAGTATGTACAAAAAATTGTGGACGTAGGTTCGACCGAAAGGCAATGATGCATGGGCCCTGCATTTTGATATACCCGGGGCCGCGTGAAATTTGCTACTCTACTCAAAACTAGTAAGGTACACATGCATTGAACGCATGAGATTTCGAAACCAAATTATGAATAAATACACACTATAGCATGTAAAGCTTTGAGTCATATATGCATGATGTAGATGTTCGTTTAGTTCTTATAGTTCATCTCATTCAAAATCAATTAGTTTTATAAAAATGTTAAGATTCATGGGGTTGTGCATTGTAAAGCATAAAGTAAAAAACAAATAATGGCAATTCATTTAGAAAAAAAATTCAATTATGATACGGAAGATTCTAGAACAAAGGAGAAGTGCTTGTGTTTTGAGGTTTGTGCATTATGCTTAAGTTCAACCATGGAGTCTTCTAAATTGTACATGTGGCAGATCTGGTGGAATGTTGATGATATCCAACGGCCAGTAGTGCTCGGATTTGCCATCTCTGCACTGTCGGATTAGCTTCATCCAGCGACCATCTTTCAAAGTTATTCACACACTATATAGTTCTTGTGCCATAGTTGCATGTCTTGGAAAAAAGCTACTAGTGGGTTGTACTAGCTATTTAGGAATAGAAGATGTATACATGGAAGTTGTAGGGAAAGAGATGACATGGAGTATCTCAATTCCTATGAGTAGGGATTGGAAAAGAGATGTCATTTGGTTCACATCATAGGAACTTTTCTATTGAATCTAGAGATGACATGTATCTCAATTCCTATGAGGAGGGATTAGATTAGAGATGTAATTTGGTTCATATCATAGGAACTTCTATTGAATATACGCTAATGTTTATTTTCCTTTGAAATTATGGGAGTATAGGAATCCATTCATATGAACCAAGTGGCTCTAAAGCTATAGAAATGATATCATGTTTATTTCCTTTGAAATGTGGAGTATATGAATCTATTCCTATGAACCAATTGGCTCTAAAGGAAAAAATCCTATAAAAATCATATCATATAGAGTTCCTATGATATTCCTCCACACCAAAGGATGGTTGAAATTGTTGCAGGTGATATGATGGTCTTTCTTTGTAGACTCCTCCCCCATCTTTATAGTTACCTCTCGAAGATGAATGAAATGATATATACAGGGTATTCTACATGTGCAATTTGGTACACGAAAACTCAGTAAAAGTTTGCGAGGTTCGAATTTTCAATAAAGCTATATGCACTGCATTTTGGAACGGAGGGAGCATACGGCAGTTGCTAACACTCACATGGAAGATTTGTGTGTAGGAGGAGTGGCTGTTCTGTTAAATGACATGGCAAAACTGACACTGTCGGATGCCGATCTAACGGTTCTTACGGCGTTCGTCAGGAAAAGGCTTGTGGCGAACGTTTGTCGGATAATGTTTTACGGACACATGCATTGCATTGATACGTGCCCCCCTCTCTCTCACGCACATGCACCCTCACGAGTCACGACTCTCCCGAGTCCTCTCGCACCCACCGTCTATCTGCACGTAGACGTCACACACATATGTGCTCTTCACACCCTACCCTCAGAACTTCTAAAAAACAAAAGACGTTGCGCACATTTTATTTTAGCTCACACGTCACACACTTATACTATTACTCTTGTGGCAAACGTTCTTTGGGCATAGTATATTGTACTCTCACGAAGAGAATCGGTGCACGCACGCACTAGTTCTCTCACACCCACTCGCGGGTACACGTAGGAGTGCATATTTTTGAAGCTGGTACAACAAAATCACTCCACTACATATATAAGCAGGAGCCTTAGCGCTTGCTTTACTAGGGTTCCTCTCGTTCACTCTCTCATCCTCTCCAGATCTAAGCAAGACATAGGTGGCCACACTCTCTCTCAGCACACGGCTGGTCACAAATCTGGCCGGACAACCTTGACCGGGGCAGGGGTGTAGGTGCATCGTTTACGCTGTCGTCGGCGGCGAGGGAGGGGACCAACGGGTGCCCGCGCGTCCCGATCGGTGGCCATGTCGTTCTCTTTGAGAGAGCACCGGCTCGGGAGGGCCTCCGACCCCTTCTTCCTCCCTGCGGTATTGTGGCCAAGATGCGGCCTCCCGACGTCGTCTTTGCCACATGCCGACGACCCTCAGGTATATATTCCTTCGAAACCTGCCTTGCTCTACTGCCCCAGCTCCCCACTTGGCTTCGTGTGGATCTTTTTCTACTTCCGTACGCTGTTCCAAAGCCACCTAGACTTTTACTATTATTAGAGGTAAAGCTAGTTCATACAGTCGACTCTAAGAGTTGGTTCAAACAGGGAAGAAAGTGGGAAAGTTGTAGCATGAATCTTGGACTTGGTTCTACGAGGAAACGGGGGAAAGTAGTAGATACTGGCTACCCAACCGGTCTCTTGGTTGAAAAGACGAAGAAATCATGGTGGATGGCGAAGGGTGGGGGTAAGTGGACCTATCTCTTGGTTGAAAAAGGAAAGAAAGTGACGGGTGTTGGGGGACAACGCAAATGAGAATGAGCAGGTCTAGATTTCCTGTGCTCACATAGGAAAATGTCGCCGAGGAGATAAAAAATGGGACAAATGCAGACATGTTGCCTGAGTGTTTGCCGCTCTCGGCAACCACATTTGCCTCACCACTTTATGCCCCTACTGTCACTACGCCCATATCGCCACCGTTAATGTAAAATCACATGAAGCATTAAGCAATACCACCTAATGTCACTATAAGTAATGGTCTAGTGCCGTCGATAAATTGAAGCAATGCCACCACCATTTTATGAAGTGCTTCCATCTTGCTTTATTTCCCATGAATTGTGTTTTTGCAGTTACACTTAAATCTCACACCGCTAACATTGCTTCATCCCAGTGGAACTGCACAAATTTGATTGCACATTTACTGACCATGTGCTACTCTTATGACAGTAATACTAATGCTATTGTTCTGCATGTTAATCTAGTGGCAGTGTTGATGTGATGTGATGCTACTTACTTAAGGACACTTTCATACTCTCAATCTAGTGCCAATTATAACACAACAGATGCTGCTCTTAATCATACGCCACTTCAAATATCTGTCACTGTTTAAATAACCATATTTCGTATTTGCGCAAACAGGGATGTCTGTGTCCATATCGTTTCGGGATGTCTGTCTCCGTATCGTTTCTATCCGCGCAATCAAAAGCACACACCTCAGTTTTAGTAGAACTGCGCAAAATGAGATGGCTATCCCTCGTTGCCGTCGTCTAACCACCCGTCTTCCAGGTATTCCTACATTGGTAGTTACTAGGTAGAATGACCAACGCAATATAAAAGAACTTGATTCGTATGTTTTACTTCCTGATTGCAGTGTAGGGACAAGCGAAAACAACTGCATCCTAGTCCAGAATGCACTTTCTACCAGTTCATCCATGGACCGAGGACTAGCTGGCACGGCTGCACGACGGTTTTTTGGACAGGTGCGCAGACAAGAGGCATTGTGGTCTACTTATTTCTGCAAATAGCGGTGCTTAAATTTAGTGGAATGCACAAGACTTTCAGCTGGTCAGTACACTACATGGTTCAGTTCAGCATTCCAGCTGAGAACACAATTATAATTGGTTATTCTGGAATGAGAGAACCTAACCCTGGATGGTGGCAACAAGAAAAAACCTGAGTGAACTCCAGGAAATTTAAGCCTGCCGGGAGGCCCTTTGCTCAGAGAAGCCTTGCTTGTTTTTTCCTGATTTGTAAACCTTCTCACAACTTTGTCTTTTGCTGTGAACTAGTATATGTTTGTTATGTTCTATGAATCATTGAGATGTATAAAATTGCTTAACTTATGCTTTTCAAGTTTTTTATGAAGCCGAGTTTAATGTGAGTGTTCCACGTGAACGCTGGACTAGCGTGTGAACGTTTGGAATTTGCATTGTGGCCTCAGTTAACTGCATGAACCACTGTAACAAGATACATAGTTGCTTATATGTCAGACAGCAGATTGTTGATTGTTAGCTGGTCGATAGCCTAGTGTTGAAGCGAGCTGAGCCAATGTGCCGTGTTTTGCACAACTGCTTACAAGTGGGGTAGCACCAACAGTATTTACAAGTAATTATGTATACGTCAGCGCACAGTTCTTGAACGAGTACTCTATTTCATCAAAACACACACTGCTCGTATGATAAACCGTGACAACTTAGGTCTTACCATGCCATATTCATGAAAAAAATAGTGAGGACACATCTGTTTCGGCAACAATTACGATGGTTCTCACATGATTCACGGGCACACAAAAGTAGCAACAGCTCCCATAGACGGATTCAAACAGAGTACTAGCCCCAAGGGCTTGATAACAGGCAAGGTTCGGATAATTAGACACAATCCAAACTACTGTTAAACACTAGCTGGGCCAACTATTTCATGCCTCGATCTAATTTGGGCTGGACACAAGATGGACCTTGCCATGAACATCATCGAGGACGTCCGGCAGCAGCTCAATCCTGTGAACCTTCATGAAGACAACCTTGTGGCCTTGCCACTCATAAACTTGTTTGTGGAGGCATGCCACATCATCTTCCTGCGTAAGCTTGACAAGAACAGTATGCCTCACAAACGAAGGAGTAGCTTTGAACTTCTTGTGCTTCAGTACACCCTGGACAACACGCCTTACAATAGTGAGGCTGGAGTACAACTCTTCATTAGTATAAGCGCAAATGGCTTCCAGGATCCAACAGCCTAAAAACTCTATTTTCCCAGTGCGTATATTCAGGTCATCCGCCTCATAGCGAGTGACATGTACAACCACACAATCCTTGTCTGCATCAGGGCTCTAATTGAAACATAAACAAATTTTGAATTACTTTCCAGTATAAGAAACACAAGTTATTTAAACCACTATGTATAGCATGGCATCGAAGCTAATAAATTTTTGCATTATTCATCACCACATACTTAGATGAAAAACCACAATCGAGATCGGCAAAGAAGAAAATCACCTTGGGCAGCTCAGCGGGGGGTGGGGGGCACATCCTCGAAGGGGGAAAACTGCTCCTGCAGTGCCACAGGGGCTGTAACCTCAAACGGGGGGTTGACCATCTCAATAGTGGCGGTGAGCGTATCTGGGGTCGGCTCGGTGGCTGCCTCCATCTTCTTGGAGCTCTCTGTCTCGTGGGGACCAGCCTCCCGCGTCTGCTCCAATATCAGCAGATCTTTGCCTGGTACTCCTTGGTCCATCATGAAACTGACGTATACTAGGAGACCACTGAAAGGAAAACACAATCACAATGACAATGAAACAAAAAAGAGAGTGAGGATCAGTTACTGCTTTGCAAAAGTTCTTTTTTTCTGAACAAAAATATACCAACATCACGGATCCGCTTACCTTCCCTTCGTTGGGAGAGAAGAACAGTGGCAGATGCGAGTGTTGCCTTTCTTGAATACGGTGAGGGAGAAGGGGATTCAGCGAAGAGTGAAATGATGGTTTCTTCGTCCGTCAAACTTAGACTGCGGGGAGGTGGGGTTTTGTGATACGACGACTCGTTACTGCCGCGCTACGACCGGGGTGACTCTCCGCCTGCATACTGCCTTCTAATTTGGTGGATGGCATTTGGGCCCGCGCGCTGCATGGCCCGCATGTCGGTGAACAAAAGTATAACGGCATTCAGTAGACGGAGACGTTTCGATGACCTAGGAGGAGCCAGAAGCGGTATTGTATCCACTGTACTAGTAGTAATTGTTTTTCTGGGTAGCTGTAGAGTGTCTCCACTGTACTAGTAGTAATTGTTTCTCTAGGCCCAAGAAAAAACAGCCCATCCACCCTAGTAAATAGTAAAATCAATTCAAAAGCCCATATATTTACTGAATGAGAGGCACTACCCACACCCAACACACCGCCCCCCAAAATAACCTGGGTGCTCTTCTTCCTCCCCACTCCCACCCACCTCACGTCAGCTCGCTCCACACGTACCCCCAAATACCTCACCTCACTCCTACAGAAAACCCAAGCTCCCCTTCAAATCCATGAGCGCGACGCGACACCCTCGAGGAAAATGGAGTCGACTGACCCCAGCGCCAAGAAGATGAGGCTCCCGCCAGCGGCGCGCCTGTTGTAGATCCCGCACCTGGCAGTGCAGGGAGAAGCGGCGGCCCCACCCCCACCGGATCCCAGGAACCCATAGAATCTCGGGTGGACTGCATCAGCGATCTCCTGGACGCCGTCCTTGGGGAGATCATCTCGCTTCTCCCCACCAAGGATTGCTGCCGCACCCAAGTCCTCTCAATTCGGTGGCGCCCTCTATGGCGCGCCGTGCCCCTTAATCTCGACTGTCGTCAGCTATCTCTCTTCAATGATTTTGAAATCCCCAGAGCCATCATCTCCTCCCACCAGGGCTCCGTTCAAAGCCTCTGCATCTCGTCATGATACCTGAGCAAGCATACCATGCTCTGCACGGTGGACGCCTGGCTGAAATCCCCTGAATTCACAGAACTGCAGCTGCTTGAGTTCTACTATTTCCCTGGAAATCACATACCACATACCGAACGCCATGTACTTGTGCCCTCAGCACCGATGTCCATCTCGCGGTTTTCCTCCTCTCTCCACACCGCCACCTTTGCGCTGTACTACCTACCAGACAATCTGGTACTAAACCTTCGACTCCCATTTCTCAAGAAACTTTCACTTGTGCGGGTTCGTATATCGGAGGCCTCATTGCACAGCATCATCCACTCCAGTTGCCCTGCTCTGGAGTGCTTGGTGCTTGTTTTCACAGTTAGAATTGGTTGTCTCCAAATAAAGTCGCCTAACCTTGTAAGAATTGGAATTTCTTTTGATGGAAGTCAGCTCATCATCCAAGATGCCCCTTCACTTCAAAGGTTGATCCTTGATTCTAGTTATTCACCGTTGCAAATAACCGTCCTCTCTGCACCTAAACTGGAGACCTTGGGTGTAATACATGATCTCTGTGCTCATTTCAATATGGTGTTTGGCTCCACAGTTCTTCAGGTACTTTATATTATCATCTACACTTGTAACCATAAGCTGCATTTTAAATTTCTGCGCATAAGTTAAATATCATCTTGGAGTACACATTTTGTACTAATATTATGTTCTATGCTCAATGAAGAGTTTCTCCATGGATGGCCTATCAATGGCGCTGGATTCTGTCAAGATCTTATATATCCAAATGAATAGTTTTGATCTGAACAAGATTATTAGCTTGCTGCAATGCTTTCCATGTCTGGAGAAGTTGTATATAAAGGTGATAATTTCACGCACATTGAAAGCCCGCATATAGTGTACTAGAATTAACCGTTCAGCTGTTGCTCATTCGACACTCTTTTTTAGACCTTAACTGTTTTCAATCTTCATGTCTATTTAGGCAACAGGACGGGGTTAAGAAAGTTATAACCAGTCGGTGGATTCGTAAGCATCGGGATTTTCTCACTTCTCATGAGATTCGATTGAAGACAATAACGCTAGAACGGTATGTAGCCAACTATGCAAACACTAGATTTGTCACATTCTTCCTGCTGAATGCGAGGTTAAAATTGTCCATCAGGCTTAAGTTTATCAGCAGCATGGTTTTGACGGATGGGTATGTGGAAGAGCAAAAAAAGGAGTTTGTGGGAAAAAGAGCTTCTGAACGTGTCGGGCTTCTATTTACAACATATTGTGGTCATAATCCAGTAAATTTTACGACCCAAGATGTTCATTCTATGGACCTGACCGATCCATTTGACTGTGACTGCCGAAAACAGTGCTGGAGTTAGATGTTGTTGCCCTTTTCAACCTGAGTTTTTTTTGTAAACCTGATGAACAATTAACCCTCGTGCTTTTGTACAGTTTGTAAGCTGGAGTTAGATGTTCTTGCCCTTTTCAACTCGGTTGTGACTGTCATATTTTCTTTGAAACAAGGAAAATGGCTTGCCAGTCGTTTAATTTAGAGTGAAATATTGTAACAACTAACAAATCCCAACCAAGGGAAATAACATCACTCTCGCCGGCTGCTTGAGCTCACTCTACATTACAGAAGCCAAGTGATTAGCCCCCACCAGCACCCACAAACTTATTTCGAACTAGCGCATCAAATGGGCTGTAAATTTTCATAGGAAAGGCTGCATGACCATGACAGATTTGGATTCTGATATTTGGGACCTGCGAGGAAATAGCCTATCCAAGGTGGTGTCGACTTACTAGCCAGTCAATAAACGATTCTGCCTACCAGCCGTTGGATTGACATCCAACATCTGTCGTGTGTCTTCTATCTCTTGTCTTCTTCTTCCTCCAGCCACCCGAACAAAACCACCCCGTCGGCTCCGCCTGCTCCCGCCTCCCATGGCTGGCTGCACCTCCGCCGCCCTACCGTGTGTATCCTCCAACGTTGGCCAGTCCCTCCGTCTATTCCCCCACACGTCTTGTTATTCTCCGGCGACATCAGCCCTAACACGCACCCGCACCCGAACCAGTCAACCCTCGTACTCCCCTCCGCCTGCGACTGGACCGGGGCATCTTCCACGGCTCCTCTTCGTTTCGTCCGAGGCCTCGCCGTCGTCCTCCGCCTTGCGGCCTTAGTTCGCTCGCCGTGCGCGGTGCGCCGCCCTCTTGCGTTGTCAACGTCGTCAACAACCGAGAGGAACAAGGAGATGATTGTACGTGGAGAGGATGACAGTAGGGACCCACCAGCGTCATGGCAGTACGCAAGCAAATGCCTCTATATTACAAGCCCAAAAATATGGTTCCTCCTAATGGTTGGACATCTGGGGCTCATGCCATTGTCAACGTAGTCAATAAACGAGAGAATTACACTACGAGCGGCTGACACTAGGGACCCAGCAGGTCGCATAGTTTTTTTTGAGGAACAAGCAGTTATTATTTATACTAGTTTTAGCGACAGATCAGGGTAACAATGGGGCTGTGCGGGGGCTGTGGCCCGTCTAGCCAGGGTTTATTTAGGTTTACCACATCATGAGCCCAGTTGTGTTTTTTTCTTGCTGAAAATGGCTAGCCCAGTTCTATTTTTTTTAAGAAATACCCAAACGAGGCCTACTTGCTTTATCAGCCCTGCTGGGCTGCAAATCTTTCAAGACGAGGAGAGTTTCATTCGGGTTGCCCAGAAATGGGCTGTACATTTTTAAAACACATCAAACCGGGAATTAGTTTCAATTTTTTTCATTACAAGATTTTAAATTCCATTGATTTTTATGCGTGGACAATTATTTGGATTTTATATTTATATAAATTATTTTCAAAATAGTTTGAATGTGAATCGATATTTTGGGATTAAAAACAGTTGACCGCACCGAAATATGCAAAATTTCATATACTTTTTAACCGTGGCCACAATATGGGGTGTAATGCTAACAAAAAGAAGATGGGCTCCAAAAATTCTTAAGAATTAAGAAATGGGCTGTACATTATTAGAAATAATGCACACGAGAGCAGTGACTATTGGATGTCCATCCATCGGCTATCGTGCTTCTTCAATCTCTGCTCTTCCTGCTCCAGCCGCTCAAACAAGCGCCGGCGCGACTGCCTGCTCCCTCCTCCCACGGCCGGCTATGCTGCCAAGCAGGCCTCACCGCCCCACCGTACTCCCATCGCTGGCCTAGCCATCCCTCTACTCACCCACACCTGTTGTTATTCTCCGGGGACGGCAAACGAACCAGTAAACCCTCGTACTCCTCCGCGTGGGAAACAACTGCTGAGTCTTCCCTGACTCCGTGTCGTTCCCTTCCTAGGGCTCGCCGTCGTCCACCGCCCTGGTGCTCTCAGCGCGGCCTGGTCAACGTGGTCAATGAACGACATCCATCAGAAGTGGACTGTACGTGGAGAGGCTGACAGCTAGGTCCACGGCCGCACGCAAGGAAATGTCTCCTTATTACGCACAAAATAATGATTCCTCCACCTGACAGCTAGGACCCACGGGAAGGGCTTCTGTATTTCACAAAAAAAACGTTCCCCCCCTGACAGGTCGGACCCACCAGGTATATCTTCGTACGCAAGGAAGTGCCTCATTATCACACACACAAAAAATGAATACCCCCTGCTAGCTGGGACCCACCATAGTGGGTGGCTGACTTGTGGGCCTACTAAGTTGACGGGGATGGAGGGCTTTGTCAACTTAGTCAATATGAACGATTCTAGCTCCAGTGACCGTACGATGTCCATCCAACGGCCATAGTGCTTCTTCAACCTCTGGTCTTCTTGCTCCAGCAGCCCAAAGCGGCGCCGGTCGTGCCACCTGCTCCTGCCTCCCGTGGTCGGCTATGCTGCCGCGAAGGCCTCACTACCCCCATACTACTCCCACCGCTGGCCAGGCCATCCCTCCACTCACCCACACCCCCTGTTATTCTGCGGCGACGGCAGCCTCACACCGCAGCCGAACCAGTGAACCCTCGTACTCCTCTCCGCGTGGGCATCCACTGCCGCGTCTTCCTCGGCTCTGCGTCGTCCCCTTCCTAGGCCTCGTTGCCGTCAACCGCCTTGGTGCTCTCGGCGCGGCGTGGTCAATGTGGTCAACGATCGACTTCCATCGGAAGAGTATTGTACGTTGAGCGGCTGACAGCTGGGTCCACGGCCGCAGCTGGGTCCACGGCCACAGCCCAGTTTTTTTTGTGATTTGCCAAGTAAGTCGCTTTGTCAAGCCTATTGGGCTGCAAATCTTTCAAGACGAGGAGAGTTTCATTCGGCTGGCCGAGAAAATGGCCTATCAGTAATGAGAAATGGGCTGTACATTTTTAAAACACATCAAACCGACAATTAGTTTCAAATTTCTTTTTTTTTCATTTCGGGATTTTAAATTGCATTGATTTTTATGCGTGGATAATTTGTTGGATTTTATATTGATATACATTTATTTTTAAAATCAGTTTGAATGTGACTCGAAATTTCGGGATTAAAAATAGTTCGGACCGCACCGAAAAATATGCAAAATTTTGTATAATTTTTTAACCGTGGCCACAATATGGGCTGTAATGCTAACTAAAAGAATATGGGCTCCAAAAAAACTTAAGAATTAGCAAATGGGCTGTAAATTATTAGAAATAATGCCAGATGGGTTGTATGCTGTTTTCCACAGATTTGAGGCTTTCCTAAAAAAAGGTTGACGCACAAGCAGTGACTGTTGGATGTCCATCCAACGGCCGTCGTGCTTCTTCAATCTCTTCTCTTCCTGCTCCAGCCGCTCAAATAAGCGTCGGCGGGACTGCCTGCTCCCTCCTCCCCGCGGCCGGCTGTGCTACAACGCAGGCCTCACCGCCCCACCGTACTCCCATCGGTGGCCTAGCCATCCCTCTACTCACCCACACCTGCTGATATTCTCCGGCGACTGCAATCGAACCAGTAAACCCTCGTACAGTCGTACTCCCCTCCGCGTGGGAAACAACTGCCGAGTCTTCCTTGGCTCCGTGTCGTTCCCTTCCTAGGCCTCGCCGTCGTCCACCGCCTTGGTGCTCTCGGCGCGGCCTGGTCAACGTGGTCAACGACCGACATGCATCTGAAGTGGACTGTACGTGGAGAGGCTGACAGCTGGGTCCACGGCCGCACGCAAGGAAATGCCTCCTTATTACGCGCAAAATATTGATTCCTCCACCTGACATCTGGGACCCACCGAAAGGGCCTCTGTATTTCATGAAAAAACATTACCGCCGCTGACAGCTCGGACCCACCAGCTATATCTTCGCACGCAATGAAGTGCCTCCTTATTACGCACAAAAAATGAATACTCCCCCTACTAGCTGGGACCCAGTATAGTGGGAGGCTGACTTGTGGGCCTACTAAGTTGACGGGGACGGAGGGCTTTGTCAACTTAGTCAATATGCACGATTTTATCTCCAGTGACCGTACGATGTCCATCCAACGGCCGTAGTGCTTCTTCAACCTCTGGTCTTCTTGCTCCAGCAGCCCAAAGCAGCGCCGGTCGTGCCGCCTGCTCCTGCCTCCCGTGGCCGGCTGTGCTGCCGCGGAGGCCTCACTGCCCCCATACTACTCCCACCGCTGGCCAGGCCATCCCTCCACTCACCCACACCCCCTGTTATTCTGCGGCGACGGTAGCCTCACACCGCAGCCGAACCAGTGAACCCTCATACTCCTCTCCGCGTGAGCATCCACTGCTGCGTCTTGCTCGGCTCCGCGTCGTCCCCTTCCTAGGCCTCATTGTCGTCCACCGCCTTGGTGCTCTCGGCGCGGCGTGGTCAATGTGGTCAACGACCGACTTCCATTAGAAGAGTACTGTATGTTGAGAGGCTGACAGCTGGGTCCACGGCCACATCCCAGTTTTTTTGTGATTTGCCAAGTAAGTCGCTTTGTCAGGCCTGTTAGGCTGCAAATCTTTCAAGACAAGGAGAGCTTCATTCGGCTGGCCGAGAAAATGGCCTATCAGTAATGAGAAATGGGCTGTACATTTTTAAAACACATCAAACCGACAATTAGTTTCAAATTTCTTTTTTTTCATTTCGAGATTTTAAATTGCATTGATTTTTACGCGTGGACAATTTGTTGGATTTTATATTGATATACATTTATTTTTAAAATCAGTTTGAATGTGACTCGAAATTTCGGGATTAAAAATAGTTCAGACCGCACCGAAATATGCAAAATTTTGTATAATTTTCTAACCGTGGCCACAATATGGGCTGTAATGCTAACAAAAAGAATATGGGCTCCAAAAAAACCTTAAGAATTAGCAAATGGGCTGTAAATTATTAGAAATAATGGCAGATGGGTTGTATGCTGTTTTCCACAGATTTGAGGCTTTTCTAAAAAAAGGTTGACACACAAGCAGTGACTGTTGGATGTCTATCCAACGGCCGTCGTGCTTCTTCAATCTCTGCTCTTCCTGCTCCAGCCGCTCAAACAAGCGCCGGCAGGACTGCCTGCTCCCTCCTTCCCGCGGTCGGCTGTGCTGTCGCGCAGGCCTCACCGCCCCACCGTACTCCCATCGCTGGCCTAGCCATCCCTCTACTCACCCACACCTGCTGTTATTCTCCGGCGACGGCAGTCGAACCAGTAAACCCTCGTACAGTCGTACTCCCCTCGCGTGGGAAACAACTGCCGAGTCTTCCTTGGCTCTGTGTCGTTCCCTTCCTAGGCCTCGCTGTCGTCCACCACCCTGGTGCTCTCGGCGCGTCTTGGTCAACGTGGTCAACGACCGACATGCATCTGAAGTGGACTGTACGTGGAGAGGCTGACAGCTGGGTCCACGGCCGCACGCAAGGAAATGCCTCCTTATTACGCACAAAATATTGATTCCTCCACCTGACATCTGGGACCCACCGAAAGGGCCTCTGTATTTCATGAAAAAACATTACCGCCGCTGACAGCTCAGACCCACCAGCTATATCTTTGCACGCAAGGAAGTGCCTCCTTATTACGCACAAAAAAATGAATACTCCCCCTGCTAGCCGGGACCCAGTATAGTGGGAGGCTGACTTGTGGGCCTACTAAGTTGACGGGGACGGAGGGCTTTGTCAACTTAGTCAATATGCACGATTTTAGCTCCAGTGACCATACGATGTCCATCCAACGGCCGTAGTGCTTCTTCGACCTCTGGTCTTCTTGCTCCAGCAGCCCAAAGCAGCGCCGGTTGTGCCGCCTGCTCCTGCCTCCCGTGGTCGGTTGTGCTGCCGCGGAGGCCTCACCGCCCCCTACTACTCCCACCGCTGGCCAGGCCATCCCTCCACTCACCCACACCCCCTGTTATTCTGCGGTGACGGCAGCCTCACACCGCAGCCGAACCAGTGAACCCTCGTACTCCTCTCCTCGTGGGCATCCACTGCCGCGTCTTCCTCGGCTCCGCGCCGTCTCCTTCCTAGGCCTCGCCGTCGTCCACCGCCCTGGTGCTTTCGGCGCGGCGTGGTCAACGTGGTCAAGGAACGGCTTCCATCGGACGTGGACTGTACGTGGAGAGGCTGACAGCTGGGTCCACGGCCGCAGCAAGGAAATGCCTCCTTATTACGCGGAAAATAATGATTCCTCCACCTGACAGCAGGGACCCACTGGACGGGCAACCGTATTTCGCGAAAAAAAAACTTTTCCCCCTGACTGCTAGGACCTACCAGCTACATCTTTGCACGCAAGGAAGTGCGTCCGGGCAAAAAAAAAACTATGATTCGCCCCCCTGACTGCTGGGACCCACCAGCTACATCTTCGCACGCAAGGAAGTGCCTGACAGTCAGGACCCACCTGGTCGAAGCGTACGTAGCGTTGTCATTCTGGTCGCGAACGTGTACGTACATACTGGTCGATGTAGAGGCGCGCACGTGTCGTAGTAGAGGCGCGCACGTAGCATGTACACGTACGTACAGCGGCCAGGGTGCAAGAAAGTAAATACGGCCACGTACGTACATACGGGCGGGGTCTCGAACGCCTACTCGCGCGTACGTACGGCCAGGGCTCGTGTACATGGCTGGGTCGGAACGGAGAAACTGCGTCGTCGTTGTGTTCATGGGGAGGCAACCAGGGGCGGAGCCAGGATTTGAGCATGAGGGGGCGAGAAGAAGCCAAAACCAACCAATCATATATAACATTGTAGAAGTCTATTGTATATATCAATGGAATCAAATTGCAAGTACATATAGTTCACAATTTGGAATAAAATAACACTTTTGTTAGTTTATTTAAGTATAACTCTAGACCGCAAAACCTATTACCTATATATCAAACAAGTCAACAATATCATTCTCGAAACCTAACAAACCAAAAAAAATCCGATTGTCATCTTGATGTATAGTTGTTATACAAGTTTATGATTTGTAGTAACCAATGTAACAATAACATTACCTCGTAATTTATGTAGTCTTATTATATGTTGGATATAACTTGAGATTTTGGTTTAACTCTGACCACATGAAGCATAAGACTATGGTATAGGACTTGATACTCACCAACAAGCGGCAACTGCTTCATTGGGACGAGCTTGTGTCGACGGTTGACGCTAGCTATAGACTCAACGAACCGCCGAATCTTCCTTGAGACAGCTGATGGCAATGCTCCAATGCCCTAGCACATGCAGACGGCGGCGATCTATCCTAGAAACTAAATCAAAAGAAATACTAACATTCAGAGTAACGTTCTCATTCGCAAAATAGAATTACTAATAGCTAATAGCCACTATTGGTACTAGTACCTGCTTGTATCGAAAGGGTGGCCTCCCGGTGCCTAGCCGTAGATGGCGTCGTGGCGAGCGACGGCGGCGGCGGCAAGCGCCCTAGCAGCCAGATGCACGTACAGGGAATCAATCAATTGATCTGATCGATGACACCTGCGCTTGGCAAAACAGTTACTACGTACATGGGGTATGAGGAAAGGCCGTGATGGCACATGGGCTACTGGGCTTAGTTTGTTGCGTACTAATTCCAGGATTTGATCAAGCTGGGCTATCATTAATCAAGTGATTACTCGGCCATTAGCATCTCTAATTAGGCCTAGACTCCAATACACCAGTATGTATATATACCAGAAAACTTCAGGGGGCGAGTGGTTGGGGGGGGGGGGTCTAGCCCCTGCTTGCCCCCCTGTCTCCGCCCCTGGAGGCAACGGAATGCGTCGTGTTCATCGAGAGGCAACGAAACGCGTGGGAGCCAACCGGCTTGTACGGAACAGCCGATGGAAACGAGGCCTGGCGTACCGCACAACGGAGGAAACGGCCTTGTGTTCGACCGGCCATGTTCGAAACGAGATCCTGTTCATCGGGAGGGGTCTGGCGTACCGCAAAACGGAGGAAACGGACCTCCTACAGTCGAAACAGGGTCCTGTTGATCGGGAGGGGTGTGGCGTACCGTAAAACGGAGGAAACGGACTTGTGTTGGAGCGCTACGGTCAAAACGGGGGTCCTGTTCATCGGGAGGGGTGTGGCGTACCGTAAAACGGGACTCCACGGGATACTGTTCATCTCCACCGTCGACCCCCTCCAGCCTCCACGGGCTACTGTTCATCCACCATCGACCTCCTCCAGCCTCCACCTGCGACTGTTCATCCACGGGCTCCTGTTCATCCAGCCTCCACCGCGCGCTACTCCACCGGCTACTGTTCAACCAGCCCTCTCCACGGGCTCCTGTTCAACCACCCCTCCACGGGCTACTGTTCATCCAGCCCTCCACCATCTACTGTTCATCCAGCCCTCCACGGGGTGGTCCTGTTCATCCAGCCCTCCACGGGGTTCTGTTCATCCAGCCCCAACCGGCTCGGTCGATCGGGGTCCTGTTCATTCAGAGGCAACACCACGGGGTCCTGTTCATCCACCCCCACCGGGAACTGTTCATCCAAACCCCCCAGCAACGCTCAATGTTTATCCAGAGGCAGCATCG
The DNA here is from genome assembly GCF_018294505.1 of Triticum aestivum. Classification (NCBI taxonomy): domain Eukaryota; kingdom Viridiplantae; phylum Streptophyta; class Magnoliopsida; order Poales; family Poaceae; genus Triticum; species Triticum aestivum. The sequence continues at coordinate 295,349,306 of NC_057805.1, read as the reverse complement.
ATCGGCTTCAGTTAGCAGCAGTAGCGAAGGAATCGCTCGCTCGGGTTCAGTTAACAGCCATCGATCGATCGCTCGGGTTCAGTAACACGTAGCCTGCAGTGCAATCGCTCGGGTTCAGTAGGCGAACGCCTCGCTCGGGTTTAGTTAGAGCCCAAGCCTCGCACCCACGCGCGTGCGTGTATGTACGAGAGAAACGCGCAAACCTCCGTGCATCGCTCGGCCCCGACCACCCACCGTAAACTGGGAACACCCCTATATTTTCCTCGCCCTCGCTTCTACCATGGTTTTTTCCGTCATTGACGGCCCAAAGAATGTCATGCAGCTGCGTCTCCGGCCCGCCCAGGACGAAAAGCCCATTTTCTGTCATGATTTTTTGTCATAGAAGTAGGATCCCACCACATCTATGATGATACCGGGTTTTGTCACAATTATCGTCATAGAAGTGTCATAAGTATGACAGGAAATTTTTTAGTTCGGCCCAAAATGTCACGGATGTGTCTTTTTTTGTAGTGAGTAGACATCACCTCGCGGGTTCTAGAATCATGCAGACATGACCGAGACACCTCTCTGGTCAATAACCAATAGTGGAACCCGGATGCCCATATTAGTTCCTACAAATTCCACGAAGATATTCATCGGTTGAACCACGATGTCGAGGATTCAGTTAATCTCGTATGCAATTCCCTTTGTCTGGCAATATGTTACTGGCCCGAGATTCAATCGTCGGTATCTCCATACCTAGTTCAATCTCATTACTGGCAAGTCTCTTTACTCATTCCATAATACAAGATCTCGTGACTAAACTCATTAGTCACATGAAGCTTCTTGTGATGTTGTATTACCGAGAGGGCCCAGAGATATATCTCCCTCACACGGAGCGACAAATACCAGTCTTGATCCATGCAACCCAACAGACATCTTCGAAGATACCTGTAGAGCAGCTTTACGATCACCTAGTTACAAAGTGATGTTTTATAGCACACAAGGTATTCCTCCGGTATCCGGGAGTGACATGATCTCATGGTCTAAGGAACTGATGCTTGACATGAAGAAAGTTGTAGCAAATAACTAAACGATCTGATACTAAGCTTACGGTTGGGTCTGTCTATCACATCATTCTCCTAATGATGTGATCCCGTTATCAAATGAAAACTCATGTCTATGGTTAGGAAACCTTAATCATCTCTAATCAACGAGCTAGTCTAGTAGAGGCCTACTAGGGACACGGTGTTGTTTATGTATTCACACATGTATCTAAGTTTCTGGTCAATAAAATTCTAGCATGAATAATACACATTTATCATGAACACGAAAATGTGATAATAACTACTTTATTATTGCCTCTAGGGCATATTTCCAACATTAAGGTACTAATTTCATAAAGTATTGGATCAAATCATTAACACTTAATGAATACATGTAATCCTCACCCATTCCCTTTGGTTCGTGATTATTGGCACTTCAAGTTATCCGGTTCAAAACGATAACATGTGCATACACTTGCAAATATCATCTAAAGCACATTTGTATTCATGAAAATATAAACGGATTAGATCTGAAATCATGGCACTCAGGCCCTAGTGTCAAGCATTAAGCATAGCAAATTCATAGCAACATTATTCTTAGAACATGATGAATACTATGCATCAAACCCTAAGAAATCCGGCATCTATTACATAAGGGATCTCATCCAATTCTCATCCACCACATGTGCATACAGAGAAATTACTCACACATGAGTGGAGAGATCATGACCATGATGATGGACCCCCCCCCCCCCCCGCTCCGGAGGCTGGATCAATCTCCAAACTGTCCTCCGGGAGCGGAATAGAGGTGGCGGAGGCTCTATCACGCGGAAAAATCCGATAAATATCTCCAAGGGTTTTTGAGCAGAAGTGATTTATAGGCCAAAGGGCATTGAGGCAATGCCCCCGGGCGTGTGCCTGCCCCGGGCCCATCTTCTTCCTCTGAGGCTTAGAATTCCTGGCTTGAGGAAGGTGCCCATGTCATCGGTAAAAACAAGTATGGCCGGGCCCATCTTTTGCCTCGGAGGCTTAGAATTCCCGGCTTAAGGTTCCCAAAAACATGTGGGATGCTGCAATGCGGTTGACGAGATTAATGAGAGTGTGTCAGATGTGGCGGCATGCCACAACGAGTAGTGCAACCCATCCATCACCATCACAAAGAATAAGGGCGAGAAATGATTTCCTTGCTGAAACGCGGTTGACGAGATTAATGAGAGTGTGTCAAATGTGGTGGCATGCCACAACGAGTAGTGCAATCCATCCATCACCATCACGAAGAATAAGTGTGAGAAAGTATCCCCTTGCCGAAGCCCACGACGATTGTAGATGGCCTCATTGATGACTCCATTGAAAAAGACCCTAGTGGAGGAGGAAACGATGATCTCGTGAAAGGAAAGACGAGGTGGGTTGGGCCTTCATTCTCAAGATCTCGAGAAAGCTAAGCTTTGGTTGCAAGTGGATTGCATGTGACCCACCTTGTCAAATTCCTCAAAAAAAAAACCTTGTCAAATGCCTTGGTAATGTCAAGCTTGAGCGTCCGCCGTGGAGGCACTGTGCAACTTCGCTTGAGCGTCCGCCGTGAAGGCACTGTGCAACTTCCTAGCCGTGCCACGCACAAGCATGAAGTCGTCATGCAAACACTGCGCACGCACCTCGTGCTTCAAAGATTTGTTCCAACAGTATTTTCTCAATCATCTCATACTGCATACACCAGAAACATAAGAGATTTGTTCCAGCAGTATTTTCTTAATTGCTACTCCCTCTATAAACTAATATAAAAACATTTAGATCACTACTTTAGTATTCTAAACGCTCTTATATTAGTTTACGGCTAATATAAGAGCATTTAGATCACTACTTTAGTATTCTAAACGCTCTTATATTAGTTTACGGCTAATATAAAAGCATTTAGATCACTACTTTAGTATTCTAAACGCTCTTATATTAGTTAGTATTCTAAACGCTCTTATATTAGTTTAAGGAGGGAGTACTGTATTTCATATAGACAAACACCAGAAACATAGGGATTCACTGTCAACGTTGTGTAGAGCAGTATTACCTCGCGTACAGAGCAGATTCCACATGAGATAGCGGGCAAGTGAATTCTGTCTTATAGCAGAAGCTTTAAAAATACAAACAACCTGGCAAAATACAATTTGCCAACAGTGTATCAATCACTCATGTACATAACGAGCACACACAAACCCCAGTTCAGCACTCGCAATGTAAAAAGTAAAAAAAAAGGTATCACTCATGTACATAACGAGCACACACAAAGCCCAGTTCAGCACTCGCAGTGTAGAAGGTAAAAAAAAGGCGAGTTCACCGATCGCTGGACAAATAAGTAGATGACTTTTGCTAACGGTCGTCAGCTGCATCTTATTTCTTTTCTCCTTCCCCCGATGACAAGTTTCTTCTCCCAGACACGAGCACACAACAGTTTAGCAGGGGACGTGTACTGGAGACGGAACAGTTAGTGCGCCTCATCTACTGCAAGCGGCACGCTCTTCACCTGCATGAATAAAAGAGACGCCGATCAGAAGTGCATCTTTTTCAAACAAGTACTATGATTCTCTGTTCTCCCTCATCTCAAGACGAAAAAAGAAGAACATCTCGAGAAGAGAAGAGAAGAGAGAAGTGCGATTTCCACTATGCAAGTCAGTTACTATGCAAGTCAGTTACTATTATCTAGTACTCCCTCCGTCCCATAAATATAAGAGCGTTTTTGAAACTACACTAGTGTCAAAAACCATAAATATAAGAGCATTTTTGAAACTACACTAGTGTAAAAAACGCTCTTATATTATGGGACGGAGGGAGTAGTGGTCATGTTTCAAACACAGTTCATCTAGAAACTGCTGTATTGCTGTGAGCAACTAGCGGCGAGGCTGAGAGGCTACTGCGTACCAGCTCACGTAGCTTCAGTATGTAAAACATCTCAAGGTAACGCCTAGTCTCCCGCCTCTCGAGCTTCGAAACATACTTCCAAAAGCCATAAACCCCAGCCAGTGTCATCAACCTCTCGGAGTAAATCTTCCATGTATACCTAGACACCAAGGAGAATACAAATATCACACAAGCAACCATGAAAAAACACCAGGTAGGCAGGCACCTGCCCAAAAATAGGATTGGCTGGTACTAACTTCTCGTAAATGCGCTGAAGGCCTCTGTCAGATATCTTAACCCAATGATTGGGGTCCTGTTTGCATTTTTCAAAGAAGTCAGCCATCAATGTGGCAGCCTGATCAGGATGGTAAGGATCAATGTGGAAACCAGAGATCCCGTGCTCTATAATCTCGGCAGGCCCTCCATGGAGTGTTGCAAAAGTAGGGAGTCCACAGGTCATGGCTTCCACAACAGTGAGACCAAATGCTTCATACAAAGCTGGCTGTAGCAAAGATGAATTAATATAGTCAGTATGTAAAGCTACTTGGTTAGGACCCACAAAACTTTTGCCTCTAGAACCACAAGTTACAACTTTACAACCATACCTGCACAAAGGCACCGTGAGTATCAGCAATGTAGCGATACAGCTCACCGTTGCGAGCCCTGTTCGTCTGGGCAGAGATCCAACGGAACTGCCCAAACAAGTTATATGTCTTAATAAGTTCATGCATCTTCTCTATCTCTGCGATCTCTTCTCTGTCCTTTGATTTCTTGACATCGTTGTAGCCAGCGACCACAACAAGGTTTACCAGCGACCTTAGCTTAGCGTTTTTACTATAAGCTTCCACTAGTCCTGTCATGTTTTTAACACGGTCAAGTCTTGCCATGGAGAAGAGAATTGGTTTTGATCGGTCATCCAGATGTCCACTGCAAAGAACAGTAACTACCATCAGAAAGACGCACGTGTCAACACTATTTGCAGGACCATACTACTAATATCACTAAAATTGTGCAGAAAGACATCATCCCATTATTGATGGTAATGGTAACTGAAATCTATAACAAGTGCAACCATATAATCACTCGAAATACTATTGTGAATGACATCCAACAAGATGACAGAGAGTTCTCACATGTGTACATCGTTTTGCTCTGGGTCATAAATCAAGCTCTCAATTGAACCATGAAGGGCAGTGAGCCGCTTGTCCTTTTCAGTGAATGGAAAATATATAGACATGTCTGCTCCAGGAGATACTATGTTGAACTTTGGATCAAAAACATCAATCCCATGAACAACGCGGTACAGGCCAGGAAGAGTAAAAGCTGTGTGGCTCTCGTACTGTCCAACTGTGTTTTTGCTGCATACAATGGAAATGTAAGAATTAAGTATGAGTGTCTTGTCAATAATACTGATGTACGATCGAAACCAAGCGCAAGATACTTGAAATGCAACAAGTCTACATGTTACCCTGGTATTAAATAATTAATGAAACAGCATATAGTTTTCATGCATACTGAATTATTGATACTACATGTGAGTAGATTAGTTAACCAAGATGAAACGGCGGAGGAAAAAAAATGGTCTGGCCAACAAGGCAGAATAGAAGAAACCTTCCAGCGATTTCTTGGTATGTGCTGGTGATTATGAAATCAGCATTGTTCATAGCGATTATATCAGCAGTAAACTGACAAGAGAAATGATACTTCTCATCGAACTTCTTCCAGTATATGTCTGAATCTGGATATTTGGTCTTTTCCAGTGCATGAGCAATATTGCACTGCAAAAAATATTCTTACATGATCAGTAAAGAAAAAAGTTTGAAACCTCAACCATAATTTAATAAGTCATACCTGAGTAATTCCCATCTTATAAGATAGCAATGATGCCACAAGATTTCCGTCACTGTAGTTCCCAATTATGAAATCTGGGGTACCCTGTAATTCTGCAGCAATTTCACCAGCTGCATCCTGTAAAAAGTAAATATTATATTGCCGCCATCCATTTTGTCACAGAAGAAAAATACCCAATTGTACAATAATAGCAAGTGTCAGATGAGACTGAACACAAATTCATACGCAGAGGAAGTGTTCATGTAGAAATTATAACTAGGAAATTTATCCTTAAAAATTGTGGTCCTTTCTACATAAGCAACTCTGCACCTTACCGTAGGTGTCTCATGTCCAATAAAATATGGCATCATTCCAAACCATACACATTTCATGATATATACCATACAGATGCAATGTCTTCCTCTTGGGACTCTTTCAGGAAATAAGATAACAGTTCGTGGCCATCTCAGGAATATTTACAAGGGAAGAAGCATCATACCTCAGCAAATTTCTCCAGATAGGGCCACACGTCAAATCTTGAAATCCATTTCCTGAGTATCCCATTTTCATTTCTAAAGGGAACACGCAATATGTAAGTGTGCTGTGTTCCACTTATTCTCTCAAGCCGCTGATTACATGATGTCCCTTTTGAATCTGGTATTAGTCGAGTAACCTGAACCACATAACAGAAACAAATGATTAGCAGTGCTTCTCTGTCTGCAAGAGTCAGTAGAAAGTACTTCCAAACTATACCATATATATACCACATAATAGAAACACATGCTGATTTTTATCAAACGTTCTGAGAGGTAATTAAACTCCGCCTATGTTGTCTCAACATAGCCGGTCCCAAGCCCGGGTAAAGGAGGAGGGTTGTGATAGGCTTGGCGAGCCAACGTAAAAACTCAGCCACTCTTATGGAGATGAAACCCAAAGGATTTTCGTTGGGGCGTAACCCTCTGAGCGACGTGCCACATCGGAACCCGGGTGTGGTGGCAAATGGGCAAGGGCCGGGCCGTCACCCCCCAGGTGGCGCGCCGTATCTTGATCCGGATACGGTGGCAAGTGAGTGAGGATCGGATCGTCGCATCCTTAGTGGCGCGCTACATCGGCGCCGAATGTAGTGGAAAATGAGCAAGGGTCTTCGCATTTGACTCGACGAGTGCGAAGGGTAAGGAAGCTAGCCGAGCCTAGGAGGATTCGCTTAGGTAGCTGGAACGTAGGGTCTCTGTCAGGGAAGCTTCGGGAGCTAGTTGATGCAGCGGTGAGGAGAGGTGTTGATATCCTTTGCGTCCAAGAAACCAAAAGGAGAGGACAGAAGGCGAAGGAGGTGGAGGATACCGGCTTCAAGCTGTGGTACACGGGGACGGCTGCAAACAGAAATGGCGTAGGCATCTTGATCAACAAGAGCCTCAAGTATGGAGTGGTAGACGTCAAGAGATGTGGGGACCGGATTATCCTGGTCAAGCTGGTAGTTGAGGACTTGGTTCTCAATGTTATCAGCGCGTATGCCCCGCAAGTAGGACACAATGAGAACACCAAGAGGGAGTTCTGGGAAGGCCTGGAAGACATGGTTAGGAGTGTACCGATTGGTGAGAAGCTCTTCATAGGAGGAGACCTCAATGGTCACGTGGGTACATCTAACACAGGTTTTGAAGGGGCACATGGGGGCTTTGGCTATGGCATCAGGAATCAAGAAGGAGAAGATGTCTTAAGCTTTGCTCTAGCCTACGACATGATTGTAGCTAACACCCTCTTTAGAAAGAGAGAATCACACCTGGTGACTTTTAGTAGTGGCCAACACTCCAGCCAGATTGATTTCATCCTCTTGAGAAGAGAAGATAGGCGTGCGTGCCTAGACTGTAAGGTGATACCTGGAGAGAGTGTTGTACCCCAGCATAAGCTGGTGGTTGCTGACTTCCGCTTTCGGATTCGTGTCCAGCGGGATAAGCGTGCCAAAGTCGCTAGAACGAAGTGGTGGAAGCTCAAGGGGGAGGTAGAGGAGGGCCCTTGGGAGGAAGGAGGGGATGCGGACAATGTGTGGATGAAGATGGCGACTTGCATTCGTAAGGTGGCCTCGGAGGAGTTTGGAGTGGCCGGGGGAAGGAGAAGCGAAGATAAGGATACCTGGTGGTGGAATGATGATGTCCAGAAGGCGATTAAAGAGAAGAAAGATTGCTTTAGACGCCTATACCTGGATAGGAGTGCAGACAACATAGAGAAGTACAAGATGGCGAAGAAGGCCGCAAAGCGAGCTGTTAGTGAAGCAAGGGATCGGGCATATGAGGACCTCTACCAACGGTTAGGCACGAAGGAAGGCGAAAGGGACATCTATAAGATGGCCAAGATCCGAGAGAGGAAGACGAGGGATATTGGCCAAGTCAAATGCATCAAGGACGGAGCAGACCAACTCTTGGTGAAGGAGGAGATTAAGCATAGATGGCGGGAGTACTTCGACAAGCTGTTCAATGGGGAGAATGAGAGTTCTACCATTGAACTGGACGACTCCTTTGATGAGACCAGCATGCGTTTTGTGCGGCGAATCCAGGAGTCTAAGGTCAAGGAGGCTTTAAAAAGGATGAAAGGAGGCAAGGCGATGGGCCCAGATTGTATCCCCATTGAGGTGTGGAAAGGTCTCGGGGACATAGCAATAGTATAGCTAACCAATCTTTTCAACCTCATTTTTCGGGCAAACAAGATGCCAAAAGAATGGAGACGGAGTATATTAGTACCAATCTTCAAGAACAAGGAGGATATTCAGAGTTGTACTAATTATCGTGGAATTAAGCTGATGAGCTATACAATGAAGCTATGGGAGAGAGTCATTGAGCACCGCTTAAGAAGAATGACAAGCGTGACCAAAAATCAGCTTGGTTTCATGCCTGGGAGGTCGACCATGGAAGCCATTTTCTTGGTACGACAACTTATGGAGAGATATAGGGAGCAAAAGAAGGACTTGCATATGGTGTTCATTGACTTGGACAAGGCCTATGATAAGATACCGCGGAATGTCATATGGTGGGCCTTGGAGAAATACAAAGTTCCAGCAAAGTACATTACCCTCATCAAGGACATGTACGATAATGTTGTGACAAGTGTTCGAACAAGTGATGTCGACACTGATGACTTCCCGATTAAGATAGGACTGCATCAGGGGTCAGCTTTGAGCCCTTATCTTTTTGCATTGGTGATGGATGAGGTCACAAGGGATATACAAGGGGATATCCCATGGTGTATGCTCTTTGCGGATGATGTGGTGTTAGTTGACGATAGTCGGACGGGGGAAAATAGGAAGTTAGAGTTATGGAGACAAACCTTGGAATCGAAAGGGTTTAGGCTTAGTAGAACTAAAACCGAATACATGATGTGCGGTTTCAGTACTACTAGGTGTGAGGAGGAGGAGGTTAGCCTTGATGGCCAGGTGGTACCTCAGAAGGACACCTTTCGATATTTGGGGTCAATGCTGCAGGAGGATGGAGGTATTGATGAAGATGTGAACCATCGAATCAAAGCCGGATGGATGAAGTGGCGCCAAGCTTCTGGCATTCTCTGTGACAAGAGAGTGCCACAAAAGCTAAAAGGCAAGTTCTACAGGACGGCGGTTCGACCCGCAATGTTGTATGGTGCTGAGTGTTGGCCGACTAAAAGGCGACATGTTCAACAGTTAGGTGTGGCGGAGATGCGTATGTTGAGATGGATGTGTGGCCACACGAGAAAGGATCATGTCCAGAATGATGATATACGAGATAGAGTTGGGGTAGCACCAATTGAAGAGAAGCTTGTCCAACATCGTCTGAGATGGTTTGGGCATATTCGGCGCAGGCCTCCAGAAGCTCCAGCGCATAGCGGACGGCTAAAGCGTGCGGAGAATGTCAAGAGAGGGCGGGGTAGACCGAATTTGACATGGGAGGAGTCCGTTAAGAGAGATCTGAAGGATTGGAGTATCACCAAAGAGCTAGCTATGGACAGGGGTGCGTGGAAGCTTGCTATCCATATGCCAGAGCCATGAGTTGGTTGCGAGATCTTATGAGTTTCACCTCTAGCCTACCCCAACTTGTTTGGGACTAAAGGCTTTGTTGTTGTTGTTGTTGTTGTTCTGAGAGGTAATTAACAATGATCTGATGGCTTTATTCGCTAATTTCCAATAGGGGACACTGCCTCTGTTTCAGCTGGATCATTACCCTCTTGCCAAATAAAACAAGATGAGTACACATTCAGTAAGCTGCCCTATTTTCCTCTTAAATGTCAGTTTAAAATATTCACCGAAGTGGACATTAATGGCTTCATTTCCATAGTCCATGATGTAATCCAACCAACTCACACGATGATCCTGCCAGGCCGACACATCCAAGAGGGGATGGTGACCTTGCATGAAACCATTCACAAGCTTCATCAGAAAGGGTATTCTTCAAGATGGATTTTGGGAAGGCATATCATAAAATCAAATGGCCTTTTCTTGAACAGACCTTCCGCATGAAGGATTCCGCACCTGAGTGGCGTGGATGAATTGCCCAGTTCATTCACGGTGGAAGTGTTGGTATTAAAGTCTATGACACATTGACCATTAGCCCCAAAGCAGAAAGGGTATGAAGCAAGGTGATCCTATATGTCTCCAATTTTTGTAATGCTGCTGCTGATATGCTTGCCATCCTCATAGCACAGGCTAAGGAGGACGGTCAGGTTGGCGGCCTCATCCCAAACTTGGTAGATAGCGGGGTGTCCAATTTTGGGTATATGGACCATACTATCTTCATGGAACATGATATGGGAAAAGAAGATAAATATGAAAGTCATTCTATGTATGTTTGCCCAATTGTCTAGCTTAAAAGTTAACTTCCATAAGAGTGAACTTTCTTATATAAACAATTGTTTGGTTGTGAAGCAGGGTTATTCTTCTTCTGATATCTTGGCATACCTATTCATTATCGCAAGCTCTTGAATACGGAATGGAAGTGATTTTGGGATCGATTAGCTAAAAAATTCAATTGTTGGAAACGCAAGCTTCTATCCTACTCCCTCCGTCCCATAATACAAGATCGTTTTGCAAGCTACATTGGAAGTTCAGCAATTCCTTATGAAACCTTTACTGAGTTGCCCAATTGAGTGCGGTGAAGAATGGGTTATTGCAAATCCATATTCTTTTCCCGAAGTGATGAGCATAAACAGAGGTATCGATTACTAGTTGAGTACTCCCTTCCGCCCAGCCGCCAACAAAAGAACCCACCGCCACCACCAGATCCCTCGCCGCCGCCGTCGTCCGCCGCTGGACGGTGGCAGGGCGTTCTCCGCTCCCTCGTCACCACATTTCTCCTCGAGGTGGCCTTTGCGACGGCGGCGGACGCTTTGTGCCATGGCGTCGGGCGTCGGGCCTCTGGCCAACTCGATCCTGAAGCCCATCCACGGGGTCATCTGCTGGTGAGGGTTGGGGCTTGAGGTTGCTCCCTCTTGCGCCGGTGACTGGCTGAGTCCGACCAAATCTGGCAGAAGTCGGTCGAGCTTGGCCCAAGGTGGTCGGAGGGGCAGCTGCGATGCCATGGCCACTGTGGTCACGCAGGGGTTGTGGAAACCATGCCATGGACTGACAACGTACAGCTGGGTGTGCGATAATCCACAAGTTCTGCGCCAGAGGCCGTGATCCCACAATCTACAGGTTTGTGGGCGGCAGTCATCTCCATCCCCATAAGGGCATGTATAATGCACAGCCCAGGGTGATGTCTCGTATGCCAATGTAGGATCGGATGTCAGAAAAAGTAGGTTGGGATGAAGCAGTAGGATCCTCTATAGGAGGCGGGTGCTTGGGAAAAAAAGGTGTGGCTGAAAAAGTTAGTGGAAAGTAGAGAAGCATATGTAGTGGGAGTCTTTATTTTCTATTCATTGATGCGGCCCACTAGTGGTAGCTTGCATTGGGGAGAAAAAAATCAATGTAGATGCCTCAAGCTACTTTTTGTCATGGGGCAGTTGTATTCATATGCCACCATTGTACATCCCCTAAGGCGGTCCTCCGCTAGGGCACACGGATGTCGCCGTGGTTCCACGCGCTGTAGGCATGGATGACGCAGCAAAAGCTGGTGTGTGGTGGTGTTTGATGCGGATTTGCCATGGCCTGCCACTTGTAAGAACGGCCAGCCAAAGCATCGTGAATTAGAATTTTGGCTTTGTCATTGACCTTCCTCCTCTGCTGGGATCATGGAAAGTGGAGGCAACAAACACATTATGACTTGATTTGGTGGTGCTTCTCGTGAGACTCCAGGGTGAAAACCCTAGGTGAAAACCCTAGGTGCAACCTTAGTGCGGTGTACCTGACGATGATGGTGTTTTTGCGCCGTACCTTGCTTAATGCATTGCTTGGAGTTTGCTCGTATTTGACTTTAGGGTGAAAACTCACACTCTTGCCATCGGTGGCTAGATCCGGCAACAATGGGCGACGGCGGCGCTTATGCATCATTTCCTTTTGGGAGGTGTTGTTGTTGGAGAACCTTTATTGTATTCCTTGTGTTGTCATGAGATGGTTGGTACCGATGGTGATTGCCGTATTGCGTCGATCACTCCAGGTTTTTTTTTCCTCCGCATACTCATACCTTGACTTTGCTATTTGCAGGCATGATACTTTGTGTGTGTGTGTGCGCGCGCTGGTGTTGGTTCTCATGCAGAGGCCGGGTGTGTGCTCATTGTGTTTTGTATCCCCTTGGTGCTACATTATGAGCCACCAAAAACACCCTTTTTATCAACAAAAAAAGGTGGAGTATTATTGTAGACCAATACCAAGGGGTTGGTGGTAGAGGACCAAGGGGAAAAGAAGTAAGTGCTTAAACAAATGGTTCTTCAAATTATAAAATGTTGATGGGGTGCTGCAAGAGTTACTACACAACAAATACATGTACTCCAAAACGCTTTTGCAACATGCCATGAACCTACGGGCTCTTTTTTCTTGAAAGGCCATATGAGGGTCAAAGAGTTCCTCAACATGGGTATTTCCATAGTTGGTGGTGCCGCTTTCGCAAGATGCCATGAACCTACGGGCTCTTTTTTCTTGAAAGGCCATATGAGGGTCAAAGAGTTCCTCAACATGGGTGTTTCCATAGTTGGTAGTGGCACCACAGTACCAACACGTGGTTTTGGGAAGTCTCTTGACTACGGGATAGCCCTCTCGGTGAGAAATATCCAATAGTGTACAAATTTGTTCAAAGAAAACATGTTTCAGTTCACGATGTCATGGCCTTAGTGCCGTTAAATGTTTGTTTTGGGTGGACAGTAACTGGTGGCATTCCTGTCCCCATCTAGTTCAGCGTTTAATATTCATCAATTTAACGATGGAGTCAAATGTTCTCTGATAGAAGATACATACCCTAGTATTTTGGGGCCAAATCTATGTGCCAATATGGTAAATGAGAAACATCACTTGTAGAAAAATTATATGGAAACTCATTGTTCCCCTGAAAGTCAAGATACTGTCTTGGTGCGCATGCAGAGGTGTCATTTTAACAAAGGACAACCTAGTAAAATGCAATTGGAATAGCATCACGAAGTGTTGCTATTGCGTTAAGGGTCTCACAATTCAGCAATTATTATTCCTCAAATGCTGTTCTGCATGACTTCTGTGGATGACGGTGTTTCTGGCTTTTAATAACCCCCGCCTACTAGTATTCCTGAACATGTCTGGGGATTGGTTATGTGAGGCTATTAGACAACTTAAAGCACACGTTCAGTTAAAGTGTGTGTTTTATGTTTGGCAATATGGAATTTTCGTATTTGTTTTTAACAAAAGAAACAAGTTTCTGATTTCCTTCAGGTTATTCATATGGCTACTCATCGGATCTGTACGTGGTGCTCACTTCAGTGTGGGAAAGCACAGACCTCTCTGGAGTCTGGGTGCAGCCACTTAAAGATGTAAAACAAGGTATGTTCAACCAGTTTAGATGACGGTCTAGCGATAGGATGCATAAGCCTGACATGTAAACTCTATTGCAGTTGCTCTGGTCTTTAAATAAAATTGTTGTGCTTTTTTGTATGGATTGATACTTGGCAATAACATGGTTGCGTGCATCAGTCGATGCAAAGGCCCCAGGGCTCCCTCCTTTATTGAAAAAGGTTACCATATACAAGAGCATGTCATAACATAATGAGACAACACAATAAAGCAACCGGAGAATGTACCCAATGAAAATGATTTTTAATGGACAACAAAAATGAGAAGAGGAGAAAACTGAACTTACAATGAGAATTTTAGGGGTAACATCAAGGCCTTGTTTCTTTAACCTAAGAACCATTTCATCCTCCAAAGCACGAACTTGGTCCAATATATAAACAATCTGAGTACAGCAAAGAAAGGAAAAGATGATGTATCAAAGGGATGAGCAAATAGCACATTAAAGCTGGGACGAGCTATATATCGATGGCCATGCCATTGTTTGGTACCTGCCCTCCAGTATCTGGCATGCCCAACACATTAGCTTGACCGAAGTATCCATGAGGAGAAACTATCACAACATTAAAGATCATTGGGATCCTCCCCAAGAATGTCTCTAGTGTAGATGGATCTGGTGCTTGAAGAATATCCAGAAGGAGATGTATCATCTCTAAGACATGTTCAGCTGTATCACCCCAACCTTTCTCCAAGCCCCATTCTTGAAATCTGAAGGTTACGGAAAAAACACCGCGTGTCAAAGCTACATTATTCTTGCCTGATGTGATTTATTCAAAAGCTGCACTTCGTAAATCACGAAATAATCTCAGACATACATTATGCAAGAATTACCAGTGATAAGTAAATTTGCGGATGCAAGGCCTAGTCAAAGGCATTTCAACAAGACTAACATACTTTCTTTACCACAAAAGCTATTAAATTTCTGTATGGAAGACTTAAGCAGCTGGAGTTCCAACAAAAGGATAGAGAGGGCATCTCTTAGAAATGCTCGAAGCCTCAAAGAGTCCAACCCCAGAACTGAATTTGGTTACATAGGACTAACTGTAACAAAATTCGTGGTTTGTAGTCTCCCCCGCATATTTGTGCATATATTGAATGGCTAGACAAAAAACAATCAGCGGATGACAGTACTGAGATGTATTCCGTCAGTGCCAGGGTGACTTCCGCTTACCCAAACGGTCAGATTGGTTTTAACTTCTCAAGAACTGTTCATTTTTTGCTAAATTTTCTGACAAGGGTCAGAATTTTCACTCTTAGAAATGCTCAAAGCCTCAAACAGTCAAACATCAGTAGTGCTTCTCCCAACAAAAACAAAACTATACAAACTGAAATGCAAAAATGACTCTGGGAGCACAATGTGATAGGGTAAACTAACTGATTAGCAAATTGTAAGTATGGTGTTTCAGCTGGGAGCTTTGACAGGTGCTCCTCAGCTTTGGTCAGGACAGACTGAAGCCTTCCCACGCTCTGTATCCTGTCATTTAACATCATCACCTGCAGAACACACCCAAATTAACAACAAACATACACATGAACCACAAGTTTATCACAAAGATATCCTCGGCGGTAACAAAACTCACATGCCCCTTGTGCCGGTGCTCGCGAAGGAAATCAAGCAGGGGTTCCAGGCAATCCCTGTTGCGGAACAAAATCGAAGACAGGTGCCTGTTGAGAAACTGCACGCCATTTCCAATCGACGACGAGCGACTCGGACGTGGGATTAAGGCAGTGAATGGCTCAAAATCAAGCTCCAGCACGAAGGGGTCGTTGTGCCTGCCAGGTCATGAGGTTAAGATTATGGTGGTAGAAACTGAAACAATGCCACCTGTGACAGTTTAGCTGCTTTTAATTTTAATGCCATAACTCTGCAAGAGTCAGAGTCAGAGTGACCACAGGCCCAGCAGTCCAGCACAGAGCCGTGCTGATTCTGAAAGCTACTAAGTTATCAATCTCTTAACATGACCTCAGCCGTGCACATCAGATAGTAGCTAAGCAAACGATGAACAATTCAAAATATGGTTGCCTGGTGGCGGCCTCTCAAACCCAACATTAACCTCTCGCTAAAAAATGACCCTAGTAGAGGCAAAAGGAGCAGACGCTGGAGCTGAGATAGCAGGAAGGAACAGGGGGGAGCAACACATACTGGCCGTCGACGAGCTCCTCCTTGAAGCGGAGATACTCCGACACGCTGAGCTGTTCGACGTTGAGCTCGTGCACGTTGACGCGGACGTACTCCCAAACCCCCGGCCGCGGCCGCACCGCGATGGCGACGAACGGCGGCAGCACGATAGCCTCCTGCTCGAAAAATACACGCGCAGAGAGGCATAAAAAACATTCAGGGACACACGCGCGCGCACGAAACAGCCGGTGTTGCGATGTGACGGCTCACCTGGGAGGAGCGCAGGACGTCGAGGAAGGGACCCTCGGCGAAGGCGCTGCCGCCGGAGACCTGGACCTCGTCGAGCGTGTCGAGGATGCGGTGCGGCTGCAGGATCCCCTTCCCCTTGCTCACGTACCTACGGTACGGCCACCAAACCGACCGAAGCAGGGGCAAAAAATCGTCAGCAGAGGCATACGAGCGAACAATTGGGTGGGGTGGCTGATCGGCGACTCACTTGGAGAGGAGGGCGACGAGCTCGTTGCGGTGGGCGTGGAGGGTGTCCTCCACGCGTTCGCGGATGCTCGGGATGCGGTCAAGCTTCGAGGCGGCCATGGCTGGCTGCTCTGCTGCTGACTCGTGTCACTGTGCTCCCGTCCCGCGATGTTGCGAGCGCTGGTGAGCAAGGCGAAAGCCGAGTTGCCCAACTTTATAAGATGATGAGATGCAGCGCCTTGCTGACGCGTGGTGGAGAGCGTTGGGCAGTTAGCGAAAATGATTGTACAATGTACTACTACGTAGAACATTTTTGTGGTGTATTCATACGGAAGTATATGGCGATTTCGTCCATTTTACGCTTTGAAGTATGTCGTGAGTGAATGTACCGGCTCAGTCTCTCGAAGGTAATGTCACGATATGCGTGCATGCGTTAATGGGGTGAGTGTAAATATGTATGTATAAATGTCCGCATTTATACTATTTTAAAAAAATGATTGGGCTGTTAAAAAGTTATTGGTGCGATCCTTTCAGAAGAAAAAGTTATTGGTGCCTTAACGCTTTGGTGTCTAAATAATACTTCCTCCTGTTTTTGTTTTATTTCATATATAAATTTTGTTTAAAATCAAACTACAAAAGTATAGGGGGCAATGTTTTCATCTATTATTGTAGAAGTGCATTTTTCTTTTAAAAATGGAGGAGAACCCCTGGCCTCTGCATCTGGACAATGCATGCAGCCACTTTATTAATTGTTCACATAAGACATTACAAAGTAATACAACAGCAAGACTAAAGCCACCATCTAGGCAACATCTGTCGCTACTCCTATCCAAATGAGGAAGGGATGTTGATAGTCTGGGCCTAATATCAAACAGACCTCGCAGCCAAACCTAACATCTAAGACCAGAGGTCCTATCCAGGACGCCTGCCAGGTATGGGGTACCCACCGGTCCGGCGCACTCCTCAACCAGGACGCCTGCCGGGTATGAGGCCGCCGCAGCCACCTGCCACCAATCCATCTTCATAGTTGTACTGTTGCATCTACCTTGCACGGTCTAGCTACCGTCGACGCCACCACGACGCCAGACAGCTTCCTCCTCCTGTGCGAGTCCATCTCCGCGCATCGGACGCCGAGTCTCCACTGCCATGCCGCCGAGACCCACCGTCGATGATACTGTTAATGCCACACCGCTCCACCTACATGCCATCTCGCGTCGACTCCGAACTACCAGCAACTCCACCACCCTGAGAAGTTCTCGGCCGACGCCTCCAGGAAGGAGCACGACACCAAAGTGCCATCGTCGCCCAAACAGAGGAACAGAGGCTTTCGCCTGCGCTCATGGCAGAGGTGGGGGCGTATGATCCACACTGAAGCCTCCAGGAAGGTAATCGGCGCCGAGGGCGTCAACTTTGGTGCGGCCGCCACGCCGGCCTGGAGGTTCCCCTGGATCCATGCCCACCCGCCAGATCCGTCCAGGCGGTATTGGCGTCGACCGTAGTCGCTACCGTAGCCAGCACGAACCGGAGTAGATCGAGTCAGAGACACCGCCTCCCATGGAAGTCTGGTCGGCCATCGATGAGCCGCCGTAGCGCCGCCGCCTCCACGCCGCCCACGCAGCCGTGGAAGGCCCCTCATCTGCACCCGCGCGTGCCGCCCGCCAGGCAGGCCGCACCGCGCGCCACCGATCGAGGCCGCCCCCCCGAGATCCCCGCGCCGCCCGAGGCACCGGCGGTCAGATCTGAAACAGATCGACCACGGCCACCATAGGAGTGCCCCGAACTGCCCCCTACGCGACCACCGGGGGAAGCAGCTCCTGCCGTCGCCCCCCTGAGTCCTCGCCGGCGCGTCCCATCGCCAACGCGCCGCCAACCGCCGCCGAACGCCGCGCCAGGTCCGGCCGCTGCGGGGAGGAGAAATCCCGCCGTCGCCGACACCAACCGGGCTTTGCCCGGCGGCGCGCCCCGGCGGCGGCGGGTGAGGGAGTCTTGGACTAAGGGGTCCTCGGGCGTCCGGCCTGTTATCCATGGGCCGGACTGATGGGCTATGAAGACATGAAGATCGAAGACCATACTCGGGTTCGGATTGGACTCTACTTGGCGTGGAGGGCAAGCTTGGCGACCAACTATGAAGATTCCTTCTTATGTAACCGACTCCATGTAAACCCTAGATCCCCCCGGTGTCTATATAAACCGGAGGGGTTAGTCCGGAAAGGATACATTCATTACCATATATTCACATAGGCTAGACTTCTAGGGCTTAGCCATTACGATCTCGTGGTAGATCAACTCTTGTAATACTCATATTCATCAAGATCAATCAAGCAGGAAGTAGGGTATTACCTCCATAGAGAGGGCCCGAACCTGGGTAAACATCGTGTCCCCCGTCTCCTGTTACCATCGATCCTAGACGCACAGTTCGGGACCCCCTACCCGAGATTCGTCGGTTTTGACACCGACATTGGTGCTTTCATTGAGAGTTCCACTATGCCGTCGGCAAAGGGCTCGATGGCCCCTTCGATCGTTAGTAATGGCACCGTTCAGGGAGAAACCTTCCTCCCCGGACAAACCTTTGTGTTCGGCGACTTCGTACTGCGGGCCAACTCGCTTGGCCATCTGGAGCAGGTCGATAGCCACGCCCCTGGCCATCAGGTCAGATCAGGGAGCTTGAACTGCGTCGCGGATACCCGCGGAGACTTGATCTCCGATGGATTCGAGACTGCGGCAGTCGCTCCCCCTCTCTCCGATGAACATGACTTAAATCTGTCATCGGATCACACCCAGGAGATGGATCATGTTGCTGCAACGGCCTCAGAACCGAAGCAGATCGTGCCCTCCGAGGCCACAAAGTCCACGGCGTTGGAGCCGCATACGGACTCGACATCCTGCAATACTTGCGTCAATGGAACTCCGGACTCGTTTCCGGCTACACGTTCCGGATCAGGTGCGCCTACGGACACCGAGCTGGATCGGTTATCGATTTTCGAATTTGGCGCCGCAGACTTCTTCCAGCACTCACCTTTTGGTGACGTACCAAATTCTTTAAGGAACTTATCCTTGGAGGAGGACTCACAGCCGAACTATGTTCGGTTCGAATTAGAGGCGGATGACGAGGAATTTTGCTTCCCACCCGCCACCCACTTCATAGCCACCGTCGATGACTTAACCGACGTGCTTGACTATGGCTCCGAAGACATCGACGATATGGACGACGATGCCAACAAGGAGCAAGGCCAAGACCCGCCATTTACTGGACGCTGGATGGCCACCTCTTCGTACGACGTGTACATGGTTGATACACCTAAAGAATCTGGCGACGACAAAGAAGAGCCAGACGCGAATAAAACATCTGAGACGCAGTCCAAGCGCCGACGCCCCAAACGCCGTCCTAAGCCTCTTCGCTCAAAGGACGGCAACACCGACACCGAAGAGAATAATACTCCAGGCGACGCCGAAAACAATGAAGACCCTGTCGGAGCTACATCCGAACAGGAGGAACATGACAATAGGCAAGACAACCCTGATGAACAGGCCATAGAAGATGACTCGGAGGACGATAGTTACCGTCCACCCTCCGAGGAGGAGACAAGCCTCGGCAACGAAGACTTCATCGTGCCGGAAGATCCTCTGGAGCAGGAGCGCTTTAAGCTTCAGCTCATAGCCACTGCAAAGAGCCTAAAAAAGAAACAGCAGCAGCTTCAAGCCGAACAAGATCTGCTCGTCGACAGATGGACTGATGTCCTGACAGCCGAAGAATACGGCCTCAAGCGCCCAGCCAAGAGCTACCCGAAACACAGACTGCTACCTCAATTCGATGAGGAAGCACCAGAGCGCACATCTCCCTCGCGTAATGCGGAATGACCACCACGTGGTCGAGACAGGGTGGCCGACCGGCCACCCCGTGGCCGGGATAAAGCGGCAACACAGGCCGAACAGTAGCCTGCCCCACCGCCTCGTAAAAACAGAGACGGAAGAGTTCGGGGTCACACATACGACCTCCGGCAGATCCTGGACGATAGAACAGGACACACAAGATCGATCTACGAATCGCGAGGGCGTGCCTCGAGGCACGACGACGGCTAGCTATTCGGACGTGATAAATCTAACCACGCCCGGGCCGAATACCGCAGACGGACCCCATCAGAGCTACGCCACGACGCGGCCCGATATAGAGGCGCCGCACACCCTCTCTGCTTCACAGATGAAGTACTGGATCACGAATTCCCCGAGGGGTTCAAGCCTGTCAACATTGAATCATACGACGGCACACCGATCCCGCAGTATGGATCGAGGATTTCATTCTCCATATCCATATGGCTCGAGGAGATGACCTCCGCGCCATTAAATACCTCCCACTAAAGCTCAAAGGGCCAGCTCGGCACTGGCTTAACAGCCTGCCTAAAAATTCTATCGGCAGCTGGGAGGACTTGGAAGAAGCTTTCCTGGACAACTTCCAAGAAACCTATGTCCGGCCACCAGACGCCGATGACTTAAGCCACATAGTTCAACAACCTGAAGAATCAGCCAGAAAATTCTGGACTAGGTTCCTAACCAAAAAGAACCAGATCGTTGACTGTCCGGATGCCGAGGCCTTAGTAGCCTTCAAACACAGCATCCGTGACGAATGGCTAGCACGCCACCTCGGCCAAGAAAAGCCGAAGTCCATGGCAGCCCTCACGGCACTCATGACCCGCTTTTGCGCGGGAGAGGACAGTTGGCTGGCCCGTAGTAACAACACAGTCAGTGAGACAGGTCCCTCCGAGGCCAAGAATAGCACTAGCAAGCTCCGGCGCAATAGACACAAACGCCGAAGCAATGGCAACAACACCGATGACACCACGGTCAACGCCGGATTCACTGGCTCCAAGTCCGGCCAACGGAAGAAGTCCTACAAAAGGAACAATGAAGGACCTTCTAGCCTGGACCGCATACTCGACCGTCCGTGCCAGATACACGGCACCCCGGATAAGCAAGCTCATCATACCAACAGAGATTGTTGGGTTTTCAAGCAGGCTGGCAAGTTAAATGCCGAAAACAAGGAAAAGGGGTCACAAAGTGAGGACGAGGATGAAGAGCCCCGGCAACTGAACACTGGGGGGCAGAAGAAATTTCCCCCTCAAGTCAAAACAGTGAACATGATATACGCTACGCACATCCCCAAAAGGGAGCGTAAGCGAGCACTTAGGGACGTCTACGTCGTAGAGCCAGTCGCCCCAAAATTCAATCCGTGGTCATCATTCCCGATCACCTTCGATCGTCGGGATCACCCAACTAGTATCCGCCATGGCGGTTCAGCCGCACTAGTCCTCGACCCAATTATTGACGGGTTTCACCTAACACGAGTCCTGATGGACGGTGGTAGCAGCCTCAACCTGCTTTATCAGGACACAGTGCGAAAGATGGGCATTAACCCCTCGCGAATCAAACCAACAAAGAATACCTTTAAAGGAGTCATACCAGGCGTAGAGGCCCGCTGTACGGGCTCAATCACGCTGGAGGTGGTCTTCGGTTCTCCGGACAACTTCCGAAGCGAAGAGTTAATCTTCGATATCGTCCCCTTCCGCAGCGGCTATCACGCACTGCTCGGACGAACCGCGTTTGCTAGATTCAACGCAGTGCCACACTATGCTTATCTCAAGCTCAAGATGCCCGGTCCACGCGGCGTCATAACAGTCAATGGCAATACGGAACGCTCCCTCCGAACAGAGGAGCACACCGCTGCCCTAGCAGCAGAAGTATAGAGCGGCCTTCTCAAGCAGCACCATAGCGCGGCTGCCGAGCCCCTGGACAACATCAAGAGGTTCCGGACTACACTGCAGCAGGACAACGCGGCTCGTCAAGAGCTCGATTAGGAATTCGGCCTCCGTCCCAGTCCCGTTGAAGTAGTGGAATTCGCACCACGCGTACATAATTACGCACTCAAAATCCCATGGACATAGACGGAGGCAGAAGCTAACCCGGGATCTACAGACCGATCCCGGACACACATACTTTTTACCTTTTTTCTTTTTATTTCAGGTTTCTCTTTTCGCGGGCCTGATCGCGAGTCCTTTAGAGGGATTGGCATACAACAGAGGCAAGCATCACATGTGTGTAGGGTAACCTCTATACGTTCTTCTTGACGATATTCAAACTTATTTCTCAGGACCCGCACGCTACGCCCTACTGATCCCGGCATGTTAAATAGCCCGGATACTTCTCGCACCATCTGTACAAGATACGCCTTGACGTATCCATCCAGTTATAATAAAAATGGTTCGTGGCCCAGTTTATGTGGTTTTCGCTTCTTACTTCGTTTTATTTCGATCCGCTTATTTGCGGCATCGATACTCTTCTGTATGTTTCATATTCGCCAGGGGCTACTTGTCGCCCCACAATACGGCAGCAAAGTCCGAACACTTCTTCTATATAAGTTCGGCACCCCGAATTTAGCATTATATGCATTGGCTCCGAATCATGTCTTTGGTCAATAGTTGGGTTGCCCGGCTCCTGTGCTTGCTACCCTACGTTCCGCTCTATCGGCTAGGGTAGTAAAGGGAGAACTACTGCGGTTGTGCCCTGGCCTTGACCGGATGAGCACCTCAATAGAGAAAGCCGAAAACTGACTATCATGATACGGCGAGAGCCGGTCAGCTGTTCGAGGGTTACAAAATCGTTGGAGATTTTTTCCGCGTCATGCGAAGGATCGGCACTTCTCGATCAGATGCTGACAGCACCCTGGCTTTGACCAGGAGCTACGCACTTGCTTAATTATAAAACTCCTATGGCTAAGTGAGGGCGTTTAAGCCGTACAGTCCGATTGCCTTGTTCGTTGCACTAAACAACTCCTCCAAAGGACCATATAATTGGATCAAGATTGTTTAGAATCCATCCTGAACACCTCCGTACTACCTACGTGAGGGCAGAAGCCGACGACCGGCCAACCCTCAGATTACAAATAAGACGGCCGCACAGGAGGAAACAATTTAAAGCATAATAAAATTATTTTACAAACACCGGCCTTGTTCCTATAATACAAGGCAAAGGCAACATGAATACATTTATTCAAATACAATGTCCTGCGAACACTGCGCCGCCACAAGTCGAGACCCCTCTACGACATCCGTGAAATATCGCTCGGGTGTGCGGTGCTCCTTGCCCTCCGGCGGCCTGCTGGCAACTTCAACATCGTTCATCTTCGCCCACCACATCTTGCAGCGAGCGAAGGCCATACGGGCACCTTCAACAGGCGGAGTGCTTGATGACGTCCAGCCGCGGACAGGCCTCCACCAGACGCCTCACGAGTCCGAAGTAGCTGCTGGGCATAGCTTCGGTTGGCCATAGCCGGATTGTCAAATCCTTCATGGCTAGTTCGGCCACCCTGTGCAGCTCCACCAGCTGCTTCAGCTAATCGGTGAAGGACACGGGATGCTCTGGCGTCGCGTACTGCGACCAGAATAGCTTCTCCGTAGAACCTCCTCCTTCGGCTCGGTAGAACTCTGCAGCGTCTGATATGCTGCGTGGTAGATCCGCAAAAGCCCTTGGGGAACTCCGAACCCGGGTTAGTAAAAGGTATTGCTTCTTCGCATACTTGCTTTGCATCTTAAATGCCTTACCCGCCGTGATCTTCTTGAACTCCTGGATCTCCTGGAGGGCGGCCTGGGCCTCATTCCGTGCGGTCTCCGCGCTCTGACGAGCCTTGGTGAGCTCGGCCTCTTGAGACGACGCATCATTCTCCAAGGTCTCACATTTTTTCACCGCATCCTGGAGCTCCCGCTGGATTTCCTTGACCCGGGCCTCGAGCTTCTTACGGGCGGCTTGCTGCTGGACAGCTTTCTCCTCGGCCTCGCCCAGGGCCTTCCTCAGGACCTCGACCTCGGTTGCAGCTCCTGCACATATTACAGTCAATATACATCGCCTATGCTTTCCGAACATACAGCAAGTCGTTATTCACCTTGCTTCTCCTGGAGCCGAACCCTAACCTCGCCGAGCTCGTTCTCGGTCCGCTCCAGCCTCTGCCTCAATTCAGAGACGTCGGTAGCATGCGAGGTTGCGGCCAACAGCGACGCCTGCTTATGCATACATGCTATGTTAGTCTCCTACAATAGATCCCCTGTCCGGTTCTTCTCGCCGGACAGTGTCTCGGGGGCTACTGACTACAGGTTTTTTTTCTCTTTCTATGTCACTTACCTCGAAACCTGTCAACAGGTTGCTGCAGGCCTCGTTCAGTCCACTCTTGGCGGACTGAACCTTCTCAATCACCGCGCCCATAAGGACACGGTGCTCGTCCATAACGGAGGCACCTCGTAGTGCCTCCATCAGGATATCCGGCGCCCCCGGATAGACGGGAGCCACCGGCGGAAGCGGCACACCCCCTCCTTCAAAGGGGGCTGCTCGCCCGACTCCGGAGCCATATGGGTATCCGGAATCGTATTCGGCTGAGGGCCGAACTGGATACGGCCCTCTTCGCCAGTCTCCATGGGGATCGTCTCCTCCATGTGTCCAGCAGTGGAGGTCTCGCCTTGTGGCGCCTCCCGGACTACGTCCTGGGCTCCTCCCCGGTTCGGATCGGCCCTCTGGGACAGCACTTCGGTGTCGTCCCTGGCCCCGGGGGAGTAAGTAGGCGGTGGCGATTGGCTCACCATCTCCGATGGAGCCAACGAACCTCCAGACGAGGATCGCTGGATCAGGTCGCGGGCCGGACTGCAATAGTACAGTTAACTACATCAAGATAATGGAGAGAAAGGGCTGGATGTGCGCACGAGAGAGCCCTGTCACTTACGATGCGGCCTGGGGCTTAGTGCGGGGGTGCCATTCCGGACTACTGTCAACGTCCCACGCGGTGTTGACCGCTGGGGCGCCCTTCCCCTTTTTGGGCGCTTTCTCCTCCGGATGTGCCGAGGCCGCCCTCTTCTTCTTCTTCTCCTCGGGAGGGGGGTTGTTTTCCTCTTCCTCCTCCTCGTCATTGTCCTCAGGGACAGAGGAATGGGCCTCGTCGTCTTCGGACGTCGCGTCCGAAGTGCCCTTGCGACGGGGGCCACTCTTGGCCCCATTGGCCTTCTTCTCCGGTGCCTTGTATGGCGCCGGCGCCAGCATCTCCGCTAGGCGTGGGATGACCGATTCTTTGGGCAGCAGAGCCGGACACTGGATCCGCTTCGCCCTCTCCATCCAGTCCTGAGGGAGCAATAATAAAATCTCAGACATCATCCTCGAAACATTTAAGTTGGGGATACGTCAAAAGTAACATACCTCGCTGGCAGGGTGTTTGCAGTCGTGACCACGGTTTGAATCCGTGGCCGGCGGTTTCTCGTTGCCCTTAAAGAGCAACTTCCAGGCATCTTCGTGGGTGGTCTCGAAGAGCCTCACCAGGGTCCGATGCTTCTTCGGGTTGAAATCCCACAGAGGCCGTCCTCTGCGCTGGCATGGAAGAATCCGGCGAACTAGCATCACCTGGATCACATCGACGAGCTTGACGTTCTTGGCTATCATGCTCTGGATGCGCGTCTGCAACGCTATCAGCTCATCGGACGAACAACAGTCCGGACTTTTCTCGACCCAAGAGGTGAGCCGCATGGGAGCACCGGAGCGGAATTCGGCAGCCGCGGACCAGGTGGCACCGCGGGGTTCCGTGATGTAGAACCATTGTCTCTGCCACTCCTTCACTGTCTCCACAAAAATACCTTTCGGCCAGGAGACGTTGGGCAGCTTGCTCACCATGGCTCCTCCGCACTCCGCGTGCTGGCCGTCCACCACCTTCGGCTTCACGTTGAATACTTTGAGCCACAGCCCGAAGTGGGGTTGGATGCGGAGGAAGGCCTCGCACACGACGATGAACGCCGAGATGTTGAGGAAGGAATTCGGGGACAGATCATGGAAATCTACCCCGTAATAATACATCAGCCCGCAGACGAAGGGGTGGATTTGGAAACCCTAGCCCGCGGAAGAAATGGGGGACGAATACTACCCTCTCTGTGGGCTCCGGCGTGGGGACGACTTGTCCCTTGGCCGGCAGACGGTGGGCGATCTCCTTCGCCAAATATCCGGCCGCCCGAAGCTCAGTAATGTCCTCCTCCTTGACGGAGGAGACCATCCACTTGCCCTGACCGCCGGATCCGGACATGGTTGCTTGAGTGGAAAGGAGATGAGAACTTGGGCGCTGGAGCTCGAGATTGGAAAGGCGGAGATAGAGAGAGAGCGTGAGAAGAGGAAGAGGGAATCCTTATCCCCTTATAAAGGCAGCAAATATGAAACGCCTCCTCACTCACCTTAGGATTCGTCTATTCCCAAGGGTTGTATAAACGGCACGGTTGAGTTACCCGTGCCCGCATTGATGAGAATCCCGCAATAAGGGGACACGATCTCTGCCAATAGCAACCGCGTCTCGAAACGTGGGTTGGCAGAAGAAAAATGGTTCGAAATTATGACCGGACAGACACGGTGTCGTGTTGTAAAGAAGCTGTCAACAGATTAGATTCGTGCAAATGTTATATTCTCTTCACGGTTGAGTATGGTGTGTATAACAGGTCTGGATACAATCATCGCATCCGAAGACTATCTTGGAGTTCGGAGAAAGGGGAACCCGCCTTGCAATGCCGAAGACAATCTGCGCGCCAGACTCCTCGTCATTGAAGCCAGGTTCAGGGGCTACTGAGGGAGTCCTGGACTAAGGGGTCCTCGGGCGTCCGGCCTGTTATCTATGGGCCGGACTGATGGGCTGTGAAGACATGAAGACCGAAGACCATACTCGTGTCCGGATTGGACTCTACTTGGCGTGGAGGGCAAGCTTGGCGACCAACTATGAAGATTCCTTCTTATGTAACCGACTCCATGTAAACCCTAGATTCCCCCGGTGTCTATATAAACCGGAGGGATTAGTCCGGAAAGGATACATTCATTACCATATATTCACATAGGCTAGACTTCTAGGGCTTAGCCATTACGATCTCGTGGTAGATCAACTCTTGTAATACTCATATTCACCAAGATCAATCAAGCAGGAAGTAGGGTATTACCTCCATAGAGAGGGCCCGAACCTGGGTAAACATCGTGTCCCCGTCTCCTGTTACCATCAATCCTAGATGCACAGTTCGGGACCCCCTACCCGAGATCCGCCGGTTTTGACACCGACAGCAGGCATGAGAGGTGGGAGAGGGAGTCGAGGGCTTGGCGGCACTAGGGTTCCCCCTGGTCGCCGCGCGGGGGACCTAGGGGAGGGGTTGTATGTGCCTCTAACCACTCTAGCTAATGTAACAAAAAACGATATGATGAAAGAGACTAGGCAATACATTTATACGTCAACATTCTCTCTCACGTGCGGATCCTTCGGGCCTAAACGTAGACCGAAAGTGGGCTGCAATTTAATTGCGCCAACCGGATCTTAAACTCAAGATCTCTTGGCTCTTGGTATTAGCCTTACCTCGATCCTAAACCCTAGCCGCCGCTTCCGGCCCGGGGCGGTCGGCCTCCATGATCGCTGTCGGGGCCCGTGCCGCCCATACATAGGGTTCGTCCGCCGATCGTGTTAACCGGCTGCCCTAGAGAGTCTTTTTCCCGAGTTCTTGCTTCGGGTTTTTCTCTCTCCCGCCTGTCATCTTGATCGGAGGTTTCTTTTTGGTTTTTTTGATCTAAAATCGCTTTGCGTCGCCCGCCGCCATCGTCGACACCCGTGCGCCTCTACTCCAACACCGGCGCGACCGACCGGCCTCTTCATCAACCTGGTGGCCTCGCACGACAGGCGGCCCCTAACGGCCGTCGTCCGCGCATCTGCCCGCCCGTCGCCCCGACCCGGACGCCTCGCACGATGCGGCGGCCCTCCACATCCGCCATTCATGAGCTGGCTCGCCTGTCGATCTACGCCGGCTGTCACCGCCCTACTCAGACCAGGACTACTGCATCGCCCCGACCCGACAGCCTCATGCCATGCGGCGGCCCATCATAGCCGATGTTTGCATGCTGGCCCGCCCGTCGATCTACGCCGCGCCTGTATGGCCGCCCTGCCGACCCTCGTTGCCCGCTTCATCTCGGACTCCGCCGCCACCCCGCCTCCACCGATCCGTGCCCCCGACCTCGCGCACGTTCGGATTGTTCACCCGCCCACCTACGCGATTCTCCTCATCTACTCCGTGCAACCGACCTGGCCCGTCGGTTGCGAGCGCTTTCACAGGCTCCATGAAGACCGTCCCGAGTTTAGCGTGCCCCTCTACCGATCGAGCAACTGGCTGCTGCGTCGCCCTGTCGGGCCGCAGCGCCGCCGCCCTGTGGTTTTTCTCCCGGCTGCAACGACCCGCGTTACCGCTGTGTTGCCCCTTCGGGCCGTAGTCCCGCGGCCCGCGGTCCACGGTCGCCCCGAGGCCGTCTGCTCCAGGTCGTCCCCATGGCTGCACCGACCCTCGCGCAGCCGCTGCATCGCCCCGTCGGGCCATAGCGAGCGTGGCACGCGGTCACCGCTGCCACCCCGAGGCCGTCCCGCGATTGCACTGACCCGGGCTCCGCCGCTGCATCGCCCCTTCGGGCTGTAGCGCCATGACCCGCTGTCCTCGCCACCTCCCCGAGGTCTTCCCGCTGTCGCCCCGACCCGCCTGCTGCCGCTGCATCACCCCTTTGGGTCGTGGCGCCGTGGCCCGCGGTCCACCGCCGTCCTCGAGCGTCGACTTCCCGTGGTATGTGCCGCGCCGCCTCCCTTGGCGCGGGAACTCTACTGCCCGCGCCGATCTTCGTCACGTTGTCGGATTTCTCGCCTATTCGAGCATCGCCGTCGCACTCCTAACCTAGCTGCCACTGCTCTTCTTTGGCCGCCGCCGATACCCCCGGAGCCGCCGCTGCCGGTCGTCCACCTCCTTCGTCTTTGTCCAGCACCAGCCCGTCGCCAGCGTCGCCGTCATCTACCCCGACCACTTCGTCTACTCCGACCATCGCTGGTGACATCGGCCCCCATGCCGATTGGTGCCACAATCGTCGTCGAGTCTTCTTCTCTGCTGGGTCTCCGACTCCTCGACATGGCGTACAGCTCGTGCAGGTCCCTCATCTCGGCATGCCTGGTGCTGGCAACATCGATGCGTGCCTTCATCCATGACATGTCCCCGGGCCTGGCAAGCCTGATCAGCGCTTCATCAACTTTGTCTTCGTCCGTCTACGCATGCCCGGTGTTGGAAACACCGACGTGTGCCTTCGTCTACGATGTGTCCCCGGGCTTGGCAGACCTAACGCGACCCGTCGTCAACAACGTCTTCTTCCCGGCGCACCACTACTTCGACACCACTGCGTCTATGACTAACATGACGCCTCCTTGCCCCCGTGGCTCCACGGCGACTTCCTCGACACCGGCTACGCCGACTCGACATCGACCACGGCGCTCTTTGCACGACTACCTCGACCACAACTACACCACGTACGCTCTCGGCTACCTTGACAAACGGCACAAAAGGCTACCGCCTTACTTGAACAACCTCGTCGGGTACCACTCCAGCCACGACTTTCGTGATGCATCGACCGTTACGACTGTGGGGGTGTCCGTCGGCTTACTTTTGGATTCTTCTCCAGTCTCACCGTCAGCGTCGCTACCGTTGTGACGGTGGGGGATGTTGAGTATATTGATTATTTAGGAAACATAGAATAGCGTAGGACTTATTATACTTTGACTTGTACTCTAAGATGACCATGTGCTCCTATATATATGGCCACGAGACTCAAGCAATACAATAAGCTATTCCACCAAATCCCTCTCTCACTTCTAACAATTACGATGTGTTTGTGGCGACTTGATTGCTATTTGGAGTTTATTTTTCCTTTTAGTGATTTTGTTCGCGGCTGCATTTAGACAATGAACAGTTGCGTGACGTCTGGAATGAACGTACCAGTAGCAGTTCGTGCGTGTCACTGCATGGACAGAAGGTGGCCTTGAGCATTTTGGAAAGAAAAAAAAGAGAAGAAAGAGATGGCCTTGTGCATTGCCAACTGGAGAATGGTACCGTCTTAAAGAAAAAAAGAGAAGAAAGAGATAATATTTTAGTGGCTGACGAATGTTTCCATAAGATAAAGAAAAAAGGACTGGTAAACAGGGTCTGTGTGTGATGTCTACTACACAACCTTCTTCTTGTAGACGTTGTTGGGCCTCCAAGTGCAGAGGTTTGTAGGACAGTAGCAAATTTCCCTCAAGTGGATGACCTAAGGTTTATCAATCCGTGGGAGGCGTAGGATGAAGATGGTCTCTCTCAAGCAACCCTGCAGCCAAATAACAAAGAGTCTCTTGTGTCCCCAACACACCCAATACAATGGTAAATTGTATAGGTGCACTAATTTGGCGAAGAGATGGTGATGCAAGTGCAATATGGATGGTACATATGGGTATTTGTAATCTGAAAATATTAAAACAGCAAGGTAACTAATGATAAAAGTGAGCGTAAACGGTATTGCAATGCTTCGAAACAAGGCCTAGGGTTCATACCTTCACTAGTGCAAGTTCTCTCAACAATAATAACGTAATTGGATCATATAACTATCCCTCAACATGCAACAAAGAGTCACTCCAAAGTCACTAATAGCGGAGAACAAACGAAGAGATTATGGTAGGGTACGAAACCACCTCAAAGTTATCCTTTCTGATCGATCTATTCAAGAGTCCGTAGTAAAATAACACGAAGCTATTCTTTCCGTTCAATCTATCCTAGAGTTCGTACTAGAATAACACCTTAAGACACAAATCAACCAAAACCCTAATGTCACCTAGATACTCCAATGTCACCTCAAGTATCCGTGGGTATGATTATACGATATGCATCACACAATCTCAGATTCATCTATTCACTCAACACAAAGAACTTCAAAGAGTGCCCCAAAGTTTCTACCGGAGAGTCAAGACGAAAACGTGTGCAACCCCTATGCATAGATTCCCAAGGTCACGGAACCCGCAAGTTGATCGCCAAAACATACATCAAGTGAATCAATAGAATAACCCCATTGTCACCACGGGTATCCCACGCAAGACATACATCAAGTGTTCTCCAATACTTAAAGACTCAATCCGATAAGATAACTTCGAAGGGAAAACTCAATCCATTACAAGAGAGTAGAGGGGGAGAAACATCATAAGATCCAACTATAATAGCAAAGCTCACGATACATCAAGATCGTGCCGAATCAAGAACACGAGAGAGAGAGAGAGATCAAAGACATAGCTACTGGTACATACCCTCAGCCCCGAGGGTGAACTACTCCCTCCTCGTCATGCAGAACGCCGGGATGATGAAGATGGTCACCGGTGAGGGATCCCCCCTCCGGCAGGGTGCCGGAACAGGGTCCCGATTGGTTTTTGGTGGCTACAGAGGCTTGCGGCGGCGGAACTCCTGACCTAGGTTATGTTCTGGAAGTTTGGGTATATATAAGAGGTGTTGGCGTCGGGAACAAGTCAGGGGGGTCTCCGAGGCGGCCACGAGGTAGGGCGCGCGCCCAGGGAGTAGGGCGCGCCCCCACCCTCGTGGGTGCCTCGGGACTCTTCTGGCCCATCTCCGATACTCCGTGGGCTTCTTCTGGTCCAAAAATAATCTCCGTGAAATTTCAGGTCAATTGGACTCCGTTTGGTTTTCCTTTTCTGCGATACTCAAAAACAAGGAAAAAACAGAAACTGGCACTGGGCTCTAGGTTAATAGGTTAGTCCCAAAAATCATATAAAATAGCATATAAATGCATATAAAACATCCTAGATGGATAATATAATAGCATGGAACAATAAAAAATTATAGATACGTTGGAGACGTATCAAGCATCCCCAAGCTTAATTCCTGCTCGTCCTCGAGTAGGTAAATGATAAAAACAGAATTTTTGATGTGGAATGCTACCTAACATATTTATCAATGTAATCTTCTTTATTGTGACAAGAATATTCAGATCCATAAGATTCAAGACAAAAGTTTAATATTGACATAAAAATAATAATACTTCAAGCATACTAAGCAAGCAATTATGTCTTCTCAAAATAACATAGCCAAAGAAAGCTCATCCCTACAAAATCATATAGTTTGGCCATGCTTCATTTTCGTCACACAAAATTCTCCCATCATGCACAACCCCGATGACAAGCCAAGCAATTGTTTCATACTTTAGTATTCTCAAACTTTTTCAACTTTCACGCAATATATGAGCGCGAGCCATGGACATAGCACTATGGGTGGAATAGAATATGATGATGGAGGTTGTGTGGAGAAGACAAAAGGGGAGAAAGTCTCACATTGACGCGGCTAATCAACGGGCTATGGATATGCCCATCAATTGATGTCAATGCGAGGAGTAGGGATTGTCATGCAACGGATGCACTAGAGCTATAAATGTATGAAAGCTCAACAAAAGAAACTAAGTGGGTGTGCATCCAACTTGCTTGCTCACGAAGACCTATGGCATTTGAGAAGGCCCATTGTTGGAATATACAAGTCAAGTTCTATAATGAAAAATTCCCACTAGTACATGAAAGCGACAATATACGAAACTCTCTATCATGAAGATCATGGTGCTACTTTGAAGCACAAGTGTGGAAAAAGGATAGTAGCATTGTCCCTTCTGGGCCTTTCTTTTTATTTGGCCTTTCTCTTTTTTCTCCTTTTTTTATTTGTCCTTTCTTTTTTTTTATTTGGCCTTTCTCTCTCTTTTTTTTTCTTTTTTTTCTTTTTTTTCGAGACAATGCTCTAATAATGATGATCATCACACTTCTATTTATTTACAACTCAAAGATTACAACTCGATACTAGAACAAAGTATGACTCTATATGAATGCCTCCGGCGGTGTACCAGGATGGGCAATGAATCAAGAGTGACATGTATGAAAAATTATGCATGGTGGCCTTGCCACAAATATGATGTCAACTACATGATCATGCAAGGCAATATGACAATGATGAAGCGTGTCATAATAAACGGAATGGTGGAAAGTTGCATGGCAATATATCTCGGAATGGCTATGGAAATGCCATAATAGGTAGGTATGGTGGCTGTTTTGAGGAAGATATAAGGAGGCTTATGTGTGATAGAGCGTATCATATCACGGGGTTTGGATGCACCGGCGAAGTTTGCACCAACTCTCAAGGTGAGAAAGGGCAATGCACGGTACCGAAGAGGCTAGCAATGATGGAAGGGTGAGAGTGTGTATAATCCATGGACTCAACATTAGTCATAAAGAACTCACATACTTATTGCAAAAATCTACAAGTCATCAAAACCAAGCACTACGCGCATGCTCCTAGGGGGATAGATTGGTAGGAAAAGACCATCGCTTGTCCCCGACCGCCACTCATAAGGAAAGCAATCAAAGAACACCTCATGTTTCAAATTTGTCACACAACGTTTACCATATGTGTATGCTAAGGGACTTGCAAACCTCAACATAAGTATTTCTCAAATTCACAATTACTCAACTAGCATGACTCTAATATTACCATCTTCATATCTCAAAACAATCATCAAGTATCAAACTTCTCATAGTATTCAATGCACTTTATATGGAAGTTTTTATTATACCCATCTTGGATGCCTATCATATTAGGACTAATTTTATAGCCAAAGCAAATTACCATGCTGTTCTAAAGGACTCTCAAAATAATATAAGTGAAGCATGAGAGATCAATAATTTCTATAAAATAAAACCACCACCGTGCTCTAAAAGATATAAGTGAAGCACTAGACCAAATGACAAACTACTCCAAAAGATATAAGTGAAGATCGATGAGTAGTTGAATAATTATATAACTATGTGAAGACTCTCTAACATTTAAGAATTTCAGATCTTGGTATTTTATTCAAACAGCAAGCAAAACAAAAGAAAATAAACTGACGCTCCAAGCAAAACACATATCATGTGGTGAATAAAGATATAGCTCCAAGTAAAGTTACCGATGAACGAAGACGAAAGAGGGGATGCCATCCGGGGCATCCCCAAGCTTAGGCTCTTGGTTGTCCTTGAATATTACCTTGGGGTGCCTTGGGCATCCCCAAGCTTAGGCTCTTGCCACTCCTTATTCCATAGTCCATCGAATCTTTACCCAAAACTGGAAAACTTCACAACACAAAACTCAACAGAGAACTCGTAAGCTCCGTTAGTATAAGAAAATAAATCACCACTTAGGTACTGTTGTGAACTCATTCTAAATTCATATTGGTGTAATATCTACTGTATTCCAACTTCTCTATGGTTCATACCCTCCGATACTACTCATAGATTCATCAAAATAAGCAAACAACACAATGAAAACAGAATCTGTCAAAAACAGAACAGTCTGTAGTAATCTGTATCATTCGAATACTTCTGGAACTCCAAAAATTCTGAAATAAATTGGTGGACCTGAGGAATTTGTCTATTAATCATCTTCAAAAAGAATCAACCTAAAATCACTTTCCAGTAAAAATGGCAGCTAATCTCGTGAGCGCAAAAGTTTCTGTTTTTTACAGCAAGATCGCAAAGACTTCACCCAAGTCTTCCCAAAGGTTCTACTTGGCACAAACACTAATTAAAACATAAAACCACATCTAAACAGAGGCTAGATGAATTATTTATTACTAAACAGGAGCAAAAAGCAAAGAACAAAAATAAAATTGGGTTGCCTCCCAACAAGCGCTATCGTTTAACGCCCCTAGCTAGGCATGATGATTTCAATGATGCTCACATAAAAGATAAGAATTGAAACATAAAGAGAGCATCATGAAGAATATGACTAGCACATTTAAGTCTAACCCACTTCCTATGCATAGGGATTTTGTGAGCAAACAACTTATGGGAACAATAATCAACTAGCATAGGAAGGCAAAACAAGCATAACTTCAAAACTTTAAGCACATAGAGAGGAAACTTGATATTATTGCAACTCCTACAAGCATATATTCCTCCCTCATAATAATTTTCAGTAGCATCATGAATGAATTCAACAATATAACATCACATAAAGCATTCTTTTCATGATCTACAAGCATAGAAATTTTATTACTCTCCACATAAGCAAATTTCTTCTCATGAATAATAGTGGGAGCAAACTCAACAAAATAATTATCATGTGAGGCATAATCCAATTGAAAACTAAAATAATGATGACAAGTTTCATGGTTATCATTATTCTTAATAGCATACAAGTCATCACAATAATCATCATAGATAGCAACTTTGTTCTCATAATCAATTGGAACCTCTTCCGAAATAGTGGATTCATCACTAAATAAAGTCATGACCTCTCCAAATCCACTTTCATAATTATCACAATAATATTCAACATCCTCCAAATAGTGGGATCATTACTTTCCTAAAGTTGACACTCTTCCAAACCCACTTTCATCAATATAATCATCATAAATAGAAGGCATGCTTTCATCATAATAAATTTCTCATCAAAACTTGGGGGACTAAACATATCATCTTCATCAAACATAGCATCCCCAAGCTTGTGGCTTTGCATATCATTAGCATCATGGGTATTCAAAGAATTCATACTAACAACATTGCAATCATGCTCATCATTCACATATTTTATGCCAAGCATTCTATGTAATTCTTCTTCTAGTACTTGAGCACAATTTTCCTTCCCATCATTTTCACGAAAGACATTAAAAAGATGAAGCATATGAGGCAACCTTAATTCCATTTTTTGTAGTTTTCTTTTATAAACTTAACTAGTGATAAAATAAGAAACTAAAAGATTCGATTGCAAGATCTAAAGATATACCTTCAAGCACTCACCTCCCCGGCAACGGCGCCAGAAACTGCTTGATGTCTACTACACAACCTTCTTCTTGTAGACGTTGTTGGGCCTCCAAGTGCAGAGGTTTGTAGGACAGTAGCAAATTTCCCTCAAGTGGATGACCTAAGGTTTATCAATCCGTGGGAGGCGTAGGATGAAGATGGTCTCTCTCAAGCAACCCAGCAACCAAATAACAAAGAGTCTCTTGTGTCCCCAACACACCCAATACAATGGTAAATTGTATAGGTGCACTAGTTCGGCGAAGAGATGGTGATACAAGTGCAATATGGATGGTAGATATAGGTTTTTGTAATCTGAAAATATAAAAACAGCAAGGTAACTAATGATAAAAGTGAGCGTAAACGGTATTGCAATGCTTGAAACAAGGCCTAGGGTTCATACTTTCACTAGTGCAAGTTCTCTCAACAATAATAACATAATTGGATCATATAACTATCCCTCAACATGCAACAAAGAGTCACTCCAAAGTCACTAATAGCGGAGAACAAACGAAGAGATTATGGTAGGGTACGAAACCACCTCAAAGTTATCCTTTCTGATCGATCTATTCAAGAGTCCGTAGTAAAATAACACGAAGCTATTCTTTCCGTTGAATCTATCCTAGAGTTCGTACTAGAATAACACCTTAAGACACAAATCAACCAAAACCCTAATGTCACCTAGATACTCCAATGTCACCTCAAGTATCCGTGGGTATGATTATACGATATGCATCACACAATCTCAGATTCATCTATTCAACAAACAAAAAGAACTTCAAAGAGTGCCCCAAAGTTTCTACCGGAGAGTCAAGACGAAAACGTGTGCCAACCCCTATGCATAGATTCCCAAGGTCACGGAACCCGCAAGTTGATCACCAAAACATACATCAAGTGAATCAATAGAATACCCCATTGTCACCACGGGTATCCCACGCAAGACATACATCAAGTGTTCTCAAATCCTTAAAGATTCAATCCGATAAGATAACTTCGAAGGGAAAACTCACTTCATTACAAGAGAGTAGAGGGGGAGAAACATCATAAGATCCAACTATAATAGCAAAGCTCGCGATACATCAAGATCGTGCTGAATCAAGAACACGAGAGAGAGAGAGAGAGAGAGAGAGATCAAAGACATAGCTACTGGTACATACCCTCAGCCCCGACGGTGAACTACTCCCTCCTCGTCATGGAGAATGCCGGGATGATGAAGATGGTCACCGGTGAGGGATCCCCCCTCCGGCAGGGTGCCGGAACAGGGTCCCAATTGGGTTTTGGTGGCTACATAGGCTTGCAGCGGCGGTACTCCCGATCTAGGTTATGTTCTGAAAGTTTGGGTATATATAAAAGGTGTTAGCGTCGGGAACAAGTCAGGGGGGTCTCCGAGGCGGCCACGAGGTAGGGGGGCGCCCCCAGGGGGGTAGGGCGCGCTCCCCACCCCCGTGGGTGCCTCGGGACTCTTCTAGCCCATCTCCGATACTCCGTGGGCTTCTTCTGGTCCAAAAATAATCTCCGTGAAATTTCAGGTCAATTGGATTCCGTTTGGTTTTCCTTTTCTGCAATACTCAAAAACAAGGAAAAAACAGAAACTAACACTGGGCTCTAGGTTAATAGGTTAGTCCCAAAAATCATATAAAATAGCATATAAAACATCCTAGATGGATAATATAATAGCATGGAACAATCAAAAATTATAGATACGTTGGAGACGTATCAGTGTGCAATCAAACCGGACATGCACAAAGCATATGACCCAGTCGAGTGGCCTTTCTTAAAGGAAATTATGCTGAGACTGGGGTTTAAGCAAGAATGGGTGAACTTGATTATGCAGTGTGTTTCCTCTATCGAATACCGGGTTCGTTTTAATACGGAAGAAACGGAAAGTTTCAAACCTTCTAGAGGATTAAGGCAGGGGGACCCTCTCTCCCCGTACTTATTTTTGTTGTGTACGGAGGGATTGACTGCCCTCTTAGCTAATGCAGAGGAGAGTGGTACTATTTTCGGAATTAAAGTTAGCAAAGATGCACCATCATTTACAAACCTCCTCTTTGCGGACGACTCTTTGATCCTTATGCATGCTAATTCGAGGAACGTGGAGGCACTGAAATCAATTTTAAATGCCTATTGTGCGTCCTCGGGGCAAATGGTGAGCGTTGAAAAATCTAGTATATTTTTTAGCCCCAACACAAAAGTGGAAGACAAGATACAAATTTGTACTATTCTGAATATTATGACTGAAGCCCTTAATGACAAATATTTGGGTTTGCCTGCAAATGTGGGTATGGATAAGAGCGACTGTTTCAAATTCCTATTATGAAAATTAGTGGATGGAAAGAAAAACTGCTATCAGTAGGAGGAAAGGAAATCTTACTCAAATCGGTTGTACAAGCTATCCCAACTTATGCCATGTCCGTCTTTAAAATTCCTAAAAAAAATTGCAAAGGAATCATTGACGCGATGTCGCATTTCTGGTGGGGTGACAAAGACAATCAGAAGAGAATGCATTGGATGACATGGTGGAAGATGTGTGTACCAAAAGATCAAGGTGGAATGGGATTCCGAGATGTACACTGTTTTAATTTGGCCTTGTTAGCCAAACAAGCGTGGCGCCTGCTTGATAACCCTGATTCTCTATGTGCCACTGTCTGAGAACCAAATATTTCCCGGATGGCGACCTAATGATTGCAAGTTTAAAAAAGGTTTCTTCTTTTACTTGGCAAAGCATTATGGCGGACGTTGATTCTCTCAAAAATGGTTATATTTGGAGAGTTGGAAATGGACTAAATACTAGCATAACCCGCGCGGCGGCACGCCGCGTCCGTCGATATAGTGTATTCATATGGAGTGTGTTTACTATTTACAATTAAAGTTATCAATTTAAGATAGCAAATTACTGTATGCAAAATTATGGGTGTAGGAAAATAAGTAAGAAAGAAGCAAATTTATTGGCATCATGCATGTTGGATGAGAACATGAGTACCATCAGATATGCACTGCATAAATGCCCAACTAATATTGCTTAATGCAATCATACGACTCAATACACCAGATGCACAGTCTGACTAAACCAAGATTAATACCACATCACACTAACTCACGCAAAGCAGCAGCATCGACCCAGACGTGTACAGAGGAAAACTGAAGATCAACACGAAGACTGAAGAATGTGAATGGCTGGAAAACAAAATGATGCAGCACGTACATCCACGAGGAGTGGTAGGCACATGCAGCGACGCCGATTGGGTGACGCTCTAGACGCCCTTCCCCCATAGGCACGGCTAGCGTTGTTGTGCAGAGTGCACACGATGGCAGGGCGAGGGTGGGCACGGTAGCATGTTGCCAACGTTGGACACATGTGAGGCCGAGCTAGGACCTGTGGGGCATTACCATGTCAAACTCCTAGGCCTTCCTCCTCGTGTCCTGCTTCCTGCTCACATGAATGCCAGTGCCGTGATCCGCCTCAACAACAATAAATAAATAAAATAGCAGATCGATCGATCAGTCCTACATATGGCATACCTGATGTCGGGTGGTGGAGTTCTGCCCTCGGTTCATTCTTGTGGTGGTGCGCCGCCTTCCTTGGAGATGCCACCTCTAGGCATGGTGGCCGCAACCCCGGAGTGGCCCTTCTCCGGTCGCCCCCTGTGCGCTCGTCGCCATGCTTGCCCGACGGCCGACGCGGCAGTGAAGGAGGCGTTGGCAACGACCATGGAAGACCACGGGCGCTTCCACGTTAACTTCGAGCCTCCATCCGGGTCGACGACTGTTGATGGATGTCTTTGTCGGCCGGGGTATTGCCGAAGAGAACTGCTTGTAGCAGCTGTCGTGGTTCTAAGTCTGACAGTAGAATGGGGGTTAGATATGTAGAGGTAAGATCCTAGCTATGGAGAAGCTGTACGCATGAGTTTTACGAGTTCAGGCCCTTCTCGGAGGAAGTAACAGCCCTACGTCTCGGAGCCCGGAGGCGGTCGACTGGATTATATGCGTGTGTGTTACAGGGGGTGCGAACCCTTGTGCATGTGGAGGGGGGTGGCTTATATAGAGTGCGCCAGGACCCCGGCCAGCCCACATTACAAGGGATTTAAGGTACATCAAGAGGGGGGCGTTACTGGTAAGGTCCGTAATAAAGTGTTATAAATGGCTATTAAATCTAGGAGTTAATGCTCGACCGTTGCTGTGTAGAGTGACTTTAGGTCTTCTGTCCGTCGAGTGTTTCTTGTTACGGTCGAGTGATCTTGATTCCTCCGAGTGGAAATGTTTCTGGTCGAGTGCGTGATGGTACCCCTCGAATGCTTCTGGCTTTAGAGTGATGTCCTTGGGGAGGGTATTTAGGTCAGGCCTGCGACCCTACCCTAGGTACATGTCCTCATCATTAGCCCCCGAATGGATCAGGGTTTGAGTGGAGAAGGAGTTGAAAATACTTCCGACTCATTTTTTCGCGCTTCGGGTGTGTCTTGTTTTGAATCAACGAACCGAGGTGGTGACACCAACTTCTTTTTCAGTCGCCTTGATCCATTCCTGGTTTTGTCGAGTGAACTTTTGCTGGAAGAGGTCCGAGTGCTAATGTGGTGGGGATCTTCCGTCTGACAAGTTGCTCTGCTGCCCGCGGATCTCGCGGGATTCGAATTTCGGGAAGCGCGCGGGGCGGAGGAGGCCGCAGTAATCGGGCTAGATAAGGCAAGGCCGCCTCGATTCCCGCGCCGCCTTTTTTGCCACGTATCACATGCGCAACTGTTGCGGGATTTGATAAGATTGCCCGGGCCTACAGGTCAGTCACTCGGAAGCAACCCCATATAAGGCGCCGGACCGGGGTTTTTGAACAGTGCGTCCTCATTCTTCTTCTCTCTTCTCAGTTTTCCCCACTGCGCCTGCTCCTCCTCCAGCGCCGCCGCTCCGCTCGAGCTCCATTCGCGGCGATGGGGAAAGAAAAGACGGTGGCTCTGGAGCGCGTGAAGAAGGCGACGACGAAGGCGAAGGGGAAAAAGTCCAGCCGGGGCGGATCCTCGTCGCGGTCCGGTTTGCTGCGCGGCTGGATCCAGGGCGACTGGATCCGGTCGACGATCAGTCAGGATGACCTCGACGATCTGGCGAAGGAGGGGCTGATTCCTCACGGATCAGCATGGCTCCCGGAGGATGAGATCGAACCTCGACCGCGGGAGGGTGAGTGCATCCTCCTTGCCACTCACATCGACCGTGGATTTTCTCTGCCTCCGCATCCTTTTTTTCCGGGCTTTCTTGAATTTCTTTGGAGCACAACTTCATCACTTTTCCCCCAACACCATCATATATCTTGCTGCTTTCGTGTCTCTGTGCGAAAACTTCTTGGGTTGTCGACCACACTGGGGTCTCTTCAAGCACATTTTCACGTGTCGCTCCCAGTCGGTCAAAAAGGCTAACCCGAGTGACGAGAGGACTCAGGTGATCCAGATGTGTGGGGGTCTTGGGATTCAGATGAGGGGTAAGAGCTCTTTCCCAGCCATAACTCTTTCTGAGTCAGTATGAGGATGGCAGTCGACCTGGTTTTACTGCAAAGACCAGCCGACTCCAGGTCAGTCGATTGGACTTCCTCCTTTTTCTATGGCTCGCGTCACTACAAAAAAAAGACATCCGTGACATTTTGGGTCGAACGAAAAAAATTTCTGCCATACATATGACACTTCTATGACGATAATTGTGACAAAACCCGGTATCATCATAGATGTGGTGGGCTCCTACTTCTATGACAAAAAATCATGAAAGAAAATGGGCTTTTCATCCTGGGCGGGCCGGAGACGCAGCTGCATGACATTCTTTGGGCCGTCCATGATGGAAAAAACCATGGTAGAAGCGAGGGCGAGAAAAATTTCGGGGAGTTCCCGGTTACGGTGGGAGGTCGGGGGCCGAGCGATGCGCGTTTCTCTCGTACACGTACGCGCATGTGTGCGAGGCGTTGGCTCTAACTGAACCCGAGCGAGGTGTTGGGCTCTAACTGAACCCGAACGATTGCACTACAGGCTACGCGTTACTGAACCCGAGCGATCGATCGATGGCTGTTAACTGAACCCAATCGAGCGATTCCTTCGCTACTGCTGCTAACTGAAGCCGATCGATGTTGCCTCTAGGATGAACAGTGAGTGTTGCGGGGGGGGTTTGGATGAACAGTGAGCGGTGGCGTTGCCTCTGGATGAACAGGACCCCGTGGTGTGGTGGAGGGCTGGATGAACAGTAGACGGTTGGAGGGGTGCCCGTGGAGGGGTGGTTGAACAGGACCCCGTGGTGTGGAGGGGCTGGATGAAAAGTAGACGGTGGAGGGGTGCCCGTGGAGGGGTGGGTTGAACCAGTAGCCGGTGGAGTATGCGGCGCGATGGAGGCTGGATGAACTAGGAGCCGTGGAGGCTGGAGGAGGTCGACGGTAGCCGACCGTGGAAGGCCGGAACGAAGGTCGAACGGTCGAGCATGAACAGTATCCCGTGGAGTCCCGTTTGCCGGTACGGCCCACTCCCTCCCGATGAAACAGGACCCCCCGTTTCGACCCGTAGGAGGGTCCGTTCGTCCGTTTTGCGGTACGCCACACCCCTCCAGATCAACAGGACCCCCGTTTCGACGTTAGGAGGTCCGTTTCTCCGTTTTGCGGTACGCACACCCTCCCGATCAACAGGACCCCGTTTCGACCGTAGGAGGTCCGTTTCCTCCGTTTTGCGGTACGGCCACACTCCTCCGATCAACAGGACCCCCGTTTCGACCCTAGGAGGTCCGTTTCCTCCGTTTTGCGGTACGCCACACCCCTCCCCATGAACACGACGCATTCCGTTGCCTCCCCATGAACACGACGCATTCCGTTGCCTCCCCATGAACACGACGACGACGATGTTTCTCCGTTCCGACCCAGCCATGTATACGAGCCCTGGCCGTACGTATGCGCGAGTAGGCGTTCGAGACCCCGCCCGTATGTACACATACGTGGATGTATTTTCTTTCTTGCACCCTGGCCGCTGTACGTATGTGTACATGCTACGTGCGCGCCTCTACTACGACACGTACGCGCCTCTACTACGACACGTGCGCGCCTCTACATCCACCAGTATATATGTACGTACACGTTCGTGACCAGAATGACAACGCTACGTATGCTTCGACCAGGTGGGTCCCGACTGTCAGGCACTTCCTTGCCTGCGAAGATGTAGCTGGTGGGTCCCAGCAGTCAGGGGGGTGAATCTTTTTTTCGTGCCAAGATGTAGCTGGTGGGTCCCAGCAGTCAGGGGCAAACGTTCTTTTCATGAAATACGGTGGCCCGTCCGGTGGGTCCACGCTGTCAGGTGGAGGAATAATTATTTTGCACGTAACAAGGAGGCACTTCCTTGCTGCGGCCGTGGACCTAGCTGTCAGCCTCTCCACGTACAGTCCATGTCCGATGGAAGCCGTTCCTTGACCACGTTGACCACGCCGCGCCGAGAGCACCAGGGCGGTGGACGACGGCGAGGACTAGGAAGGGGACGACGCGGAGCCGGGGAAGACCCGGCAGTGGATGCCCACGCGTAGAGGAGTACGAGGATTCACTGATTCACTGCGGTGTGAGGCTGCCGTCGCCGCAGAATAACAGGGGGTGTGGGTGAGTAGAGGGATGGCCTGGCCAGCGGTGGGAGTAGTAGGGGCGGTGAGACCTCCGCCGCATCGCAGCCGGACACGGGAGGCAGGAGCATGAGGCACGACCGGCGCTGGTTTGGGCGGCTGGAGCAAGAAGACCAGAGGTTGAAGAAGCACTACGGCCGTTGGATGGACATCGTACGGTCACTGGAGCTAGAATCGTGCATATTGACTAAGTTGACAAAGCCCTCCGTCCCCGTCAACTTAGTAGGCCCACAAGTCAGCCTGCCACTATACTGGGTCCCTGCTAACAGGGGGAGTATTCATTTTTTGTGCGTAATAAGGAGGCACTTCCTTGCGTGCGAAGATATAGCTGGTGGGTCCGAGCTGTCAGCGGCGGTAACGTTTTTTTCGCGAAATACAGAGGCCCTTTCGGTGGGTCCCTGATGTCAGGTGGAGGAATCATTATTTTGCGCGTAATAAGGAGGCATTTCCTTGCGTGCGGCCAGGGACCCAGCTGTCGGCCTCTCCACGTACAGTCCACTTCAGATGCATGTCGGTCGTTGACCATGTTGACCAGGCTGCGCCGAGAGCACCAGGGCGGTGGACGACGGCGAGGCCTAGGAAGGGAACGACACGGAGGCAGGGAAGACTCGGCAGTTGTTTCCCACGCGGAGGGGAGTACGACTGTACAA
This sequence comes from Triticum aestivum, assembly GCF_018294505.1. Lineage (NCBI taxonomy): Eukaryota > Viridiplantae > Streptophyta > Magnoliopsida > Poales > Poaceae > Triticum > Triticum aestivum. The sequence continues at coordinate 295,305,106 of NC_057805.1, read as the reverse complement.
GGGTTTACTGGTTCGTCTGCCGTCGCCGGAGAATAACAGCAGGTGTGGATGAGTAGAGGGATGGCTAGGCCAGCGATGGAAGTACGGTGGGGCGGTGAGGCCTGCGCGGCAGCAGAGCTGGCCGCGGGGAGGAGGGAGCAGGCAGTCCCGCCGACGCTTGTTTGAGTGGCTGGAGCAGGAAGAGCAGAGATTGAAGAAGCACGACGGCCGTTGGATGGCCATCCAACAGTCACTGCTTGTGTGTCAACTTTTTTTAGGAAAGCCTCAAATCTGTGGAAAACATCATACAACCCATTTGCCATTATTTCTAATAATTTACAGCCCATTTGCTAATTATTAAGGTTTTTTTTGGAGCCTATATGCTTTTTGTTAGCATTACAGCCCATATTGTGGCCACGGTTAAAAAATTATACGAAATTTTGCATATTTCGGTGCGGTCCGAACTGTTTTTAATCCTGAAATTTCGACTCACATTCAAACTAATTTTAAAAATAAATGTATATTAATATGAAATCCAACAAATTCTCCACGCATAAAAATTAATGTAATTTAAAATCTCAAAATGAAAAAAAAGATATTTGAAACTAATTGCCGGTTTGATGTGTTTTAAAAATGTACAACCCATTTCTCATTATTGATGGGCCATTTTCTCGGCCAGCCGAATGAAAGCTCTCCTCGTCTTGAAAGATTTGCAGCCCAACAGGCCTGACAAAGCGACTTACTTGGCAAATCACAAAAAAACTGGGCTGTGGCCGTGGACCCAGCTGTCAGCCTCTCCACGTACAATACTCTTCTGATGGAAGTAGTTCCTTGACCACGCCGCGCGGAGAGCACCACGGCGGTGGACGACGGCGAGGCCTAGGAAGGGGACGACGCGGAGCCGGGGAAGACGCGGCAGTGGAAGCCCGCGCGGAGAGGAGTACGAGGGTTCACTGGTTCGGCTGCGGTGTGAGGCTGCCATCGCCGCAGGGCCTGGCCAGCGGTGGGAATAGTAGGGGCGGTGAGGCCTCCGCGGCAGCACAGCCGGCCACGGGAGGCAGGAGCATGCGGCACGACCGCCGCTGCTTTGGGCGGCTGGAGCAAGAAGACCAGAGGTTGAAGAAGCACCACGGCCGTTGGATGGACATCGTACGGTCACTGGAGCTAGAATCGTTCATATTGACTAAGTTGACAAAGCCCTTCGTCCCCGTCAACTTAGTAGGCCCACAAATCAGCCTCCCACCAAGGTGGGTCCCAGCTAGCCGGGGGAGTATTCATTTTTTTGTGCGTAATAAGGAGGCACTTCCGGTGGGTCCGAGCTAACAGCGGGGGGAACGTTTTTTTGCGAAATACGGTGGCCCGTGAGGTGGGTCCCAGCAGTTAGGGGGCAAACATTTTTTTCGCAAAATACGGTGGCCCGTCCAGTGGGTCCCTGCTGTCAGTTGGAGGAATCATTATTTTCTGTGTAATAAGGAGGCACTTACTTGTTGCGGCCGTGGACCCAGCTGAGACTCTCCACGTACAGTATACTTTCGATGGAAGTCGTTCCTTGACCACGTTGACCTCGCCGCGTTCCGTTGCATGCATGCGTCCATGGGCGTGGTGCGTCCCCACTGTCAGCCTCTCACGTACAGTCATCTTCCGATGACTCTCGGTTGTTGACCATGTTGACCACACCGTGCCGAGCGCACCCAGACTGGAACGACCCGGAGATGGGGAAGACGGGGCAGTGGAGTCGCAGATGGAGAGGAGTGGGAAACTTCACTGGTTTGGGTGCGCGGCAGCACAGCCGCGGCGCCGCCCACGGGAGACAGGAGAAAGAACAGAGGTTGAAGAAGGAGCACGGCTGTTGGATTAACATCCAACGGTCCAGCTGCTAGAATCATTTGTTGATTAAGTTGACAAAGCCGTGCGTACATGTCCGCTTAGTAGGCCCACAAGTCAGTCACCAAATCTGACGGGTCCCAGCTGTCAACGAGATGAATAATTTTTTTCGCAAAACAAGGAGGCACTTCCTTCCGTGCGAAGATACAGTCGATGGGTCCCAGCTGTCAGGTGGAGAAATAATTTTTTTCGCAAAACAAGGAGGTCCCTCCTGTAGCTGGTTCGAATCCAAACCTAGACTATGACTATATATGGTGCTATGCTACTCTGCAAGTAATGAAACTGACATATCCAACGTTCGCTTCTCCTCTTCTCTACTTACTCTGCCTAGCATCAGAAGCTCTGGCCACAGCAACCATGTCCGCTGGCTGCTCGTCCACCTGCTCTTCAGCAGGCAACAACCAGATATGCGCCAAGTCGCCACCCGTACCATCGCCTGTGGGTCTCATCACACCCCCGCCGGCACGCGCACCGTAGCCGATTGCTCATCGCAACCCGCTGCCGTTGGTGTGGTGCCACTGCTGCAAATCACACAGAGTCATCCGTTGCGTCTCAACCACAATCCGCAACCCTGGCTGAGTCTTCTACAAATGCCCGAATCATGGGGTAATAATATGTTTAAGTGTTGTTCTGCTGCTTTCAGTTGCTGATTTTTTTAATAGTTTGGTTGATGATCTTCCAATTTGATTCGTGCAGAAAAGGGAAGATTCGTGTGATTTGTATTTCTGGGAAGTTGCTGATGTGGGGGAATGCAACTACGCAGATTATTTGGTTAGCCGAGGAATCCCAATACCAGCAGGTTGGGGTGTTGGACAAGTAACTGAAGGAACGGCAGAAGAGGAAGATGCAGAGCAGAAGGTTAAAGATGCAGTTCCTCTGATCATGGCCAAGCAACAGCTGTTGAACGGCCTTGACAGCAATGAGGAGATGAAAGAGCTTGTGAAGATAATGGGCAAAATCGATGTGCTCTGTAGGATGATTGTCTCTTTATTTGCAGTGTATGTAGCACTCGTGATGTATTCAGTGGCTACGACATGAGCACTTTGCTGAAACTAGTAATGAATGAAACCTGTGTAGCAGGCTGGGCGTAGTGTTGTGAACATCTAATGATTTCTATTAACGGAAATCAGGGGGTATCCCCTTTTGCTCATATAAATAAATAAATAGCAGAGGCCCTGTCGGGTCAGCTTTGTTCTCATTCGAAGACGTCGAGCAAATTGCAGTCCAACAGCAAACTATGTCATCAAATTCAAGTTTCACAGCCAAATATGAGTACAACTAAACAACAATGTCATCATGTTTTAGTTGTCATACAATCACCAAACACAAATCAGCATACATAACAAGTGATGTTCTCACAGCAAAATACTAAACAACATGTTCATCAGGTTTCAGTTGTCATAGCAAACACAATTTCACATAGTAGATAAAAAACGTCTTCTGACAGGCAAATACGACAAAAGCAATGTAATCATCATCCGCAGCAGCAGCGTCAACATCTTCGCCATGTGTATCAGTCTGAATCGTAATTCCCAACGGTGTCATCTTCTTCTTCGTCCTCAACGTCCTCGAACGTTGGCTTCTTCTTGATCAACTCTTGTATGTCCACAGCACGACAGGCAATCTTTTCGCCGGCGTCATTGACGTGATGGTTCTCAAAGATATTAGGAACATCTGTGTTATCTTGTACATCAGGAGCAGTGTAAGCATCATCTTGTTGTGCAACTTCATTAAACGAATTCCTCTGCTCAAACCTTTGCAATACTCTCCAGTCATCGCTACGTGCAAATGTGTCTTCCAAGAAAAATATCTGTGTTGCTTGATTTGCCAAAATAAAAGGCTCGTTGGTCTGGTACGCCGCCTTGACATTGATGGATTTGAAATAATCATCAGCTCTGGGTTTTGCGATCCTGGAAAACAGGTTATACCAACGACAGCACAACAGAACCACACACCGATGATCCTCGAAACTGGAGATATACTGCAACTGAACAATGTCTGTTATGTTAGCATACATTTCAGTTGTCTCTTTGTCATACGTATCCGTGCTCATGATGGCACTGTTTTGTGTCTTCCTGCCTTCGTCTCGTGCAAGGGTGTTGTAGCGCACATCTCCAACAACGCAAGATTCATAATGTCTTACCCGAGTATCAGGACCCATTGCTAGTGAGTAAAGGGCATCATCAACTGCCTGCCCATCCTCCCGCATCTTCTTAACCTATGGTTAGAAAATAGACAAGCTGATCATCTTATGTACTCAATATATTAAAAAAACTGACAGTGCACTTCAAAAGCTTACATGGTTCTTGAACCATTTCGCAAATCCTGCCATAACCAGTTTGTCAATGTTTCTTGGATTTTGCGGCAGTAACTCCTCTTTGTAGATGCTGCACAACATAGTGATCGCGTCAAACATCTAAATATATAAGAATGTGCTGCAAGTTTAGTAGATTACGATGTATAAGCTGCAGTACTGCACTTACTTGATATAAGGTAGTATCTCAGGACAGTTATTCAACACATACCAAACCATTTTGTCCAAATCTTTAGGTTTGTCCTCTTGTCGACTCTTCCCTGTAACTCGAACAGAATAATCGAAAACATTGAGCCCGGGATTGTCTTCACCCACCTCTTTGCTAAGCTGATCAGCTGTTTCAATGTATTTTGAGCAGAATGTCAACGCTTCTGTAGCAATGTAGGCCTCTGCAATGGAACCCTCGGGTCTAGCTCTGTTCCTAACATAGCCCTTGAAAGTGCCTAGCCGCCTTTCAATAGGGTACATCCAGCCATACTGTACTGGACCTCTAAGTAGTGCCTCATCAGGTAGATGAACAGCCAAATGCACCATCACATCAAAGAAGGCTGGAGGATATATCTTCTCAAGGTCGCATAGGATAGTTGGTATCTTGTCTCTAAGACGCTCCAAAGCATCTATCCTGATATTCCTACTGCAGAGTTCCCTGAAGAATTGTCCCAACTCTGCAACTGCTCTGTATAAGTCAGGGCGGCCCAATCCTCTAAGGATAACAGGTAAAACCCTTTGAAGTAGGACGTGGCAGTCATGAGTTTTCAACCCTTGTACCTTGTTTCCATCTGCACTGACTCTCCTTTCAGGGTTGGAAGCAAATCCATGTGGGAATCTCACACGTGACAGGACCTCGCAGAATTCTTTTCTTTTTACCTTGTCCAAGACGTACACAGCTGGTGCCATATCCCGTGGTTTACCTTCATCTTGCACCTGCAAATCCTTTCTGATACCCAGGTGTGTCAAATCAATCCTAGATTTTAAGGTATCTTTCGTCTTGCCTTCAATATTAAGAAGTGTGCCGATAATGCTGTCACATATATTTTTCTCGATGTGCATCACATCAAGATTATGCCGCAGATCCAAATCTTTCCAATACTCCAAGTCCCACAAAGTGGACCTGCGGGTAAACAATAATCTCTCTTCTACCCTGCCACGCTTCCTTTTCCCGCTACCATTACCAGGATGGTTTCCTGGTGTAATATGCCTGACCTTCTCTAATTCCACTTGCAACTCATCGGCGGTGAGCCTCTTTGGCGCATCACGGTTTTCATGCTTTGCATTGAACACATGTCTTCGGTATTTTCTAGGATGCGGCTTGTCCTTGGCAAGGAAACGGCGGTGTCCAATGTAACAGATCTTGCTAAGTATTGCGTATGACAGCGGATTCCTGTCACAGCGAACACATGCATTGTAACCATGTGTCGTTCGCCCTGACATAGTGCCCAAAGCCGGATAATCATGGATGCACCAAATTATAACAGCACGCAGAAAGAAATCAGCTGGTGGGCTGCTATATAGGTCTCGAGTGAGAACACCCTTCCATAGCTGTTGAAGTTCCTCCACAAGAGGCTCCATGAACAAATCAAAATCCTTTCCAGGACTTTTTGGACCTGGGATGAGCAAGGCCATCATGTAGTTTGATTCTTTGGTGCAGACATTTGGAGGCATGTTGTAAGGGATAACAAGCACTGGCCACATGCTATATGTGGCGCTCTGGTGGCCAAATGGGTTAAATCCATCTGAAGCTAAGCCAAGTCTAATGTTTCTCGGGTCAGCAGCAAACTCTTTGTGTTTATCATTGAAGCTTTTCCACTCACTACCATGAGATGGATGGCTCATTACATTCTGATCTCTGTACTCCTGGTTCCTAGAATGCCACAGTACATCCTCTCTTGTTTCAGCATCATGAAACAACCTCTGCAATCTTGGTGTAATTGGAAAATGTCTCAGAACATTATGAGGAATCCTCTTCACAGCATCGCCATCTTTCCATCTTGATGATTTGCATTTCGGGCATTCACTTAAGTTGGCATAATCCTTCCGGAACAGAACACAATTATTCTTACAAACATGGATCATATCATATCCAATTCCAACTGCACGAAGGAAATTCTTCATTTTACTGTAGGTGTGTGGCAGCTCAGACGCATCTGGGAAAGATTTGCGGAAAGCAGCCAACATCGCATCGAATGATTTGTTGGTCATCCGCTCAGATGTCTTCACCTGAAGAAAGGTGACCATAGCTGAGAATACTGACAGCTTATTTCCTGGGGTGACAGCAACGTTGCATTGTTCCAACATGCGGGCCCACCGTTTTTCTTCTGCAGGTGAAAGTTCACGGAATGCACGAGCATTTCGTAGCATTGTTTCAATGTTGGTCAAACTCACTGGCTCCGCCACCACCACCTCCTCCTCCTCTTCCACCTGAGCATCAGGCAGATCAAGATGGTGATCTGCTGCTTCCACGTAGTCAATAACATTGACGTTCACAGCTTCACCATGATGAACCCACCTAGTATATGTGACCGACATCCCATACAAGTGTAGATGATTTTGCACAGTTGACTGGGGTCTTGTAACTGAATTCATACAACTGCTACACGGGCAGAGCACATCTGATTTCGGACCACCGTACTCAGCTCTGATAAAGTTCATGAAGTTTTCAACCCCCTCGACATATGCAGCGGAGAATCTTCGAGCAGAAGTTATCCAAGTCCTGTCCATCTGTTAGACATACAAATTAGTTCTTCTACTAGATATTACAGGAAAAACATATATGCTTTTTTATGAAGTCCAGAAAAAAATACCTAGGTCGATGTCTAAAGCTATGGCAAGATATTTGGACGAGCAGATCTAAGTAACGAAATATATGTAAAGCTAATTCAGCAAACAGATTTGAGTGCCAAATTATGGCAGGCTGTTTCAGCAGTCAATGAGGCCGAGCACACAGCCATCGAACTATCGAAGGCCATCGCAGCAACAAAGATCGAGTATAAAACGGTGTAGAGCTATTTCACCTAACAGATTGGCTACTAGACCATGGCAATCTACGTCACAATAAATATATGGCAGGATATTTTAGCAACTAATCGGCCTTGGCATGCCATCTCAGCTAAGCAGATTGAGTGCAGAACAGGGCAAGGAAGCTTCTTAAGCAGAGCATATTGACAGTAAACTACTTCGGCAAACAGTGAGATTAACAGCGTCTATCAGCTAACATTCAGCGCTACACCGACATGAACGGGGCCTCAGTCTAGAATGCGCGTACCGTGGGAGAAGCTGACCGCCGTGCGTCTCCACACGAACGTCGCCAGCGGTGGCGGCGCTGACCGCCGTGCGCCTCCACAAGAACGTAGCCAGAGGTGGCGGCGCGGCTAGAGGACGGCAGTCTACGAGAGCGTACTGTGGGAGCGAGAGGATCGCCGAACCGCGGCGCCGACGTATCGGCGCGGCGGGGAGGGCGGCTTTGGCGGAGCGAATGGAGTGGAGGGGGACAGGGGGAGGGGGTTTGGGGAATATTATTGGCTAGTTGGCCGAAGGGCGGTTGAATCGGATTTGGGGGGAATTTTTGGGTGTGGGGGGGGGAGGATTTTCGCGCGGTGGGCGGGGGGAGTTTGGCGCATGGTCGGTTTCTCCAAGTGCAGTCCCACGTGTCAGTGAAGAGGCAAGCCGAAGCGCGTTCCGTTTGCGTGAGCCGTGTGCAGGACCGAACGTGTGTGGGGTGCAATGCGACCGCGACAGGAGTGCTGTGAGTGTACCGCCTTTTTTCCTTTTAAACTAGGTGCTTCGCCCCCTCAAAAAAAATTTGTTGCTTCGCGCGATCCATCGATACTACTACTAGTAATCCGGTAATCCCGACTAAAACGGCGCGGCCGGGTCTTTTCCCGCGCGATATGCTGGGAGGTTGGCTTAGTTGGGTTTTTTAGGACGAGTAATGCTACACCTACGTAATCCCAGTTACGTAATTAACGTAATGTGAAACGTGTGAGCTGTTGATTGTAGATTGGGGGGAGGGAGGGGCCCACCACCATGAAAATCAGGGGAGGAGAGAGAGAGGCAATTTACGTTAACCCTTTCGTAGGTTCCCGTAGATGTAGAAAGATGTGAAATGCGTGAATGTGTAGTGGACGTACTATTGGAGTGCCTAAGATAATTTGTGTATGTATAGACCCTATGTGTTTATTTTACTTCGCATGTTAGATTTGTCTCGGTTCAATAAAAAGCAGAGTTGGTGATGATGGTGTGCCTGTCATCCTGCAATATAGGCCGTCCGATCTATATCTAACGGATAGGAAGGAAACTATGACAATTTACCCGCACTCCTCTCCACATTTGCAGATAAGGCTTTCCCTCGTTCATCCTTTTCTCCCACAAGATCTTGATCTTCCGTGCAACGCACGGGCATCTTGCTAGTACTCCTACAATATGTATATTATTGTGAAAGTTCATATACACCGGCCGAGATTAATGCAAACACGGCAGATTTTCATTACATTTCGAACTTTTATAGGACAGAAAAATAAAAGAAACCCGACCCTAAACCTATTCTACGGCGGCGACCGACGTCCTCCATCTGCGATCTCTATGTACGGGGGCGGGGTTCAAGACCCGTGAAGTGAAGGTGCGGTCTCCGGCGAGGAAGAGTAGAACACGGGATACGGACCGGCCAGTTGGCACACCATGCCCTGCCGCCTCCCATGCCCTACTCATCCTCGGAGGAGTCCCCGACCTCGGCGGTGCCGGACGTTGGACGGCGGCAAGTAGGACGCGTGGCTGACGGTGCTCCCGTCGTCGGCCGCCAGCGTGGCCACCGCTTGTGCGGTCGCGTCCGCGTCCGGCTACGCCGCTATTGCGTCGCGAGAGGCGACTTGAGCGAGGGCGGCGACCTCGAGCTTCATCCCCGAAGACAAGCTCTCCCGCAGAGCGTTCGCACTTGCGGTCATGGCGGATGTGGTGCCAGGTAGGAGGACGATGCGCTATGGTGTGGAGGTTAGCTGGGCGTTGCCGCTTTAAGTAGCGCATTCCGGTGAGGCCAAGCGTCCGGGTGCGTCATTAAGTCGCCGGAGTTGGTTCCTCGGGCACCGAGCCTCTTAACGACGACATACGAACGGACGGCATGAATGCGGGCAGCTGGCGCCGGCTGGGAACGCACCGCGCGACGGCGCGAGGGACGAGGGTTTTGGTGTGCCAGGGTAGTCAGCTGCGGTCGTGGCAACGTTGGAGATGCCCTTTGCTCACATGCGATCCCCGCATGTCATTGAAAAAGCAAGACGACCCGGCATGGTCTCAGGTCCAGAGGATGCAGTTGGCCGCGCTACACCACTCCGCGGACGCGTCGCGGCGCCCCGTGCATCCTCGACGAGCCGGGTGTTGGGGTGTGTTTGGATTGTGGCCAAAGTGCACCTTACCAAAATTTTGGTCATGACCCAAAGATTGGTCTTTGTTTGGATGGTTGCCATTTTTTGGCATGCCAATGAACTCTAGCCAACTCTAGTTCATTTTTCTTGCCAATGTCGGCCAAATCATGGGCAACCAATACCTCAACCAAAATTTTGGTCATGACCCAAAGATTGGTCTTTGTTTGGATGGTTGCCATTTCTTTGGCATGCCAATGAACTCTAGCCAACTCTAGTTCATTTTTCTTGCCAATGTCGGCCAAATCATGGGCAACCAATACCTCAACCAAAATTTTGGCTACCCAATGCTTTGATGGGGCAACCTTGGGCACAAACCAAACATACCGTTGGTCGTGCCACAGCACTAACGCCACCCTCGGCACACTGAAACCGACCGTGTCTAGCGACGATATGAGCGTGTCGCTCACCGCGGTCGCCGTGTCCAGAGGCGGTGCTGGAGCTGCGCCCCGTTGTTGGCCCCAACGACCCACATGAACGGTTGTCGGTGGCGAGGAGGTCGTGGGCCAGCTCCTCCATTGGACTAGTCTGCGCTACGTCGTCCCGACGGGTGTGCCCCACATGTCGGTTTCCCTGTTTTCCCGGCCATATTCGAGCGTCAGTGCTCCGCGTTGCGCATTAGGCCTTTCACTATGTAGGCCAAGCGAGACAACTTATTGTTTATTTGAGCCGTTCAAGTATAATCATGTGGCGTTTGCTTATTTCTCATTCCTCTCCAACCCTCTTCTCCATCGATCATGTCGCCCTCCAGTCGAGTCCATCCTCCCGCATGCCTCATTTGAACATTCCGCCGAGTATCATTCGCATGTACCCACCCTAGTCCTCTTTCAATAGATCTCCGGACCCCGAGATGAAATCGAGAGGGAACGAGTGGGGGCACGTGATACCTAAGGCGGATTCAAAATTTTGAACCGGTGATCATAGCATCCGCAAATCATATATAAAGGGTATTCAATGTTCGTTTCGTTTTTGAACGTACAATATACTCCCCCTATCCTTTCTAGTTTACATATAAGTTTTATGTGTAGTCAAAGTATCTCTACTTTGATCAAAAAGGTATCAACATTCAACAACGCCCAATCAATATTGTTAGATTCGTACGTACTCCTAGATTTGTACTCGAGATGGTTTCCAATTTGACTATTGACAAGATTAATAGTACATGAGATGTATAATGTGAAAATTATATCATTGGAAACTCCTTTCACATACGAATTTGACCGTATGCTTTGTGTAAGTTGCATGTCATATATTATTACTCTAACATTTGGTCAAAGTTAGCCTCGAAAAACGCATTAGACCCTGTATGCTTTGTGTAAGTTGCATGTCATATATTATTACTCTAACATTTGTGTAAGTTGCATGTCATATATTATTACTCTAACATTTGGTCAAAGTAGTATAGTGGAAGTGGATCCTCTGACGTAGGTATCCCTGCCTTACCCTCCCTTTCGGTCACTTACTGGCGGACCCCATGCTTGCTAGGCCCCGCATGTCAGTTACTCAATGGGTTCGGCCACGTCAGGGGATCCTCATCCGTAGTATACTCCCTCTGTTTTTATTTACTCCGCATAAAACGGAGGGAGTGGTGGTATAATAAATGACGCGGGCGGGGGAGGGGGAGGGACGTCGGTTTGCTCTCAACTGCGGTCCCACAAGCGAGCGAAAACGCAAGACGAAGCGCGTTCCATTCGGTGAGCGACGTGGAGGGTCCAGCGTGCCGGGCTGCAACGCGAACGCGACAAGAGCGATGTACAGTCAAAACCGATTGACCGGTCGTCACCGGAACCACTATTCACACCAGAACCTTCGCTGCTCGGCCTACGCCAGCCACTGCCCTAAAACCACACCAAATCTCCAGCCCATTCCCCCACCTTTCGATCCCCTAGCCCGCATCAAGCGTCCCCTAGTTCGCCGGAAAGCCATGGTGCGCCGCAAGATCACTTACTACAAGATGCTGACGCCGGAGCGCCGCGCAGAAATCGCGGCGGCGGTCGGCGCCACAGACCTCCGTTCCCAAGCTCGCTTTGCGGCGGGCCAATCCCCGAGTTCTCTGGAGCCAAGCTACGAGGAGGAGGAAGCCGATCCAATGTTCATGGCGGAGGTCGCGGCGCAGAAGGCCCCCGATGGGTATGAGACGATGGACGTCGACTTCGTGCCGGCGTCCGAGTCCCCCATGGTGCAGGCGGACCAGCGGTTCAACATGGCGATACTAAAGGAGGACCGGGAGGCAGAGGCTCAACTCGACGCGGAGCGCGCGCATGCCGCTGCCATCGAGGCTCTCCTGCAGGCGGAACCGGATGTCGTGGATGTGAACCGGGCGGCGGAGGCTCAACTTGAGGCGGAGCGCGCGGATGCCGCTGCCATCGAGGCCCTCCTGCAGGCGGAACCGGACGTCCTGGACTTGAACCGGGCGGCAGAGGCTCGACTCGACGCAGAGCGCGCGGATGCCGCTCTCATCGACGCCCTCCTGCAGGCGGAACCGGACGTCCTGGACTTGAACCGGGCGGCGGAGGCTCGACTCGACGCGGAGCGCGCGGATGCCGCTGCCATCGAGGCCCTCCTGCAGGCGGAACCGGACGTCCTCGACTTGAACCGGGCTGTGCTCTCGTCCGTGCAGAGCGCCCGCACGCTCCGCTTGAACGAGTAGCTGGAGGCCGAGGACAACCACGGTGCGGAGACACACGTCGGCAGCGACGGCTGGTTCGCGCCGGCAGCCAAAGACGACGAGGCCGTCTCTTTCCGCGAGCAGTGATAGTTTTTCTTTATGTTGTTGTTTTTATGGATCTTTTGCTGTGTAAAAACATATATTTGTTATGCAAGTCGCCTGACTTGGGTCAGTCTACCATTTCAGGCGGTTGGATGAATATCCTACGTCTCCTAACCCTTCTTTCCTTCTTCCTCACCTCTTCTTCTTCCCCAACAGACCACCGCACGGGCCGTACGGATACTCCCCAACATGCGGTTGGATAAACATACTCTATGAACGAAAATTATGTGTCAGCGATAGGATGGCTGAGTTTGGTTTGTTCACATGCGACAGCACGTGTCAGTGAGGGTGCGTTCCCTTGGTTGGGTTTGCGGCGTGCAGGAGCGACTGTGTGAGGGTGCGGTGCGACCGCGGCGTGCAGGAGCGACCGTGTGAGGGTGCGGTGCGACCGCGACAGCCGTGCGCAAGTGTACCTCCTTCTCATTTTGAAAACTTTAGGCAAGCTTGGCAAAAATGTGTGGCGAAGTTTGGCAATGCAAGGCCTAGACCCAAACAGGATAAGTACGTACGTACTAGGAGTACTAGTGTTAAAAAAGAAAGGCGGGGTTTTCCTTCGCGGGATTTAATCGATACAAATCCTCGTTTCACGTGTCAATTAATGCGTATTTTTTCTCCAAAGACCAAAGAGCTAACCATCTCACTCCTCATCGCTTGATTAATGCAGCGCCATGCAAACCAACCTTCTCACTTCCGCATGCATGCAGGGGATATTAATGTCCTTGGTTGCTAACCCCATCAATTTTGCCTCGATTAGTGTTAGTGGCCCTTTGCAAATTGTAATTTTGATATACTGGCCTTGTGTACAAAAAAATGGAGGTAGTAACTATATTTGACTTCCTTCCCCATTGCGGTGACGTCGACGATATCTTTTTTTGGTGGTTTGGCGAAGTGCGTTCGACGGAGAACACCATTGAGGGAGACCACGGTAAGTCGTTCGCAAGTGCCGCCTGCAAGCCGAGACAACCGCCTTATTTGCATCCAGGAAGTCCTTTACTAGTACTACTAGGAGTACTAGTGCGGTGAGATGGTTTCTCGAAGAAGACGATGGAGAAGCGGAGTCAGCGAAGAGTGAAATGATGGTTGCTTCGTCCGTGCTTTTGTGATTTGACGCCTCACTGCTTTGTGATTTGTGATAGAAGGGACAGGGGAGTAGACTCTGTGCTCTATACTGTACTACATGCGTCCAAGCATGGGAGAAAGAGGAGAGACGTTGCATTTTTCTATTCCTTCAATCAATCAATCAGGGAGCTTCGGTTCCATCTTTTTGGCTTTGGCAACACCGTCCACAATGGTTCCCACGATGCCAAAAGCTATTTTCACATTTGGCTACACATTGTGGATGCCCTTAACCGTACCACTTGGTTTTGCTCCTGTGTGCTATCTATACAAATCTCAATTATATTGATCTAAAAAATTATAGAATCAAGATTAGTAAAAAGGAGGTGATTTTGCCGCGCGGATGGCGGGGGAGGTTTCTTATTTGAGCAATGCTACATCCACGTAATGGTTTACGTAAAGTTACGAACTGATGTGATGTGGGACTATTTGATTGGATTAAAGGAGAGGATTAGGCCCACCCCACCTGAAAATCAGGGGGGCATATATAGATTAGATGGAAAGTATACGTAGCAGCTACGTAGCCCTTTGTAAGTCTAGGATTAGGCTTCTTATTTTCGGAGGACGTTGTCCTGGCGGTTTGCTAACATGCGGTCCCACGTGTCAGTGCTTTACCAAGCCGATCCGCGTCCCACATGAGGCAGAACAACGGCAGAAGCAACACGTGGTTAAGTTGAAGAAGATGAGGGAGAAGCGGATTCAGCAACGAGTGAAATGATGATGGTTGCTTCGTCCCTCCAACTTAACTGCGGGAAAGGTGCAGCTTTGTGATTTGACGCCTCATTGCTCATTACTACGCCGGCGCCATGACTGGGGTGCTTCACCCCGGCTGCTCTGCACTGTATTCCGGTATGGCACGTGGACCCGGTAGCTTGATGTCCCACATGTCGGCGAAAGGGACTAGAAGATTTATGAAAGCGAGCGCTCCACTCTTACGACGGAGGAGTAGACGACACGACGGCCCAGTGAACTGTCACTTGTAGTACTGTATAGTACTATAGTTTTGCTGTTTCGCACGATCCATCGATACAAACCCGATTAAACAGGAAAGGGCGGGATTTTTCCCGCGCGGTAGATGATACTGGCCATACATTTCAAAGGCAATTTTAATGTATGCAAACTGAATAATTATAAGTAACAATATGATATCTAGTAAAACTAAAAACACATATGATTTATTGTGTTAGAGTGTAGTAGTAGTGCTGTATTGCATAGTTGTTAGATGTAACATGCGAGAACGTGTAGAGATGTAGTTTTGGAGGGCCTACAGAGAGAAAAGCGTAATACGGTCACCGAACTTCAGAATAAGCTGATTACGGTCACTATATACGTTTTGCGGTGATTATACGGTCACTTGCTCACAGTTCAGCATCGGATTGCACTCTGTTGACCGGCCAAATAGTCTGCGTGGCGCCATGTTGACTAGTTAAATTGACCACGTTCCTTGTGGGTCCCACCTGTCAGTTCGCATAGGCAAAAGGTCAGATAAACACAAATTTACGCAGGCGCGACAAGGCTCCAACCCGTGCGCGGGAATCACCTGGTTGTGTATGTGTCTGTCAGGGCCTGATGTGTGCGCATGCACGTGTAGGTTGAGCACTTGAGCGTGAGAGTGTGTGTTGGTCGTGTGGTGTACTGGTGTGTGCATGCATGCGTGCGTGTGTGCGTGTGAGTGTTGCGTGCGTGCGTGTGAGTGTTGCGTGCGTGCGTGGCTGCGTGTGTACGTGTGAGTGTTGCGTGCGTGCGTGGGTGCATGTGTTTGTGTGAGTGTTGCGTGGATGCAGTTCGTGTGCATGCGTGCGTGTGTGTATAATCACCACACCAGCTCCTGTGTGTTAAAACAGACGGCTCAGCATACCAATACAAGGCCACCTTGTCCGCTGTGCCCGCGGTCATGACTTCGAACCACCGTCCAAATATTTTTTGTCGTTTGTTTTCATTCTTACTAGCAAGATGCCCGTGCGTTGCACGTAACATCAAGATGCATTTGTATGACTTGTTTATCTTGTGAGAGAAAAGGATGAACGAGGGAAGGCCTTATTTGCAAATGTGGAGAGGTGTGTGGGTACCTTTTTGCAAAATTGCCATAGTTTCTTTCCTATCCGTCAGATATAAATCGGACGACCTATATTGCAGGATGGCAGGCACACCATCATCACCAACTCTGTTTTTTATAAGAGTGTATTTTATGTATTTTATAAGAGTGTAGATGTAGAGTAGATACAAGTCGACAGGTGGGCACGATGGTAGTGAGATAATGTGATGCAACACTAGAGGTGCCACGTGGAGCGTTTAACTGGTCAACTAGTCATGTCATGAGCAAATACAGAGTTGTACGGTGAGCCCGTGACTGTATAATAACCACTAAACGTAAATGGTGACCGTAATGAGTGGATTCTGAAGTCCAATGTACGTATCGTGCTTTCGCTTCAAATACAATGATCGTCATTGCATATATCGCGAGAGAAAGATGAAACATGCGTGAATTTTCTGGGGGCTTACTTTTAGAGGACCTGGAGATAGTTTTGTGTGCATACGTGAAAGGGGCGTACAGGGGGGTATGCGATGGAGAGAGAGATGCTCTTCGTTTCTCTTTATTATGACTAACTTTGTATATAGTATAAAAATATACAAATTCACAGTGCGGAATAAATATCATTGTGGGCACCATGCAATGCAAATTAGCGTTCGTACTCCTCCATATAACTTTGTAATGTTGTATATATGTAGAAACTCTAAAATAATTTTTTGGCCACACTTTATTCAAAAGGAATGTTGTATGCGAAATAAACGTGAAGAGAGGGCTTTTTAGATCAATGGGGTACGTGATGTAACATGTGTGAATGTGTAGTTGATGCATTTGGCGGGGCCTAGAGAGGTATGTGTGTGTATTACGTATTCGAGAGAGGCATGGATAGAGGGGCCGACGGGGGGGGCGTGGGAGAGATAGCACGAGAAATGAGAGTGGTCTAGAGAGAGAGAGACGAATATGACGTCACGACAAGAGATTCCATTCCCTTGAGTGTGTATATGCAAGGGGGGAGGGAATAGAGGCACCAGGAGAAATTTTCTGTGTGTGTGGTGTTTGTGTTGGTATGTGTGGGTGTGAGAAGATAATGAGACGTGGGGGCAGAGGGTGTGTCACCGCGTGAGGTCCGGTGGGTCGAGGTGAGGCCCTTCGTTCGGTTCCGTCCTGCGCCACATTGGTCGGCCCGTGACGCATTTAGGAAGACCCATGGATGACTAGTCGTACAAGACAAAGATAGCAGAATTGTGAAGGACTCTGTGTCCACTGACAAAGCCGGCTAGGATTTGTAACCCTAGGTTCTCGGACTAAGGTAACCCCTTTATCTCTGATATTACTATTCATCCAACCTAACTTTAAGGGGCATCCTACAGAATGCTCTGCTAGAATCATACTCGTCGATTAGGAAGAGAGGTGTGAGACAATGCGTGAGAGACAGGCGTAAAGATAATGTGCGTACATGAGACACGTAGGCAGGTCCATGTATATAGAAAGGGTCGATGAGGATTGTGCGTGTGTATGTTTGCGAGAGGAAGAGTGCTTGTGATAAAGGTTAGTGAAAACAGTTGTAAATGGTTACGAGAGGGAGGGAGGGTTATATCTAGAGCATGTGTGCGAGAAAGACACCTCGGGAGAGAGTGTGTGAGCATGTGTGAGAGACCACCGATGGAGAGTGAAACTACACGTAAAAGACTGCTCTACACATTGATTAAAGATATAAATTGTATCCAAATATTAGGATGGGATCATGATATTTGCAATTCGCGTAAGGAGCGGTCATTGATCCATCAGACATCTAGATTCTATCAATTTGAGCATGTCTATGTTATTATTCGACACAATTGATCCACATAGTTAGTATTTTGAACTCCAGACAATGCATCGCTTTAGCAATCGAATATAAACGTGAGTATAGTTCATGTTGTGTGTGTAAAGCACATTATACATACGAAAGTTACACAATGGACATTATAAATAGCTACCTATGAACTAGCATACATTTGAATTCAACTTAAGGTGGTTTAAAAAATCAAATTCAACATGCAAGTCCATTCAATTATTTGAATTTGATATCATGGCATTTGTAAACCATACCTAAATTATGGGGGCACCAATCTTTGCTCTGATTTTGTACATAATAGCATATGTAGCCGTGTACAAAATAGATTCAAATTTAGCTCCTCCATTCCAAAATAATCATAGTTATAGGATTTTCAAGTGTCAAAATTTCAAAAAGAAGCGGATAATTTAATGAGGTTTTCAAACATACAAGGTCAACTATAACGTTGTCTATTTAGGTCAATCCTCATAGTTCAAGAGTACTCTAAACGTGAATGCTTGTGTTTCAAAATTTCGAACGAAGCGCCAAAAGAGCCTCTACTCGCCCGAAACCGCGTGAGACCAATGTTTGGTAGTACAAGGAAATTACTTTTCTAATAACTCCGACCCGTGAAACCTACCGGCCCGACGTCCAAAGGTCTAAACCGGGGTAGGTTTGTAGCTTCATCTAGACGCCATGCAACCGCATCCGAAAAACATTCATACACAATGGCCGCCTAAGCACACATGCGCGCGGCCGAAACCGCTCCCGCGCACTATTTGGGACACCTGGGATTACCATCCTACCCCCGACCCGCAGTAGGTCCGAAATTTAAGAGGGGGGCAAAGTTTGTACTTTCCCCAAATTTCAAACAAGCGCGTCCCATCTGTTCAAAAAGCCAAAAGCAAGCGCGTCCCAGACCGAAACATGGTTCCCCCCCACCCGTTCGATTCCCCATTTGTACTCCGTGGGCGCCAAAACTACCTCTCCACCAGCCGCGAAACCCCGGCGTCCTCCATCTGCCACCCCATCCCACCCATCAACCGCCGCCCTCCTCCATCACACCGGAGTCGATACCCCGACGTCGTCGTCCACCGCAACCTTAACCGCAACGCCCTCCACGGCTAGTAGTTGAAGCCGAGGCCGAGCCGTCCGTACCCGAGCCAGTTCAACCACGCCGTCCTGCACCTCACCGCTGCCGCTCCAACTTCGCCACCCTCCACCGCACCGGAGATGTTCCTGCTACGCCGTCCTTCGCCGCCTCGGATCTGCTTCCCCTCCGTCGACATACGGCCACGACAACACAGTCAACAATTTGGCCATGGGTTCGTCCAAGCCTGCACCCTCCAGAACATCGGTTTCCCCGGTAAAAAGAAGAAGATCGGCGCGACATGTGGAGATGACCACACCGGCAACCGAAAAGGTACTCCTCTTCCCTTATTCGTGCAAATCTTACGTCTCTGCTTGCACGGTATTCATCCCACAGAAGACACTAGTTGACCGCTTCTTCTTTATACTAGATGTTCCTAGTAACTCGCGATGCAGAAGGTTTCTCCTCATATACTATTTCACCTTAGCTAGAGGTCCGTCGCCCCCCTGAATTTCAATTTCTGGCCAATTGATTCCCAATTAACGGAAGCATTCCCCGGCGTAGCAGGCACTAGTACGCCTATTACGCCGGGGAAGCAGCGCCTTGGTGTTTATCTTAGGGGCGTGTGCGGCCTAGAGCTACTGGCGCCCGATCTGGAGGTCGGCCGGGATTAAAGGGATGGCCTGGGGGCGCTGCCAAGCACGGCGGTGGTGTGAGGTCGATGGGAGGGCGGGGCGGCGGAGGCAGGGGTCTGGGCCGGTGGTCGCTGGCGGTTCGAGAAAGATCGTCAACAGTGACTGGCGGGAGGTAGACGAAGGCCATCTGCCCGTTCCTTATAGATCGGACGGTTCATTAAAAAAATCGACTGACCTATTTATTTTCAGTCGACTGTTATCTTAGATATGACCACATGTGGTGGTGTGCTGGAGGAGTACCTGCATTTCCTGTGCTCATATATTACAAAATCATACGGAGTAGAATCTAATTTTGTTTGCCATGCAATGTTGTAGAGCTATCATATGTCTCCTGTCATTTATTTTTCAGCCACCTGCTATCTGCTACTTTTACAGTGCACTAGTTCTGCACACACTTCACCCTTACTCTCACTATTGTGTTTTTATGCAAGGGTATTTCAGACTCTGCTGCCATGAGAGAAGCCAAAAAGAAAAGAGAGAAGTCGCTCCAGCTTCGTGTGCGGTTAGGCAAGACATGTTACAGCGCTATAAAGGGTGCAGTGTCAGCAGATGGAGACGGTAAACGTAGCTCTGGAGTTGATGACCTCGCTCGCAATGAACCACCATCCCAGGTGCTTGCTTTAAGTTCGCGGTGTCATATGTGGTTGCATGTTCCATATGGTGTCTAGCTTGTATTCGAAAGGCCGAAGTCGGTAAGATAAGGAAAGATATTTTTTTTACATGAATCACCATCCCGTGAGCACCAGAAGACAAATAGCTAGTCAGGGCACTGGCCGAGCCAGTGACAAGCCCAACAAAGATAGGCATCACCTGGAAGCCAACTAAAAAGCTACGATGGTGGCGAAGCAGCCCGCCTCCCACCAGGCTCTCAGGTCCTAGATGATCATGCTCACCACTCCAGCCGGATGTCTAGCTTGTATTGCTTCCAATTTGGTTAAATTGCATCTGCTTAGCTTACACATTATACCTTTGAATATGACATGCCTTTATGTTTTTGGTACATACTAGTACATCTATGTATTAACCATGTTCTTACATCAAACTAATGTTCTTGTGTATCCCTCATCAATCACTTATGACGAGGCAGGCAGGCAAGGGGACTACTCCTCATTTAAAGAATGCAGCGTCAGCCTCCCGACATGATTCTCAAGAAACAGAAATGCTAGATGAAGATAGTGAACATAGCTTTGTAGTTGATTACAACATTTCCCCTACACTAGCATCGCAGGTGCTTGCTCTAACTTGGCAGCGTGATATGTGGTTGCATGTTGCATATGGTGTCTAGATTGTAATTCTTCCAATCTGGTTAAACTGCATGTGCTAGTCTGCTTAGCTTATACATTATACCTGTTAATGTGACATGCCTTCCTGTATTTAGTACATAGTACATCTGTCTATTAAGCATGTCCTTACATAAAACTATTGTTTTTTTTGTATCCCGCATCAATCAACATGACGAGACACCTTTAGTATATGCAGTGCGATATTAGTTGCATCTTTCATATGATTTATAGCATGCGCTGCTTCTAATTTGTTGAAATTCCATTTATGATGGGACGCTTTTAACTTGACAGAGTCATATTGGTTGCATCTTTCATGTGGTGTCTAGCTTGCATTGCTTCTTATTTGCTGGAATGGTTTCTGCTTAGTTTACACAAACAGTTGTGAACATGCCATGCCATCCTGATTTTCGTACATATTCCATCCTGGTATCATGTGTTTGCCTTACATCAAAGTAGTGATTGTCAGTATCATGCATGAATGAGTTCTAAAGAGAGAATTTTATTGCTTTTTCTTGTCGGTTTTACTTTACAATTCAAAATCAATAAAGCGGAAGGAAGTTAGCAAGGCAACGGATAAAGGTGCTCCTTCCGAACGGAGGGCCTCTATAGTTTCTACTCCTCCACACCCCCAAGATGATTTCCAAGACAACACATGCATAGACACTCAACAAAGCTGTGTTTATGATGAGCACGTCTCCCCTAGTGCAGTATCACCGGTGCTCCCTCTAACTTGGCACTGTTATATGTGGTTGCATGTTATGTGTGATGTCTAGCTTGTATTGCTTCTAATTTTGTTGAATTCCATCTGCTTACTTTACACATTATACTTGAATAAGACACGTGTTCTTGTTTCTAGAACATACAATATCTGTCTATCACACCATGTTCTTACATCAAATTACTACTATTGTGTAACCTGCAACAATCACTTATCATAAGACACGTTTGACTTCGGAGTGTGATATAGGTTACATCTCACATTCTTTTCTAGCTTGTACTACTAATTTGTTGAAATGGCACTTATGACAAGACAGTTTTAACTTGGTAGAGTGATATTCGTTGCATCTTTCATATGGTGTCTAGCTTTCATTGCTTCTAATTTGTTGAAATGCCTTCTCCTTAGTTTACACATCATAAGCTGTGAATATGCAATGCTGTGAATATGCAATGGCACTAATGACGAGAGACCTCTAACATGGTAGTGTGATGTTGTTTGCATCTTGCATATGATTTATTTCTTGTACTGCTTCACATTTGTTTAAACGCCATTTATGATGAGACACTGTTAACTTGGCAGAGCGATATTTGTAGCATCTTTCATATGGTGTCTACCTTCCATTGCATTGCTTCTAATTTGGTGAAATGTCTTCTTCTTAGTTTACACATCATAGTTCTGGTTATCTCTTCCGTCCTATTTTTCATACATATTACATCCTCCTATCATGTGGTTGTCTAACATCAAAGTTCAGTTCATCTGCATCACGCATCAATTTGTTCTGAAGAACTAAATTGTTATTCGTTTTTCTTGTCGGCTTGACTTAACATGGCACAGAGAAAGAGGAAGAAACACAGAATGGCAGGGAATGAGAAGCGGATGAATCCTATAGATTCTGCTGGTACTGATGGTGCAATAGAAGGTCAAAGTCCAGCGGAAAATTCTACAAACACGGCATCCCATGCTACACGAGTTGAAAAAACGCCAAACAGAAACAAATAGCTGCCACCAAACAAGCAAAGACAGCCCTAGTTCTTGCAACACCTACCACAGTACTACCAGCTGCACGACTTACTCGTGCGTCAACTGAGCTAGCAGCACGTTCCCAAGCTCCCTTGACACCTGACACTACTTCCCAAGCACTCTTGACACAAGACGAGTTGGCAATATCAGATGAACCTTGTGAGCTTCAACAACAAGAAGGTAGTTGCTGGAGTCAAGTTACAGTTGCATGCTTCTTTATATGTAGTCTCATAGTTTGATGTACACTAACACTTCCTATGTTCGTTGTTGGACTAGCACCTAGGCGTAAGAGGAAACAAACATCAGGGATAATGCTCGATAGGTTAACTAAATCTAGAGGAGGAAGAATGGAGATCCGTTTTGAGGCAGGTTTAAAAAGGCCACGTGATGCTATAGAGTCAGCCAAGTTAGTATCAGAGGCAGCGGTTGCCGTTAGGTGTCATGTACGTATCCTCCCAACATGGATTCAGTACAGGAATGACAAAGACGAAACCCAGTTCAACACCTTCCTCGACCATTTATCTGTAAGTATGGTTATGTATGGAAACTAGTAATATCGTCTTGCTCTGTCCCATACTTTCTAGGTTGCTGATAATGAGACTCCCATAATTTTCAACAAATGAGGTTCAAGTTGGATAGCCAAGATGATGCAACCAGACAAGCTTGCACCCATGTTTTCAAGTCTGCTCTGCGACAGTATCGGTATAACTTGAGGAAAACTCACTTTGAAGGCAAGGCTAACAGTGAACTTTCCCAAACATCTCCAGTGGAAAATATATCGGATGAAGACTGGAGGGGCCTTGTTAAACACTGGTCTGATCCGAAGTATCAGGTACATTATATATATGTGATCAGATCACATGTTGAAGTCCTATTTACGCATGTGCCACACAAATCTATCTTCTTGTAGGTGAACTGTTCAAAGAACAAGGCCAACCGTACGAAAGTGAAATTCCAACAGACGACAGGATCTCGTAGCTATATTGCACACTACGAGGCTCTTGCAATTAGCTGTTGTTTCACTTTCTTCGTTGTACCATATTATCAGATCTATATTGACTTGTTCGAAATGCAGAGGAAAGCCCGCAAGGACCAAAAAGTACCTGAACCAAATGCTGTGGAAATCTTCAAGGACTATCATACCTGCAAGAAGAAGGGCATGACTACACCAGTCAAAGCCGCTGTTGTAAGTCCTTAATCCTCATGCCTTTTAACTACTACTTACTCTGACTTGTGCCTTGAACTGCATGGTTTGCAGCCAATGTCTATTACTCTTTTCTATTTTATACACAATTGTCTTAGCGTATCATTGCACCTTACAAGGTTTAAAAGAGAGGAGTGATGTTCCTTTGATCTTGACCCGTAATCTAGTTCCGTGCTAGACTTGCCCACACAACGTTACAATTGCCTGTTTGTCTGTTCTCAGTTGTTTTGTGATATGAATGATGTCATACTATGCTTACCGTATTATAAACTTCGTCTCTTTATCCTTAGCCCTCAATACAATGTGAAGAAATAGACAATACATTAGTGATGGTACATGGTCATATGTTTGGAACCTGGTTTTATTATGTACTTTGCAATAAAATACAACTAATATTTTACATGGGTTCACCAGAATAAGTTCTGTATATAGACCAAAGCTATTTTGTTTGGTTTTGCTGCCTCCTTAATATCTTCTGTTCTGGTACTACTAATGTAAAACCTCAACTTTTCAGCAAGCTATGGAAAAAATGGTGGAACCGCCACCTTCTGAAGGTGGCGAGGCAACTATAACCGCAATGTCAGCTCTTGCTGTAGTGGGTCAGTACATGTCCACTAACAGTGCCAAAAGCATGTTCCTGCGTAATACTGGGTTGGTTGTTAAGGCAATATCGTCCAAACTGCCTCATGATCAAGATATGCAAGCTCAAAGCAATGTTGTATCTGCGCTCCAGACACAAGTCCATTCCCTAACAGAGACCCTTTGTGAAACAAGGAGAAACATTGCTCAATGTCGTCAAGATATGCATGGTTTTGAAACCAGACTATCAGACATTTGCTATGTTGTTCAGGAGCCTAGGGGAAATGAAGGCGAGGGTTATGGTGCTCCATCGGACAATACAACATGAAAACGTAATAGTCAGGTCAAATGAACTGAGCTTCTGAACTTCTAGTGGTGCATTTATCTGCTAGACTGTTAAGTTTTATGCCAACCTTCCTTTTGTTATATAGTTGTAATTTTTTTTGGTGCGATATAAAATTTATTCTTAACGTGCAGCCACCGGCTGAAGAAAACAGCAAGCCATTTTTGTATAGTGTAGGGTGTTCCCTATATTTGCACTGGTGGCGATCTTTGATGCCGAGTGGATGTAATCTGTGCAATCGCCTTAATAGCCTAGTGTTAGTTTCGGCCTTATTTATTTCCTAGTCTTCTTTTTCCCTGGTTTGCTAGTGGCCGCAACTACCATGGGCCATATACGGGCCATAGGATCCATGGGTCTCCTACGGGTCGTCGATAAATGGGCCTGTAATCGGTGGGCCTCGGGCCGTCCGATAAATGGGTCTACATGGGCCGTAATCGGGCGTAATTGGTATCGGCCCAGCACGGTAACATGCCGTTAACAGGCCGTAGGATAGCAAAGGCTTAATTCTGTCATAGTCATAACAGGTCGTTAATGGGCCAGAATATAGGACGGGCTGGAAACGGCGCAACGGGTTAACAGGCCAGAAACGGGCCGACTATTGCCATGGGCCGAATTTGGCCCATTAGGGTAACAGGCCAGTAACGGGCCGACTCTTGCCATGGGCCGAATTTGGCCCATTAGGGGAACAGGCCAGTAACGGGCCGACTCTTGCCATGGGCCGAATTTGGCCCATTAGGGGAACAGGCCAGTAACGGGCCGGAAGTAATCGAGGGCCGAAAAGGAGCCCAAGAACGTATGGGCCGTCAATAGGCCGAAAGCTAACACGGGCTAGAAACGGCCCATGTAAATCACGGGCTGTTAACGGGTATAAAGAAAATTACTGTTCATTATGGGCTAGAGTCACCGTGGGCCTGTAAAGGGCCGAAAGATACGAAGGCCTCATATGGGCCGAAAGACGTCGTGGGCCATACATGGGCCGAAAGTGAAATGGGCTGGTGTTATATTCGACGGCCCACATGACGTTGTTGGGCCGATTTCCTTTAGGGCCTAAGGGCCGTGAGTTAACAGGCCGTAAAATGGGCTATTTGCGAAGAGACCGTTAACAGGCTTTTCATGGGCCAGCCCGTTAACTTTTGACCAAGTCAAACGGGCCGGCTTTGTAAGCTAAATGGGGCAGTGGTGGGCCGTGGCACGTGTCGACATATCATAGGCGCCTATCTGACCCACTGACGAGCTGACACGTGTTTCGTCCGGCCAATAAGAATTTTACACGTGGAAATTTCCCATTGGTCGGGGCTGTTAACGGGTTATCGGATCCAAAACCCGACCCGATAGCTTAACGGCGTTCCGTTACGGTGGATGCCACGTGTCGGTCACCCTTGACGAAAGCACTTCTGTGACGCGCGATTTATCGTCATGGAAGTGGACACTTCCGTGATGATAATTTTGGTAATGTCATGGAACACTTCTACGACAGCACAGGTATGACTATCTTGATTCTGTCATAAAATCGTCATGGATGTACATGCATGACAAAAAACGCGACCTACTGTGAAAAACACGTATCATCATGGAAGTGTATTTTTTTTGTAGTGCGTAGAGAAGCCCTCCACCTTGAAAGTGACTCCAGGGGAGAAAGCGGAGGTGAAAGTGCTGGTTGAGCGAGTGGTCTATCTCATCCGTGAGGGTGTAACTGGAATGGATCTGCTGGAAGTCTTCCTCAGACGACGCATTCAGCCACTTCAAGCCCGCGACCATCCGATGTGGATGTATTCGGGCATTGAAGATTCCACTCGGGTGCACCCAGAAGAAGTCGACAAGGATACGGTGGAGAAGTGGTTGAAGAGTATCACTGGCAACAAGGATAACCCCAGAGGAGCCAGGAGAATCCCTCCACTTGACCAATCCTACGAACCAGACAAGGTCCGATTCTGAATTACCGAGTGTCATCTTGATTTAACATGCAACTGTTTATGCTTCACCGACTGACTTTGTCTTGCTTGTTTTCTTCTAGGCCTTTACTGAAATGTATTCGATGCCCAACGGAGAGCAGGAGCAGGACTCGAAGGGGGAGGCAAGCGGAGGTGAAAGCAGCGAGTGGCACTCTGACGGAGAGGGGGACGAGGAGAGCGACGACCCGAGTGACGAAGAAGAGGTCGACTCTCCTCCCCGCAGGGAAAGGCGATCCAAACTTACTCACGACCCGGCGAGCTCCCGTGACAAGGCGACCGTTCAGACCGGGCAATCGTCAAAGCGTCCTCAGACGTCCTCTCCGGCACCAACTGAAAAAGCTCCAAAGCAGTCCAAGGTTGTAGTGCAGAAGACTCGGAAGGCGCTGCCGAGAATCAAAATTGACGTTTCTGTTGCTTCTGCGTGAGTGTTCTTCTTTCGCTTTTACTCGACGTTATGTGCTGTTTATTTTTCCCTTGGTTTGACTGAATGAATCTTGAAACTGGCAGTGCCGCTACCTCTGGGACCTCTGCTTATAAGAACGAGGATGAGGAAATGGAAGATGCGGTGACCTCCAATCTGGGTACAATCCTCGTGATTTTGTCTTCGATTTGTCGATTGAACTGCGATATATCCAATCGGGTGATGCAACTTTGGTGACTGATCTTTTTACAGCCCTCAACGTCATTGACCTCCCTGACGACGATGAGGACGAGCCACAGAGGCCCTTGGGAAGAAGAAACAGGAAAACGTCCGCTGGCAAGACGCTTTAATCGACACCGGTGGCGGAACCGGTAATTCAGGACGCCGGCGATGCCAATCGGACTTCCGTCTCCTTCGCCATACCGCTGTCGAGTGCTCGGCCTTCCTCGTCAGCTGCACAGACTCCCACCGATCCACCTTCACTTTTTTCTACACATCACGTCCCAGAGGACCAAGTGGGTGCTGCAAAAGAGGCTATACGCCAGGCGGGCATTATGATGGAGAAGATGAAGATGGTGCGGGAAGCCAGCCAAGCTGCTTATGATGCCAGCTCCGCTCTCCAGAGCAACGTCCAGGTTAGTAGATCGTCAGCTGACTCTTCTGGCTTGTTCTGTTAGGATATGGTACCTGAAAACTTTCTTTCCAAGAATCTTTGCATCTGTCTGCGCCTTGTATCTATACACCCACTGGGTGTTTTGATTTGTCACTGAACGGATTCGCACTTTGAGCTGATAATGTTGTTGCCGATTGAATCCTTTGACCAGTGGGGGCACGCTGAGTGCACCCACTGAGTGTAGTCCCTGAGACCATAATTGACTGCGGGCAGTCGGCTATGGTCTGAGCATCAGAATTTGAATTTCTTCACTCGGTCTGGTCGGGCCATGTCGAGTGGAACTTTGAATCAGTAGTTTTTTTTGCACTCGTGCTGGACAGGCCTTGTCGAGTGTAAACTAAACCAGTGGGGGCACGCTAAGTGCACCCACTGGGTGTAGTCCCCGAGACTACTGTTGGATGTTTGATTCGGCAGTAGTCTTAGAATTTGTTGGCTTTATCCTTTTACCTCTCCGAAATAACCAATCTTTTCACCAGTCGACT
This sequence comes from Triticum aestivum, assembly GCF_018294505.1. Taxonomy (NCBI): domain Eukaryota; kingdom Viridiplantae; phylum Streptophyta; class Magnoliopsida; order Poales; family Poaceae; genus Triticum; species Triticum aestivum. The sequence goes on along the minus strand of NC_057805.1, from coordinate 295,277,330 downwards.
GACCTGTTCTTTGGTTGCAGAAATCTTGTGATCTTGGAGCTCGTTTTGCTGACCTGGAGAAGCAGCAGATTCAGCTCAACCTCGATTTGGAGCTGGCCAAGACAGAACCGTAGAAAGCCAAGGATGACGCCGCTGGTAAGGAAGACCCGTCGACTGAGTTTTCCCTGAACCGGATTTCATTCTGCTCTTTCTGAATCCAACATTATTTCTTTCAAAGAAACTGAACCAAGCTCTGGTGAAAAAGGATCAAGATCTGGCGGCCGCGCAGACAAAAGCTGATGAGAAAACCGCCCTCGCTGAACAGAAGTTGGCTTCAGTCGGCAAATTGGAGGAAGAAAACTCCAGGCGAAAAACTACCCTTGACCAAGCCAATAAGGAAGCGACTCGCCTGAAGAAGGACAAGGAAAATCTAAACGAGAAGATGGATGGTATTGCCCGCAGGAGGAACGATCTGGAGAATTATCTGGGAAGCCTTGCTAAGAAGTTGTTCGTCATGCTTGAAGGTGTTTCCTTTGATCCGACTGGTTTGTTCTTGTCGACTCGACATATGATCATTGGCTTACCCCTGAATTGTGTATGCAGAGTTTTGCCGGGACTTCGAGGAAGAGATCGGGCGAATTGAACCAAGCTTGGACCCCATCAACTCTCCAGTGAAGGATGAAGCTGCCATGAACGTGCTCCGGCTGGAATCCCGCATCACTGGTGTTGTCGATTATCTTGCCCGACTGAAAGTCGCGGTGTTGGCACAACTCTCTGGCCCATGGTAACACTTCAAAATGACCTCGAGTCTATGATGGCTCGGCTCAATGAAGCTCCCAGTCGAATTCAAGAATGGAAGAAGTCTTCTGCCCGGTGCGGCGCTGATGTGGCTCTATCTCTGGTTCGCGTCCACTGTCGAGAAGCTCGGGAAGAGAAGCTGGCGGCGATTAAAATTGCTAACACCAAGAGGCACGACTTCCAGTCCTTCATGGAGACTTTCATTGCTGCCACCACTCGGATTGCTGACGGGATCGACCTGGACGAATTCGTTGAGCCTGCCAGCCCTCCTCCTCCGGAGTGAACAAACTTTTATGCTCTGCCTTAAATTTGCCTCGGAATGCCGAGTGATTTTGTAACCGTTAAACTCCTTCGGGCTGAATGCCCGAGTACTTTGATCCATGGTCTTGAAATTTAGGATTTATCTGAACTTGATTTATCTCTGAATATGCTTGTATTTGTCTTCGAGTCGAATTTGTTCTTCACACGGAATAATCTTTGTGCTTGAGATGCAGCTCTAAGGTTGATGCTCCAGTTGACCCACACCTCGTCATCCTTGCGGATAAGGGTGGAGCGTACGTTGTACTTGTGGCGCAGCTCCGAAGGAGAAGGTTGCAGTCGACCTGCATCTCGTCGTCCTTGCGGATAGGGATGGAGTGCACGTTGTACTTGTGGCGCAGCTATGAAGGAGAAGGTTGCAGTCGACCTGCACCTCGTCGTCCTTGCGAATGGGGACGGACTTCGAACTTAGGCGAGTACTAGACTGCAGCTAAGCCCCCGAGTGGGAGGGTTGCTCACCACTCGGTAGGATTTTTCAAACTTAGGCGAGTACTGGACTGCAGCTAAGCCCCCGAGTGGGAGGGTTGCTCACCACTCGGTAAGATTTTTCAAACTTAGGCGAGCACTGCACTGCAGCTAAGCCCCCGAGTGGGAGGGTTGCTCACCACTCGGTAGGATTTTTCAAACTTAGGCAAGCACAGGACTGCAGCTAAGCCCCCGAGTGGGAGGGTTGCTCACCACTCGGTAGGATTTTTCAAACTTAGGCGAGCACTGGACTGCAGCTAAGCCCCCGAGTGGGAGGGTTGCTCACCACTCGGTAGGATTTTTCAAACTTAGGTGAGTACTAGACTGCAGCTAAGCCCCCGAGTGGGAGGGTTGCTCACCACTCGGTAGGATTTTACAAACTTAGGCGAGTGCTGGACTGCAGCTAAGCCCCTGAGTGAGAGGCTTGCTCATCACTCGGTAGGATTTTACAAACTTAGGCGAGTACTGGACTGCAGCTAAGCCCTCGAGTGAGAGGCTTGCTCATCACTCGGTAGGATTTTTCAAACTTAGGCGAGTACTGGACTGCAGCTAAGCCCCCGAGTGAGAGGCTTGCTCATCACTCGGTAGGATTTTACAAACTT